>NC_141496.1:64533858-65246612 GCF_009769465.1 Tauraco erythrolophus
CTAAAGATCACCTCCAGCCCCTACTGGACTCAGGCGGTACGTTAGTCACTAGGGATGAGGACAAGGCTGAGGTCCTTAATGCCTTCTTTGCCTCAGTCTTTAATAATAAGGTTAGTAGTTCCCAGGTGAGCTGGCCTTTGGTGTCTGAGAGCAGGGAGGGAGAGCAAATCGAAGCTCCTGTGATCCAAGAGGAACGGGTCAAGGATCTGCTCCTTCGGCTGGATGCCCACAAGTCTATGGGGCCTGACGGTATCCACCCGAGAGTCCTGAGAGAGCTGGCGGATGTCATTGCCAAACCCCTGTCCATTATCTTTGGACAGTCTTGGCTCACTGGGGAAGTTCCGCTGGACTGGAGGCTGGCGGATGTTACCCCCATTTACAAAAAAGGGTGGAAGGAGGATCCGGGGAACTACAGTCCTGTCAGTCTGACCTCGGTGACGGGCAAAGTCATGGAACAGGTTATCTTGAGTGCTATTAATGAGCACGTACAGGTTAACCGGGTGATCAGGCCCCGTCAACATGGGTTTATGAAAGGCAGGTCTTGCCAATCAAACCTGATCACCTTCTATGACAGGGTGACCCACCTGGTTGACGAGGGAAGGGCTGTGGATGTAGTTTTCCTGGACCTCAGTAAAGCCTTTGATACAGTTTCTCATAGTGTTCTGGTGGAGAAACTGGTAAGTGCTGGCCTGGATAGGCACACCCTCCTTTGGGTTAAAAACTGGCTGGATGGCCGGGCCCAAAGAGTGGTGGTAAATGGGGCTAAATCCGGCTGGAGGCCGGTCACCAGTGGGGTTCCCCAGGGCTCAGTGCTGGGTCCAGTTCTGTTTAACATCTTTATCAATGACCTGGATGAGGGGATTGAATGTACCCTCAGTAAATTTGCGGATGACACCAAGCTGGGAGGCTGTGTCGATCTGCTCGAGGGTAGGGAGGCCCTTCAGAGGGATTTGAACAGACTGGATCGTTGGGCTGAGGCCAATGGCATGAGCTTTAATAATGCCAAGTGCAGAGTCCTTCACTTGGGGTACAAAAACCCCAAGCATCGCTACAGGCTCGGGGAAGAGTGGCTGGAGAGCTGCCTGGCGGAGAAGGACCTGGGGGTGTTGGTTGACTACCGGCTTGATATGAGCCAGCAGTGTGCCCAGGTGGCCAAAAAGGCCAATGGGATGCTGGCGTGTATCAAGAATAGTGTGACCAGCAGGAGCAGGGAAGTGATCCTGCCCCTGTACTCGGCACTGGTGAGGCCGCACCTGGAATATTGTGTCCAGTTTTGGGCCCCTCGCTTTAACAGAGATATTGAGCTCCTGGAGCGAGTCCAAAGAAGGGCGATGAAACTGGTCAAGGGGCTGGAAAATAAAACTTATGAGGAGCGGCTGAGGGAGTTGGGGCTGTTTAGCCTGGAGAAGAGGAGGCTGAGGGGAGACCTGATTACAGCCTACAAATACTTGAGAAAAGATGGTGGGGAGGTAGGGGAAGGGCTCTTTACATTAGTGATGGGTGATAGAACAAGAGGAAATGGGTATAAGCTTAGTCAGGGGAGATTCAGGTTGGATGTTAGGAAGTATTTCTTCTCTGAAAGGGTTGTCAGCCACTGGAATAGGCTGCCCAGGGAGGTGGTTGAGTCCCCATCCCTGGATGTGTTTAAGAATAGGGTGGATGATTTACTTAGCGATATTGTTTAATGGGGATTAGGGACAGTTGGACTGAATGATCTCTAAGGTCTTTTCCAACCTAGTAATCTATGAATCTATGAATCTAAATCTGTAAAATAAAGGCATTTGTCAATTTCAAACTGTTGATTTGTGAAGGTTTAAAACGTCACTTCAGACAGGCTCTTCGTCATGTGTAATTCCCTCCAAAGCATCAGAGAAACCAAGCATACCTTGCTGAGCAAATCTGTATGCTGAGAAAAAAAAAAAAAAATTTTACTGAAAATATTCAGGAGAACTCTTAAGTGGTTTATTTTTTCCTTTTGATTTTGTTAGCCCTCGTCTTTCATTATTTACTTGACATACTTGCCTTGTAGTTAATAAGAAGTAGTTCACCTCATTCATGATAGCTGGACCTTTTTCAAATGGTACTCTGCAGAAAAATACTGTACAAAATACTTCTAAACCAATATTTATCCTCACTGGGCACTCAAAATCACATACCGTTATCTGCCTGACTTTTGCTTTCTGCTTCTCATGGTCAGTGGGAGGAAATTAAACTGAATACTACTGGAATGATTTTGATATATTTGTGAGAAAACTGTTTTAGGAAACCCTTGGGGTCAAAGTAAAGAAATCCAGGGACTCAGTGGAGTGGAAATCTGGGAGGTCAATATAATAATTCCGAATGCAGAAATAACAATAATAATATTATTTTCTTACGGAAATACCATGTTTGAGCACCTATAGTTGTTAGAGGTCCTATGTTAGTTTTTAAGCCTCACAGCTTGGTTCTTTGTTGGCTATATGTGTTGTATATTCACTTTCACCTATACAGCTGTCAATTTATAAAGGCATAGTTTCTGTCAAGGTTTGCAAATTCACGTTTCACATTGAGTGATTAATCAAAATACAGAGCAGTAGCATATCAGGATACTGCTGTGCTCATCATGGGTTTTTTCTTTTTGAAGAACATTCACCTGCTGTGCAATCATTTTATAATCATTCTTAATTCATTCTATACTTGTATATCCTTGTGTTTTAGACAGCTGCTGCCATAATGTGACAATGGTGATTCCACCCATCAGTAAAATACATGATATTTTTCTGGATTCTTATGCCCCTCTGGGATGTATCTCCTCCCTAGGACGTATTGCTTTTTATTGTTTCGAAACTCTGCTCTGATTGTCGCATAGCTGTAGGAAGGTGTGCCAATGTGTGTTGGTATTTTTGAGCACCGAAACAACTGCTGCTCAAGTCCTAACAGTACAGAAATGTTCATCTTCTATTCCACACTCTCCTGTTCCACACTCTTCTATTCTACACTCTATTCCACCCTCAGGAGTCCCAGTCTAATGTTCACCTCATCTATCTCATTGGCAGAGCCCAGCAGCACTTGCAACAACAACGATGGTAATAGGGAAATATGAGAAAAAACAAGTAATGATGACACTACAGCTTTTGGGGGGCACCTTTATGAGCCACCAGTCAATCCTGCACAGAAATCTTTATTCTGCTGAAGGGAAGTGACTTGACATTCAAGGGAGTTGAGTGCCCACTGTGCCTTCCTTATGCTGCCTGAGACTTCCCAGAATTACATGTATAGTGGTGAGCCTTCTTCACTCTCTGTAGTCCAGTAGGCTGTTTTCTAGTAGCCCTGTTTCTTCTTGACACAGTGAGTTCCATCTGATGTTCCTGCCAGGGCTGTTTATCTGTTAAGCGATATATGAATACATCTGTGTTAGTTGGAAACTGACTGTGGGACTAAAAAATTATAACAAAGAGTATTTATTCAACAGTGGAATCCTTCAAAATTATCAGGGATTGATCCTTAATACATTAATTAACAATCTCAAAAGTTGAAGGGAAGATAGTTGTCCAGATTTCTGGATAGTGAAACGAGGGAGGACAGAATAACAAAGATATGTCAGAGATTTGTAATCAGGAGTTTATAACTGTTTACAACTCCTAGGAAAGCGTAACATCATGGCAGAGGAATTTCAACTTTGGCACTGCAAAGCAGTGCTCTCATGGACAATGATTTTCTCTGTTCACGCATCTTACTCTGTCAGTCTGACTGTCTTTCAAGACACAGGCCTGGGCATCATGTGGCCAAACATGACTTTAGGATACATCAAGAACAAAAAACGAAACTCGATTTAGTTTTAAGAAAAAAATACAACTGGAGCAAGTTATTCTATAGATCTTTCTTGCTTCATTTCCTTTGGAATATGTGGTTTTGGTAAAAAAAAGGTTGCTAAGTTTATATGTTAATTCATTTTTACTAAGCAACAGGCATTGAAGGTGCAATGTGAATTATGCTGGGTACATTCATTCATGCTGCTGTGTCTTGCTGGAAGTGGATAGGAGTAGTGTAATAGCCTGTTGCAAAGTGAACTGGAAAGCAAAAGGAAGGGCTGGCATCTGTTTAACTTCTTCTGTTCCTTTGAATTATTTCACTGAACTGTGCCCATGGTTGTATAATGAAGCATAAAATGGACGCATGTAACTATACACAGCTGGAAATATGGTATAGTTGTTACTAATAATTTTACTTATCTTTCTGATGTCTGTAGTTGCAAAGAGACTGCTAAAACAAATTCAAGATGAACAGAGTATGTGCCAATTTATCTAAATTTATCTCCTCAGACATGGTCAAGAACACAAGAGATTACTGAATCCAAATTAGAGAGGAAAAGATATATTTGAGGTAATTAGTTTCCTAATTATTTCTTTATTTGAATAGCAACAGTTTGAAATACTTTCTGCCACAGATTTCCACATACTAGAGTTAGGTCCAGTGGAGGGCCCCCAAAATAGTCAGGGGGTTGGAAGAACTCACATATTAACAAAGACTGAAAGACCAGTGTTTGTTTAGCCTGGAGAAGAGAAGACTAAAATATTATTTAGGGACATAAAGATATTTTATTTTATTTTTTTTCCCATGTGGGTGAGAAAATACTGGAATAGTTCGCTCACAGAAATTTTCACAAGAGTATTTTCACAAGAGTCTCCTCAACACTCTACAAGACAAATAGAGACAAGTGCTCTACTGGACAAGAAACCTGATTTAATTAGTCCTGCTTTGAGCAGGAGGTTGGATACAAGATCTCTAGGGGGCTTTTCTGGCCTAAATTACTTAAGATTCTACGATTCACTGATTCTAATGACATGTTATGGAGCATGGTGGCTTTCAAAATTAGCTTCAGTGTCAAGTTACTATTAAATTGTAACACAGGAAACGAAACTTCAGGTCTATAATTAACAGATATAGTTCTTTAAGTTTTACAGCTGAGCACAAAATTGAGATATCTCATACTTTACATTTATTTTAACACAGAGCTTGCTATATAAAAAAGTTTTTTAAATTATTACCAGTATGATTTATAATGCATTGTTCAATCATACACATATAGTCTGACATTAAAACCTTATTTTAAGATTCTACTTGTAGTATTTTGCCTGTCAACCAACTCACTAACAGTGGTGGAAATAAACACTGTATTTAATTCACATCTAGGCTTAGCCCGTGCCAGTATAACTGAACAACTGAGCTGTAAACTGGCTTTTTAATATCAAGACTTCTGTCTGCAATGCAAACATCCTTTTCTTCACAAAGTGTATTCATTATATTCACTACATAATCCAAACAGCAAATACCTCCCCATAAAAATACGTTGGTGCAAATAAACATTAAATAAGTGACATTTTGGGGAATCTAGGAAGAAATAGGAATATAATGCAGTTTCCTTCATTTATGGAACTAGTAAAAAATATTTCATTGGTCATCTCTACTTTCCAAAATTTGACAAATCCTTGTGCCCATATATTCTTCCTCCTCTGACAACACTGATGGCAAAATATTGAGCCATAGCAGTGGAGAAACACTATGTATTTATTTGAATGACTTGAATTTTTCCTTCCAGAAATTAACCATTGTGGACTTTTCTGAAAGCTGAAACTCGTTTTGAAGTGTCGTTTGTTTGACATTGCTAGATTATAGAAAACAGTTAGATGTCTTGGGTAGTAAAATGTCTTGCCATCATTTACTGAGACTTTAAACTGAGAACGTAAAATACTGAGAAAATTTGTGTTCATCTTGAGGTTATCTATGATTAAAAGTGATGGATATAAATTACTTGCCTCATTCAGCTTTTAGATGAAATGCCATGAAAACCTGATTTTTTTGTCTTATCTGTCTTTAATTTACTCATTGTTTCAAATGCACCCTGCTATCATGCCATTTTTTTCCCAAGTTTTTCTATTCACCTGGTAGGTTTTGATCTTGAGGTTCATAGCATGAGTGTGTGAATAAAACTATTACCCAAATATCTGCATCAGGACAAGATCTGCAGGCTGATATTCCTTTGATCTAAAATTACACCCTGCTGCATAGTGGAAACTTCAGAGGTCCTATAAAGTTAAACATCAGCAACAATAATAAAGCTTTTATTCTTTGTTGTAAACAAACAGTTTCTAGACAAAAAAAAAAAGTGTTACTCCAAATCCGTAATTTTAGTTTCATAAATTGAAACTATAAGCAATGATATGTGTCTCTATCAATTCATTCCTCTTTTGTTTATTTCCTAGGTGCACCAGGAAACAAAAAACTTCTTTCTCTGACTTTGTTATAAGGCTCTTTTAAGTACTGAAAGGCCACAATAAGGTCTCTCTGGAGCCTTCTCTTCTCCAGGCTGAACAATCCCAACTGTCTCAGCCCTCCTTTGTAGGAGAGGTCTTCCAGCCCTATGTTAATTTTTGTGGCTCTCCTCTGGACCATAGAATCATAGAATCATAGAATCATAGAATGGTTAGGGCTGGAAGGGACCTTCAAAGGTCATCTAGTCCAACCCCCCTGCAAGGAACAGGGATATCTCCAACTAGATCAGGTTGCTCAGGGCCTCATCCAACCTGGCCTTGAACGTCTCCAGGGATGGAGCATCCACCACCTCTCTGGGCAACCTGTTCCAGTGTTCTACCACTCTCATGGTAAAAAATTTTTTCCTAATATCCAACCTGAATCTACCTCCCTCTATTTTAAAACCGTTACCCCTTGTCCTATCACAACTGGCCCTCCTGAACAGCCTCTCCCCATCTTTCTTGTAGGCCCCCTTGAGGTACTGGAAGACCGCTATAAGGTCACCCCGGAGCCTCCTCTTCTCCAGGCTGAACAGCCCCAACTCTTTCAGCCTGTCCTCATAGGAAAGGTGCTCCAGCCCTCTTATCATCTTCGTGGCCCTCCTCTGGACCATCTCGAATAAGTCCTTGTCTTGTGCTGAGGCCCTCAGAGTTGGACGCAGTACTCCAGGTGGGGTCTCAAAAGAATGGAGTGGAGGGGGAGAATCACCTCCCTTGACCTGCTGGCTACACTTCTTTTGATGTAGCCCAGGATACGGTTGGCCACCTAGTCTGCAAATTATGAAAAAATATCCAATTTTTTCATCCACCAATACCTCCAAGTCCTTCTTATCAGGGCTGTTCTTGATCCATTCATTCCTCACTCTCTATCAGTAGTCGTGATTGCCCCAACCCAGGTGCAGGACTTGGCACTTGGCCTTGTTCAACTTAGTGATGTTCACATGGGCCCAGTTCTCAAGCCTATCAAGGTCTCTCTGGATGGTATCCCTTCCCTCAAGCCTAACACTTATCTTGATGTCATCCACCAGCTTGCTAAAGGTGCATTAAATCCCACTGTCTGCATCTTTGATGAAGAAATTAATGTTGGTCCCAGTATGGACCCTTGAGGGACACCACTTGTTAGTGTTTTCCACTTGGACTTTGAGCCACTGACTGTAACTCTTTGGAAGTGGCCATCCAGTCAATTCCTTATCCATTTCACGGTCCATCCATCAAACCCATATCTCACCAATTTAATGGCAAGAATGTTTTGAGGACCTTATCAAAGGTCTTTCAGAATTGCAGGTAGATGGTATCCATAGCTCTTCCCTTATCTCTCCATCACAGAAGGTCACTACACTAATTAGGTATAACTTTCCCTTGGAGAAGCCATGTCGGCTACCTTCCATATGTTTTGTCATAATCCTGTAAATCCATGTTTTATTACAACGTTTGCCTGTGCTGTGCCTTATAAAACCTTCAGAGCATAATCTGAACCAATTTTTTCAGGTCAGTAGTAACTTATATTTTATCATAAGAGAGACAAAATCATCTTGAAAGTACTATGTCATATTGCAATATAATTGAATTGTCTCTGTTTCCCTTCATCTTTCGCATTTATTTTTGTTTCAATATCTCTTTCCGTATTGCTTCTTTTCTTAATTTTTTGCATCTTTTAGCCAAGGAGATTCTATGCTAGGAAACAGAGCATGAGAGAGTTTTGGACATAAGGAAGAAGGCTAAGAAATTGACCTGGATCTCTCCATTGGGTCAGTGCAGACCTCATCACTTGAGGTATTTGCCTTGTCCTGGGGCTACTCTTACATCTGCCTGCTTTACCTGGATTATCTGGAGACAGACAACTTTTCAGCTCAGAAGAGATGGAGTGCAAAGTACTCAAGCACCCTTTCCCAAGGCCCTTTCCCTCTTGACACAGACCTTAATTTGTTCCCTGCAATCTAGTCTCTTTTATATGTAGATGTATGATTATGAATTAGAAGACTAAGTGCAGACTTTCCAGTTAAATTCCTGAACTCAATTAATGTAATTCTGAAATTAACTCTTTATTTACTGCAGTTTTGTGGTCAATGTGTGTGTCTTCCCTTACGTTAACTTTTCAGCTGAAACTCCTTTAAATGATAACAGAATGAGTCTGTGGGTATTTGATGATCAAAACAAAGGTAAATTTCCTGCATATTGCATTCTGAGTGTGCTTTATTCTTCTGTTTCTGTTTTGCACATAGGCTGTCCTGAAGGGCTTCTTAGTAGAACTTGCTCAAGCAGTAAAGCTTGCACCAAAGATTGCACCAAACTTTGTGGATGCTGCTGTGGAAGTTTATCAAAGCATGTGTATTGGTTTTCTCCCAGCACCAGACAATTCCCATTATGTTTTTAATTTTCATGATTTGTCAAAGTGTGTCCAAGGTAAGATAAAGCTGTTCTTAACCTAATACTTTCTAGCACCCTAATAAGTTGGTCAGGAGAATTAAGGGAACTAAGCTATCTGACGTCCTTTGCCGTGCTCTGCTTTCTTATGATCGCATCTTCAGAACTTTTTTTTTCCTTTTTGCCTCTCTGATGTGATTGAATTTTCTAGGGCGAGTGATTTTCAGTTAATCACCCTTGTACCTTAGTCTTTCTCTGCTTGCAGACTAGATGAAAAAAGCTTATGGTTTCCTGCAATATTTTTTTTCCACAAAAGATGTAAAAAGAAGGCAAGTGCAGTGAAAACACTTAACCTGAAAGACCTGTATATAAATTAGTGTAAATACATTTGCTTTGCAGAGATAATATATATTCACATTCTGTCCCTCTAGCTCATTTGCTTCTTCAGCTGCTCAGGTATCTAATGCTTGTTGCCTGGAAACCAAATTAGCCAACCCCTTTTGATTCATCTTCCCTCAATTACTTTAAAACAGATATGTGAGTACACACAGAGAATACCTCAAAGAGAAGGCATAGGCTTCTGTTTTCCTTTTCTGATTCTGTCTTCTGTTTTGTGTCTCAGTTTATTTTGCCTCTGCAGTTTGTTCCAACTAGGTTTAAAATACTATTTCCAAAGAAATATGGTCCAGATTGGTAAGATCCAGAGCAAAGCAATGAATACTACGAGTGATATGATTAGATTTGCATATAGTATATTGCTTGCAGGGAAAATGATTGTTTTATAAAGGAGAAGAGTCTGTGTAAATTAGCCGAGATGCCCATAATTCTGAAAGTCACACTGAAAAATGATCAATTCTTCATTTTTCACTTTTCCAATAGGTAAAGAAATAGTGAACATAAAGAACAAAATGGGTAATATTTTGTAACCAGTAATATTTTGTTCAGATTATGACTTACCAGTGGGACTCATAATGCAGCCAGTCATCAGACACTGTTACGACAGACCAGTTTTGTTATTTTAAGTAACGTGGATAATTCTCTCAGCTAAACTAATCAAAATAATCCAGTTGTGTTTCATGGCACTAAAAGAGGGGTTACTGAAAATAAGCAGGACATTTTTTTTTTAAAGTAACATGTACATGGGCTTGATACATATCTTAAAGGAACTTACTGCTCCTTTGAATCATCTATCCCTGGCCAGTATTAAAAAAAGAAAAATTTTCATGGATGTGCACTCCGCATAACCAAATATAAGATTGCAGTTTTTTTCCTCCCTGCTTAAGTTTGTGCACAGAATGTTTTTGTAAACATCACAAACATTTTAAATCTCTTTTATTGTGAGGAAAGTTGACAACATAGGTCAATGACATATGCATGCTGTAATATTGAAATGAATAGCGTTAGTAACACAAACACACATCAACATTCCCTTTCCCTTTTATTTGTTTTCACTTCTGAGAGGCCACACTGTCCAGTTATGACTTCTGTGCCATTCCTTCTCAGTTCTTAATTCCATTCTAAGTGGTGGAGAAATAGTAAAGGAGGATTAAGTGTTCCATTTCTGAATTTAAAATTTCATAGACACAATGTTTTAGCACTTCACAATATCTCTCTTTTCTTCTTCTTCTAACATTATTCTTCCTGTGTTTTCTGCTGCGGACATTTACAGGCACTGTATGATTTAGTATAATGTCTCACTTCTTACTTTATTCTCCTTTTTAACTGATACGCTGATGCCGTTGCAATACTGAACACTCTTCACTGCCATTAAGGCTTTCTGAATGGACCTGACAAATTCTTTTCCTACTTCTAAGGATTTTTAAAGATTATGTTACATAGAATGAAACTTTCTGATTTTAACCAGCAAAGTACTCCATTCTTTTTTTCATAGGTGTTCTCCACTGTGATACTCTAGTAAGAAGAGACTAAATGCAGGTTATGTTGTCATGAACGCCGAAGATTTTTCCATGACCACATCATCAACAACAGAGACCAGCAGTGTTTCCACCCTATGCTGAATGAAATAGCCAGTAAAGAAATTTCATAGATTTCATAGATTTCATAGATTTCTAGGTTGGAAAAGACCTCAGAGATCATCGAGTCCAACCGTCCCTAATTCCCATTAAACCATATCCCTAAGTAGATCATCCACCCTATTCTTAAACACATCCAGGGATGGGGACTCAACCACCTCCCTGGGCAGCCTATTCCAGTGGCTGACAACCCTTTCAGAGAAGAAACCCTTCCTAACACCCAACCTGAATCTCCCCTGACTAAGCTTGTACCCATTTCCTCTTGTTCTGTCACCCATCACTAATGTAAAGAGCCCTTCCCCCACCTCCCCACCATCCCTTCTCAAGTATTTGTAGGCTGTAATCAGGTCTCCCCTCAGCCTCCTCTTCTCCAGGCTAAACAGCCCCAACTCCCTCAGCCGCTCCTCATAAGTTTTATTTTCCAGCCCCTTGACCAGTTTAGTCGCCCTTCTCTGGACTCGCTCCAGGAGCTCAATATCTCTCTTAAAGCGAGGGGCCCAAAACTGGACACAATATTCCAGCTCACTTTGTAGTGAGTATAAATCACTTTGTAGTGAGTATAAATACTTTATATTTAGCTCACTTTGTATTGCGCTGGGTATGCAAATATGTCCTATACAAACCTGTATCACTTTTAATGTTGGTTTGCAGCCAAATGGTTTGGAATCCTAGAATATATTGTGTGTAAGCCAATTGTATGTGGTGACTTTCTTCAGATAAGAATATAATAACAATAATTATTTTAAAATGTCTGATATAACTGAAATGATGGAAAACGGAAGCGAGTGAAGCTGCATGTGTTAACAAGTCAATGGGACAAAGGCCTTTACGTTTAACAGGGAAATTATTCTTTAGCACATGTTATAAAATGTCTGTATTAATAAAATGAGAGTTTTGCCCACCTGTGATCTCAGTCTGTTAAAAAGCAAGTTTACCCTTGTAAATAGACTGAACTACATATGACACTGTAATCATTGTAGCCCTAGACACCTAAAAACTTAAAAGGACGTCTTAAAAATTCTCGAAATGAAGAGATAAGCAGAAGTTTATTTTCTGTTTGAAAGTCTATTTGTCTGAAAGCTGATTTCAGTAGAGGAAGCTGCGAATGCTTTTGGACTGTTAATAGCAATGTGTTTGTAGCAGCAATGGCAAGTTTTTGATGGTGCATCTTCTCCAGCAGCAGCGCTGTCTTAAAACATCCCAGTTTCCTGTCAACTCTCACCAATTCCAGCATACACCAGTTCTTCCTTGGTACTTGTTTGTGGAGCTGCACAATAAGCTTATTCAGCAACCCCACTTTCTCACAAAAACTTTTACAAAACAACACAAAAATACACAATTTTCCCATGTTTTTAAAAGACGGCTTGTTTCCTGATTTGGTTTGTTGTGTGACACACAAACAATCTGGAGAGTAGGAAGGAAGCGGGGCAAGTGTGGGGAACACCACAAACTGAAATAATATGCTGCCTAAACAATATTGCCTGTCTACCCTCAGCTTAAGGATATAAATGAGGCAGAGTTTATAGGGAAAGGTCATGACTTGTACTAACCAATTAGTGTTTTTGTTAAAATCCACAAGTGCATTTTCAGGCATGCAGGGAGAGCTCAAAGTTGGGTTCCTGCTCCTGAAAGCTTACTCATTTTGCAGTGAAGTCAATGGATTTAGTAAAAGACATTACTTTTCCTCATGGTGCATTACAGGTGATTTACTGAGATGCTGAAAAAGGTGCAGTTTACATCTTAATTGTAGGATAGATTGCTGAAATGAGTTTATTTCCCCTTCAGTAAGGTTTCTTGGACAGTGAAGTGAGATCCTATGGCAGTTCAAGAGTAAGTTACTTCACAGATAAAAATGGATGATATAAATAAAAGGGAGAGCTAATTATCCTCTCTGTCCCTTTGCATGTCCCATGGGAGGGTAGATTACAAGAAACATTTTGATCATTAAATTTCAAAGGAAAAACAGGAGAGGAATTGGTGACTCACGTCACTTGTTTCACACCACAGACAAATTCCATCCTGAAAGGATTTTTTTAAAACTGAAGGATTTCAGCAAAACAATTATGCTGAAAAGGAATTTAAGCTGCACCGTTATCACTTAACTAGATCAAATCACTTAACTATCCATCACAATGTTTCATAGACAACCACCTTTCACAAAAGTAAGTGTTTCTACATTCTTCTCTTCCCTGCACAGGCAAAGATTTCATTTTGCTTTGACTGAATTCTGTAAGTGGAAACTCAAGACATTTTAAGAATTCCTTTCTACCCAGTGACAGAAGATACTTTATTATGGAGACAGTTATATAGGAAGAATAATTTGATGTGCAAGTTAAAATTGAGTTAAAGAAGGATGTATAGGTATAGGCTGAGAGCTACAACAGCTGAAATATTTGAGCTGCATTGTGAGAGTGATTTGGCAGAAAATCAGGCATGAAACACAATCATAATTAGAGTAAGTAAATTGCTTATTTTGGCCCAGTATTGAAAGATGTGGAGGTGGAGCTTTTAATGAGCTGAAAAACTAAACTGAAAATGGAGATAAGGGTCTAAACACAGTGAAAAAATTAAGCATGTATTTTAGGCATGAATTTTTGGCACATAAAAATAAATATATTTATAAACCTGTTGCGAAATTTCCAGTTTTGAAAATGTGAATAAGTACTTTGTAGGATATTTTATGACTGTAGTATTTTATTTTTTTTCCCACAGTTCTATTTTCTTCAAATAATTTCCACTTAGTTGGGAACAGAAAAAGCTGATAGACTATATGAAGATCTGGCTGACGTGGAAACAAACAAAAGATGTTAGACCTGTCATAAATGTAATCTGTGGTAACCTAAAATGGAAGGAGATAGTTGTAAACTACTGAAAACAGTAACAACCCACACTGAGCGCTGAGATCAAGAGCTCAAGAAGCTTTACAGACAGCTGCCTGGGTAGCTTGATTTGGATGCAGTTGCAGTCTAAATGTGGAAGCTGCATAGCCGTATACCCACGGCTTGCAAAACAGAGTACATATCCTTCCCAGGAGCACTGCCTTGGTTAAAAGATTAACCTAGCATGCTACCTACTCATAGAATTATTTTTATGGGGAGCAGTTATCTAAGGTGATTATCCATTCCAAAGCCAATAGGTCCTTTCAGCTTCTCTTTTTTACAATCAGTAAATTTTTAGTGACCATTCTTCTATTCAGGTCTTCCAGAATCTCTTTTCATTTCCAGTCTAAATTTCCTTTTATGCACATTTTTAAGCCACTTTTTCTATTTGTCTTTGACTCCTATCAGTCCTTTTGCATGCTGAAGGCACTCCATGAGCAATACTCTCTTAATATGAGTCTTTCTGACTTCATGACTTGTGGACATGAAAAGGAAATTGTGAAGAATGTGTTTAGGTTTTTTTTATGGGTTTGTGGGTTTTTGTTGTTGTTTTTGGATTTGTTCTTTTTTTCCCCTCCCTTTTAAGAGGTTGAAATGCTCTTCTGGTGTTTAATGGCTTTTATTTTTTAAATCTGTCTTCCATATGTTACATAATGTGTAGTATTCATGCTATTAATACCATTTTTGTGACTGCTTTCTCTGTTTTTGTTGTTGAACATGATAATCAAATATAGGTACAATCTTGCCTATAGATTGTTATAGAGGAGTTCTTGTAAGATATAAACATTCTCTGTTCTGTGGAATTACTTAATATGTTTGGAAAGGATGAATTAGATTGGCAGCTGTCATATCTAAAGCTAGAGAAATAGAAATACCAGAATTAGATTATAACGGATAAGGTTTCCCATGGAAATCAAGATACTTATTTTGAAAAAAAGTAGAAGTAAAATTCTAATAAGTGTCTTATATCCATCTTTTATTGATTTCATTTGAAAAGAGGAGGATACATTTGCTTTATAACTGCAAAGACCACTGTTTAGGCTTTTTGATGAATGCAGTGCTCTGTCAGGTCTGCACAGAATATTGGTATCCTGCATTTAGTGAGAGAAGTTCAGTAGGCAAATAAATATTTCAGAAAGGTCACCTAGGTTTACTGTCAAAATTGAATTATTTTCTGGCATCATCAGAGGAATGATTACGAATCATTTGGGAAGGCTGAACTTCTGAGACTTAATGGCAGAGCCAAATTTACTGACTTTACCCTGTGAGAATTAGTGTTCATAATCAAGGAAGAAAAAGGAATTGCAAGGTACAAATATCCATCTCTTCACACAGCAATTCAAACAGTGAAAAATAAGGGAAAACAAAGGAAAAAAAGATAAAAAGTCAAAGGAGTGCCCTTACAATCAGACAACTTTGTATGTCTTTGTGTGTATGTGTATACAATGTAGGTAAATGCTTTGTAAGAATGTGCAGATAAAACATGCCAACATTTAAGTGGGCAGTGAGTAATTCAAAACAGAGGACTTCAGCAATAACTTTGGAACTGGAGAGTCATGATCTTGGCCCCAAATGTTGCACTACAGACAATGTTTTACTTTTGTAATCATCCTTCTCCAGACCCCAATCTTTCCAGAGCTCAGCATAGGTCTCATCCCTAAAATGTTATAAATTCTCAAAAAATGTTGGCTACTGATGACAGCTTAACCAAATGTAAAGTTCCAGGACTTGCAAGCTTTCCTCAATGGCCCTTTGGTATCAAACTACACTAATCACACATTGAGCAACAGAAAACTTAAATGTGCCAATAGATTGGCACTGAATGACCAGGGATGCTGCTTTAAAAGGTTGAAGGGAACAAAACCGTAAAGTAGTAACCACTTTTCATACAGAAGAGCTCTCAGCTGGTAGGTAACATGAAACAAGGAAGTCAATAATTATCTCTGCCTACTAAATGTTAAGTGAAGGCTCACTCTGCTAATCTAAAACACATTTCTTGAATCTCTGGACACGAAAGTGCATGTTGCAGAGACACATGGGTTAATCTGGATGAAGTCAGTGAGATCTAGACATCTTAACCCCTTACCAGTGGATTCAATGACACACAGCATCTCCAGGAAAAGGCATGCAGAAACGGGAATGAGGCATGAGGGGAAACCTTTGTATGGAAAAATAGTGCAGAAATCTGGACCTACTAAGGCATGAAGCATTGCTAATTTTGTCAAGGCAGGGTTTGCAACAGAAAGATTGTTAAGAAACATAGGGAAGTAGCTAAAAATGGCCACATCTCAAGGATACTAAAGCAAAGCTGATATGCTACCATCTGCTTTTCCTCAAGTTTCTCCTTTTTCTTCAGCCTTCTCAAGAATTTTTTCCTGGAATCTTCACAAAAATGATGTATTTTGAATAGCAGAGAAGATAGAAACCAATTTTTGGATTTAACGAAGTTCAATATAATTTCTCCTTAAATCCAGAAGGAAAAAGTTCTGAATCAAAGTACTTTTCTTTAAAGGACACTGACCTGTACCAGCAGATTTATTAGGAAATGTCACATTGAAGGAGGCTAAAATGATATGACAAGCTCAGTTCATGTCACTCTTTTGTGTGGAGTTAAGGTCCCAAATCATTATTTATCAAAGAAGCATCTTTTCGTTGATAAACCAGATTAAGTATGCGTCCTCCCCATTAACATATTTGTTTGTTTCGTCTTCTGGGATTTTAAATGTCAGGAAAATATTTGGAGGAAGAATGAGGACCTGGTTACTAAATCTGTTGGTCTTGATGTTTAAAACCTTTTTTCCCGTGCTTAAACTGAAAAACTAGTCTAACCTTCAGACTAAGAGCAAAAGCATCACACAAGTTTTCTACAATATATTCTCTCATTTATTATTCAAAAGACTAGGCTGGTTGAAATCCTCAGAATAAACCCCCAATTTCCTATTTTGTAAGACTTTCATTCACAGTGGGAAATTAATAGCTTGCAAAATAAAAAATACCACAGCCATGCACTGAAAATGCAGTAGACTGGTAAAAATTCCCTCTGCTAATTCAAACATTTAAGTATTTCAAAATGTTTAAATTAGTTCACTTTGTGCACTGAGGCTGATAACCTCTGCATATAAACTATACCATGCCACCAATGGCACAGGCCTTATCAGGATGAAATGCATATTGCTACTTGATTTAATACAGTAAAGTTCCAGTAGTGATGGAAATGGAACCATGCACTTGTTCTGTTTCTTCAGTTGAGGTTTTTGATTGTAATGCTTTTGGAAATACAACTGATACCTGAAAAGGAAACTGAACTTTCCAAGACTTGTTTTAAAGTTTTAGAAAGCAGGTATTCTTTATTGCAGCGCTGGGTGCACGGGGGATTTCTCCTCCTAGCGTGCACACCGGCTTCTGGACAGAAAATTAGTTATACACTACAATCATGCATAATTCATAACATATTTACATATTCTTAAACAATTGGTTAATTTTCTCTCGCTTTTCATGTAAATCACTTCGCATGCTCAGTTTTCCTCCTCCGCCCCTTTCTTTTGGGTCTGGGGTGTAATTAGGGTAGGTGGTCCGTGAGTCGGTGGTCGCGATCTCCCCCTGCCGGAATTACCTTTTCCCCCAAGTCACTGCATGTTCACAGTTTAGAAAAACATGATAACAAAGTTTATGCAGTTTCTGCAGTTTCTGGGATGTTCCCTCCAAGGGCAGACAGTTCTTGATAAAGAGTCTCTGTTTTAATCACTGCTGGCAGCTTCAAGGATGAACGTCTTGTTAGTTTCTTTAGGTATGTGTAAATCACCTACTGCCGACTGAACCCTTCATGAAACTGCTACACAAAACTTTAACCCCTTTATTGTTGGGTAACAATTCCCCCCTTTTCTTTATCCTTGCGAATTCTTTCGCAAATTTCATATTGTTCATGTTTAAGAATTGTGAGTAGTACCCAAACTCTCCTAGTCAACTTGGTTAATTGGTACCAGAACATAAAGTTTACAATTGTTAGTATTGTTACTGCTACTAATACTACAAGCAAAGGATGTATTAATAAGTGCAGCACTCTAGTTGCTGATGGTGAATACCCTATAAAAATATTCCACCAATGATGTTCTCCATCTTTCTTCACTCGTTCCAGGACGTGGTGTATTTCTTCAGCGTCGTGATGGACAGTTATCAGAGTTTTTTTGTCCATCTTCTCGGACTTGCTTCAGCAGTCGTCTTAAGTCTTCATGTTGCACCAGTCTTTTCAGCAACGCTGAGTTCATTCCAATAGGGGTAGGCCGCAGGTCATGATACAATGTATAGTTAGATTTTAGCAATTGATAAGATGTGATGGGAGCTAAATAAGTAAAATCGCATCCTGTGATAGTTACAAAATTACAGATACAAAGGTTAGAGTGATCATTCATATTTCTAGTAATGTTATCTACCAAAATGGAATTACAGGAAGTTCTTAGGCAAACACAGCCATTACCTATATATACAAGTACAGTTTTAGGTTTTTCGTCAGGATGTATCTCAAAGTGACAAACATTCTGTTCAGTGTCAAGACAGATGTCTTGAGCTCTGATGGTATTGCTTTCACAAATGAATCCTTGTTGCCCTTGCACAATGCATGTGCTAATGTCAATTGTTTGCCATTTATTCTCACTCTTTCGTGCCCACACTCTGTGTTCCAAGGGATACAGTGTAGTCCCATTGTGATTTAATCCTAATGCAATGATAAAGACAGGCTGGGTTAATGTAAAATTGCTCCAGCATTCTAGTTTTTCATTTTCGAGGGCACAAAGATTCTTTGTGAGCACAGAATTATTAGTTCCTTCTACAGTAATTTGAGTTGCTTTTTCATGGATGGTTCCATTGGTCATTCGGTAACCTATTTGGATCCCTTCTCCAATTGTTCCCATCAAGAGGGGAGCCTCACTGTCCTTGTCCCAGCCCCACTCATGTTCTGAGTATATTTGCATTCCATGCATAACCACAGTAGCTAAATTTAAGTTCAAAGATGGTCCCATACTTCCTGTGGACTTAAGGTAGGCGTGAGACCATGGCCAACTTGGAGTGGAAGTGTTTACCATTTCAATCATACTTATCAGAATGGTGACAATTAACATCGGGTCAGTCTTATTGTTGTTGGTCCTGTGGCTTCTGCTGTCCATTGTTCCTCAGGTGCTTTCTTCACCCGGGAGTAATGAATCCAAGCAGGTCGTTCTCTGATCTTGATCGCCGTGTAGGTTGTCAGCAATATCTGGAACGGTCCATTCCACTTCTCCTCAAGGGGGTGACCTGAAATAGTTTTAACATAAACCCAATCTCCAGGTTTGAATGTATGCACTGGAGAATCTAATCCCTGTGCCCTGGTGGACATTACTACTTTGTTTACTTCTTCCAATTGTTTTCCTAATGCTATCAGATATTGTTGTAAGCCCATTTCTCCAACTTGACTGAGATCTTGCCCTTGATACCTAGTTTGAAATGGTTTCCCATATAAGATTTCGAAGGGACTCAATTTTTCCTTAGTTCTTGGTTTAGTTCGAAGCCTTAATAAGGCAATTGGAAGGGCCTGATCCCATCTCAAGTTGGTTTCTTGACAAATCTTGCTTAATTGTGTTTTTATTAAGTGATTCATTTTCTCCACCTGCCCGCTTGCTTGGGGTCGATAAGGTGTATGCAATTTCCAGTCAATTTCTAAAAATTTACTAACAGATTGCACTACTTGTGATACAAAATGCGGCCCCCTGTCTGAAGAAATTACTTCAGGGACTCCAAACCGAGGGATGATTTCCCTTAGCAAAACTTTAGTCACTTCTCGAGCTTTGTTAGTTCGACAGGGAAATACTTCAGGCCATCCGGAATAGGTATCTGTTAATACTAACAGATATCTATACCCGCCTTTTCTAGGCAATTCCGAGAAGTCTATTTGCCAATTCTGACCTGGAACACATCCTTTGTCAATGTTTCCAAACTTTACCCGGTTGTCTGCCTTTGAGTTATTCTTTAAACAGGTTTCACATCTACTAACCACATTTTTTACAGTTTGAAATAAACTTCGTGCTATTATTTGCTTAGAGAGAGAATTGTATAAAGCTTCTGTTCCCCAATGAGTTTTGCCATGTTCAGTTTTTATCAACATCCATAGTATTCTAAAGGGAACTATTATTCGATTGTCCTCTACTGTTGCCCATCCTGATGGATTAACCTTAGCTTTTAAATCTTTGATAAGCTTTTTATCTTTTTCATCATATTCTACCTTTTCAGGTAGTGATAAGGATTTTTCTGGGATCAAACTTAATACCTCACCTTGTTCCGCTGCTTGCCTCGCTTTACGATCAGCCAATTCGTTACCCACCTCCTTGTCAGTGTTACCTTTTTGATGACCTTTACAATGCATGATGGCCACAGCTGCTGGAAGCTGAACTGCTTCTAAAAGTCGCAGTATCATATCGGCATGTTTAATACCTTTTCCTTGTGTGGTTAAAAGTCCTCGTTCTTTCCAGATCGCTCCATGAGCATGTACTACACCAAAGGCATACCTTGAATCTGTCCATATATTTACTCGCAGCCCTTCAGCGAGCTCCAGCGCTCTCACCAAGGCAATTATTTCTGCCCTCTGTGCAGACGTACCTTTTGGGAGAGATCTTGCTTCTATTACCTGCTCAGTTGTTGTTACCGCATACCCGGCCATTCGGACTCCATTCTTCACAAAGCTGCTCCCGTCTGTGTACCAGGTATGATCGGCCTCTTCCAGTGGTTCTTCTTTCAAGTCCGGTCTACTTGCATAGACAGTTTCAATTGTCTCTATGCAGTCATGTACGATGGGGTCAGTTTCCTGTTTATCGCTCAGGAAAGACGCAGGGTTAACTATTGTAGATGTAACGATTTCCACATCATCCTGCTCCATCAGGATCGCCTGATATTTTAAGAATCTTGACGGTGATAACCAATGTCCACCTTTCTGTTCTAAGACAGAAATTACTGCGTGGGAAGTATAAACGATCATTTTCTGCCCTAGGGTAAACTTGCGAGCCTCTTGAATGATTACGACGACAGCCGCCACTGCCCGGAGGCATCCTGGCCATCCTTTGCTGACTTCGTCCAATTGTTTGGAAAAATATGCTACTGCTCGCTTGTAGGGTCCCAGCTTTTGGGCTAAAATTCCCAGGGCCACTCCTCGTTTTTCATATGCAAACAGCCAAAAAAGTTTTGTCACGTCTGGTAAGCCCAAAGCAGGGGCTCTCATCAGTTCTAATTTTAATTCTTTGAAGGCTCTTTTGGCCTCATCAGTCCAAATTAATTGTTTCTGATTGTCTTTCAGTAGTTCATATAAAGGTTTAACTAACAGTCCATAATTATGAATCCATAAACGACACCAACCTGTCATTCCCAGAAAAGTTCAAAGTTCCTTTACCGTAGTTGGTTCTGGAGTCTTGCAGATGGCCTCCTTCCTTTCATTTCCGAGCTGTCGTTGTCCCTTGGAAATCAGGTATCCCAAATAGATCACTTCCCTCTGCAGGACTTGGGCTTTCTGTAATGACACTCGATAACCACTTAATCCAAGAAAGTTCAGTAAGTTCACAGTCCATTCTTTACACTCTTCTCTCTTTTCTGTAGCTATCAAAATATCATCCACATATTGTAAAAGAATGCCATTACCTGGAGGCCTTTCCCAAAGTTCCAATTCCCTTGCTAATTGGTTCCCAAAAATTGTAGGGCTGTTTTTAAATCCTTGAGGTAACACTGTCCAAGCGAGTTGAGTTTTACGTCCCGAATCGGGGTTTTCCCATTCAAAAGCAAATAAATTACGGCTTTCAGGGGCCAAGGTGAGGCAAAAGAATGCATCCTTTAAATCCAGAACTGTGAACCATTCATACGTTTCCTTCAGACTGGTTAACAAAGTGTACGGGTTTGCTACTACTGGATACAGATCCTCCACAATTCTGTTTATTGCTCTTAAATCTTGTACTATTCTGTATTTCCCATCTGGTTTCTTTACTGGTAAAATTGGGGTATTATATTCTGACTCACATTCAATCAGTAACCCAAATTTTTGGAATTTTTCAATTGTTTCTTTTATGCCCCTTCGGTCTTCCAACCTTAAAGGATATTGTTTTATTCTAACTGCACCAGAACCAGGTTTTACTTCCACCTTTATCGGTGCAGCATTCTTTGCTTTACCTGGAATCTCAGAAGCCCATACCCCTGGATACACTTGATCTAGGATTTCTTCAATCTCTGAGGTACCTTCAGTTGGTTTTTCAATTTGGATCATAGCCAAACTTAAAACTTCAATTAATAATTATTTGTGCTTCCAATTGCTCTAATAGGTCCCGTCCAAGTAAAGGTTTCGGAGATTCTGGTAAATAAAGGAATTGGTGAATCCCTACTTGTTTTCCAATCTGAAATTTAATTGGCTGTAGAAAAAAAGCCTTTTTCTGCTGGCCAGTGGCTCCTATTACAGTTACAAAATCATGATCTACAGGTATTAGTTCTTGATTCAATACAGAATATGAGGCACCCGTATCTATTAAAAATTCCACCTCCTCATTCTGGTTCCCTAGCTTTAATTTAACCAGTGGATCCGCCAGGGTAGATTCCCCAGGTCCCCGTCATTTAGCTTCAGCAACCACCTCAGGCTTTAATTTAGGGCATTCCTTTTTCCAATGCCCTTGTTTTCCACAGTAAGCACACTGATTTGATCGTAACGTTGTTTGGAAACTCCCTCGAGATCCCCGGCGAGGCCCTCCTCTGCCTCTGCCTCTGCCTCTACTTCCAGGGGATCCTTGGGGTCCTGCACTTTGTTGTTGTAATGCCGAGATTGTTGCTGTGGCTAATGCTCTACTTAATTTTCTCCTTTCATTGCTTTCTCTGTTCCTGTACACCCTCCATGCCTCTTCAATTAATTTTTCTAAATTCCGCACTTCAGGCTCTTTTAGTTTTTGGAGTTTTCTTCTAATATCGTCTGATGACTGACCCAAAAATAACGATACCAATTGTTGCTGCCCTATTTCAGATGAGGGGTCTAAAGTAGTATATTTACGCATCGCCAATCGTAATCTGTCTAAGAATTCCGTGGGGGTTTCGGTTTGCCCTTGTTTTACAGCATAAAGTGCTGACCAGTTTACAGCCTTTGGGATCGCGTTTTCTAATCCAAATTTTATCCAATTTTGATATTGCCTTAATGTGCGCTGGTCTGTATTATCATTCGGATCCCAGTGTGGGTCAATCAGGGGAACATACTGATCGACTCCCCCTGCCATCGTTCCGGCTGTAATTTGAGCCTGCACTTGAGTTCGGGCTGTTTTTAGAATTAACTGTTTCTCAGTTTCAGTCATTGCATCTAACAGTATGTCTATATCTTTCCAGTCTGGGTTTTGATTTTTAACTATGAATTCAAATCTTTTGGTAATTCTTAATGGATCATCTCTGTAATTTTTAACCTCTTCCCTCCAGGTGTCCAAATCTCCCATATAAAAAGGGACCTTAATTGTCATCGGTCCTGCCGGCCCCATAGCTTCTCTAAGTGGTGCCTGGAGAATTGGTCCTGTTTTACTACGCGTTCGGGCAGTAATCGGAGTTGATTCCTCCTCTGCTGCAGGAGGTGATGGTGGTGCTGCTGCTGCAGGGGGTGATGTTGGTGGTGTTGATGCAGGGGGGGATGTTGGTGTTGATGCAGGGGGTGATGTTGGTGGTGATCCCCCCACTGCTCCCCCTCCTGAGTTACTGTTCCCATTGTTCCCATCAGGAAACCCCATGGGTAATGCAGGAGGTGGTGATATATAATCTTCAATCCTTTCCTCACTTTCCCGATCTTTTGCTTTCAAACACCTTTCTCCAATACTACATGCTGAACAACATCGTTTCAGCTTTCCTTGTTCCTTCTTTTTATCTTTCTCTAGTGCCAAAACAAAGGGGTCTTTAGGGACTAAATTTATACCACATTCCTTTTGCCACTCAGGATGATCTCTTAAAGTGAAAAACATATCAGCATATAACACCTCATCCCATTTTTCATTTCTTCTGAGAAACAGTATCAATTGCAATAGAGTATTATAATTCAAAGTTCCATTATTTGGCCATTTTTCCCCTTCTTCCAATTTATATAACGGCCACCACTGGTTACAGTATTTAACTAAAGTTTTCTTATTTACGTTTCCTCCTGGGGGACCCCCAATATCTTTCCAATGTGCTAAGACGCATCCTAACGGACTCTTTTTTAAAATTTCCCCGCTCTGTTGGTTACCCATTATTTGTTGGTTATTATTATCCCAATCCTGTTGTTACCAAACAAACAACTGGAATTAAAATTAAAATAACACGTTCACTCTTATTTTCTATTGCTTCGTCTGTCTCCGGCTGTTTCCCCTGCGGGAGGACAGAACCACGGATCAAGACTCCGCACTCGCTTTGTACTAAAAGTACATTTCAGTCACACACACACAGAACAAAAACAAGTCTTACAATTGCAACCACAAAAAAATCCAACCATACAATTAATACAACTCTTAGAATCACACAAACAAACACATAGAATTCAATACAGGATTAATATTTCAGCTTCCAGATGGTTTCCGGTGGGACTGGAACCCACAATTGTAGTCACTTAAGTGTGTTTTTTTTTTTGTTGTTCTTAAGGCGCCTTTGGTGGGACTGGAACCCACAATTGTAACCAAAGTATACCTTTAAGGCACTGGCTGCCCGGTATACGCTGTCCTGCGCAAGTCTCAGCTTACGGCTTACGGAAAGCTACCCCGAGTGGGACTGGAACCCACAACTGTAATTGCTCCCACAACTATAACCAAAGTATACCTTTGAGGCGCTAGCTGCCCGGTATACGCTATCTTGCGTACGGCTTACAGAGAGCTACCTTAATGGACCGGTCCCCAAACCAAAAGAATCAAAAGAATACCTTAATACCTTCTCTAAGATGGAAGATGGTCCTTGTCTGTTCCCGCAGCGATCCGATTGAGGCGAGGAGTCCCTCCGGGGAAATCCCCGGGGGTACCCAAGGGAGTCCTGTTCTCAGCGGGTCCTGCAGCCGAACAGAGAGAGTCCCATCTGGGTCGCCAAATCTGATACCTGAAAAGGAAACTGAACTTTCCAGGACTCGTTTTAAAGTTTTAGAAAGCAGGTATTCTTTATTGCAGCGCTGGGTGCACGGGGGATTTCTCCTCCTAGCGTGCACACCGGCTTCTGGACAGAAAATTAGTTATACACTACAATCATGCATAATTCATAACATATTTACATATTCTTAAACAATTGGTTAATTTTCTCTCGCTTTTCATGTAAATCACTTCGCATGCTCAGTTTTCCTCCTCCGCCCCTTTCTTTTGGGTCTGGGGTGTAATTAGGGTAGGTGGTCCGTGAGTCGGTGGTCGCGATCTCCCCCTGCCGGAATTACCTTTTCCCCCAAGTCACTGCATGTTCACAGTTTAGAAAAACATGATAACAAAGTTTATGCAGTTTCTGCAGTTTCTGGGATGTTCCCTCCAAGGGCAGACAGTTCTTGATAAAGAGTCTCTGTTTTAATCACTGCTGGCAGCTTCAAGGATGAACGTCTTGTTAGTTTCTTTAGGTATGTGTAAATCACCTACTGCCGACTGAACCCTTCATGAAACTGCTACACAAAACTTTAACCCCTTTATTGTTGGGTAACACAACTTGCAATATTTTTTTTCCATAGCAGAGCCAATTATTTATTATTTCATTTTGGTAGCGGTTTCTGAGTGTTGGCAGACTGTGGATGTGAGCCAGGCT
Source organism: Tauraco erythrolophus (assembly GCF_009769465.1). Classification (NCBI taxonomy): domain Eukaryota; kingdom Metazoa; phylum Chordata; class Aves; order Musophagiformes; family Musophagidae; genus Tauraco; species Tauraco erythrolophus. The sequence continues at coordinate 64,559,182 of NC_141496.1, forward strand.
GCATGTTAGACATTTTGGTGAGATTCACCTCATCTAAAATTAGGTGTTTGGACAAGAAATATCTGCCTCCTCTCTGTATTACCATCTCGTAACCAGTCAAGAGAAAAAATACATTCCAGATGAAAATTCATCCTGTCCTTTGAGAAATATCTGATATGAGCCAGATAGGATGTTCTAGAAGGCCTTTGTTCTTTTGTTGTGGCACAATGTGAAATCAAAGTTCTTTAAATCCAGGATACAGAGAACTGCAGATTTAAACTAGGGTTTAAAGTGGGATTTTAACAAGTGAGGCTAAAGCTTAAACCATCAACTAAATTCTGCTCTTAATGTATATTGTAAACGTACCAATAAACACATATAGAAATATCAGAATTGTAGTCTCTATTAATTAAAACTCTATTATATCATTAAAGCATATAGGAATGTCTGTATAAATGTCTTTCTTATTTAAAGAATCATTAGACCAGTTCCTGAGTTCATGCAAATAAGTAAGTTTCTAATTCTGGTATCTGGTCCTCCATGATATTGCTCCAAGTATGATTATTTCACTTGAATGCACATTATTATAATGAAGCACAACATAAAACAGCATTAGTTAATTCCAGAAGTACTTTCCACACCTTTCTTTAAAAATACTTGAAGGGGCAGACAGGATTCTTCATTTAATTTATTTTTATTTTCATTGAATGAATTATTAGTATATATTGAGAACCAAGCCCATTTTGACAGAGCACATTTGCAGTGGAGATGAAAGATTTTGTTTGTCCTGCATAGAAATCATATAAATTGTTTTGCCATGTCTAAATACTCACTCAGAGAAGAGAAAATTGAGTTACTAAAAAACCTGTGCTCGCTGAAGTTTTGAAGGAGATAAGTATTCTCTCATAGGTGATCAACTGTGCATTTCATGGTTATTACATTCTGTCAAGTATACCATATTGGAAGAAAGTTGCCATGGATATCTCAGTCATGATGCGAAGAGTGCAGCTGATGTTTTCTTTTCACCTCTTATTTTTTAATATGATAGAACCATAGAACTACTTTACCTGTCATTCCTGTCTTCATCTGTCAAAAAGTGGTGACAATTATCTTCTGGACATGTGTCTCGGTTTGAAAAAAAAAAAAAAAAAAACCAGAGGTCTGCTAAGGAAGGCAGGAGCCTCCCTCGAAATGGAAACTGTAAACCCCCTCCCTCCGAATTACTAAAATTTTGAAATTAAAGGGCTCTCAGGCAAAGATATGGGAGTAGAAATAACAGTTCTTTACTGGGAAGATTAAAGAGAAGGGAAAACAACAACAACAACAACCCAAATGCAACAGTACACAAAAAGAAAAAAAAAAAAAAAAAAAACAGAAACCCGCTGACAGAGTCAGAATACGACCTGACACCCTGCTGGTCAGGGTGCTGGCAGCAGTCTGATCAAACGGTGGCTGCGGTCCTCCTGCAATGGCAGACGTGGCTCCACAGGAGCAGCGATCCTGCCGAAGGGCGCGGGCCCCTCCGAAGGGCCGGCGGTGCTGCAGATGGCCCGGTCTTCCTCGAGTGGCTGCTCTGTCCCAAGTAGTCCAGCAGCAGCCCGAAGTGCCCGTCTGTCTCCCCCGGTGACTGCCCGAGCCCGACCGCCGCCGCCGCCCCTTTCCCGCGCGCCCCCGGGTGCAGTCCCCAGGCCCGCCCTCTCCTCCCCCGCTGGAGCATCTCACATGGGGCCGATGTTGTTCTGGGAGTCTGGCCGCAGATCCTTGATTGCCCATCAAACAGAGATGGCTCCTGGAGGGAGTGATCCACAGTCATGGGCAAGGCATTGATGGCCCATTAACAGAAGACAGTCTGGGAGGAGGAGGCAAGGGAAACATTGCCCCACCTGGTTTCAGCAGCTCATGAAGATGGTGATAGAATACATACTTTTGGGCACATCTTACATCATAACCTAGGACAACATGAAAAATTATAATCAAATATTGTCAGCTGAGAGTTTACTCTGCACCATTTTTGTGAGTTAAGCAATGAATAATATAGATTTTTTTTTTAACTATTCATTCACTTCTGGCTTCTAAGGCAAATTGTGAATGCTGATAATGAAAAACAGCTTGCTAGACAATGAGCCGATTTTCTACTGCTCCTTGCAGTATGCGACTGAACAGGATTTCATCTGAGTAGGTGATCTAATTAGTATTCTGTTTTGACTATGGACATTGCTGCTTGCTTTTGAACAGATATTTCAATTCTTTCTTAATCCAGTTTGTTTTTTCTATGTACAAGTCCTATAGGAGAGACTTTTCATGCACAACGTGAAGTGTTTCCACCCTCTGAGGTCCACTGCACAATAGATTGGTTATGTGGGTTTATGGTTACTGTGATCCAGCAATGTTTGCGGTGTCCAAATAGCAAACGAGTTATATGTACATGCTTGTATATATAACACATGCTTGTGTTAATAACAGAATAAATAAATATTTGGTCCCAGGACATAAGTCAAGATTATGTAGCACATCATATTTTTGTCTTACTTATTTCTTGCAAGCGGGTTAACAGGAATGCCTCAAAAAAATTACAGTTTTTCTCCAACAGTGGTATTTTGCATTCTGAATTTTATCCTCTTTAGTAGGACCTTTCAAGAAACTTGAATATTCTTTGAGCATATGCACATAAAAAGAGGTGCTCTTGAGATAATTTTTACTCCCTACAGTCACCAAGAGAAACACTTCTTTCTGTATCAAGCACATTTTTGTTGAATGTTAATTATATGAAAGAGAAACTAATCCTAATATATAGATATCCATATAAGTGTGGCTGAAATGGCAATTTGATTTTATGCAGTGCTCCTACTACAATATTATGCAACACTCACTTCATATTTAGAAATTAATCAAGTTCTACTTCAGAATACTAGGGGAGAAAAAGAAGCAATTTGGGGGGGTTAAGTGTAATTTTTCTGACCATAATTCTCTATTTGGTTCCTTTTCAGTTTTTGTACTGTTCTTCATTTACTTTACTGCAATTTGAAAAGAGATACCCATAAATAATATATCAAGAATCATGACAAGAGTTTTGTAAAGTAGTTATGTGACATACCTTTTTTTCTCCATCTGCATATAAAAGTACGAAAATGCTATCAATTTTGTTTCCTGTTATATTCATGTTATGGCGTAAAACTCAAAGTACAATGCTAGAGCAGATGTTCTCATCCCAAATGAATCCAGTTTTGGCTTTTGGAACCTCACGTGAAGATATGTCTAGTATCAGTCATGATAAAACACTTAACAGAATGAATACTAAAATAAACACATTATGATGTCCATTGGCCAATTAAAACTCTATTAAATCAACCTGAGCTTTCCAATAGCAGGCTATTACAGAAATCAAAAATTATTACATACCATGCAACTGATGTAGCTGGTAAGGTTGCAAAAATAAATTCCAACATATTTGAGATCAATATCTGGAAAAAATCTAAAGTCTATGAAGTATTTTCACTCGTAAGTTTCTTTTATTTCTGGAACAGGGCTATGAACGGTTGTTTATCCAAATTATTGGAAAAAAACATCTTGTAGATAAAACACAATTAAATCTCTCAACTTTAAAGACAGTCTTCAAAGAGAAATTAGTAGATGTTGAAGCCTTGATTGGAAACCTAACAGTGGATCAAGAAAATGCTGATCAGATACAAAGAACTCTCTTGTATTATTTATGAGATAACATATTACTGCTTAGTAACTAACAGCTGAAAGTTTATATTTAAGGATCAGTAATTCTAGGAAATATGTTTTTCTTTATGTGACTTAGTAGAAGAGAAAGTCAGCAATACAAGAGTAAGCACTGGCATGGGACACAGGGAGGGAAAGGCAGCTAGATACATATCACCTCTTTCTGTGCTGTTGTTTTATCAGCATGACTCTTCCAGTCAAAGAATGACAGACTTTAGAATGCCACTTTCAAAAAAATTTCACATTGTCTTCAATATGTGTTATTTACTGGGGCTACCAGTAAATAAATGCTGTTGGAGCAGAACAGGCAGTGAGATACACAGGACTTGGCTTGGCCTGCATGTCCTTTGCAGTTGTTGTATTGGTAACAGTGGCGTCAATCCTAACCAGGACATTCAAGCTCATTAAAATCTTAGTTGCAATGCACAGAGATGGCAGGACTCCACAGGTACTTAGAAGAACAAGATAATTTGAAGTGATATTGTATAAATCATTAATTAGCAGGATAGAACTATCAAGATGAGCGTATATAATTATTACATATTGAAAAACAAAATAAAGGCATTTCCTTCTGTAAAGAATCCTGTAGCTTTCTCATATGTGCCTCTTTTTGCATTCAGCCCAAGTTGCTGCCTGCTAGCCTCTGTGAGTTTGGAAACCGCCAGAGAAATACTCAATAAGAAATAATTTACAAGAAGAAAAAGCTATTTACAATATGTAGATTTGTTTTCAAAAAATCAATAGTTTGTCTTTTTTTTATTTTTCAACTAGCCCTTACCTACATCTCTTATTTTTGTATGTCTGTGCAGTAGGGATTTGACCGGCTGTCCCCAAGGTCATGGAAATTCACCTGTGCTAAGTCAGGCTGAATATGAAAAAAGACACACAGGAGAAAGTTACAAGACCAGCTAAGGTTGTTCTTTTATTGTCCAGCATATAACAACTAAATATTCTCGTCTTGCTAATATTATCTTCAAATTCACAACCTGTGCCTGTTTTGTTTTGTGTAATACTGTTCTCTTCTATTGCCATGGTCTTATATGCATGGACACAGGTTCACATGAAGTGTAAAACAAAGTTTTCTTTTGATAATCCCCAGCAGATAGCAAGCATGAGAGCTGATGATGATGCAAAATTGCAGCATTCTATCCTAATCTTCATCTCAGTTTTTCAGTACTTAATGGGCAGCTACAAAGAGGATAGAAGCTGTCTCTTCACAAGGCGCCACATGGAGAAGGCACAAAGTGACAGGCGCAAGTTGCACCAGGAGAGGTTTCATCTTGATATAAGAAAGATTTTTTACAGTGAGAACAATCGATCACTGGAACAACCTCCCCAGGGATGTGGTAGAGTCCCCATCATTGGAGGTTTTCAAGATGTGACAGAATGATGTGCTAGATAATCTCATCTAGGCTCCCTTTCCCATGATATGTTGGACCAGATGATCTTTTGTGGTCCATTCCAACCTGGGTTGTTCTATGTTTCAAATTTTCCAGTGACTGCTGTTGTGCATGCAGAAGAAAGTAAATAATTGTTTCCCATCTCTCTTCATACACTCTAGGTGGAGTAGCAAACATAACAGTGAAGAATAAACTCTTTTTAAAAATACTGCATTTTGAAAACTCTTGACTGCACATTTAATTTCAATTTTGTTGTGTTGTTCAAGAAGATTGCTATTCTATTCAGAAACTATTGCTACAGTGAAAGCAGAAGAGACTTAAGCAATAGCTAAAGATGCTCAGGAAAACCTGGATGAAGTTGTCCAAGCTTTAGAGGCTTTAAATAAGGCTTTTAACTCCTTAGGGAAAACATGTATTTCTGAAATAGGAGTTTTTATGAAATCTCCAGTTTTTGTCATGAAGGTAATGTAAGACATTTGTATTCTTTTAAACACCAAGTTAACTGTTCAGCATTTTTTATTGCTTTCCTGTCTTTCCTATTGGCCAATCATTTTCATATTTAGTGTACTGCTTGTGTCTATCAACACCTTTTTTAGCAAAAATATTACTCATCCTGTATTTATTTTTCCTTAAGCAAAATACCCACTAGCCATTTGAAATGAAAGATTATTTTTTTCACCATGCTATGTTCATTTACGAATGTATGTTCCTGGGCTAAAATCCCTGTGAAGAATACCTTTGAACTTGAAAGAAATTCAGTATTGACATTTAGCACATATGACTGGCCTCACACAGATATGCCGGCTTTCTGAACTTCACAGACATTCAGAACAAGCTGCCAACTTTGTGGCTTACCTTCCTGTGTAATTTCTAGGACTAAATAGGAACAAGAAGATAATGTAAAAATATTAGATGTGTATGACATGCATTGTTGTTTGTTAAATTTTGATTTGTCACATTTTGATTAATTTTCGAATAGTCTTACACTTTAATCTATATGCACTCAGCTCCACTTTCTTGCTCTAAATCAGCAGTCATTTGGGACTGTACTGACATTATGTCTTAAGAAAAAATTACAACCAGCATATGAGAGGTAAGCAAACCTCTTCTGTCAGGAAAATATCATTAAAAAACAAAAGGCAGGCATAACTTTTAATTGATTATATGGTAAATAATACACATTTTACAAAACCGAGAACAATAGAAACCAGAAACCACAAAAGACCCTTTCAAAAATATATATAGTAGTGGTGTTTTTTATTTCTTGAAACTTTCTGTATTTTTTTTTTTAGTTTTTCTATTCAGAAACTACAAACTCCCAGTATTTTTAAATACAGAGACTATGGTTAGTTTAAGACTGAGTTATTTGTTCACACCGTTTATTGGGTAAGTGGCTTCTCACTATTTAGCCAGTGTTACTAGGATGGTCTTTTGTTTTCACATAAACCTATTCAGTTTTTGAAATGTCTTGAAGAACTTGTAAGAAAGGTTAACTCCATAATTTTCAGTATGATAAAGGGCTTGTTTATTTTCTATTTTGTGGTAAGCAGGATTAGACATTCATGAAATTTTTGGGATTTAAAACAGAAGCTCAGTTCTTTGGCTAGCAGACTGTCTTGAGAGTTCAAACCTCTTGTGACTTGCCTGAAATTTCAGTACCAGAAACCATAAGGTCCATTCTGCTAGTGAAGAAGCAGTTTTGTAGGTTTGCCTTTGAAATGTCTGCCTGGAAAAATTAAAACTAGAGAGATGATGACTGTACTTCAGTTCATGCTTTTATGTATTCTTCATTTTCCTCAGATATCTTAAAGCAGAGACCCAATTTTAACAGATTTAGATTATATCTATAGTAAAAGATTATATTTTTAAAAAAGACCTATTGTCTTTATCAAGCATTTGTTGTGATAAATCACTTCAAAGCACTATACATGAAATAACTCAAAGTACACAAGTTTGTGTTAGTCGAAATATTGTTTTCTCATTTTCTATCACCGTTATTTTAATTTTATCTCTTAAGCTCCTTATCCAACTTCTTGGACATGTTGATTTTCTTAGAAAGCTTTTAGAATGGGATAAAGTGAATGCAAAGCCTCGAATACTGTCAAAAGCTACCGAGATACACCAATAACCCAGGTTTTGCACATGGAAAAGTGGATAGGGTTCCAGAAGCATTCGGGTCCATGTGTATGTGGGTGACAGCTATGGATTTTTTCTGTCAGATACCCAAAGAAGTTGAACAAAAGACACAAAAATTTCGTGCTGCACAAGTACTCAATTTATCTTACACGTGGTTTATTTCTTCCATGACGTCTTTTTAGTCATGAAAAGCTGAGTTATTAGATTTAGTTATGTGACTCAGTGGCAAGCTCACATCGGAGGGTAAGATAACACCTACTGAAGCCTGACTGAGCAAATATAGATCTGTTATTCTTTACTGAGGTAGGTCACAATCAAATACAGCCATTCTCACCTCTGCTTTTCCCCCATTGCCTGGGCCCAGTCACTGTACTGCTGACTTTTCCAGCTAGAGAAGCTAATTCTGGCTCTAAGACTCATGTATCCCGCTTGTACAGAGTAAGAACCTGCATGAAGAGCCACAGAGGGGCTTTATCATCAGGACAGAATCACCACAGTGATCCACCTGTGTATTTGCAGGGCTATTGTGAGACAGTTTTTCCAGGTTGGCTAGACAGAAATGATCCCAAGGTGAATTTCTGAAGATCTGTGGTCCAGAAAATATTTCCTCCCTTACCTCTATGCCAAAGTTCAATCGGCTGTTGAAAAAAGAAACTTGACAGATGAAGCTGAGACAGATAGAGGATCAGAAAAAAGCATTCCAAGGCCAGTATGAGAAAAGTGCTGGAAAGAAAGCAAGCCATGGTAATTTTTTTCTTTAAGCCAAAGGACTGAATCTTTCTTTTTCATACTGCTAGCATAGAGCTAGTTGTCCATGCTCACATAAGGCTATAAAAGCTTTATGTCAGGCAGTCTTATGATATATAGAATATCCAGTCAATGGTAAAACATGCATGACTCCAGGACTTCACTGGTGTGGTGCTTTACTGGCTTTTACCTTTTTTTTTTTTTTTTTTAATATATAGCACTGTATTTGAGAAATCCAACAGTTTTGCAGCTTCCTCTGGATCCTCTCAGCAAATGTTGTAGTACATTAGGGACTGAAAGAAACTGCTAAGAGTGTGAAGAGGAAAGGAAATTTATATATCAGCTCAAGCCTTTCTCTCCTTGTCCATAATAACTAAGGAAAAATGGCCAATTAACAGTACCCTTCACTAATCTACTAATGAGATTGCAAACAAATATTAGAGAAAACAGGGAATACAACAGGAGGTAAGCATATAAAACTGCTGGGGGAGAGGGGGTGGAATCTCTTAGAAAATAACCCAAACCTTGTCTTTTCAATTGATTACCAAGAATCATGGCTCTCACTCAAGCTTACCTGACCTGAGCTGGAGACTTTATAGCTCTGCCAGAGGTGGATGGGTTTGATGGGAGGAGAGCATCAAAAATTTCCAAGTTGAGATTTCAAATATCACAGGGAATGCTTTCAGAGCAGCCACATTATGTGACTTTTTACGGAGATTTTACAGTGCTATAGAGGAAGCTCTAGAGTAGAAATAATCTTCCTTTTTTTTTTCTTTCTAGAATGTTCTTGTGAAAAGTATTGGAGATCAGTTTGTATCTATTTAAAATGAATTATTATATCCACATCCGGTGGGTTGACCCCAGCCAGCAGCTAAGCCCCACGCCGCTGCTCACTCGCTTCCCACCTTTCAGTGGAATGGGGGAGACAATTGAAAGAGCAAAAGCTGAAAATTCATGGGTCAAGATAAAAACAGTCTAATAGGTGAAGCAAAGCTGTGTGCATAAACAAGGCAAAAGAAGGAATTTATTCATTGTTTTCCAGGCAGATGTTTAGACACTTCTCCAGAAAACAGAGCCCGAGTACATGTGATGGTTACTTGGGAAGACAAACGTTATCACCACCAACATTTGCCCCTTCTTCTTCTTTCCCCCAGCTTTTATTGCTGAGCATGAGGTTATATGGTATGGGATATCCTTTAGTCAGATGGGTTCAGCTGTCCTGACTGTTTCCATTCCCAGTTCCCCTGGCCTGGTTGCTGTGGGGAAGAGTAGGGAAAAAAAAAGAAAAAAAGAAAAAAAAAACCTTGACACTGCGCAATCACTTCTCAGCAATAGCCCAAATGCTGGTGTATTATCACCATCAGTTCAGTCACAAATTGAAAACAGTACCGTATGGCTGCTGCAAAGAAAATTAACTTCACAGGGTAGGACTAATGTTCCTCAGCCTGCTAATAGTTCTTAATAATACGGTCTCAGGCAAATGTCTTCTCTGAAATGAAGTGAAGCTTGTAATTTTCTAATCCAGTTCACAGCCTTCCATTGGCAATAGTTTTCAGTCACTATGGACTCGTATTCAACTGTTTTGTTGTTACAAATCTCTCTAAGGAGTACCTGGACATTTTATTTAACAGTTAATATTTTTCAGCTGATAGACCACTGTATCAAGAAATGCCAAAATTTAGAGATCCCAGGAAGACTGGATTTCAGTTTGATAAACATATTAGGAGATTTTCAGCAGAGACAGTGCCATGTGAAAATGTATCTACAGAAAAAGGGTTCCTTGTCATTCAGGGACCATGCTGCCCCTTGATGATTAATCACCAAATCAGATGAGCAGTGCATATAAACAAGTCCAATTGATTTATTTAGTCAAACACTGGACTCTTGTCACTGTGTACTAAGAGTTTCTAAAAGTCAGGTGAGCCTTGGTCTTTAGATGCTGTAACCTGCCAGAGAGGTCCAGTGAAAAGAATTCAACTGTAGAGATTAACATTAGCTAAATTTTCAGGTCCGTACTTTTAAACTACTAGATGAGTGACAAAACTGTCTCAAGAAACACGGTGAAATTACTCAGGTTAAACAAAATTCTATGATATAAATTATCCATTCTATTAATTCCGAAATGTAGCTATTATAAATTGTCTTAGGATCAAATTGACTGCCCTAGAAGAGGAATGGTATGTTCTTTCAAGGAAAGAGCTCTGAAACACAGATCTTCCCCCTCTCTGCCAGGTTGCATCTAGAGGATCTCTAAAATTAATGAAAAAATACTTTAAGCTAGGAATTCTCAGATGTGCATAAGAGCACAAGATTTGCCTTAGGCTAGTGTGTTCGTAAGCACAAATAATTCCAAAAGGAGTATTCAAAATTCTGTTTCTTTTCTGTCCATCTGAAGAATGAACTGCGTCGTTTAGCATGTCCACTATGATAATGTGTTAGCTTTGGAAATCTTGGTTCAGTGACACTCCCCTCAAACTAACTCTCTTTTCTGATTAGATCTATTACGTGATTTGGATGATCTGAGCCTGCAAATAAGAAAGTGTAGGCAATATAAAGTTGAAGATCCCAAAGCATAGGGTAAAAGCTGTAGATTTTATGGTGAAAGGAAGAGGTATTATGATCTGAGGAGGCTTAACAGACAAATGATGCAATGTGAATCCTTCCTGCAGAATGCAATCTCTATGCATAAGATTGCTCCAGCAAGTGCTTTTCCCACGATGTCATGGCTTCTTAGGATGCAGCCACCCGCTCCAGCATGGAGTCTCTTCCCACGAACTGTAGATGCATCTCTGCTCCACCATCAATCTCCAGCAGTGTGGGGGATCTTTCCCACAGAGACAGTCCTCTGCAAACTCCTTTAGGCACAGGCACTTCTGCTCCAGTGTGTGGTTCTCCAGGGGCTGCGAGTGGATCTCTGTTCTACCATTAATCTTTGTGGGCTGCAGGGGGCCCGCTGCCATCTCACCACAGACTGCAGGGGAATCTCAGCTCCGGGACACCTCCTGCCACTCCATCTTCACTGCCCTTGGTGTTTGCGTAGCCATTTCTCTCAGGTCTCAGCCCTCTCTCTGCTGCAGCCACACCAGGTCCTACAGGACTGATAAACCTCCATGGTCCCAGCAGGGTGAACTCAGCCCAGCTGGTGCCCTGGGGAGCCAGGCACTTCAGAGAGCTTCAAGCCACACTGCTGCGGCCATCTCCAGTCAAGTGGTGGCAGCCCAGTGCAGGCAGCTGCTTGCCCAGGAGGCTGGGGGAGGGAGAGGCCAGCCCCCTCCCCTCCCTTTGCCTCCCCACTCTCTTCACTACAGGTCCCAGCTGTTCAGGTTCCTTTTGTCCCCTCCTTAAATATGGCATTCCCAGAAGCACTGGTTGGCTCAGCCGTGGCCAGTGACTGGTCCAACTGGTTTTGAAGTCAAGGAGGTTTCTCACATCTCCTTACAGGGCCTACCCCTGCACCCCCTCCCCTGTACCAAAACCCCACCGCATAAACCCAGCACATGAGTACCGGGCAATAGAATAATTTCCCTGACTTTAGTGATGATTCTTCTATTTTCTATGAAGGCAAACTATTGGATAAAACCCAAATAATCTAACAATGGCTTAAAGATAATTAATCTTCATAATTCTAGCTTTCTATGCACTCTGGAGAATTTGATTCATTTAGGCTGACCTGTTGTCCTAGAAGAGTTTTTTGTTCATAATTTATATTATTGTTGTTGTATTTCATTTTTTAATAACATATTGCAGTTGATAGTTTCTCTTATACATAATTCCACATTGAACACATAAAATTTTCTTAATCTTAACTGTTTTATTCTTTCCAGATGTACCAGTCTGAAACAAAAAGCACAATTAAATGAAGTTGTTTCAAAGAAGCAGGTAAAAACCTTTGACTTTTAAAAAGCAAAGCAAGTGTAAAAAAATATTTTATTAGAGAAAAACTTAGACACAGACACGACTCAGAAATATCTTTTTTTTTTTTTATGTTTTCCCATCAGGAAATTATATTCCATTTGAAATTTGTATGGATGGGAAATAAACACAGGAAGTTTTGTTAGTAGGACAAAGTGGTTTTGAAAAATTCAGAAAACATTGTTTCTTTTAAAAATTCTGTTACCACCTTTTCTTCATAATTATACCTGGTTTTCCATGGGAATGCCATATTAGTTTCCTTTGCTGTCCTCAGAGATAATATTCACCAAGCTTATGAAAAGAGTGCTGAGGTATCAGAGGATGAGAAACTCAATGTGTCGGTAGAAAGAAAATGTTTTATTTAAGATGTTAAGGGTAAAGGATTTGAAAGATTTAAAGAGAACTTATAAGATATGCATCTACAGAAAGGTCCAACATTGATGAGAAAATACAGATTAAGAGCCTGATCAATGGGAAGTAGTCCCCACACAAAGTGACAAAAGAAGTAGCAGGGAAGAGATACTGGGAAAAAAAGCCTGAAGACTACTGCTTTATTAAGTATAATAATACTACTATTATTATTATTTATTACTGCTCCATCCCTGGAGACGTTCAAGGCCAGGTTGGATGAGGCCCTGAGCAACCTGATCTAGTTGGAGATATCCCTGTTCCTTGCAGGGGGGTTGGACTAGATGACCTTTGAAGGTCCCTTCCAGCCCTAACCATTCTATGATTCTATGATTCTATGATTAAACAGATGATGAGTCAACGACTAGAAAATGCCAGAGTTTAAGACTATGATTCTGGAAACTGGTTTGGAAAAAGGAGATTAATTTTAAGACAGCATGGCAGTGCTGTTTGATTTTATGTTGCTGACGGCAATCTCTAAATGCAAGACTAGAGAGAGAAAAAAAGGTGACAAAGCCTCTTGAAACCTGCTGAAGAGGAAAAAGAGGGAGAGGAAGAGAAATTACAGACGTCAGAGTTATGAAAGCCAAAGTAAGTCAAACTTTTGGAAGAAGCAGTAAGTGAAATGACGTATCTGGAAAGAAACAGCACTTGACGGTCCCTACCCTGACGTCTGTTGGACAAGCTGGAGCGAACTCTCGCTCTTTCGCCGTCTACCCAGCAGGTGGCATTAGGAGGACACGAATCACATCCCATTTCTAGTTTCTTTTTTCCACACCACAGCTACGAAACCGCTTCTTCAACTCTGTGTCTTCACCTGCATCTTTGGGGAGAGATGAAAACAGTTTTGTGACTGAACGTTTGACTGTCTACTGTGTGACCTCGCCCTATACCACAGCAGTTAGCAAAAAGAAAAAAAAAATTCCTCTCTGGACTGAGGTTGACATTGCATGAATAAGCATCCTAATGCTCACCTTGCAATCAGTATAGTGGTACTGGTACAGCAGGAAAGCACTTCCTCTCAAAACACTGTCAGGATCAAAACCATAAAGTATTCTCCAGAAACTCCAAAAGCATCGTAAATGGTGGAGAGAGAGAGACTTTATTACCGTAACCCAGGATAGTTCACCTCCCTTACCTGAGTATGTGGAGTTCTGAGCATATTATCTTCTTGTCACAATGACCTGGGACAGTTTGCTTCTTTCCATCTCATTCAAGTATGTAGAGTCCCAAGCACGTTTTATCTCATTGTGACAGTAACCCAGGATAGTTCACTTCCCCATCATCTGCACCTGCCTGGTGCAGGCTGTACAGGCGCCAAGGAGAGCAGCCTGCTGTGGATCTCGGAATTCAGACAACAGCACCTGCACTACATCAGCGAGTTCGCTAATGAGCAAAATAGGACATTGCATATGGATGACATGTTAATCAGCACAGGTTTTTTCATCCACCCCTGAAGTGCTTTCCCTTGAGCTTCACTCCTGTTCAGCGCTTCACTGTGTCAGGTCCCCCTTTGATTAGCGTTGGTGTCCCAGGGCTCCCACTGTGGTAACACTATGCTTTCATTAAAGCCAAAGCTTTCACTTGATGAGTGTTTTGCCTCACGCCTGGGGGGTCCACACCTGCTTTTTCCTTATAACAAATGGCTAAGCAGGTTTTGTCCTTTTCTGGTAGTTGCCATACATAGATGCAGCCTCGTGAACTGACAACTTTAAATCAGAAGGAAATAATTTGTGTACTCAGAGGAATTTCCCTTAGGCAATTGCTAACTTTTTAATGAAGACATGCAATTTGTAACAAAGGCTGTGTTTGTGAATTCAGAAACTAGATTAGTACTATGTCCCAGCCTGGGATTAGCCACCTACTTTTTACAAAGGATGCATAAGAGAGGCCAGCTAACAGAGGAACAGTCGAGAGGCAGCCAACAAACGTAGCAGTTTGCACAGCAGACCGCGCAAATGAGGAGTCAGCAGCTTGGCTTAGGAAAGCACACATGTCCTCAGCAATGGTGTTGCTGCACCATGGAGCATGGTCCCCAACAACTGTTGGAGTAACTGTCCCTGTAGCATCTGAGCTGTTGACCCAGTCCAATCTCGGGAGGGTGGATGCTGCCTTCCAAGAAAGCCTGGGGCCTCTTGCTGAGGCTGGAGCAGTGGGAGAAGGCTTCTTACACTGCAGGAGGGGTGTCCTTGTTGAGAAACAGGGTTGCCAAATAAAGAAGCTGCAGGAGGAGGTCTGCAGACTGTGCAGCATCCGAAATGATGAGAAAGAGATTGAGCAGGTCTCCTCCAAGACACTGCAGCTTCAAGTGCCTGAATCTAAAAGTGTATTGAAGGCAGTGCAGGTAGTGTCTGTGCTTACTGATTTGGGAAATAGACACTCGTTATGGCAAAGGGTGGAAATTTATGAGTTCTGTCATCAGGAGGATGGCTTCTGCTCCATCTGCAGATTTGCTGATATGGAGTAAGTGCAATGCTTTTTCAGCTGTCAAGGACTGACAGCTCTATCAAATGAAGCCTCCAGTCGGGCTGAGCCTGATCCCTGCCACAGCACCAGGGTGAAGTAGCAAGTGATGGTGGTGAGAGGCTTCCTGCTCTGAGTGATCCCTTTGTGACACTTAAGAGGTGCATAAACAGGATAGAATCTGATTTAGTTTTTGTGGGAAAGAGTGAGAATTGCCGGAGTCCCGACCTGAAGAAAAGGAAACAATGATCACATGTGACACAGCAACCAACAGAAATTAAAATCTTCCCTAGCGATGTTGTGCATCTGTAGGAACAGGAGCTTGTAGATTAAAGAACTCAAATTATTGCGTGCACCAGTTTTCTTGCTGACAAAAAAAAAAAAAAAAAAAACACAGCCAAAAATCAAGGCCATTGAAGACAAAATTCTCAGAAAGTTTTCTTTTTCTCTGGGAAATGTCTTGGAAAATGAATAACTCATCAATCCACTGCAGGAATCAATTGCAGGAGATATGCTTGCAGTTCCTGGCCAGAAATCCTAACAAATTATTGATGTGATGATTTTTGTTTAATGTTTCTCCTGAATAGAATTATTTTTACAGAGAAAGTATCATCCAGCTTTTGAAAATGAGGCCTGTTAAGACCACTAATTAGAATAAATCTCTCTTCAAAAATTAACATGAATTGCACACAGTGCTTCCTTACAGTGTACTTTATTAATGTTTTCAAATCATCATATTTAAGGATTTAAATATTATGCTGATATGGTTGTTATTAAACCCAGTATTTGTCAGTGGCTACAGTAGCTTATGATATGCAATAAGACTGCTCCTCCTCAGAACAGAGAAAATCTGTTCATTTTGTAAAGCCTGTTCAAAATTGAAAACTTTCCGTACAGCCAGTTTGAGTATATCTGAACTGCGATTTCACATTATTTGTTTATTTGTATTAATGGCAATGTTCATGTTGTGGCTTCATTAGGCTTAGTAAGTTTTATTCTTGACATGCTTGCTCATCATTAGCTTTATTTTATTGGTCAAATGAGGCTTTTGGCAAAGTGAGAGCAAACATGACATTTTTGTGATATTTATGATACGCAGCTGGCTGTTTGCTATAGAACTCATATGCTGACCTCCTAATAGCCTGTGGTCTGCACTATAAAGTCATTCCAACCAAGAACAGTAGAGAGCTTGTGTGTAGCATCCACATAACTAAGGGAGCCCTAAGGAGTTAAGCAACTTTGCTTTTCTCATACAATCACTCATATTTGCAGATAGTTTTGGATAGATTTCTCCACAGAAGCCATTCCTCAACCGGTATAATCGGGCATAGTTTAATTGACATTTTAAGAATTTGTGCTGCCCCACTGCAGTTAAGAACAACCTTGAGATCTCCACACCACTCAGAAAACAGAGCTGAGAGGTTGCTTTGCTTGAGTAGCATTCATCATCTGATTATTTCTAAAACATTCTGAACTAATTATATACTTTCCAGTCTTCTAGTCAAAATTTTTCATCAGAAAGTCAGACTTGGTTTTCATGATCTGCTGAGATAGTGCCTGTAGAATAAATACTAACTACTCCCTTGTCTTGGGATTAACTCCCGTGGCTCTGAAGTCACAAAATGCTACAGAAATATCCTGATTTTAAGTTTCTATTGTTATTCTGTGCTAAAAGTGCACAGTAACCAATATAGAAATATCCATTGCTCTTTAACTTCCATTTGTGGTGAACAGAAGAGCTGGACAGCATCTGAAGCAGAGTCAGGTCTCCTTCAGCATGAGCTAACATTTACGTACCACCAGAGGAGGGTCATGCCCAGAGGAGATGTCCCTGTAACCACTGGAGACTTGAGAGGAGGAAGTTTCCAGTATTCAGTTCCTAGTTGCAGAAACACTGAAAAAATGCTGTGAAAAAGGTATTCCTTTTAGGTTATATCATGTGCCATTGCTGCAAGGCTGCAAGAGGAAGAAGCAATGTAACGGAAAATAAGTGCTGCTCCTGAGAAATACTGGGCTGTTGCCACTCGAGAATCTGCTGTGTATTTTGTAATTGCAAGTCTGCCAGAGACAGATCCAATGTATCAGTATTCTTTGAAGTATTTTAAGCAAGTTACTATAATATCTCTTTTAAGAAAATAGCATTTTGCTTTACCCATACTTAAAATGCTCTAAACCAGTATCTTATTAAATTGTAGTAAGAATTCCACATTTACAAACTAGAATATTTGTAGGAAAAAAGTTAAAAGTGTTTCTCAAAAGATGGAATTAGTATGAATCTTTTGAATTTACTCTGAAATGTAGATAAAACTTCTTTGTTCTATGCCTCATGAGAGTATTAATTCTATTTGTAAACATATAATAAGAAATTAATAAAAATCATTAAAGTTATAAAAATATTCATGCCTTACTCCAAGTGCTGATTCTGTATTGAGCCTTACTTTCAGCAACAGATAAAAATTTTCTCATTTCCAAAGTATTATATGTATAAAAATTACTTTTTAAGGTCAAGATACTTAAATAAATCTCAGAAAATGCTCTTGGACCTTGAGCGCACATCCTCTGTTCCAAAGCAAGGCTGGAGATGCCTAGATCTCTCCCTACAGGCATTTGCTTAAGCTGTTATTAGCAGTCTTCACTGACAGAAATTCTGCAAGTTCCTTACACCATCTATTGCCATGCCTGATTAATATTCATCACCTTTTAAAATCAGGTCAGTTTTACTTTGAGATGGATGAATTTAAGCCAAACATCAAGGACCACTTGACTAAATTAACTTTCTCCAAGGTCACACAAGAACTCTGTAGAAGGGATCAGGTTCTTCTGCTCCTGCTTTCCCCAATATTTCACTTTATTTCCCTCTGGTGGGGTAGTGATTTATCCCCATTAAAAAAAAAAAAAAAAAAAAAAAGAATATGTAACCTTACAGCTGTGCTTATATTAAAACAAGTTAATTTTGTCATCTTGTCTCCCTAGTGATCTTGTTAGATGAGTTTGACATCTAATACACTGCTACTTCTAGAGAAAAAGTAAGGGAATCACTAGTGAGAAGTTTTGAGGACCTCTGGGATCTTTAGTTTAAACTGCAATCTAACATGTTACATCAAGTAAGAACAAGGTTTCCAGACAGTTTAGTGAATACTTCAGGATTCTGCTGTAATTAATATGAAGTTAATGAGCTCATCTGAAACCAATTTGTTCCTTCAACTATTTAGTAAATCTACTAAGACACTTGAAAAAACGATGATCTGGAGCAACATGTGGTAATACTGCTTAGACAGGCTCTCTGTGTGACATACAATGATGTTTCTCAAAGCCTTTCCGAGTAACACAAACTCCCATCTAGCTTTATGACGTGTCTTGAAATCCTACAGCAAAGAGAAGAAGATAGAGATGTGGAACAGATGCTCCAGGGTCCTGCTGGCTTGGGTAAGGTACTCTGCAGTAGGCTCAGGTCAAAGACAATTGACAGAGATTATTTATTTGAGGTTCTCTATTTGTAGATAGTGAAGAAAGATAATTTTCTAGAGTTTAGCCTTATAAATATTGATATGTAGGGACATAATTACTATTTTTCCAAGATACGGTATCCTCTAAGACGTGCATGATTTTAAGCTATTTACTATTTGCTGGCCTGAGTCCAGGACTGTACAGATTATCAATTTAACAAGTAAGCGGAACTTAAGAATGTGTTTATACATGTGCTTAAATGGTATCTTCAGTTTAGCAGTTTATTTAAAAATATATTTTAATGACTTTTTGAAATAGAATGTTATTTATAGTACTATTTGTTTTATCGCGCTTGAATTCCACCTACTTGTTTTCTCTAAATTTTATTTTCACTGATCATTCTCTCTTCTCATCAGCAATGCCATGTTAAACTGGATGTGCTGTGGCTTGAAGACACTGCGTGATTTATGTTCTAAGACTGAGATGAAGTACTCCCAATGGAATTTAAAAGGACAGGATTTGTAGGTCTATCTTCACTAAATTAGGTAACAAAAGAAACTAGAAGTTATATTGGAAAGATCCCTTTCTGGCTACCAAACCATTTTTTTAAAGCAGATTTCTTTATACTGACACTGACTCATTTGATTGAATCTATTTTTAAACAGTTTCAAAGACAATGGCTCAACTCTCTCTGTAGGTGGTTTCCTAAAGGCCGTTTCTCTTTGGTAGGATAGTCTGAGACTCCTCTTCTGCCTCCATGGAAGCAATATGGAAGAGTATGGGAAGCACTTCTCCCTTCCTCCCTTCTTTCTCACACTGTCCGTTTCCTTCTCCCAGACTCAGTCCATATTGGTGTTTGTGCCCTGGTTTGATGAGGCGTGCTGTAGTATTCTCTCCACCCACATAAAATTTTCTCCAGTAGTAAGCTGGATAGGGCTGTCAATCAGATCACCGCACAATTCATGTCTTCCTTAAATCATTAGGGCAGGTTACCCCTTCTAGTAATGTTATTTGAAGCATTTACAATCAGCTCACTCTTTCAAGCACTCCATCGTAATTCCAGAGAGAAGGATCGATTTGTTATCACAGAATCACCAAGGCTGGAAAAGACTTCTAGAGATTACCTAGTCCAACTCCTCTGCTCAGAGCAAGATCAAACACTTACATACCGATTTTTATGTTGTAAGTGGCTTCTGACTATTGTTTTATCCCTTAATCTATCTTAGCATGTTCCTAAGTGAATGTAATAAATGTACGTGTTCACTTTCAGAAAGTTCAAAGGGATTTTAGCTTAAAAGCACAAAAAATGTGTTTCTTATTTTTGTGTAATAAATATGACCTATACATGCTGGGTTATTGATATGGCATGGGTTACAAATTCCTTGCACAGATAATGGTATTTTCATATGTACAGTACCTTGAAATTAATGTTGATCCAAAAACCTGGGGACACGACTATTTGGGACCATTTCATGCGGAGGAAAATGAGAAAGAAAAAACTGAAAATGTGACAAAGGCTTCTTGAGAATTGAGACTGACCATGTTTCAGAAATTAGTTGTGGTAAAGTTATTTTCTGCAGAAAAATTACGGTTTCTCTTGAATTTTACCTGCTCCAAAACTCTACTAATCGTCTCTGAGAGGAAAAATGAAACAGGAGTTCTGAAACATGAGGGACATGGGCTCTCTATGAGCCAGTTCAAGCTGAGTGTAAAATAAAGCCAGACTAGCCTGTAGCTTCATAGCAGTTAAGGAGGAACATAGATCTGCAGGATGGTTCCTGCTCTTTTTTAGTTCCTTAACCATGTGTTAAGGAATAGTTCAGCTTCAAGAAGATGACCTGAATTTCTTGAAGCATTTATAGTGTAAACATAATATTATTAGAATTAGTAGCTTGCAGAGAGCTCTTTCTTCTGCTCATGGATACACTGAAGCAGTTGTTTCTGGATATCATAAATTTTCACATTAGTATCCTAGATGACTGATTTTTCTTTTAATTCTTTTTATTATTTGTATCAAGATGAAAGAATAGGACACATCTGATTTTGCCAGGTATTGTACAAGAAGTAGTAGATTTGTTACTAAGGTACAGTTATTTGCTTTCTGCTTTTCTACATTTATATACTGCTGCATCATTATTTCCTCTGGTGGCCTCTGCACTTGTTGAGTTTGGAATAGAGAATCTTGGAAAACAATTCACAGAGAATCATAGAATCATAGAATGATTAGGGCTGGAAGGGACCTTCAAAGGTCATCTAGTCCAACCCCCCTGCAAGGAACAGGGATATCTCCAACTAGATCAGGTTGCTCAGGGCCTCGTCCAACCTGGCCTTGAACATCTCCAGGGATGGAGCATCCACCACCTCTCTGGGCAACCTGTTCCAGTGTTCTACAACTCTCATGGTAAAAAATTTTTTCCTAATATCCAATCTGAATCTACCTCCCTCTATTTTAAAACCATTACCCCTTGTCCTATCACAACTGGCCCTCCTGAATAGCCTCTCCCCATCTTTCCTGTAGGCCCCCTTGAGGTACTGGAAGACCGCTATAAGGTCACCCCAGAGCCTCCTCTTCTCCAGGCTGAACAGCCCCAACTCTTTCAGCCTGTCCTCATAGGAAAGGTGCTCCAGCCCTCTTATCATCTTCGTGGCCCTCCTCTGGACCCTCTCCAACTGGTCCATGTCCTTCTTATGTTGGGGGCTCCAGAACTGGACGCAGTACTCCAGGTGAGGTCTCACGAGGGCAGAGTAGAGGGGAAGAATCACCTCTCTCGACCTGCTGGCCACGCTCCTCTTGATGCAGCCCAGGACGCGGTTGGCCTTCTGGGCCGCAAGAGCACATTGCTGGCTCATATTGAGCTTCTCGTCCACCAGTACTCCCAAGTCCTTCTCCTCAGGGCTGCTCTCGATCCTAAAGCTAGGCGTGGACTGCTATATGAAGACATGCCTGCCTCAGCTGCACTAGTGCTTGTCTTGAGCACTTGAGGCTCTGATCCAATAGGGGTTTCTGAGCAGTTTGAGGAAGAGCAACGATATTCAGAATGGTATCGATTTCACTTTTTCATTAAATGTGTTGTTGGACAGGTATTTTCTGATATCAATATCAAATAACTAAATATTTTAGTGATATTTAGGAAATTAATTCCTTAGGCTTGTTTAAAAAATAATTTCTCTAGGCCCATTTGAAACACCAGTCTCTTCTAAACGTATCTTTATTCTATTAGAATACTTAATTCTACATTGCCTGTGCACAAAATAGTTGTGTAACAATTGATGAGATTTTACTGTTGACTTAGAAGACGTTGGGATTTCATCTGAATAGTGTTAAGTGTAGATATACACTTCTACCCCAGTTTACGTGTGCTGTGTACTTCTTTATATTTGTAAGAACAGTAACATCTTTCAAACAATATGTCTAAATTCATATACAAGAATTAAATGCCTAATGATGCCTTGGCTTTTGGTTATTAAGCGACTACAGCCAAAATGATGGGCTTACAGATTTGCTTAGCTCTCCAGAAAATTGAGTCACTTTCTATTTAGGTCTAAATATGAGATTGAGAAATATCATTTTAACACTCAAGCCCAAAAATGTGGTCAGTGTTTTTCAAAATGGCAAATCCCAGAGTTTTCATTATTTTAAAAGTGACTGAATATGAAACTATACTTAGTATGAGCACTCATAACATTTCCTTTCTATTGCAGACTGGAGTCGATTTCACTGGGGCAAGTCCAAGGATCTATTGCAGAAAAGATAATAAAGGATGCCATAAAACGGGGAAACTGAGTGTTTCTGCAAAACTGTCAACACACAGTTTCATGGACATCAGCTCTATAAGAGCTTGTAAAAAGTTTAACAGAGCCAAGTTTGTAATTTTCATGCTGCGTTACAATATGTTTTTACAAATCTGGTGCCAGATCAGAATTGTGCTTTCGTAGTTCTCATTTATAGTATGGCCTCAACAGAAAGATGCTTTACGATTAAAAAGTTGCTATTTCCTATATTGTTACGCGAAATGTGACCTACACTGTAGTGGCTTTTGAGTCATTGCCATGTCTTTTAAGGATACGCTGTGTAACTTGCTTGTGGTTTTTATTAGAAAGAATGAATGACCATCTGCTGGAAAACTGGGCACTGTTATCCTATTTTAAAGCCTGGGAACTGAAACATAGGAAGGCCTCCATGATATCTAGCAAACCGTCATTTTTGCAAAATCCACTTTTCTGCCAATATTCACTTTTACTTATGTAGCAGGTGCTATTTTCTCTGCCCTCATGAGGTCATCTTGCTTACACATCTGTAATCTGTGAGTCCTTTGTTATTACTGCCATAGTTTTGTACTTTTTAGAACAGAATTCAATGACATCTGAAAGAAATGCCAGCATTCAAGCTGTGGTGATATGTACAAAAGAAGGATTGTTTATGCCATGATACAATTGCACAAACAATTCATAATTACAATTCTGAACAATTATCTTCCGATTTTAAGTTTAATTACTGTCATCACCCGTAAGTTTTCTAAGGCTTTTTATATTCTTTGTTGTTTGTCCTAGACCTTAAACCAATTCCAAACAGTCTAACTCCAGCTGGGCATTCAAAATGCAATTACAATACTGCTTATTTTGTCTTGCAGATCACATTGGAGGAAGTACCATATATTACAGTATACTAATACTTTCATTAATTTTGTGATACATGTTGCTTAAAATTTGGTTAGTATACTAAACAAGATCACAAGAGAGAGATCAATTCATGCTATTGATTTTTCAGATGTTTCAGAAAGCAATTTGGCATCTTTTTTTGGGAAAAATGTCGCTTTACAACTGCTACATCAAGTCTAAAAAGCAAAGAAATCACCTCTGGTTTAGGAAGACATAGGCCACAAATCACGAATACCTAGAAGAATGAGGAACACATACTATATGATGTCCCTGATTTTGTACTCTTTCTTCATAGTTACTGCATTTGCTTACCTTTGTAACCCATATCTTGTTAATCAAGATGCTGGCTTCTCCTGAGTGGCCATTCTATCTGCCAGATAGCAGAGACATCTGCTGAACCAGCAATCAAAAATAGGATATTAAAATAACTTTAAAAAAGAGTTAAATTACAACAGAGTGTATTCAGTCAACTTTCAGCTAATTTATTGCATGGTTATACTTATTTCTACAAGACCATTTCTTTTACATTTTTTCCTGCTCCAAATCTCTTCTTTTTCATATTAGATTCCACAAATTTTTAATTTCCCTTGTTATATAACAAGCACGTTCACTAAAACTCATTGTAGATGAATCTATTCCATGTAGAATACACAGTTTACATATTGCTGGAGCCCTTCTGTTAACTTCATAGCATTGCAGTAAAAAACAGAAAGCAAATTTAAATATATAATCAGTGTTTTTTAACAGAATTAAACAAATGAATCTGCAAAAGGACTTCATGCAGGCATCAGGTGAGCATTCACAGAAATGACAGCTACATTTTTTGAAGAAAATATCCTTGGCAAATCATAGACAAAAATCATTTTTGGCATTTGTGGTTTTTTCTGCTGTTGTCCAGGTATGTCTGATGGTACCAGAGAACATAGGAAGAGGCAGTTATAAAAAAAAACAATTTTTCTGCCTGTCTTACAAATTTAGGATATTTCTTTAAGGAGTGTTTTACAATCATAATAACATTTTCTGCAAACCACTATTTTAAAGGCATCAGTAATGTATTTATTTTGTTCCTGCCAAACTTCTCATCAAATTGGAGCAATTATGGTTCAGCAGAAAGATCCATGAAAAAGTTGTTACATCTTAAAGCTACCTTTTAAATATACAGTACAAATGAAGTAAACAGGCAAGGAAAAAGTCATCTCTGTATTTCCAAACAGTTCATGAATAACTACATATTTGAAGTTTAAACTCATAGATTGTGAGTGCACATATGGATATATACGCTTCCATAATTAGTCTATTTTCATCCTAATTGTTGAAAGAGTGTTTAAATAGGAACACCATTAATGCTTCTTTACTGAGTCTGCAGTAAATCATTATTTATAGCAATTTCCACTAAAGGCAGCAGGAGTTTATTTGTTAAAGATCCAATGTAATTTTACTAAGCTTCATCTCATACTGGTAGGAATTTCTTTCTTATTAATTCACATAGTTACAAAATTATATTTCTTCAGTGATGTAACGAAATCTTGTCAAACTAAAATACATGTTTTAAGACAGAAAATGGATACTAAAAAGCCCTTGATTTCAGCTTAAATCCTTTTTTCAAAACATTTTGCATTGCTTATCTAACTGTGCACTGAAGGCTTTAGAAGCTTAAAGCAAAAATCTGTTTTCTTTCTGATTTTTTTTGTTTTCCTGAGAAAATTGTTGCTGTCAGATTTAACGAATGCTTGCATGATCATTTACTTTCACTCCACCTAAGAAAAAAATCTTCAGTCTGTTTTGAAAAAAGTATTATTCGTATGTACAGAAAAGCTCCAATAAGGATGACGGCAATTGTGAGAAAAAAACATTATTAGGAATTATGAAAAATTATCTCAGAATCCAATCCAAGTGACCAACTTTCAGGAAGAGATTGGAGGACTATGGAGTTCAATGGCTCATGTAAGCAATTTTAGAATCATAGAATCATAGAACAGTTAGGGTTGGAAGGGACCTCAAAGATCACCCAGTTCCAACCGCCCTGCCATGGGCAGGGAAACCCTCCACTACACCAGGTTGCCCAAAGCCTCATCCAACCTGGCCAACACTTCCAGAGATGGGGCAGACACAGCTTCTCTGGGCAACCTGTTCCACTGCCTCACCACCCTCTGAGCGAAAAATTTCTTCCTTATATCCAATCTAAATCTACCATCTTTCAGTTTAAATCCATCGCCCCTTGTCCTATCACTACAAGCCCTTGTAACAAGTCCCTCCCCAGCTTTCCTGTAGGCCCCTTTAAGTACTGGAAGGCTGCAACAAGATGCACCCCACAGCCTTCTCTTCTCCAGGCTGAACAGCCCCAACTCTCGCAGCCTGTCTTCATAGCAGAGGTGCTCCAGCCCTTGGATCATCTTCGTGGCCCTCCTCTGGACTCGCTCCAACAGCTCCATGTCCTTCTTGTGCTGGGGACTCCAGAGCTGAATGCAATATTCCAGGTGGGCTCTCATGAGAGCAGAGTAGAGGGGCAGAATAACCTCCCTCGACCTGCTGGCCACACTTCTTTGAATTCAGCCCAGGATACGGTTGGCTTTCTGGGCTGTAAGCACACATTGCTGGCTCATGTTGAGCTTCTCATCAACCACCACCCCCAAATCCTTTTCCTCAGGGCTCCTCTCAATCCGTTCTCTGCCCAGCCTGTACTTGTGCTTGGGATTGCCCCGACCCACGTGCAGGACCTTGCACTTGGCCTTGTTGAACTTCATGAGGTTCTCACAGGCCCACCTCTCTAGCTTGTCAAGGTCCCTCTGGATAGCATCCCTTCCCTCCAGCGTGTCCACAACACCACACAGCTTGGTGTCATCTGCAAACTTGCTGAGGGTGCACTTAATCCCACTGTCCATGCAGGTGACAAAGATGTTAAATAGCACTGGTCCCAGTACTGACCCCTGAGGAACACCACTCGTCACTGGCCTCCACTTGGACATTGAAACATTGACCACAACTCTTTGAGTGCAACCATCCAGCCAAATCCTTATCCGCTGAGTGGTCCATCCATCAAATCCATGTCTTTCCAGTTTAGAGACAAGTATGTCGTGTGGGACAGTATCAAATGCTTTGGATGAGTCTAGGTAGACGATGTCAGATGCTCTTCCCCTATCCATCAATGCTGTAACCTCATCATAGAAGGCCACCAAATCAGTCAGGCAGGATTTACCCTTAGTGAAGCTATGTTGGCTGTCACCAATCACCTCCTTATTTTCTATGTGCCTTAGCATAGTCGCCAGGAGGATCTGCTCCATGATCTTGCCGGGCACGGAGCTGAGATTGACTGGCCTGTAGTTCCCTGGGTCTTCTTTATTTTCCTTTTTAAAGATGGGGGCTATTTTTCCCCTTTCCCAGTCGATGGGAACTTCACCAGATGCCACGACTTCTGAAATATGATGGATAGCAGCTTAGCAACTTCATCCGCCAGTTCCCTCAGGACCCATGGATGCACCTCATCAGGTCCCATGGACTTGTGCACTTTCAGGTTTCTTAGATGGTCTCGGACCTGATGTTCTCCTGCAGTGGGTGATTCTTCATTCTCCCAGTCCCTGCCTTTGCCTTCTGTGACTTGGGCTGTGCAGCTGGAGCACTTGCCAGTGAAGACTGAGGCAGACAAGTCACTAAGTACCCTAGCCTTCTCCATACCACAGGTAGCCAGGTCCCCCGTTTCCTTCCGGAGAGGACCTATGTTTTCCCTTGATCTCTTTTTATCACTGACATACCTATAGAGATTTGTCTTGTTGCCCTTGATGTCCCTGGCTAGATTTAACTCTATCAGGGCTTTAGCTTTCCTAACCTGATCTCTGGTTGCTTGGACAATTTCTATGTATTCTTCCTAGGCTACCTGTCCTTGTTTCCATCCTCTGTAGGCCTTCTTTTTATGTCTGAGTTGGTCCAGGAGTTTCTTTTTCATCCATGCAGGCCTCCTGGTGTTCCTACCTGACTTCCTGTTTGTTGGGATGCACCACTCCTGAGCTTGGAGGAAGTGATGCTTGAATATTAACCAGCTTTCTTGGGCCCCTCTTCCCTCCAGGGCTTCATCCCATTGTACTCTACCAAGCAGATCCCTGAAGAGGCCAAAGTCTGCTCTCCTGAAATCCAGGGTAGTGAGCTTACTGAGTACCCTCTTTGCCTCCCTAAGAATCTCAAACTCCACCATTTCATTGTCACTGCAGCCAAGACTGTCCTTGAGCTTCATGTTCCCCACCAGCCCCTCTTTGTTGGTGAGAACAAGGTCCAGCAAAGCACCTCTCCTCGTTGGTTTCTCTACCACTTGGAGAAGGAAGTTATCATCCATGTGTTCCAGAAACCTGTTGGATTGCCTATGCCCCTGCTGTGTTGTCCCTCCAACAGATATCAGGGTGGTTGAAGTCCCCCATGAGGACCAGGGCTCATGAACGTGAGGCTGCTCCTATATGTCTGTAGAGGGCCTCATCCACTCGATCTTCCTGATCAGGTGGCCTGTAGCAGACTCCCACTACTATGTCCCCTGTCCCTGCCCTCCCTTTAGTCCTGACCCATAAGCTCTCAGTCAGCTCTTCATCAGTCCCCAGGTGCAGCTACATGCACTCCAGTGGTCTTTGACATAGAGAGTAACACCTCCTCCTCTTCTCCCCTGCCTGTCCTTCCTAAAGACCTTGTATCCTTCCATTCTGACACTCCAGTCATAGGATTCATCCCACCATGTCTCCGTGATGCCAATAAGATCATATCCCTGCAGGCACGCATGCACCTCTAACTCCTCTTGCTTGTTTCCCATGCTGCGCACATTGGCATAGATGCATTTAAGTTGGACCCTAGGTGAATCTAACTTCCTGGCTGGAATTCCTTTCTTCTCTTCTTCAGGTGCTTCCAGCATGTCTTTATCAATCTTCATGTTACCCCCCTCCCCCTTCAAATCTAGTTTAAAGCCATGTCCATGAGCCCTGCTAGCTGTCGCGCTAAAACCCTTGCTCCCCACTGAGAAAGGCAAGTCCCATTTGGTGCCAGTGGGTCTGGTGCCATGTGGCCCATCCCATTACCAAAAAAGCTGAAATTGTGGCAATGACACCAGCCACAGAGCCACTTATTAATTGACTGGATGCATTTCCTTCTTCCAGTGTCATTGCTTGCAACTGGAAAGATAGATGAAAAGATCACCTGTGCCCCAGATCCTCTTACCAGGTTTCCCAGGGCCCTGAAGTCTCTCTTGATTGACTTTGGACTACGTGTTTCAGCTTCATCACCTCCCACGTGGAAGAGCAATAAAGGATAGTAGTCCATGGGCCGTACCAGGCTAGGAAGTTTCCTAGTGACATCTTTAACCCGGGCTCCAGGGAGGAAGCAGACTTCCGTCAGAGCAGGGTCAGCCTGGCGTATTGGACCTTCTGTCCCCCTCAGATGGGAGTTGCCTATAACTATTACCCTTCTTTTCTTCCCTGTGGAGGCGGTCTTGATACAATGGGTAGTCCTCTCTGACCCTGGTGACACCTCCAGTGCAGATGGTCCCTCAGCCACATCATCCATTGATGGGCCTTCCACCTCCAGAGTCTCATACCTGTTGTGCAGGGGCACCTGGGGATTTTTGCTAGTCTTGAGCTGTTGGCTTCAGCTTTTTCAAGACTAAATGTATTTGCAATTCAGAGGAATTTTTCTGAGCACTAGTGTTTTCAGTCAAAGCACATAAAGAGATCATCAGATATACCTCTTTCTGCCTTAAGTGACAGGGTATGACCTATGCTTTGGTCATTACATTTTTAGAATCGCATGTAAACAAATCCACAGAACAGCTTACTACATTTTACATTAAGTGTTGAAGGAGAGGAAGAAGTTTGCATCTCTTGTTTGGAACATCTGCTGTGAATTTAGTGACAGTGATAAAAAGCGTACTTTACTGAGAACTTTATGGTCAAGGTAGGCAGATGTCATGGGCTGCCCTCATTCAGATAACAGGTACAGCACTCGCGTTGGGGTGTCCATGGCTGTCTGCTTCTGGCATGTCTCAGAAAAGAAAGGCTCTGCAGGTCACGTGTTACACGACATGACCCAGAATCCACACGGCCAACAGGCTGCCAGCTGAAGCTGTAAAACACTGCAGAAGAGGAAGACTTTTTCATCCAAATGCGGTCTGTCATGACAAGCTAAGGTTGCTGTGAGTGTCAGTTATTGACTCCAGGATTATTTCACTTAACTGTGGCACAATAAAGCCAGAGGTCTAGTCTCTGAGCTCTAGTCTCTGAGGTCTGCCTTTAGGATCCATCATAAGAGGACAGAGAGGTAAGGGAAGGGGGAAGGACAGATACTCTGTAGGCACAACATTATTCCATCTGTTTTGCATGTTTATTCCATCTGTTTTAGATGTTCTTTCTGTTTTATTATCAGATGATGTCCTTAGTGAGATGCCCTTCTCACTTCATTGACTGGGGAGGACTCAAGATAGCAGGCTAACAGAAGGCACCTTACTTTCTGAAGGCTACAACGAGGTGAGCTGAATTCTGCCTACCCTCTAAAACTGATGCATTCAGTGAAATGAAGGATGTAGTAAGTGAAGTCTAGGGACTGTGATCACTACTGATCTCAGAGTCATAGATTAATACTCAAAGATTGTGTGGCTTTAAAATATTCTTAATATAATTAGAAGGTTTTGATTTTTTAAAACTCTCCATCCTCAGGAAGATGAAGAGCTTTCTAACTTTAAAACTTCAGTCAATGTAGAGATATGGTCCTCGTACACAGAACAGTTTGAGATTCTCAAATGCTGCCTATCAACACATAGGCGCTCTTCTTGAAGTTTCCTATCAAAAAAGTAAGCATACAAAAAAAGTTAAATTTCTCACATTAACAGATTGCATTTCTTCAGATTATATCCCATCCATCCCTTTTCCAAGATGAAAAGCAAGTTTCCTATTTTCATCTTCTAACACAAAGCAGTATCTTTTCTTTTCTTTCTTACAGTAAGGAGCTTTCATGGTTCACAGTCCATGCTACTGGCCTCTTTGAACTCTAGTGTCATCTCGTCCACTGAGTTTGTTAGCTATCACCCAGCTGATTATCTACGTCTTGCTTTCACTAAATGAGCCATCATAGAGCAGAATCTTCATATCTTTGCAAAGCAGATAGCAGCAGTAAACCCTCACCCTCTGCAACAGGAGAGCTCTCATTTGCTCAACTTTCATACTTTCATTGCATTTACTGGCAAAGAAATGCTGTCTTTTTATTTGTGTGCCTGAAGGTCTTTCCTCTCATGGTTGACCAGGCATCTGTTCCATCTATCAAGGGAGTCATGAACAGATTTGCACAATGTATTTTTGGTACCACAAGTTACTGAAAAAGGCACTCACAGTACTGCAGTCACTTGTTCAAGGTTATTGCAGTTTTTCACTCTTACAAACACCTCTCCCACAATCTGATCTAGACTCGGTGGTGTATTACTCCCCTCAATTATCATAGTCTTCATACCTGCCAACACTGATGCTAAGTTCAGGCTGTTCAAGATTGAATGGTTACTGCCCAAAATTCTGCTGGAGACATAGCTTCCACGTATGATACTAACGATAAGTGAACTTCATTGTCCAAGCTAACCATGTTTTGTCTTTTACCACCATCATGAAAACACTAAAAGGACTCAGTGTTGACTTCAAATATGTATAATCACTTACTCTACATTTTCTACGCTCGTCCATTTCCTTTTGATATGGACACTGCTTTTTCTTCTTATATATAGCTGGTTAAAGCGAACTTATTCTTCCATTACATTTCTCGAGCTTTCTAAGTTCATACTTGTATGCCTTCAACAGATTCTCTCAAAGCATTAGCCAACTGCAGCCTTTCTGTCAGTTTTGTCAACAGGAGTGCTGATTGTCCAAAATGAAATTCTTTATCCATTTAAGATTTCAGTAATTCTACTGAGAACATTTGTAATTATTTCTGGACGGTCGGTGGTAGTTCCTTCCCTAAGTGATAATTGCTGTATGTTTAAAAACAGACCTTGAAAAGCTTTCATCCATTCATTCCCCATTTTTATAATCTGAAAACTGTTGTAGAATTCACAAGATATCTGGCAATGTTTCTTTCACTGATCTGTGCGTCTTACATGGCCAAAGGCTGTTCTGCCTTTTTATGTTCTTAAGTGTTCCTGCAAACTCTTCCTTCTGCATACCTCTTTTCAGCATATTCTTGTTCCTAATTTCTCTACCACCTGTCAACATACTTCCAAAATTATCCCTCCAAGTGTTACTAATCAATGCATCATTAAATTGCAGAATGTGACATTTTTCCTAATACAAATAATATTTTGCACTCTTTTATTCACTATGTCGCCTTGATGAGTGTGTAAAAGGATTTTTTCTCCTTTGTCAGGTATAAAATTCACTGCGGACTACATTTTTAGCTACTGCTGTATTTATTTTGACATAATTTTGTACATTGTTGTATATCGAGTTAAAAGTTTGTATATTAAAACAGAGGTTTTCAGGCTCTTCTTTAACAATGAAGGGAATAGTCAATCCTTTCAAATTGACAAGTTAACAAATATTTGTTAACTTATAAATTATCAAATACATTCCTCTCTGCATTGGCATCCTTTCTAGTTATGAAAAGTTTTCAGTAATTTGCAAAGTCTTGAAACTGCCATGAATCACTACATCGGTCTCATAGTCGTTATGGTCTAAAAGTGTAGAAGTATCATTGCTGCGGATACTGCCCTCAGTTTTTGTAGATTCTAGATTAACTATATTTTATTTAATTATAATTTTAATTAATTAATTTAAAATTAATTTTTTACCGTCCTGACTAGCTGTGATTAATACATTTTACTTTGCATTGTATCAAACGCAGGAAACAAATTTGGCGAGTTGTGAAAATAACAGGAGAGTGGGATGTGATATAAAGGAATTTACTATAACAGATGAAAATAACTGCAAAGATTTAGGGCAATGCACATTTATCTGATGAGACAGATCTTCTATTCAAATACGTTTCCCAGATTTCCGTTGAAATATGAAAGAGCTTTCTCCAAAATTACTTTGTTATTCTTTATACCTTGTTACATAATCTTGTATTTATCAAAAACCCTGTAATTTGTCTGTATTTCCAGTACACTGAAATTGCTTTTTTTCATAAAGCAAACACTTTAAAAGGCACATATCTGAGTATGACTCTTAAAGTTCTATTTCTATCCGGTCTTACATATTTTATAATAGTTACCTTCCCTATACGCTAAAAATAGAAACCAAAACTGAGCATGTTGTTCTAAACTCTTTTGTGAAGCTAAAGATTAATACTAATATGTATTTGCTGAAACGAAAACAAGTGCTTTCAAGCAACTATCCTAAGCAAATCCTTTTTGATTCGTAGACTGCAACCCAATATGAGTTGCAAAAGATTTGTTCATTCACCATCAGATAGTACATGCTTATTTACAGATGACTGATTTTATTAACATTACATCACCATCAGAATGTCTTTGATAATCTTTTTACTGTATTAGAGAGGGTATATGCATGAATATTTGATTCTTCTAATGGTATTTTTTTGTGAAGAATGAATTGTTTTCTCAGTTCAGATTGGGTTCTTTTGTTTCCTTTTATTCTGTCCGTTTTGCAATATGACTAGTCAACTGTGTCACTTTGAGGTTTTGCAGTCTTGACTCTTAAGCTAGTCTAGAGGAAAAATGAGATTTTGTTCCTAGGAATTACCCAAGGATTTCAAAGAGATACTACATCCATGAGAATATCAACCCTGTTACTCTGGTTTTGTGTTAATTGTCAGACCTTGAAAAACAGAAAAGCTACCAATGCCAGAAAAAAATAAAAAAGTGTGGAAGAGCAAAACCACAAGGTAACACAGAATTAACTTTTAGGAAGCAGAGGTATTTGTCCTTGAAGACTAATTATGTAAAGCATCTGCAAATTTGTTCATGACAAACCGTACAAAAATTTTCGGCTTAGTTTTCATCCTGCTTCTTGCACTGGTTTTGAAAACAGATTAAATCTATTTAATTTAGGAGATATAATATTCTTTTAGTAGAGTATTCCAGAATGACAGCTGAGGTGGGAAAAACGTCTCATTTCAGGTAGTATTCTGAGACTCCCTGTTCTAGAAATCTCAAAAGGGTAAGCAGCAGGTATGATATTTCACTGACAGTTTTACAGAGCAACATTCTAGATCAGAGCAGATCTGATGTGAAAATCAGAACAAAAGGTAACAGGTCTGCAGGCTGTATGGATACTGAAGAGATTATTGTACATATCCTTTTAAATCCTTAGAGATTTTGATGGATTTAGCACAACTACAAAGATTACATATCCCTACGAGGTTTGAGAATTCCCTAAATCCTGCTACCAGTGCATTCATTCGATGCATTCACTCTTTGACGTCCCCAATTTCAGAGGGACACCCCTAAAGCACCAGAGCCCCACGAAACACTGACGTGATATAACATCACATTCAGCAGGTGGCTGAGGTGGAGCCCAGTACCTAGAGTGGAGCTGTGGCCACTGCACATTGTTGACTTTCTGTACGTGAAATACAGGCCTAGAACATGAGAACAGCACTTGCGGATCACGAAGACTATCACTTGTTTTGGAGCAGCTGTACTGCTCCCTGGCAGCAGCTGTATGCCCATCCCATGAAAATACCTGATAAGAGAAGTGCCTGCTACAGGGATGGCCCAGGTACTTGTGTGCCCATTGCTGTTCCACTGCAGGTTAATGTCTCATGAACTAGTACAGGTTGTGTTTTTCTTTGATATGACAGGCTATAATTATAACACATCCAGTTGTTCCAGTACAACAGATAGAACAGCAGCCTGTGTTACAGGATGATAGAGCAAAAGGGAGAAAATAAGCAATGAGAGATGGCCTAATAAGGCCAAGTGCAGAGTCCTTCACTTGGGGTATACAAACTCCAAGCATCGCTATAGGCTCAGGGAAGAGTGGCTGGAGAGCTGCCTGGTGGAGAAGGACCTGGGGGTGTTGGTTGACTACCGGCTTGATATGAGCCAGCAGTGTGCCCAGGTGGCCAAAAAGGCCAATGGGATACTGGCGTGTATCAAGAATAGTGTAACCAGCAGGAACAGGGAAGTGATCCTGCCCCTGTACTCGGCACTGGTGAGGCCGCACCTGGAATATTGTGTCCAGTTTTGGGCCCCTTGCTTTAACAGGGATATTGAGCTCCTGGAGCGAGTCCAGAGAAGGGTGACTAAACTGGTCAAGGGGCTGGAAAATAAAACTTATGAGGACCGGCTGAGGGAGTTGGGGCTGTTTAGCCTGGAGAAGAGGAGGCTGAGGGGAGACCTGATTACAGCCTACAAATACTTGAGAAAAGATGGTGGGGAGGTGGGGGAAGGGCTCTTTACATTAGTGATGGGTGATAGAACAAGAGGAAATGGGTATAAGCTTAGTCAGGGGAGATTCAGGTTGGATGTTAGGAAGTATTTCTTCTCTGAAAGGGTTGTCAGCCACTGGAATAGGCTGCCCAGGGAGGTGGTTGAGTCCTCATCCCTGGATGTGTTTAAGAATAGGGTGGATGATCTACTTAGGGATATGGTTTAATGGGGATTAGGGACGGTTGGACTCGATGATCTCTGAGGTCTTTTCCAACCTAGAAATCTATGAAAATCTATGAAAAATCTATGGCTGAGGAAGAAACTATATTATAGAATCATAGAATCATAGAATGGTTAGGATTGGAAGGAACCTCAAAGATCATCTAGTTCTAACCCCCCTGCCATGGGCAGAAAAACCTTTCACTACACCAGGTTGCTCAATGCCTCATACAACCTGGCTTTGAACACTTCCAGGGATGAGGCATCCACAGCTTCTTTGGGCAACCTGTTCCAGCGCCTCACCACCCTCTGAGTGAAAAATTTCTTCCTTATATCCAATCTAAATCTGCCCTCTTTCAGTTTAAATCCATTGCCCCTTGTCCTATCACTACACGCCCTTGTAAAAAGTCCCTCTACAGCTTTCCTGTAGGCCCCCTTTAAGTGCTGGAAAGCTTCAATAAGATCATCTCAGAGCCTTCTCTGCTCCAGGCTGAACAGCCCCAACTTTCTCAGTGTGTCTTCATAAGAGAGGTGCTCCAGCCCTTGGATCATCTTCATGGCCCTCCTCTGGACTCACTCCAACAGCTCTGGTGTTGCTGTTGAAAATCACATCTTCTGAGTTGATGAGGTTATCCAGGATGTCTGGAATGAAGTAGTTTCAGATCCATGTCTCCCAGTACTGAACAGGCGCTCTAAACTTCCCCAGGCATGCTTCAGAATAATTCAGCTGATCTGGAAGGCAAGGTAGATGAATGATCAAGATATATAAGCTGACTTTTGTCAGGCTTTTAGCCCAGCAGTCAGGCTTTGGAAAGATGTATTGTTCCTTTTATTTCTCTATTTGTTTTGTGTAAATGATATCATAAGACACATCTTGCATCCAGCTATTATTTTCACATTGTTTTCACAAGCGACCATTTGTTTTTCTGTTCCAAAGTGTAAAAAGGAGGAAATATTCTGTCTCAAATTCTTTTTCCTGAGATGTAATATGCGTTAATATATTAGATGTGAATGTGAAACTTTAAAAAATATTTTTTAAAAATACAGCTTATGTTAATTTGAGGATGTCAAAAGGTGACACGGGTCCGTCACTGCCTATGAAAAAGTTTGCCATCCATGTGCAGCTGCAAGTGTCTTCCTACAGATATTTTCTTACAGTGAATGATGTATATCTTCAGACACTTTAAAGGCAATCCTTGGTTTATATTGATAATTTGTGATATATATAGTCTGACACTTCATTTTTGTCTATTTAAGTCACAAGAGAATATTTTAATATGTGTCATATACATACACATATGTATTTCTGCAACAGGTGTGTATTTTGCTCATGTGGATGGCACTTTCCAAGATTTTAAAGAACACATTGAAACCTTCCTCTGATTGTTGATCCAGAAATCTTCAGAGAGCATGGGAATGCCAATTTAGTGTTTCAGTTTTGTAGGTTTTTCTTAAATACATTTCTAAACTAGTTATGTTAAATGAATTATACTTTACAATTTAAAGGGCGAATTTGATTTAACAATCACAGTTTGTTAAGCAGAAATAATAAGGAGGAATGGCCATACTACTTGTTAGATCTGGCTTCTCTCTCTTAGATATGTAACATAGGATTCTTGGATGTTCT
Source organism: Tauraco erythrolophus (assembly GCF_009769465.1). Classification (NCBI taxonomy): domain Eukaryota; kingdom Metazoa; phylum Chordata; class Aves; order Musophagiformes; family Musophagidae; genus Tauraco; species Tauraco erythrolophus. The sequence continues at coordinate 64,595,237 of NC_141496.1, forward strand.
CTTCAACTCATTTCTTATTAACCCATATTTTAATGAATTATTTCTTATTATTTATACATTATATGCTACATGCTAACACACGTTATCCATGGTTTTGCACAAATCAATCGCATTTCATGGGCTAGTGGTTTTATACTTTCTGATTTCACAAAGGAACACTTTAAAGGAATGCTAAGAAGCTGTTCAGATCCAAGTTCTCAATTTTATATTTGTTAAATCTTACTCATTTTTCCTAGAGGGACCCCAGTAATCCTCTAAAATCTGCTTAAGCAGGACATTTATAGCAACAAAACCAAAATAATATTATATGCTTAGAAACACTCAGGATAAGGAAGTTTGAGACTTTCAATATAAACTAATGGATACATAAACAAGAAGGAAAAAATGTTAGTTTATGCTTAAGGTTTTGGGATAGAACTGCAGTGATTGTGTACAATTCTTGATTGTGCCACAGATCTCTTGGGTAAGTCATTTGATCTCTTTTCATCTTTGCTTCCACTCATCAGAATAGATAAGGAGATCTACATTTTTCCTATATCTATTCTATTTAATTTAAAAGCTCTTTGGATTGATCGTAGACAGTGAAGCACATAAGAAACTAATTTTACTGTTTTCTCTGAGTGCTTTCATGTCTTCAATGACACCCTGTGTCATGTATTTTAATACTCCCTATATAATTCTGAATAACCTAATCTATAAATCATACTTTTACCATTTATCTGACAGTTTCTACAAGATTTCTATCTCTTTACATTTCTCTTCTAAATCCATCAGGCAACAAAGCACATATCAATCCTTTTGTGAAGATGGTATCAACTTCAACTTTTAGAAGCAGTTTTTGAACGAAATCGACTTACTTCCTTCATAGCTCTCTGTTTGGGAAAAATTTCCTGTTTGCGTCTGTAGTATAATATTAATAATAAAACCTAGACTTCTATAGCAATAAAGTGAAGTATTAGCAAAATAAAGGAGATACCTGCTCTTAGAAAATAAGGACGATAAAGAACACAATATTTAATGAACTTTGTTCCTCTGGGCTTGAAACAAGGATTTAATAAGATCTAGTACTAAGATAATTAAGTAAATGCATTAAAATTTTAACTCATTTCCTTATGTTCAAAGTCTCATTCAGTAATATACATAAGGAGTTTAATGGCAAAATTAGAAACATACTGAGAAGAATAAGCTTCTTTATGCAGGAAACAGTGAAAATTGTCTTTAGAATGATCAGCATAAAGTATTAATAAACACTTTAATCTAATTTTGGGCATCTATCTTGAATTTAGATAGTATTCATAGTCTACAATTTCATGGAATGGATGCTGTGCAGAATTAAAAAATATATTATGTATTAACTTCTGGGAATGCAATTTAGTTATTCTTTTAGTAGTTATTCTTTGTAATTATTCTTTTATTATATAGCTGAGAGCGAGTAGAAAGTTGGTGTAGAATAGCAGGATTAAATTTTGGAGTGAACCATGTAAACAAGATCATAATCCTAAACATTCCATGGAAGTATTTCCTATGAACAGAGAAAAAAAGAAGAAAAGACAAGATGAAGCTTCTAGAGGAAAGTGCTCTGAAGCATTCCTGTTTGCTATTTCCCCCCACACCCCATCCACTGTAAAACAATAAATTCTTTAGTTATAATAATCCTTGAGTTGCAGCCATGAACAACAGCACAAGTATCAGGACAAAGCAGTGACAAAATTGTTCAAGCTCTTGCTAACACCATCTTGTCCAAACTTTGTTGTATGCCAATGTCACTTCTATCCTTCTCAGTGCTGCTGTTCTATATTGTAAAGGATGTTGGTTAAAAAGAGTAAAAATTGGTTCATTCTTTAGGAAACACACGTGTAACAAAAGTGTACTTGTGGTGAAGCCAGTCTTACCTAATGAAATAGTAAATAAAGCTAAAACATATAAAAAGCCAAAGCTTCTAATACTCATGAAAATTTTCTGTACTTTGAATGCTAAAAAGGGAAAAAAACCTGATAATAATTCATGTTTAACCCATGGAAGTTGTTGCATAAAGCATCATTGAGCAAAAAATCCTCATTCACACTTTTGAACACTTTAACAAAGGCGTTTTGATAGTGAATATAAAACACGTAAGATTAATCAAAACAGGGTTTTTTTTGTTACAAAAAATTATTCTTTTGTTAATTATAAACAACTACTACACAGCACAAACATTGGGGAGTGGCAATTCCAATGCTTCAAGCAGTAATAAGTGTTAAGAATGACGATTAAAAGCATACTACTGGGACAAATTATAGAGTTGACAGCCTCCTTCAAAGTGCCTTTTGGTGGCTCCTTCAAAGTGGCTATTACTGTAAACAGTGTATCTGATTAGATGGAGCCATCAAAATAGGTTGGTGGGATAGACCACAGTGTCAGTTCCTGTCGACCTGCTACTCTTGCAGGCACAATGGGGAATACATAGTCTGCAGCAGATCACAACTTAAAAAAGCTTCAAGAGAGAATTTCAATGCATCGTAAATTTAGTTTGTTAAGCACCCACTTTTGGAATTTCCTCAGTTTCCTTAATCAGAAAAGCCTCCTTCCATTGGAGAAAAGGGTCCTTAGAAAAGGGAAGTGCATGAAAAATGAGATTAACTTAGGTTCAACCCCTTCTCCAGCTGAGCTCTTTCCATCTTCTCTGTTTTCCAGAAGCTACTGTTTGATGGGCACATCAACTCTATGGGAAGACAGAAAGGGGAATGGATTCCCCGAGCTAGAGTAAACACTGGGTATTTTGTGGAACAATATTCAAGTCTCAGTGCTGGATTCAGGCAAGCCAGTGGAACAATTCCCACCAATTTCAGTAAGACTGAATGCTGGCTAACGCCAGGCCTTTTCAGTACATCAGTATAAATCAAAGACAGCAAAATATTTCATGAGCGTAGTTCTGGCTACTGGGTGAGCATATTAACAGCTGTGATATTTATGCATTTTAGATTATGTGAGTGTTAAAATTTTCCTTTAGAAAATAAATCAAAATAAGAGCTAAGGAAATGTGTAACAAAAGCTATTTGCCAGGAAAAATAAAAAGGTATTTTCCCTAGTGGAAAAAAAGATGTATACTGTTATATGATACCTCATCATGAAAAATTATACGAGCAGTAGAGATGATTTTTCTAATCACTTGAGATTTCCAAACCCATTTAGAAATACTGCCTTCTTTTCCCAGGCAGGCACTGCAGTCAATATTGTGCAGTCAATACACAAACAAATCAGATACAGTCACTCTCAGGCAATGTTTTTCTCATGAACACTGACTTCTGTTTGCCTATAGGCATACTGTTATTGGCTTCAAGGTAATTTTGAAGATGTTTGATTAGTTTCTGTTTTGTAATACATTTCAAAGAGTGTAATCTTCACAGTCCAATATTTCCTGTTCAGAAGATGATGAAAAGCATTGATTGTAGAACACTTTTAGGAAACCTCTCTTGAGTTTATCTTTTACTTAGAGAAGAATTTTTTAAAGCCAGTTCTCTGGTCACTGTGTAACGTGTAAAATGTTTAATGGAATTCAAGAGTGACCAGATCCACCACTGAAATAAATTGCATGATTCCATGAGCTGCTGTTTAGTTGGCTGGCACAGCATGAGATGGTTTGGATGTTTTTTTGTCTTATTGCACATGATATGAGAGAGATCAATATCTCTCAGCAGAGTTTGTTCCTCTCTACAGTAACATAGCTTTTGACAACCGCATGGGAAACATGTTCCTGCTGCATGCAGGGATTCTGCGCGCAGATAGTGAGCAGACATTCAGAGGCAGAGTGTAGCTCTGGTACATAGCTTGATATTCCATCAGCCATTCTCATAGCTTAGCTAGGAGGTGGATAAACTCAACAGTCTGCATCAGCTGTTAAAAGCATGACAGCCGAGTTGCTCATTTTGCACTGAGTGACAGCTGGTGTAGGTGTCATACTCTGAAGATAAGTCTGTAAATTCTGGTTTTGAACTGCGAATAACGATTGCGAGATTTTATTATTCCCAGCTGCCCTTCATCACAAAGTTAATGATTTTCATGATATCCTTATTTTAGAATTTTTTACTACACTATGATGAAAGTCTGAATTGCCCTCAAGTTTGTGTTTTTTTTGCTTTAAGAGGAGTCTCTGAATATTTAGGATATCTCTTACTTCTACTACGGCTCTGAAATAGAAGAAGAGCAAAACAGAAAATGGAAGATGCTTTTGTATTACTCTGCTATTATACAAAGCTTCCTGCTGCTGGTAGTAGTTTGAACTCATTGTCTTAACAACTTCAATGTCCAACAGACACCAAGAGTTCTTTCATCCAGTCTCCATAGTAAGCATAGCAAGATTTCAGTGTAATGCTTGCATATTGCACACATCTTTTACTCATGCTTTGCAATGACTCACTGAATGTTCCAAGCTGATTTTACTAATGTGAGCTTGCTTGGGTTCCATAAGCTGTTGTTGCAAATGCAGGATGAGTGTTTCTGTAAGTTAGATCTAGTATATTTTTTGAAGGTTCAAGTATTTAAACCATTAGTTTACATCTGTGGAAAGCGAAAGTTCTGAAGATCATTCAGAGCAAAGACAATCTGCATTTAGATACTGAAGTGTGAATGTAGACACCTGACTGGAAGCTCCCTGTTTGAAATCACCCTTCTGATGCCCTTGAGAAGGGAAAGCAAGGACCCACATTTCACTTAAGATGTGTTTGTGCTTTGATAGTTAGTCCTCCTTGATCTCAATACTCAATTTCAGCAATGCTGCTTGTAAGCAACAAAACCAGCAGGATTTCATTACATTCGTGCAATTGGTAACAACCATAGACAAGATGTGCCATTAATGTTTCTTAGAATGGAAAAGTACAGGAATAAACTGGCCGGTATTATGAGCACAAGTGTTTCTCACTGTGCAAATTGCTCACTTCTTTATAGTTCCATCAGTCAGTAAACAGTACTGCGAGGAGAATTCCCTGCCCAGATGAAGAAAGATTACAGCCACTACTAGTATTCCTTAGCCTTACTTCTGAGACTATTTCATAAACTCAGAGAAGGTTTAGGAAGTATGGCTGAATGGGAAAACAGTTTTAACCATAGGTCATCATTTTTAGAGACATCTAATTTCTTAATGGATTTTCCTGTCAGGAAACTTTCATGTTTACTCCTCATAAGGTTTACAGACAATTGGCAATATTGGTGTTGAGCTTGGTTGTGAACAGGCTCCGATGTTGGTCAAGAGAGCTTGCCACTGCCTTGATGGGTGCAGTATTTTGCAAGCACAATGCCACTGCTAAATATTCAGTAGTTGTGCCCTCTTTACTGCGCAACAGATTAGTACTCCAACATCAAGTAACTGACATAATCTTAGCTCTGAGGTCAGGATTATACAGAGCCTTGAGTGAGATTTCCTCCTGATGCAAAGGAGAACGTTAGGAGCACACCAGGGAGTTCTTACTGTAGGGAGGCTAACATGTTGCACTTCCAGGAAGATGCGATAACTTATTCGGCGTCTGTCCTTTAAAAGTGATGAAGGATATGGCAAGATATGGCCCATGACGAACACTGAACCCTGAACAGCTGGTTCTGTCACTGGCTAAATCCCCCATTTCACTTGTCATATTTGTCTGTTTGGGAATTCTATCAGACAGATTTCAGTTGTGCCATCTGGAAAAACACATCTCAACTGAGAGGAACTATACAGTCTATCTGAGAGCAAAACCCTTTGTCATCTTGCCAAGAAAACTCTACTAACGTCGTAGAAAACATACAGTCACCGAGCTACAAAAACCTAGAACTATTTTGTGATGGTTGGTCAATGAGATAAAAGCCAGGATCTTTTGATATGTCCATGGGAAGAAAGTTCATGTCCAAAATTAGTAATAAACATAATGGCAAAAGCCACTATATAGTACTTTTACATCAAAACTTGTCTAAAATGACAAAATTGTTGCTGTCTAATCATCTGCATTGTCCGCCTCTTCCATCTTTTAACAGCCGTGGAAGAAAAGCATGGACAGATGTAGAGTTGATTTTTTCTCTCATCCAGTTTTGAAGATTAATTAGTCTTTCTTTATGTGCAGATGAGCTACAGGCCCTGATATGCATCCACAGGAGCTGTGCAAATGACATTTCTCATTACAAACAGGCGTCCCTGTCTCTCACTACTTAACTCCACCAAGTTCACAGGAATCTTCAGTGATTTGCAGATGCTTATCATCAAACCTTAGTTTTCCAAAAGACCGGATTTTTGCTCGACAATTTTAGTTGTCCATGGTGTAAATCTGATTGCTTCTTGCTATTGACGTCTTTCCACAACTACCCAAATATCAAAAGCTGAGACTGTTTTTTGCATGAAAAGTCTGTTGTTATTATCCTGTAGAGGCAACTGTTTCAAAAACACAGCTACAAATAAGGGATAAACTATCCACTTTTGATTCTGTGACAACATTTTAAAATCTTGTTTTTAGAGTTCTTTGAAAATCCTCAAAAAGGCTATTGCTGTTTTTGTGGTTATGTCAGAAGAGATGCAGAACATCTACAGTAGCTTTCTAAACAATCAAGTTCCTGGTCTGTGAGCCAAGGCAGCATATCTTCTGAAGCTGTTAGGAAGCTGGGTACAAGATCTTGTCCTCCTGTACCTTTGTAGATGGTACAGGAATTTCATGCTGAACTTCTCTCTCAGGTTTGACTATGGGAGCTGCTCAAAGATATTAAAGGAGAGGCTAGCTCAAATTTTCCGTGTAGTCCTTTCTTCAAAGGTAATTTGGAATCAAAATGTAAAATTCACCCAGCACACCCACTGAAAATCTGCCGTTTGTTATTACCAGTATGTTAGTCAAGTTTGTTTCCGGACATTTGGTTTCAATCTGCTGTTATTTTTGAAGGTAAAGACTTCTGGGCAGCAGGAAGAACGAGCTGAAGCTCAACCACTGTGGCACATGTGGTGGTCAGTACCTCCACAGCTTGAGCCTTCCAGGTCATTGCACTGCACCAATCTGAGATCTGGTCATTCCCTTCATCTGTCTGATCTGTCTGGGGCTACTGTTCTGCTTTCCTCTTTCAAGAGCATGTGCTTAATGGTACTTTCCCAGGCATGTGGTCTAGCAGGTTTCTGGCAGCAGCATTTCACTTTACACTGATGTGACTTGAAGATAATTAGAGAGACCTAAGCCTCTAGCTGTCCTCCTCATTACCACAAGCACTACTTGACTTTCAAACATCTCCTGCTGAGAACCTGAAACTCTGGCAGTCTTTTTGCTGATCTTACATCTCTTTGTGCTGGAGTACGCTGGGTCACTTAATCTCAGAGCACACTCATTTTAAACTCAGCAGTAGCAGCAGGAATTTAGCAGAGAGATTTGCTAGAGTGGCAGTATGCAGTGGACACATCTTCAAAGAGTACCCAAGGGACTTTGACAAACAGGGCATTTCAAATGTTGAGTTTGGAGCTGAGCAAGTGCTTGAGATTATGTATGCTACGCAGTCCTAAAACCTCAACTTCTCGTATTCGTGATTTTATCCACTCTATCACTAATGTAGAAAATTCTTTTTTATCACTTCCAGTTCCGTCTGCATATTATTGTGTGCCTGTGCTATGTAAGGTTTGGCACACTTTTGCAATGAGAGTTCAGCATTTGATTGCACATGATTATAAAATTGGAAGATTTCAGAACTGGCAAAAAACTTCATGCCTCGTCTCTGACTTCTTTGTGAAGTCAAAGTATCTTAGTTTTCAGAGTGTTGAGAAATGCCTTACGAAAATACTCTGGTCATATGCAGAACTGTTCACATTAGCCATAAACATGTCTTATATTCTCAACGCTTCTCAACACATGCCATGTGGACTGTTAATTCATTAAGGACTGTTAGTTGCAAAGCTATAGAAACAAATTTCAATTTAGGAAGGCATAGTGAGGTCATAGACATTATTGGTCCTCTTAGAAGTTGGATACTGGGCTGGAAGGGTCTGTCATGCACCCCACTGATTATTTTAAAAGTGCTTCAGATGGGATGAACTTAGCCATGAACTTCTAAGTCTAGCAAGTACGATTTAAGTATACAGTGTTAAACTTCACTAACCTTAACTAAAATGCTCAGGTTTTATAGTCTTGGATCAAAAAAAAGGTTACCCAAAGTCTTTCTGGTTCTCTGTTTTTTCTGTTCAACAAAGATTTTTGACAGGTGAAAAAGAAAAAAAGAACAAACACCCTCTATGGAAATACATCTGTTTGCCACAGTTCTGAGTCATGGATGCTAGTTGTCTGTATTACTCTTCTGCTTTTCATTGTCCCTAGGTAAGAGGAAGAAGAGAGCCAGCAGCTGCCAGTCCTCATGGCCTGACAGACTCTCCAGAAATGTAAAGACCATTCTGCACCCACTCTTCTATTGGTTCTAAACTGAAAAATCTTTGCTTTTTGCATAAAAATTAAAAAGAGCTTTTTCTCAGGAAAAGTAGGTATCTGCAGATTTCGGAGGTACTTTTGACATTTGTTATCAGAGTTATGAAGAGATAATTTTTCTTAATAAAATAAAACTGGCAGTGCTAATCAATTCAAAATAAATTCTTCACTCCAGATCATATGTCTTCTTTAGAGCTCATAAAAACTAGGGAAAGTCTTTCATTGGAGTTCTTTCTAACTAAAATGAAATTTAGAATAATTTTGGTAAATCTATTTTTAGGATTTCTGTGGCTTTGATCTTTTGTCTTCCCTCATGAACTTCAGTATTTTATGCTGAGCGGATTTTTTTTTCCTGTGACATTTTTCTCATCCTTTTCACTTTTTGAAGTTCTTATCAGTGGCCATGTCCTGAAGATGGTGTATTGGTTCATGGGATGGTTTCGACTGTAATTCCTTTGATGATGAAGCATGGTTACAGGAGATGTCTCGCCTAGGCATCCATTGTATTCTTTCAGTAATAAATCCATTATTACCAGTGACCTATTTTGAACTGCAGAGGAACTATGAACCTGATCCGCAACTGTACCATTCAGCACTCTATAACTGAGGCCAGAGCAGGTCCACTATCAATGACGGATAAGCATTTCTTTCAAATTCCGTTTTTTTGTTCAAAACCTTCAGATGTTTGAGCTGTAAAATGAACATTTTGAATGCACAAAAGCCGAAATCTAAACTTTTGCTACGATATTAAATGAAAACCATTTTATAAGCATTTCCAAAGGAAAATTCTTTATTGTGAGAAATACACGTACTAGACCTCTCTCTTAAAAAGCTTAGCTGTTTCACTGGTGTTACATGTCTGGCACTGTGACAGCAGTCACTGATGTACGTTACTCTAAGGAGCCCAAGATGCCGGGAGTGTCCAGTTTGGACCAGCTGACTACTCATTAGGCTTTTCAGAAGCACTGGAAAGGATGCAGACTGTTTAGTTTCAAGATCTATTTTCCCTCAAATGATTTGTTCTAAGCAAATAATCCAGGCTCAAAACCTGGTGAATGGACTGGGGCTGTAAGCTTTCCCTGTAATACTGGGTTTAGTGAAACTCAAATGCATAAAATCAAGGAAGAACATAATTAGGATATATTAAACCTGACCAGTGCTTCTTTAGAGTTGATGACAGTTAGCAAGAATTATTTGTAAGTATACTAACTGCATTCGCTGGATATATAGCTGCATTAAATAGTGAAGAAATTAGTCCCGATAGCTTAACAGAACTCATGGGATACAAAACAATCTGCAGGGGCATTAATCTTTTCAACTATCAAGCATGCAATAAAATCCTCTCTGTTAAAGATCTTTCCTATGGAGCTGTACTGGGCACATGGGCCTTGTCAGTAACACGGTGAGACATAAGTGAAATTCAGAACCTACAGGAAAGCTGGAGAGGGGCTTTTTACAAAGGCATGTAGTGATAGGGCAAGGGCCAACGGATTTAAACTGAAAGAGGGCAGATTTAGATTAGACATAAGGAAGAATTTTTTACATTGAGGGTGGTGAGGCACAGGAACAGATTGCCCAGAGAAGTTGTGGCTGTCCCATCTCTGGAAGAGTTCAAGGCCAGGATGGATAAGGCTTTGGGCAACCTGGTGTAGTGGAGGGTTTCCCTGCCTATGGCAGGGGGGTTGGAACTAGATGATCTTTGAGGTCCCTTCCAACCCTAACCATTCTATGATTCTATGATTCTATGTTAGACTGAAGTGCATTTGTATGTATGAATGCATAGAAACAAGGCAAACTTTTATTATACTATTCACTTTTGGACATTAGGACAAGTAGAACATAAAAGTATAGTTGTGGTGCTAAAGTTGCTTTCAGGACTTGCTGCATGGGGGCAGAGCTAAAGTTATATTCGTGCGTACTGTAACTCTGTACTTCATAGATTTCAGAAATCTGTACTTGAAATACCCTCAATCCTACTTTTTTTTCCCCAGTAGTTTCACGAAATGTTACAAGATAATCTTTTTTTTCTGACTTTTATGGTATTTTTAATGAAAAAAAAGTGCCTTTTCATGTCTGTTTTTGACAAGAAATTTCTGAGAAAAAAAAAGCTATTTGTTGATTTTTTTAAAGATACAGTTCTTGCAAAAATAGCTGAACGTACAGCTATTACCTTGAAGGATGCAAACAGTTAAAGGATATTGGGAAGTGTACCTTCCCATTATTGAATGTAAATAATGATTGTGCTTTGAAAATGTTGGAATGCAATGTCATGTGTCTAAAAGCCAAGAATGCCACAAATATGATCTTAAAATTTATTTTACTTAGAACTCAATGGATATCTCACTGTACTGTATTGTGTATACATTCACTTTTTGGATGTTGTATAACCCTGCGAAGTATTTAAACAAAAATAATTCTCTATATAAGGAAATAGGTACTCTACAATAACGCTGATGTATTCCTGTCCTTGATCTGAAATTTAGATCCTACTTTCTCTGATAAATAGTTTAAAAAATGAAAAGATATAATGCTTTATGAGATAAGCATGCATCCTGAAAATGCTAATCTTTTGAAGTTCTCTTTTCTACAATAATTATTCTTTTTAAATTTACCATCAGAATGACTTCATGTTTTTTTCCTAGTATTCTGTCCTTTTTCTACATTCTAATTGCATTTGCATTTATTTTTATTCAAACACTTGTGTTGCAAATTTTTTTTCTTTTAGTCAGACAAGACTATCTGGACTGTGTCAAAACTATGTTTTACTTTGGAAAGTCTTCACCAATGTCTTACATTAAGTGAAAAGCTACAGGGACAAGGTGTTAATAGCCTGTATAACAACTCAGAGGTTTCTGTGCACAAAAGAAATTGACTATCTGTTGAAGCACTAGGAAACTTCTTCCAAAATCTGTGGCATGATCAAGATCTTGTCAATATTAAAATAACTGTGTCATAATGGATGATCATTACAACTTTGTTTACTACTAATAATCATGATTATAACAAAAAAGAAGTTTTTTACAGATACTGAGTAAGCTAAGGATCCTGACATTTTGCCTTCTAATAGGAAAGGTATTTTTTTAAGTGATTGGGTCTAGTAGATTCATTTATATGCTAGAGATTAACAAGTAGTGGTACAATATGTCTATGATACATTAGGAAAACTGAATTCTCTGTTATTGGAGGTTTAAGATTAAGCATTTGTTAAAAGCACTTGAGACACAGCTGCTCTTGCTCCCATACTGAGACAGGAGAAAGATCGTGTGAATGATTTGTATGATTCAACAGAACTCATAACAAGTTGGAGTTAGAGGTCTGAAGACCATCTTAAATGGTGATGGAAAGCAGTTGTGATGAAGTCTAGCTTTAACCGCTGTGGTATCAAATACAAACCCAAGAGACACTTCTACCCTTGTCTATGCAAAATGTGTAAGCAGACCCTTAGTAACTCCAGTTCATTCAACAAGACAAAAAGGGAGCCAGCTTTCTGAGCATATGCTTTCTTACTAAATTGAATTTTGGAGTTTTGTATGTTTTGAGTCCTTTCTCCCTTAGTCTGCGTGTCATCAAGAGCAAAAAAAGACTCATAAACCCTTGCTTTGCTTATAATTCCAAACTTGGTCTTCCAATCAAATACTCACCTCTCAGCCCAATCTCTTAACCCAGACGTACTCTCACCAAGTGTTTTAGAGTTTCAAATTTTTCTTCCAAATTCTGGCAAGAGAAGCCTCACAAAAGGAAAGAGATTTCAACTGGATTCACTGTTTATTTCTGTGAGGATTTCACAGTATTTGACACTCTTGTAATCTCAAATCCCAGATTAGTCTTGTTCTTCATTAACATTTTTCTGATTTATGCCGTCTTTTTTCCTGAGCACATGGCAATTCAGAATAAGAAAATGGTTTTAGCTCTTGATCCTCTACTTCTTTATTATAGCCACTACTAAAAAGTTAATGTTGATTGAAAGAACTGTGTAGCTTTACAGTAGTAAATAAATACTTGTTATTCATTGTTGGAAGTTATACAGCCACACTTCTCCTGGTGGCAGATAAAACAGCAAACTTCCATGGGTGTCTAAAATGTCTTAAGAAGAATGGAAAACATATTGTTTCAGGTATATCTATATATTTGAGTCAAGACAGTTAAGACACTTCAAAAAAACTCGTAACCCATTAGTCAGTTAAAATTATGTTTGACGATATCTACAGTTCTTTATGGTTGATGGATAAATCAGGGCAAATTCTCATCATCTTATGTTGAATACCAGAAATTTACCATGCCCTCTGGAAAATACGGTGATTCTCAGCAACAGAAAGTGCACAAGGACGTTTACTATCGTGTCCTCATGTTACTGGGTGAGGATAAGATCATCACTCTTTATGGAACGTTTGTTTAATGCCTGGATTTAGTAAAGGATATTATGAGCTAGTTTCTTGTTGCCGTTTACCATTTGTAATCAATCTGGGATTTTTCCTTCTTTTAGAATTATGGAATACCTTGACAGATACTCTGTGACACTTAACTAGTGATGCCATGAAGAACTCCGAATCACTATATACCGATGATGCATCAATATTTCCAAGTGTTTTTCGAGAAGATCTTAAATGCATTCACACTTTATTCTACAATGCTCTGTATGTACAGTAACCATTTTTCTGTGCCATTTTACACTAGGTTATTCTACAAATTTCATGGTAACAGTCTTATTACATTCCAAAAGGCCAAGTGGCAACTGGATATCAAAAGGATCTGCCTTACTCTGTCATCTGAAAAAGTAAGCAGCAAGCAGTTTCAGTCCAGTGTACAGATTTGTAAACTGCATACCACTAGTATGTTTTAGGACATTTCTGGAAGAGACAAGCCAGCCCTCGCAATCTAACAGCATAAGATAGTAATCTATAAATGGACTTTTTTATTTGCGCTGGCTTTTATAAAATTAAAAGGTGATTGATATTAGTCCTCTGTTGCTTACCAGCCTGGGCTGCAGCACCAAGGACGCTGTTGCATCTTCCACAGCCAGGAGGAAATGGCCTGCCTCTTGTAGGCAGGGTCGGTACCTTGAGTTGATTAGTAATTAGTTCATTATCTCAACTCAATCCAGCTGGGTAATAATGACTGGTTGCCATAGTCCTCCTTCTGATCCTAAGATGTATGCACCCAGTTAAAAATACTCTTATACAACAACTTTGTGTTTCATGTAAGGAAACGTGCTTTGTATTAGGATGTTAAGTTATTGTGACTGTGTGCTTTTACATTAGCTTTTATCTTTTTATTCTGTCACTGGAGATTACTTTAAAAAATGGAGATTTTTGTGCAAAAATATTAATGGTCATTGAGCAAGTGTTCTAAAGGTCATTTAGCATCCTGCATCACAAGCTGCAGAAGTAATTGGATATTTAGACTTTGTATTTATTGGTTGCGCCCATAACTAAAGCAACAAATTACAATGAACATTTCAGCTGCTGCCCAAGAGCAGAATCTGGTATCACTGACTCAAAGCCCCAGACCAGTTCTGGTGTTCGGTTAGATGTTTCTATTAGGCAAACCCCTCTTGAATTGGATTCTGCACCTCAGAAAGGCAAATTTTCTCAGTAGAAGCAGCAAAATGGGCAAGAGACAGAAGCAGATATCATGGGAGTTTTCTCCTGCAGGCTGAGAAAGAGCTACTTGGAGTACTAATGCTCCTATGACGGAAAACAAGATCTCTCTGAAATATAGATTGAACTTTTGGCACAGGCTTTTACTATAAACCATTGTTACTCGTTTAAGCTACACCCAGAACTGAAGTAAGCAAAAGAAGCACAAAAGCTAAGTGAAAGAGAAAATGGGACACCATAGTCAGGATCTCTAATAGCTTTTAGCTGCTTTTGTGAACATATCTCCAAGCAGCGTGATAAATTTGTTGGTGTGATGATTGAATCTTACAGCTACAGAGGTAATATTACAGTGAAGTCTCTACTTACAGGGAGTCATCACAATGCAATGTAGAGTAACAGTGGAAAACTCAAGCACCTGTCCTAAAAGAAACAGTTGTATATTCTGTCAGCCAGAGAAGATAATAGGTTGTTCTTTTCTTTAAATGAATATTCAGAAAAGTGCTGTGTTAGCCCAAAGAGGAAAGGTGTCTACATCAGATCATGTCCTTTTGTAGCTGTGCTTAGATCAGTAGGCAAAACAAAATTACACCAACAGAGGTGTCACTCCCTCCCAAGTTAGTGAGTGGAAAGAAGCTGCTATTGAGATTAGTGCTTTTTTTGCCCTTATCTTCTGGGGAAGTGGTGTAATTGGATTTTTTTAATTAACGTATAGACATTGTATTAGAGCACTTATGGACAGCAAATTGATAAGAAACATTGCTACATTAAAATTTAGCAAAATAAAATTAGTCTTTTACACATTCCTTTTAACAAAGCCATATTGACCAAGTTGAAAAGTGAACTGTACTAAACAAATTTTCAAAAAATACTGCTTCAGTGATGTAGACTAAATATGAAATCTGAGTCCAGTGCAATCAGTAGTAAATTTCCTACAGATTATGTACAGCCAAGATTTTTGACCTAATTACACAGAATTAGTCAGTATTAAGTTGGCAATTGTGTCCCAAGGCATCAGAGACGTTTCAAATTAAGTAGAGTTACAAGATGACAGCAACAGTTAAGTAGTGGTAGAGGTAAGAAGGTACCGTTAATGATATATATGACTGTCGGCATGGAGAATGAATTTTTTTCCCAACTTCACAAAAAATATCGCCTAATTTAAGAAAAAAAAAAAAGAACAATCTGGGAAAAATATATTCTGTTAACATATTTACTGACAAAACAGTCCAGTCACTGAACTCATAAGAGCTAACATGATGATAGTTTATTTTCTTAAATACAATATACAGAATCATAAGACTGTGAAGATACGTCTGTCAAATCTGAGAAGTGAATGTCACAGCCACACTAAACAAAAACAATAAACCACAAATATACTAAAACCAATGAAATGCTGTAAGTTTATAGTCATCAATGATTTTTAAAATTATTAACAATATCTAAAATTTCACAAATTTGTAGTAACACATTTATACTAGTGCTAACTTGCAATAAATATACTGTAGATAGGAATTTGTTCTATCATTTGTCACAGATCATGACATCATTACACTTGAACTAGTCTATGAAATAAGTAACAAAGCTCAATATGTTTACTATTCAGTAACTACAATCACTAACATCAGGAACAATTATCTCCTGAAATTATTTTCATCCCCTTCTGTGTAAGTTAGCATATATAAGTACACTTCTCTATTTAAGTTAAATTATCTAGCAAAATTACTGGCAATATTCGCTTTTAAATTACCGTGTTCATCTTTGAAATCCTTATGCAAAATCCTTTGAAACAGCTTCTATAAAATTTGGAGCAGACATGAGTATTGTAAATGTGCAAATGATGGCAAAAAGGGTAAATGCAACCAGGCACAATCTGTCTATGACAGCAGCTGCAAACTTCCACTCACTGCAGATCTCTTCACCCTCATCTTGTTTCCTGAAGCGCATCGCTATGAACTGAACTTCCTCCAGGATCTTCACAATCACTGGAATAGTATCCATTACAGCTTTCTTTTGAACAAGCTCAATGTCTTCTGGTAAGGGGCAAGTAATCTTTCCGCTCTTGCTACCCAGGTCGTTCTTCGGGGGGCAGCACGGGTTTTCCATTGTGTGGTAGCTGTAGATTGTGTTACCATTGCTGGGCTGATGCCCAGGTAGGACATTCATCTCCATGCTGTTTACACTCAGATGGTGCTTGGGATAACTGTATTTGCAAGAGAGGGGATTTATATTTTCCCCAGGTTTTTTCATTCGTAAAAACCAAGCACACCAATTCAGCAGGATGACACGGACCTGAAAGAGAGTGATCATAGTAGAAACAAAGGAGACTTTTGTGCATTTCAAAAGTTTTTTAAATATTTCACGACTACTATAGTTAGTCTGCATGGTACGTAAGAAAAACTGTCCCCTTTCTTTGTTCTCCAGCTTTCAAATGTTTTTTTTTGGGGGTCTGGCTTCTTCCCAAGAATGACCATTTTTTGGATATGTCTTGAGCATAGAGGTGTTCAATGCCCACTTAGCTTATAAAGCAAAAGAGATGTAAAATCTTACTTTACAAAATGATTCTCAAAGTCCTATATTTAGCAAACAATCCCAGATCTCTGTAATTGAGCAGAAGGTCAAAATCAGCTGCATGGTTTTCAACCATTTCTCAGATAGTACAGAAAGTGATACACTTAAATATTTGGGTGGTCAATGTTTAGATTCTGTTGAAAAAAACTCTGTACAACAGACTAACAGCTGTTTTTAACACATTCCCCACCTCATCACTATTGTTTATGTCTAAATAAACAGCCTGGGTTGTCGTGGTCTTTTTAATTTGAAAGCTACTGTAATACTCCTTTGAAGAGTTTATCCACATAATACGCCAGGGGTTTTTTGAAAGAAACAATAGTAAACCAATTAAATTGGGCAGTTCAAAATCTGAATGCTACAATCAACTGCTGTCATTTCCCTGTGCTCTGGTGCACAACTGCTCTGGTATATTACAAGAGCGCTCTAAGCTGCACGTGGCAGATTGTACCCAGTATGTTTCTTGACAAGGTCCTCAAAGGAGCTAACTCGGAGTACATCCAGTGAATTGATCTTCAGATGTCTTGTCTGAGCCTGCTGTGATTCCTATTGTTAACATTGTTTGTCGTGAAAGGCAGTAAAAAGGCTGTGAAATCAATAACATCTTATGTGAAGGGCAGCAAACTAAATCAGTAAAATCTAGTAATTATGAAGTCTTTCGGGTATTATGTATACAAAACGGACGTTTGCAAAGTGCTTGTGAGAGTCCCTCCTGGAAGACAGGTGGCCTTTTTAATGACTTAATCATTCTGGTTCCAAGTCAAATAATCTGATTTGCACCAGGAGAGAACATATGTCACCTCCGGTTTCACCTCTGGGCCTTAGTCCAGGACTCCCTGTGTGATCCTGCTCCAGTTACTTTGGTCATGCTTGACTCAGGACCTGCATCCAGGCTTGCTTTACATGCAGGATGAGTTTTCTCCTGTGTTTGCACAGTACAGATGCAGGGATGGGGAAATTACAACCAATACTTTGAGCTGCTGTTGTAATGCCAAACATGATTTCAGAAAGGAGAAGGCATTAATTACTATAGGTGGGAATAATAATAGTAAAGCCAAAAATAATGACCAGTGGAAGATGGTTACAAAATTTTTAAACTCTGCAGTGAGACCTCTTCGGGGTCACAGTCCTGTGCCATTTTCTGTGAGTCTTTCTACATCTCTCCCACTAATAAATCTTTTATTCTTCATCCTGTAAGACTATTTTCCTGTCATTCATATTATTCAGCTTTCATTTGGAAATGAATTCTGCTTTCATGTTCTTTAAATATTTCATTATTTCTTCCATGGTCACCACAGACAAATAGAAAAAATATAGGACAGCAGCCTAAAAAATTGATCCTGTATTTAATTGAACTTGCTTAATTAAAATGTCCTCTGCTTATGGACACAAAATGGAACATCAAGGAACAAAATAAAGGTCTTAATCGCCAGCAGTATTTCAACAGTGTCAGTGGCAAAGGACAGAGAGAAAGAAATTCTCCAGGACTGTGAAATTCCAAAGTACTACACCAGTCAAACTTTCTTATTAGAAAATGTTAATATGTCTGCCTTAGCTCTGCAAGGAGATATGAGGTGAAAAAGTTCTATTCTACAGGAATGCTACTTTCTCTTTCAAGACAAAGTGTTTAGTCTTTAGGGAAACTACATTTATAGATACAGTCAAATCAATTTCCCATAGAAAAAATAAATACACAGAAGATAGCAACGCAGCTTGTAGTTTGCTTGAACTTCCAAATGCCCTATTTCCTTGAAAACACAGACTCTCAGGCATCTTGTCACATCAATTAATTTAGGAGACAGCTGCAGCATAGGGGCTGTTGGAAAACAGCCCAGGCATGATGGTATAATCTATGTTCTCACCTGCGTTATCTTAACTGGGTTTCTGTGAGGAAGGACGCAGGTACAGCTGCCCTCAGAGATCGACAGTCCAACCCTGCTGTGACCCTCTCCACCAAGGTCCTTCCCTAACCATAGTACAGCTGTAGTACCAGCTCCCATCGAAGCCACCTGCCTGGCCTAGCCCCGAGGGGAAAGTCTCCAATTAAAGCTCTCCTGATAAGGGGCATCAGCAACATAGCAAATCTGTGCAAGTCCAGGTCTGAAGCATATCAAAAGAAAAGCCTGAAACCTGACAAACCCTATTTAGGCGCAGCAAAGGGCCAGAATGCTCTTGCCTTTTCCCACAAGCCCCTTTCTTCTTGGTCTGTGCTTGGTCTCCCCGTAGCTCTCGCCTATGCAACAGCCTTGGTTGCCAGCAGAGGCAGGTCAATGGTGCTGTAATTCATGCCTGATGTTATCCACTCCCAAACTACTCCTTCACTGGACTTTCTTTAGTATTCTTTTCCATGTGTGAAATATGTTCCTTTGATTCGTGTCAATATGGTGGTAAGGAGCGGGGTGTGCCTTATTTAAGAGAAGTGATTATCTTAGTTTAAGATCTCTGTGAAATGCAAAAACATAAACTTGCGAAATTCCTCATGATGCTGCTGACCGCCAGAGTGATACACAGGATGCTCTGGCACTGCAGAACAAAGAGCTCTGGTGACAGTTCATCGTGATGCAAAACGAAATAAAAGGAAATGGTGAAAAGGTAGAAAAGGATGGAGAGCATAGATGCTGGGAAGCTCTCTTCAGGTGGTCACCTTCAGCTCCAGGATTTTTCAGTCATTTAAAATATCCTGTGACAATACTGTTAATAGCTGCAGCTGCTTTAATATTGCTACTGACACTGTTGTACATATGGGTTTGGTGTGTATATTTTCAGTGCACAAAGTGTTATATCAATCGGGAAACTTATGCAAGTAAAAGGATTTACTTGATCTAATAAAAAGGGGGGGGGGCTGACAGAGGGAATATAGAAATACTAACAAAATCACATAAGAAGGTATATATTAGTTATTGTTTAAATATTAAATACTAACAAGTTAATTGTTTAAACACTCAATACTAACTGCTACACTAACTGCTGTATGAATTATTGCTTGCCTTAATTAAAGTGTGAAGTCTCAGTCCCTGCTGGCTGCCCAGGGAGGAGGTTGGTGAGAGAGATAAGAGAGATGCCAGCAAAGTCGTAACTCAGGACCCACACATCTGTAGGGAGGAAGGGAGACAAAAACTAGCCTATGTGGGCAAGATAAGGACTAACAAGAACTACAACCAGATGTCCACTCAAGGACGGACCAGGCTGGAACCGGTTTGGTTCTGCAAACGCAGCCAAATCGGGAATTTTAGAGAAGAGGTGAAAAGTGCACAGTGAGGAAGACCTACGGCCTTCATCCTGAAGACCCCTGCCCACGTGAGGAAGACCTCCGGCCTTCATCCTGAAGACCCAGGCCCACGACCATCAGGAGGCGTGTCGAGGAGGAGCCTGAGGCGGATCCTGAGGCGGGGACTATAGAAATGATCTCATGGGAAAAAACTGACCTTTTTGGGGGGGCTATGAATATGTTTGTATAAATACAAGAAAAACTGCCACGGCGGGTGTGCGTCTTGGTGGAGCGGAGACTCCCGGCGCACCCAGCGCTGTTTGCTTGCCTTTATTCGCTTAATAAATTGTAAACTTTGATTGGAGTTCTGTTTGGGACTCGCTCATTTATCACAATTGGGGGCTCGTCCGGGATGGTCTTAGTTCCTGAAATCTGACCTGATCTAGGAGAGGCGCCTCACCGTTTACTTTTTTGGTGACTCCTGATCGGGTTGGGTCGGGACTGACACCATCCTGAACCTGAATAGAAGCAAGCAAAGAATTTTATTTTTATACGAGCTCAGCTCCCTTGCCGGCTTCAGTAGTTTTGTTTTGCCCGTAATTCTCTGCGCGCAGACCCGAGCGACCGTTTGGTATAATCCCAAACGAAGACAGCGGAGCTGTGAGTAACGCCGCGTGTGATTGTGGTGTGCGTATACTGTTTGGTTCAATCCCGAACCGACCGTGCGTACACCGTTCGGTTATATCCCGAACGACAATCCGAATGACGGAGTCGTGAGAAGACGACGGAGGTGTAAGTATTTAAGGCGTTGATCGTTCGGTTGGGTGGGATACGGTTGCCTGTGTGTGTATGTGTGTGTGTAAGAGTGTGACTGAGACGGAACGTAGTTCCGAAGCGAGTGCGGAGGTCTTCTAACCGCGGTTCCAATCTCCCGCGAGGGACTTGGCCGGTGAAGGACCGAAGCGATTCCTGTGTATAAGAGTGTGGCTGAGACGGAACGTAGTTCCGAAGCGAGTGCGGAGGTCTTCTAACCGCGGTTCCAATCTCCCGCGAGGGACTTGGCCGGTGAAGGACCGAAGCGATTCCTATAGGACTCGTGGGTGGGTGATAGATCATTAACCCCCTGCCAGACACTCATATCAGCCACCAAGGGCTGTAGGAATTGTCACACACTCATATCAGCCACCAAGGGCTGTAGGAATTGCCACACATTCATACCAGCAACCAAGGGCTGTAGGAATTGCCACAGTAAAATTCCTAGATGGGTCAAAACAAGTCAAAGACCCAGGATCAGGAAAAAGGGAGCAAATTACCAGATATACCGGTAGAAAGTCCATTAGGACTAATGATCAGAAATTGGGATGAAAGGGGCCCCTTAAAAGAAAAAGACAAATCAAAATTAGTTCACTATTGTATGATTACATGGCCAAAAAAACCTTTAAAGCCACATGTTTTCTGGCCCGTTTTTGGATCCTTTGATGATTGGATTTGCGAAGCTTTAAATATATATGTTAATTCAAAAGAACCTTTCAGTCAGGAGGAAAGCGAATATGCAAAATTATGGATCAGGACTCCAGGTCCTTTTTCAGCCCCAATACTTACATTAAAAACGGATAAAAAGTTCGAGGAAAAAAAAGGAGATAAAAGCAAAGAAAAAAAAGGAGACGATAAATGGGAGCCGCTGGATAATTTACCGCCACCATATCTTAACAATCCGCCTCCTGTGGTGGTTTCCCCCCCGGTGGCCGTAATATCCCCATCAGAACTGTCTCTACCTCTGCCACCTCCACCGACAGCACCGGAGCTGGAAAAACCCCCGGCTGCTTGTACAAGAAGTAAGATTGCTGTATCCAAGGGAGCCTCTTTTTACCCTTTACGAGAGGTCCCTCTCGGAGGCAATCAGGGGGGTATAGGGTTCGTAGCAGTCCCATTAAATACCACAGACGTAAGAAATTTTAAGAAAGAAATGGGAACCCTATTGGATAATCCCCTCGAAGTAGCAGAAAAATTGGATCAATTCCTAGGTCCTAATACCTATACCTGGGAAGAAATACAATCCATTTTAGGGATTTTATTTACTGCTGAAGAAAAAGGAATGATTAGACAAGCTGGAATGAGAATTTGGGAAAGACAAAATCAAGCAGGACCCCCGGGAGACCAGAAATGGCCTAATGTGGATCCCCACTGGGATCATCAACAACCCCAGGGGAGACAAAACATGAGGGATCTGAGAACGTTGATCATACAAGGAATAAGGGAAGCGGTTCCCCGAGGGCAAAATATTAATAAAGCATTTAATGAACAACAAAGGAAGGATGAATCTCCAACAGAATGGTTGGAGAGGCTAAGAAAAAGCCTACAAATGTATTCAGGAATTGATCCGAATACAGTGGCCGGGACCGCATTACTTAGAACACAATTTGTAGCTAAATCCTGGAAGGATATAAGAAGGAAATTAGAAAAATTAGAAGATTGGCAGGAAAGAGGATTAGAGGAATTACTTAGGGAAGCCCAAAAAGTCTATGTTAGAAGAGATGAAGAAAGACAAGCGGCAAAAGCAAAAATCTTTGTAGCAGCGATAAGAGAAAGTCAGAGGAATAAAGCCCTGTCTGGGGAAGTAAAGAAATTAGAAAACATACCCCGGAGGCAGTCAGTTGAAAAAAAATTCACAGTTCCCATTTGTTACTACTGTAACAAGAAGGGACATGTTCAAAAAAACTGCCATAAGCAAGAGCAAGATAAAAAAATGTTTAGGGAAGAATAGGGGTGTCAGGGGCTGTATTTTCTGGGGACTTCAACATCAACAGAGCCCTTGATAAAATTAACAGTAGGTCCCCATAAGGAAGAGGTTCTATTTTTAGTAGATACAGGGGCTGAAAAATCAACTATTCGAAAATTGCCAAAAGGAATAGAAAAAGGGAAGAATTGTATGACAGTAATAGGGGCAAAAGGAGAACCTTTTAAAGTACCTGTTTTAAAAGATGTGGAAATAGAAACAGAAAAAAAAATATGCCTGAATGACTTACTTCTGCTCCCTGAAGCAGAACATAATTTGTTAGGAAGGGATTTGATTTTGAAATTAAATCTGGGCATTAAAAGCCAAGGAGACAAATTGCAGATCAAATTATATACTCTGACACAAGAAGATGAAAAAGCCATTAACCCTTCGGTGTGGTACAAAGAAGGGGACGCTGGAAAAGTGGAAATGGACCCTATAAGTGTCCAAATAATAGATCCACATCGCCCGATTAGAATCAAACAATATCCTATACCCATGGAGGGTCGAAAAGGATTAAAACCTGTTGTTGAAAGACTTTTGGAAAAAGGAACTCTGGAACCATGCATGTCTCCTCATAATACACCCATCCTTCCTGTAAAAAAAGCGGATGGGTCATATAGAATGGTACAAGATCTGAGAGCCGTAAATCAGCGAACCATCACCAAATTCCCTGTAGTAGCAAATCCTTATACTTTACTGAGTCATATATCCCCAAAATATACTTGGTATAGTGTAATAGATTTGAAAGATGCCTTTTGGGCTTGTCCTCTGGATGAAGGATCCCGAGACTATTTTGCTTTTGAATGGGAGGATCCTGAAACAGGACGAAAACAACAATTGAGATGGACTGTGCTACCACAGGGATTTACAGAATCACCAAATCTATTTGGACAAACTCTAGAAAAAATATTACAAAATTTCACACTAACAAGAGGGACAAAACTAATACAATACGTGGATGATTTATTAATAACAGGAGAAACTGAAGAACAA
This sequence comes from Tauraco erythrolophus, assembly GCF_009769465.1. Lineage (NCBI taxonomy): Eukaryota > Metazoa > Chordata > Aves > Musophagiformes > Musophagidae > Tauraco > Tauraco erythrolophus. Next base: position 64,618,769 of record NC_141496.1, read on the forward strand.
ACCCGAGAAGCCACAGTTAAATTGTTAAACTTTTTAGGAGAAAAGGGATTGAAAGTATCCAGATCAAAGTTACAGTTCGTAGAACAGGAAGTGAAATACCTAGGACATTGGATAAGTAAGGGAAAGAAAAGGTTAGATCCTGACAGGGTATCTGGAATTTTATCCTTAAGACCCCCACAAACTAAAAAGGAAATTCGACAAATATTAGGACTATTAGGATATTGTAGACCATGGCTCGAAAGTTACAGTGAAAAAGCAAAATTTTTATATGAAAAATTGACTAACAACCAACTTAAGTGGTCTACAGAAGATGACAGAAAGTTTGAAGAAATAAAAAGGACCTTAATTCAAGCACCTGTGTTAAGCCTCCCGGATTTAGAAAAACCTTTTTATCTTTTTGTTAATGTATCAAATCAGACAGCATACGGAGTCCTTACCCAGGACTGGGCAGGAATGAGAAAACCCGTGAGTTATTGTTCCAAATTATTAGATCCTGTAAGCAGAGGGTGGCCTGCTTGTCTTCAAGCTCTGGTTGCCACAGCATTGTTAATAGAAGAAGCCAGAAAAATTACTTTTAGTGCTCCTTTAAAGGTATACACACCGCATAATGTTAGAAGTGTGTTACAGCAAAAAGCAGAAAAATGGCTAACAGATAGTCGGATCCTGAAATATGAAGCAATATTAATTGACTCCCCTGATTTAGAGCTGAGGGTGACCTCTGCTCAAAGCCCAGCACAATTCCTGTTTGGAGAACCATCAGGGGAATTACAACATAATTGTCTAGAAGTAATTGAAACCCAGACTAAAGTGAGACCAGATTTAAGAGATACTGAATTAGACAAAGGAGAAGTATTGTTTATAGATGGCTCCTCCCGAGTAGTGGAAGGGAAGAGGAAATCAGGATATGCAATTATCAATAAGGATTTAGAGCTAGCAGAATCGGGACCTCTGAGCCCATCATGGTCAGCCCAAGCTTGTGAACTGTATGCCCTATATAGGGCTCTGGAGTTATTGAAAGGAAAAAGCGGGACTGTATTTACAGATTCTAAATATGCATATGGGGTAGTCCATACCTTTGGAAAAATTTGGGAAGAAAGAGGCTTAATTAATACTCAAGGGAGAGATCTAATACATCAGGAATTAATAGTAAAAATTTTAAAAGCATTAAGGGAACCAAACGAGATAGCAGTAGTACATGTGAGAGGACACCAAAGAGGATTAAATTACCAAACCAGAGGAAATAACTTAGCTGATAAGGAGGCACAGGAGGCAGCTTTAAGGACTCAAACTACCAGAATTTATGTAGCACAAACTGAAAAAGACACAAGTGACGAAGAAAAAAACAAGGGAGAAAGAAAAAAGGTTTACCCCTGAAGAACAAGCAAAATTGGAAAAGATAGGAGTAAAATTAGAGCAAGGGAAATGGACACTGCCCGATGGACGGGAAATGCTGCCAAAAGCATATGCCAGACAAATATTGGAACGCTTGCATGCACAAACACATTGGGGTACAAAGGCATTGAGTGATCATTTCCTTAAACAATTTGGCTGTATTGGAATTTTTGAAACAGCAAAACAAATTACACAAGGTTGCTTAACCTGTCAAAAGATAAATAAAAGGGTGTTTCGACAAATAGCTGTGGGAGGAAGAAAAACAGCTTACAGACCTTTTGAAAGAATACAAGTGGATTTTACAGAATTGCCTAAGGTGGGACGGATAAAACATTTATTGGTAATAGTGGATCATCTAACACAATGGGTAGAAGCTTACCCTGTAGCACGAGCTACGGCACAGACGGTAGTGAAAATTTTACTAGAACATCTGATACCTAGGTATGGGATAATCCAGTGCATTGATTCCGATCAGGGCACGCACTTTACCTCAAAGATAGTAAAATTATTATGTCAATCATTAGGCATACAATGGGAATACCATACCCCATGGCATCCACAAAGTTCAGGGAAAGTAGAAAGAATGAATCAAACAATAAAGCAACAATTGGCTAAATTAATGATAGAAACTCAAATGCCTTGGACAAAGTGCTTACCTTTGGCACTTTTAAATATAAGGACAAAACCACACAGTGAAACTGGATTATCACCATATGAAATGTTATATGGTATGCCTTATTCTCAAGGAATGCCCTTGGGAAACAAAGCAATTGAGGATCATAGTATTCAAAAATATATAATCATTATTGGGAAAAGATTGAAAGAGCTAAGGGAAATTGGAATGATAGCTCAAACACCACCTTTAGGGTTTGCAATTCACCAAATAAAACCGGGAGATAATGTTTTGATAAAAACATGGAAGGAAGAAACCTTATCTCCCATCTGGGAAGGACCTTTTCTTGTCTTGTTAACTACAGAAACAGCTGTACGAACTGCTGAAAAAGGATGGACACACGCGTCGCGAGTGAAAGGTCCAGTGAAGGAGTGGAAAATAACATCTGAACCGGGAGACACCAAGCTGATCATAAAACGGACTTAAAAAACCTTCATTGCAAAATATGAGATAAGTTTTTGTGGGAATTTTGTAGTAGCCCCTGTAAATAAATAAAAAAAAAAAAAAAAAAAAAAAAAAAAAAAAAAAAAAAAAAGAATATATGAGAGGAATACCCCAAAATAGTTTGTTTTTTTTTAAGGGATTGGTATTAGTGCCTGTACATTGTGTGGAGAGTGTTGACTATTTATCAGAACTAAGTGTTCCCAGTGAGGTCGGAGGGACAAGAAAAGAAAAACAATATTTACATAATAGCCTAAGCTTCTGGTGTATCCAGTGCGAAACCAATAATTGTCGCTATAACCGACAAGAACTCATCCGGTGGCATAACCCAGTGAGAAGAGGGCAAGACCGGATAGGGAATCAGTGGCGCGGCTTAGAAGGTCTGCCGAGGGCTGCAACCCCTTCGGGCTATGACCGCCGGCCACTATGGCCCTTACCGGACCTCTTCTGACCCTATTTGGGGTGAGTTTCTTGACTCAGGCTGCAGCAAACAATTGCAATCAATGTGTGGTCACTACCAGGAGGGGGCGGGTAAGCTCTCAAACCCTGGTGTACCACACTGCCTACGACTGTAAAGATCGAACAATCGGGACTTGCATTCATAACCAAACCCAGTATGCCTTATGTAAGGAAGAGAACGAAATTATATGCTATGATCCAAAAGAGCTCCCATATCTATACTGGATAGAAGTAAAGACGAACTCTAAAGACGGAAAATTACTTGGAAAAAGTAAAGAACTAACCAATTTAAACGCCTCAGTATCGATAGCTTTTGATGCCTGTGCTGCCATTGATGAGGACCGCTATACCAACTGTGGTGATTTAAGGTGGAGAAAATATTATAGCAATTGTGAAAAATACCTTTGCCCTGGATCTAAGGATAGGCCCTCTTATTGTCATCCCAACAGATATGAAAGTATAGATAGGGATACATACTTTTGTGAGAATCATGTATGGGGGAGAGGTGGAATGTGGGCCTGTGCCTGCTGGAGCACGGCTTCTAGCTGGAGATGGCCTCAACTCTGTGCCGGAACAGGCCTTGAAGCCAAAATTGTCAAAGAAAAAGCTCTACCCAACTGCACAGCTCACTCTTGCAATCCTGTTACCTTAACTCTCATAAACCTAGGCAAATGGAAACAACAGAGAGCGGAACTGGGATTAAAGATTGATGGCTCAGGAAAGGACCCTGGGATCAGCTTGTTCATAGAATATAAAGAAAAGACTAGAAAACCAGTAAAAAACCAGCTACTCTTTAATTCATTCTATCATGAAATGGAAACAGGGGTGAAATATGAAATTCCCACAATGACTAAGAATTTATTTGTGAATCTTGGTGAAAACATTGCTAAGTCGTTACATGTGACCAACTGTTATGTTTGTGGTGGAACAAATCAAGGTGATAGGTGGCCATGGGAAGCTATGGAAAGTAACATAAGTGATCCCCGAATATGGAAGACTGAAAACATTACAACAGAAGGTAACAGAAAGCAACAATGGATACTCCAAACAAGTATAATTGGAAAGAGCTGTTGGCAAAATTTAAAAGATGGTGGAAGGCAAGTAGGTAACCTGGAATGTGAAGGGGGATACTTATGGAATGAAACAAGAAATAAGTGGGACAAGTGGGGAAACCCACTAAAGATGAATAGGAGATTTAGAAATTGGACTGATGGGACAAATATACCAAACGGGTGGAAAACTCCTGAAGGACATTATTGGATTTGTGGCAAACTAGCCTATGCATATTTGCCAAAAAATTGGACAGGATCCTGCATATTGGGAACTATAAGACCCGGTTTCTTTCTGTTACCCATGAGTCGGGGAGAGCAATTGGGAGTTCAGGTATATGCAGAAGCTACTGAGTTAAGAGAAATGCGCCAAAAACGAGAATTACAAATTGGGAATTGGAAAGATAATGAATGGCCACCTGAAAGAATTATTTCCTATTATGGACCAGCCACCTGGGCAGAAGATGGATCTTGGGGTTACAGAACTCCAATATACATGCTGAATAGGATAATAAGATTACAAGCAGTGCTGGAGATAATAGTAAACAAAACTGGGGATGCACTTGGATTAATTGCTAAACAACAAACCAAAATGAGAACGGCTTTGTATCAGAATCGCCTAGCCTTGGACTATTTGTTGGCACAAGAAGGAGGTGTATGCGGAAAATTTAATCTTAGTAATTGTTGTTTGGCAATTGATGATGACGGAAAAGTTATAGATGAACTTGTAAAGGAAATGAAAAAAGTAGCTCACGTCCCAGTTCAAACTTGGAATGGAATCAATCTAGGAGAATTAGGGGGATTTTTTGGAAATTTCATGAATGGTGATTGGCTAACCAAAATTGGAATAGTTATACTAGGAATATTCGGAGGATTGTTAATAATTCCATGTTTGATACCTTGTGTCATTAGGCTAGTACATTCGGCTATACAGGGAATGCAGATATCTGCAGTACCTGTTAATTCGGAAACACAAAAAGGAAAAACTCATTCCCTGTTAGTAATAAAAACAAAAGAAGCCAAGGGACCGACACCTATTCAGCAAGTGTTGACACGATTGGAAACAAAAACACGAATCAATACCATCAAAAAAGAAAATGAGGGATTGTGAAATATGTTCCTTTGATTCGTGTCAATATGGTGGTAAGGAGCGGGGTGTGCCTTATTTAAGAGAAGTGATTATCTTAGTTTAAGATCTCTGTGAAATGCAAAAACATAAACTTGCGAAATTCCTCATGATGCTGCTGACCGCCAGAGTGATACACAGGATGCTCTGGCACTGCAGAACAAAGAGCTCTGGTGACAGTTCATCGTGATGCAAAACGAAATAAAAGGAAATGGTGAAAAGGTAGAAAAGGATGGAGAGCATAGATGCTGGGAAGCTCTCTTCAGGTGGTCACCTTCAGCTCCAGGATTTTTCAGTCATTTAAAATATCCTGTGACAATACTGTTAATAGCTGCAGCTGCTTTAATATTGCTACTGACACTGTTGTACATATGGGTTTGGTGTGTATATTTTCAGTGCACAAAGTGTTATATCAATCGGGAAACTTATGCAAGTAAAAGGATTTACTTGATCTAATAAAAAGGGGGGGGGGCTGACAGAGGGAATATAGAAATACTAACAAAATCACATAAGAAGGTATATATTAGTTATTGTTTAAATATTAAATACTAACAAGTTAATTGTTTAAACACTCAATACTAACTGCTACACTAACTGCTGTATGAATTATTGCTTGCCTTAATTAAAGTGTGAAGTCTCAGTCCCTGCTGGCTGCCCAGGGAGGAGGTTGGTGAGAGAGATAAGAGAGATGCCAGCAAAGTCGTAACTCAGGACCCACACATCTGTAGGGAGGAAGGGAGACAAAAACTAGCCTATGTGGGCAAGATAAGGACTAACAAGAACTACAACCAGATGTCCACTCAAGGACGGACCAGGCTGGAACCGGTTTGGTTCTGCAAACGCAGCCAAATCGGGAATTTTAGAGAAGAGGTGAAAAGTGCACAGTGAGGAAGACCTACGGCCTTCATCCTGAAGACCCCTGCCCACGTGAGGAAGACCTCCGGCCTTCATCCTGAAGACCCAGGCCCACGACCATCAGGAGGCGTGTCGAGGAGGAGCCTGAGGCGGATCCTGAGGCGGGGACTATAGAAATGATCTCATGGGAAAAAACTGACCTTTTTGGGGGGGCTATGAATATGTTTGTATAAATACAAGAAAAACTGCCACGGCGGGTGTGCGTCTTGGTGGAGCGGAGACTCCCGGCGCACCCAGCGCTGTTTGCTTGCCTTTATTCGCTTAATAAATTGTAAACTTTGATTGGAGTTCTGTTTGGGACTCGCTCATTTATCACACATGCTAGCTCAGCAGACGTTATAAAAAGTGTCAAGTAGCCAGCAGCTCTTACTTCTCAACTAAGTAGCCAACAAATGCCTTGACTGAACACCTCAAATTTACATTTCAGTCTTGGAAAAAGTTGGCTTTAGTAAGTCATCAAAGACTAATAGAAATGAAGGTGCAATTCTCAGCAGTGGACTGAAGGAAGAAGTGAGCACCTACAGAGAGGCTAAGTACTAACTGTCCTAGGTTACGATGTAAGATGTGCCCAAAAGTATGTATTCTATCACCATCTTCATGAGCTGTTGAGACCAGGTGGGGCAATGTTTCCCTTGCCTCCTCCTCCCAGACTGTTTTCTGTTAATGGGCCATCAATGCCTTGCCCATGACTCGTGGATCACTCTCTCCAGGAGCCATCTCTGTTTGATGGGCAATCAAAGATCTGCGGCCAGACTCCCAGAACATCTGCCCCATGTGAGATGCTCCAGCCGGGAGGGGAGGGGAGGGGGCGCCTCGCGACTGCACTCGCGCGCGCGGGAAAGCGGCGGCAGCGGCGGCGGTCGGGCTGCGGCAGGGACCGGGGGAGACAGACGGGCACTGCTCGCTGCTGGGTGACTGGTTGGGACAGAGCAGCCACTGGAGGTTTGCTGCGTGCCTTCCTCCCAGACCTGGGAGGCCTGGGCCGGCCGGCGTTGACACCCCAGAGGAGCGGTTTTTTCCTTCTTCTCCGCCGGGTTCCCGGAGGCAGACCGGGCCGTCTGCGGCACCGCCGGCCCTTCGGCGGAGGCCCGCGCCCTTCGGCAGGATCGCTGCTTCCGCGGAGCCACGTCCGCCGTTGCAGGGGGACTGCAGCCACCATCTGATCGGACTGCTGCCAGCACCCTGCCCAGCAGGGGGTCAGGTCGTATTCTGACTGTCAGTGGGTTTTGGTTTTTGGTGTTTTTTTTTTTTTGTTTGTTTGTTTGGGTTTTTTTTGTGTGTGTGTTTTTTTTTGTTTTGGTTTTTTTCCCCCTTTTTGGTGTACTATTGCATTTGGGTGGTTGTTGTTGTTGTTGTTGTTTTCCCTTCTCTTTAATCTTCCTAGTAAAGAACTGTTATTCCTACTCCCATATCTTTGCCTGAGAGCCCCTTAATTTCAAAATTTTACTAATTCGGAGGGAGGGGGTTTACATTTTCCATTTCGAGGGAGGCTCCTGCCTTCCTTAGCAGACCTCCGGTGTGGTTTTTTTTTCAAACCGAGACACTAACATGCACATTTCCTCCCTTTTCTGGTTCAAAGGCCAAGCACAGAGCCCTTGAGACACAGGCAGGGAAAAGAAGCTGCTCGTTTGTAAATAATTTACAAAGTGGGTATTGAGGCAATAGGGTCAGATAAATCTTCCAGGTCTGGAGCTGCTCCCACACAAGCCCAATGCCTTCCCCTGCAACCTATTCCAGGAGCTAATTCCATTTAAGCAGGAGGTGAGAACGATCCTGTAACAATTAATCAGGCTTAGAATTTTGCAATAAGCTGATGTCTGGCTCTGCCAGGATGAGGAGATTACAGTGGTAGGGGTTTCTGCTGGGACTGGAATTGCAGAGAACAAATTTCAGGTGAGCAATTTCCTTCTTTCTGCAGATGGCTATCTTAGATTCATGGGTTTCATTGAGCAAAACCCTTTCAGGATGTATCTGTAAGAAACACCTGGCATAAGTGGACAGGAAAAAAATACAATGATGAGACTTGCCATGAATCCTAAACACTGAGCCTTGCTCATGCCTTGTGGAAGACTAATGTCTACTTTTGTGGGGTCAGCCTCTTCCCTACACAATTGGCATTCACCTTTTTTCTCTTGAGATCTCAGCCCTGTCAGCTTGCCTGGTCTACAGCTTTCACAGTCTATCATCTGTGCTTCCCAGTAGTGCTTTCCACAGTCTTTGCTTCCTGATGGCATTTTTTTCATGTATGCCATCTCTGCTGTCAGGCCATTGAACAATGTTCCTCAAGAGTGAGACTTCGTTTGCATGTTGCGTTTTCAGCCAAGAGAGCAAGAAGCTGCTACAGAGCAAGAGCTGACTTGCAGGGCCTGTGGGCAGATTTAGCACCAGCCATTGTGTCCGGGCCCCTTGAAATGCAGACAAAACAACAAATGGGGGCTGTTATGGTGCTGCATACCCTCTCCATGTAGACAACGGAAGCATGATTACCCAGATTTGTCCTCCCAGGTCTTGCTTACATGCAGGTTTATGCAGAATTCACATGCTCTGTTTTCTTGAAAGTAAGATGATTTTAAATGGTGCAGCACTTTAAGAAATAGTTGTTAGTATGCTTTATTGCTACTGGACTTTTTAAAAAAAAAATTGCATTGAATCTGCATTTCATTTTTAGGAAGGCTAAATTAGAAAGCTGCCCTGTACTCAGGCTGACATTGGTAACGATGTAACATTCAACATCCTGTCAGGATAATTGTCTAGCATGACAAACACGGTAAATGAGATACCAGAGGATGCTGTACAACCAGATTTCTGTGAAATCAGGGTGGATAGATAGTTGAGAGACTATTTGTATCTGCTTTTGCTTTCATTCATTTTCTTTTTGTAAACACAAAGCGTATCTTGCTTATTCTAACATTTGTTCTTAGGAAAAGGAGAGACAAAAAAGCACATCATTTTGTTTTAACTTGAAAATCTAAAGGAAATATATTTCTCCTGAAAGCCAGCTGGCATTTGTGCCAGACCTCACTCAGCTAGCAGAGTCGGCTACTTAGAGAACAGAGGTTCCACATGCTAATGCACTGAGAACTGATCAGATGGCAGCAGACAAAATTGGTTTTCCATACAGATAAGTGGATGTGGCTTCAGCAGAGGGCAGATTTCCACACCAGGGAAACCCAGGGGTCTCTTCAGTGCTACTCAGGACTGAGTCCAACAGCACTGCCTTTCTGTTTCTGCTGGTGGTGCAGTAGCAGAGAGCGCCAAGCTGTGAGAAGCTTAGCTCTTTTCAGTATTCAACACCCTCACTATATACACTGAGGTATTGAGGTTCATGATCTTCCAGCAATTCAGGGAGCCAGCTCACAACTGGAACAGTTGCAAGGCAAAATTGGCTTCATCTTCTGTCTTTGTTTTGGGAGATTTCGAACTGCAGTGAGAACCTCCATAGGAGAACAAAGCAGACAAACTGCTCAGCAGAGACCAGTAGCGGTTTGCTTAGTTTTGAAATGTCGCACTTTATCAGTACTGGTGTCTGCTGGATGAGAAATCAAAGGTGTTACCCATGGGGTTAGCACTTGCAAAGTGAGTGCTGAGCAAGATTACTCTGCCATGACTCAGCCGCCTCATTTTAAGTATAAAAAGAAATCTCAAATAACAGATACTGGTTACACACCCTGTCTGTAGCTGAGTCTTCAGATTAATGGCTAATGGCTTCTGCCCCTCGTCTATAAGTAGTTTACTATAGCTTTTAGATTAATTTTTTCTTTCAGTAAGCTGTTGAATATTCACCACCAAAACTGCTTACCCATTTGGGCATCTTTCCTGCTTGTGGGTCATGATGGTGAAACTGCAGAACGAGCACTGTTACCACAACAGACAGACCAACGATGACCATGATGCTTGCGAAATACTGAGCTGCAAGTAAAAGGAGGACTTGGTTAGGAGGGGAAAAAACAAATAAAAGGCAAACAATACTCCTTGGCCATGCCCCAAGATCTACATTTGAGAAGCTCTGCATCACATCCAAACATCCTCTTCTCTAGTCTTCCACACTGCACCATTTGAGGCCTTTGAGGTTTCCAGTGTATCTGCTCAGGTCCTTCCTCTCCAGCGAAGCATAAACTGCTTGGTTTTTGTTCCCAGAGAGGAACATAGGGCCCCTTGCTAAGGACTTTCTGCTGTCTGCCAGGATAGTGAGGAGCTGAGCTTACCAGACCCACTGAACACCAGCATTACCATCCCTGAGCCACCCTCCAGTACTAGCAGAGGTGCTGGAGGGAAATGCTGTCCTCATGGAGTCACTGGACCACTTCAGGAACTGTCACCAGACTCCCTCCCTCACCCCACTGCTGCTCACAGGGGGTTAGGCATATTTGTCATCACCCTCCTGAGCCCTCAAGACCATTTATTTTGCTTCCTATGAAAGCGTGTTACACCCTTGCTGAGTGCTAAATTTAAGCCTCCCACATACGAAAGAAATAAAGAACCTGAACACCAGAGCAACACTTGAAACCGGTATCTCCTAAGCAGCAGTACAGCTTCCCCAAGCCAGGAGTGAGGCTGGTGCACTGGAGTGTAAAGAGGAAATGCCCACAAGGCTAACGACATTTGGAGGCTGCTGTGGCAAAATATCAGGGAGCATTACTGTTGGCTGATACGATGGGGCAATGTGGGAGAACATGTGACGCTGCCCCAGACTGTATCCTCCTCCTGCCTCCAGCCCTCCCTCCTGCCGTTTGCAAGAAAAGTCAAAAATTCAATACAGGCTCCAAGGTAAGTTTTGTTCTGGCTCCATTTCTTAATAGCACTTCCCAATGCTTCCACAGCAAAAAGCTTGCTCATAATAATAAGGTCTTCCTGAAACCAACGCTGCAAATTCTTCAAGAGGTAGGCATGGCTTTCCACAGCAAAATGAATTATGCAGCTGGATTAGAACAGTAAACCAAGTGTGAGGTGAATTGAAAGGTTTCTGTTGCACATACTCATGAGAGAACAGAGCCAACAGCCAGGCAAAAGCAGAGCAAACGACGAATTAAGGTTTTAGGGAAGGCCACTGATCTGACTCCAGTATGCCCTGCATAACAGAAACATGGCAGTGTTGATATTGCTGGTTTAATTACTTCTGTAAGTCACTAAGAAACTTTCATAAATTGTACACATTTTGATGTCACCCAACTTCAAAGGCCTGAAGTGGTCCATTTAAAATGGCTTTGGCTAGGATTTTTCACAGATCCTTGGAAAATTAGTCACAGGGTTGAACTTGGAAACAACTTGGTATTATCTGACTCAATATCACAGCCAATGATTAGCAGAGGAATTCACACTCTCATTTTTTTGTGCTGTAAACCCAGGAACAGAGGTCAGGAAACTGCTATGGAGACCTGCTAGTAAACAGGGAAAACAGTTCTCTCAGGAACAGACTGGGAACTGTAGGGCATCTGTGGACCCATAAAGAAAGATATTTTATGTTTTTGCCTGGTGGTAGGCAAGGAAGATGGCTGGATGTGCATCACCTGCATTTGGGGTGAGAGGCCCTTCTGTTCAACATAGAAGTTTTCAGTTGGAAAGTAAGGATGGAAGACATAGGGCATGGTACTTCAGCCCTTAGTGTCAGGTAATCAAATGTCACAAGATATCTGGGAAATGAAAACTTGTGAGTAGACTTATGCAGCCCAGGTAGGTGCTGGTGCTATATTCATTTGAGGGGGAGAAAGCCCCAAAGCCCTGGAGCAGACCAGACCTACTCTAGGGTTGGATTTTGCCAGCCCTGAATAACCAGCAATGAAAGGAGAGGAAGGAAGTAGCTGTGGGTGGCACACCTGTCCCGTTAGCCTTTCACATCACTAGTTGGAGATATGAGGAAGGCGGTTGCTTCCTTTTCTGTGGCAAGACAAGGTAGACCTAATAGCCATTGTTCAGAAAGGAATTTCTAGATCTTCTGCCCATGAGTCTCTTTGAAAACATGACTCCATGCTTACAATTCAAACCCTGAATTGGGTCACAGACACAGGTAGGGATGGCCAAGACCTAGCTGGGCCTGGGTTCAGTGATAGTTCACCTGTAAGAGAAGGAAAGGAAAGGCCTCAGAACTGAGTGGATGCACTCACGAGGCAAAACAGTGCTGGATCTGAAATGGTATCCATACCCACTCAGCATTTCCTGATCTTTCCTTCCAGAGTTTAATCCTACATCCTCACTTTCCCAGCAGCAGAAAAACGTGATCCTCCTGCAGCAGTCAGGAGAACTGGTGGGGAAGAATCCTGCGCTGTCTCTCACGCATCTCCCTGGAAGCATTGCGCAACCCTCCTCCAGTCTGCTGGCACACCTCCAATCCGACCATGACTTGACCTTCTCCAGCAAGCCTGTGAGCAGAGGATCCTAGCTGCTGAAAGAATCAAGGTACAATGTGCACAGCTAACACTTTCCTTGGAGCCATGGGACTGCAGTCTTCACTCACCCTATCCTGGCCCCACAACGCCCCAAATTAGCGAACTCTATTCCTGGGCCTCCACTGATGTTGCTGAGCACAGAAATAGGATGCTGTCCTGCAAGGTGTGGCACAGGAGACATCAGTGGACTAAGAAGAGAGCTTTGGTCTTTTAAGCAGTAGCCACAGTCCAGCTACCAGACTTTTTTCACCAGTATTTTAGGGTCCATCCTAAAGCCTACAGCACATATGCAGTTAGGGTTTCAAGCTGCTGCTCCCACAAAGTCTTACCCCCACGTGTGTCTGTTGGCAGGGTAAATGCACATCTTTATTTTACAAAGAATCTCAACCCCTTTCATTTAAACTGCAGAAAGGAAACTCAGCAACTCTCATTAAGCATCTCTCTGTATCCTACTTAAGAGCTGCTGGTTACTAGATCATCCCTGGTATGAATGGGTCATCTTAGTGGCTTTAACAAATTCCTTCCCCACGGGCAGTGTCAGGAACAGCAATCCCAGGCCAGAGTGTGTTTGAAAGAGCAGGGGCCTGGCTGCTGTGTGTCAGCTGCTCTGCGGCACAGCTGTAAAGCGATGAGCCCTGTCTGGAGGGGAACTGACTTGTTTGCACTCTGCCCAGGGCAGCTGTCATAAGCCAGGGAAAGGGACCAGGGGATCTGTGTTTGGAGACCCTCAATATCCCTGACTTGCACAGCGATGTTCCCAGTGATAACCAAGGCCTGCACTGGTCACCACTGGATGGTCTTCATGTGTTTTAAAACCTGCATGCTGCCATCTTCAGCAGTCGTGTGCAAACAGAAAAGCTGTTTTGGATTCTCCGTTGATCTTTTTCAAGCAGTATGAAGTATTTGTGCTCCTACAATTGATTTTCTTCCCTTTCTTTGCCAAAGGAGGCATGATGTAATGCATTACCTGGACAGCTGTTTTAACATCTGGGAGTTGTCAGTCCCTGTCTCAGCACTGTCAGAAGATGATCAGGTGACGTTGTCGTAGCAAATATGGATCTAATCCAACTACAGATAGCCAGAAAGGCTTTCTAAAAAAACAGTGACAACAGCTATTTGTTCTTGCAGGCATCCTCTGACATCATCCGTAACAAAAGGATGGCAATGACTTGCAATTCATAACTTGAGGAGCTTCCAGTATCATTTTTTGACCTTTTAAGCCCTGATCTGATGTTAGAGAAGTACCTTAGGATTATTTTAGAGATGTTTTGGAAGATCTGCTGCTTGAGTTGAACTGGATTAACTTTAAGGACTGACTAGGAACAGGGTGAATAAAACAGAAACTCTAAGAGGAGTAAGATGTTTCCACATGGATGCTTTTGCCTCGTTGACTTTATCACTGAACACTGACTGAGAAAGCAGTGTATTATCCAAATTTGATAACATAATTAATCATAGGATAGGCAGAGCTTCTCCAGTGTGACCAGTTACAGTCTTGCTGTTCCTATGAAATAGTAGGGGAAGGAGGAGAGTGTTGTGCTCAGGTATTCACAGTGATCAAGTTGGATACCTCCCACTGGTGTTCCTGCTTGCGTTCCTTCTTTGCAGGAAGCACCAGGTTTTGCATCTGAAATGATGCACTGGTTTAGGGCTGCTTTATTTAAGTCAGGTCATTTCAGTCATTCAGTGCTGAGTGCTTCTGGTGAACTTTCAGAAAACGGGAAAAATGTTCCAGAGCATGCACAGAATGAGATATTCACTGCTCCTTCTTCTGGAAATGGACCAGGTTAATGAAGCGAAACCTGTGGAGGATGCAAGAAACCTCAAACACCAGCAAAGGGGCTTCCAGGCACCCTTCTTCTTTTCTCCTATGGCAAGGACCAGGTCTGGTGCTGAGCAGATGCTGTTACAGTCTACAATGGGTGATGGCACAGTTTCTCAGAGACCACGGAAACTAAAACGTAGAGGAGAGGTTCCCTTGCTGGCTGATTTGCTGTTGTACTCAGTCAGCAAAGAAACACAGAAGAGGATGTAGGCAGGAAAACAATTTCCACTGTTGTTGAGATTTGCTGTAGCTGGGACACCTTGTGTCGTCCATTAGCTCACACTGACAGAAGAAAGCAAAGAGCATTACCTCATAAACATGAAATGTCTGAAAAGAGCGAGAGAGTTCAGGATTCGACCCTGTGTCTACCTTTTGATTATGGTACTTGCAGAGGGCACAGGGGCAGTGTTTTCACAGTGTTTTCAAACTCTTCTCCTCTCACAAGCTGTTGAATAATAGAACTGTGTGTTCAAAAAGTAAAACTGTTATCTTTTAATTTAAAAAAACAAAAGCATCCGAGACCTGTGGCTTTGGGAAAAGCACCTTTGATCATGAAACTGTAAGAGCTGCTGCAAATTAGAATTTCTGTTTCATGGAAGAGGCTGAGCGGGGTTCTGGCACCAACAAGGCACCAGGCAGGACTATGAAAGGAAAGGAGGAAAAGCACTCCATAAAATCAAAAAGAGATAGAGGAAAGTGAAGTAGCAGCAGTTGAGGACATACAGGCAGATCACAGAAAATGCAACAGGAGAGTAATCTCATTTTCTCTCTCTGGTCAGAAACACTAATTCCTTTTGCTCATAACTTAAAACAATCTGTAACTCGCGGAGGTGGCAAAGCACCACATTGCTTCCTTGTCTTGGTAATTTGCAGTCTCATTTGCTGTATGACTAACTGCAAGGAATCACCCAAAGCACCTGCTGCAAGTGTATTTATTCACAGCATAAACCCTTCAATCTTACTGAGATAATGCAGACATGGTAAAGAACGGCAAGGAGGGGACACAGCTGAAAAATTGTGATAGAAGAGCCCTAAGCAGCACGTAAATGTTACAGTTTTTAAGGAAGTAAGCAGAGGAGCTCAGCAAAAGAAGTTAGAGAGAAATGCAGTTTTGCTGTCTGGAGGTGAAGATAATTTTTATTGTGCGCTATTTGATACATCTGTCCTGGTTTTAGCTGGGACAGAGTTAGCTCTTCTTTTTAGCAGCTAGAAGAGCTCCGTGTTTTGGTTTTACTCAGAGGCTCGCTCTGAGAAGAATGTTGATAGCAAGTTGATGTTTGTGGTTGGAAGTGAGACTCCAAGGACTTTTCAGTGTGCCAGAGTGCAGAAGCACGGCGGGATAAGGGGGGACCATAGTTGGGACAAGGGGGACACGATTCCCCTTGTGATTTGTGGTGGAACTTAAGACTGAGGGCCAAACTGGCCAATTAGTATTCCATATCATGCAGCGTCATGCCCAGTATAAAAGTGAGGGTCAGCCGGACAGAAGGGCTTTTGCGCTTTGGCTCTTTCGCCGCTTTTGCTCTTCTGCGCTTGCTGCGCTTTTGCTCTATTGCCTTTTTTTTCCTCTCTCTCCCAGTACTCCCACTCTTGGAGTTCTCTCTCTCTCTCTCTCTCTGCCCCTCTCTATTTCGGGGCCTCGCGTTCGTCCGGGATTGCAGCTTTGGGACGAGACGGGCTTCGCATACGAGGGGGTGGTGAGCATCTACACTGTGTATTAAATCATCTGTATTAAATTGTTCTTATCTCGACCCACAGGTATCGCATTTATCCTTTAATTCTCTCCCTCATTCCTGGGGGTGGGGAGGGTGAATGATCGGCTGTGTGGGAGGGTCAACCTAACCCACGACAACATCCAGACAGGGTGTCAAGCATTGCTTGGATGTTAATCATCGGAAGTGACATTTCCTCACATTCATGAGCTCCGTGTTCCCTTTTCAAATACTGTCTGCAAACGCCAGCTTTCAGGTGTACCACACTTCCTGCTATAAAACTCCTTTTAGACCAAAATACAGATTCTTGATCTAAAACCAATGGTGTTATTTTGAAGAGAGCTAGAGGGAAATAATGGTTTGCAGCACTTGGGAGTTATTTGGGAACGGAAAAAAAATCAGAAATGATGAAGCACTTCTCTTGTGCAAGGGAATGCCTTGAACATCCAGGAGTAAAAAGTATTTGTGGGAGAAACAAATCATCTGACTGGCCTGAGAGGTCTGAACATTTAATTTCAAGATTTGGCTTTTGGGCAGAAGCATGCCTTACCCACTTTGACAAAGTACTTGGGAAGTGACACTCCCTCAGAGCACTGGCTAGGGTGGCGGGAGAGCAGCCAACTCAGAGCTTATTGGAGCTTTAGTCTCAAGCTGGAAGCATCCTGCCGTGGGTGCTTCTAGCTGTTTCTCTGTGTGAAGGTATTTTCTGTGCCACCTGGGGCCCGAACTCAAAGACTGCAGTAGCTTTGAAGCAATATGAGAGTAAAGAGCTGGGTAAGGTTTTCAAGGTAAGCCTTTTAGGGTCTCTTTCTGCATGGTGTTACCCTGTTCTCACAGCAGTGGGACGGCAGCATGGTAAACCAAGGAGAGCGCGAGGTAGATGTGCGTGTGTGGAGGAGGGACATCACAGCGTGTGTCTCACTGCAGAGTAGAACGAGGTGAACCTGCTGCTTACTAGGGCTGGGGGTTGAATGGTGTTTTCTTAAAAACAAAACATCTGGTGCTGGAAGCAGCTGGGATCACAGAAGGAGAAGTGGGGACAGGTACAAACTTCTCAGTGTCATGCAGGCCCAAATGTTTTCCCCTCTGGAGGAGATATTACAGGTACGGAGGACAGAGAGTCAAGAAGCGCTGCTGGTTGTGCCCATAATGGTGTTACTTTTATGGCTTTTGGCCATGTCTGACTTCAACGTAGGCTGTGGATTTATCTGACTTCCTGAAAAACTGACTGGTTTTGATAGTAACTAAACATGACATTAGGAGCTGAATTTTTTTGAGTCTTTGAGTCCAAACTAGAAGCTTATACCGAGACGCTGATTTTCAAAGATATTCCTAAAGCAGGGCAAGATGAATGAGATTTTGGTCACTGCTTTATCAGGTACCGCTGGATGTGGGTAAACATGACCACTAGCTGTATAATCTTAAGGAGGCTCTAGTTAAAGGATAGACATGAACGGGAAGAGTTACAGTTAGGAAACTGCTTTAACTTGTGAGAACTTGTTCCTTAGTGACTTCTTAATGCATGATTTCCTAGCCTTAATTACAAGATTGCTTTCAAATGGGTACGGACATTTTAAACAGAGAGGCACAGTGCTCTTTAAAAAAGGGAATTCAGGCGTATGTCTATTGCCTAAGGAAGGAACTCATCTTTTCTTCAGAGATGGTCACAAAACCATAACAAAAAACAGGTCTGATTATCCAGTGCTATTGACATGGATCACATTGTCTCTGTAGAGATAAAAAAGCCCTTCCAGTTTAGATCTAAATGCCTCAAATGTAGTTCTTAGATGAATTACCTAAGCCTTTAGTTTAAATGGGCAGAATCTGAGCATGTACAAAAGCTCTAATTGAAATAACAGTATTTAAGTTCTGTTTGGTCACTGAATCAGGAAATCAACACAGTGGGACATGGATATCTCTTCTTAAATAATGTGCTAGACTGGGTGCGAGTGTTACGCAGTAGGCACAAGAAGGTACATGAAAGCCCCATTAAATTACTTGCACTTATAGTGTGAGACAAATCTCTGTATAATTGCATAGGTTTTTAGAAGCAGAAAGAACAATCGTTATCATATACCTGAGCTGTATCACACAGGCTTTATGATTTTACCCAGTGATTAGTGCACTCAGACCACTAATTTCAGGTGTGTAACACATCTGGGGTTCTCTGCATTTCTGTATATCCTTTCCTCAAGTAATGAACTCCAGCTGTCTGCTTACATAGACTCTTGATAAAAGTATTTTAAAAGAGAGAAATTAAAATAAGCCAAATCACGAGTTCAGGCAGATACACTTCCCATGAGGCATGATTAAGCTATACTAGGAAGGGTAAGTTTAGGACACAGCTGCTGCTGCTGCTGCTGTATAGTCACAGTCTGGAAGTCTTTTAGGAGCTACACTCTAGAGATTTTAAGTGTCAGGAGGGACCTCCAGGACCCCATAGTGAAATGAGCCTTTTTCACATAGTTGACTTGTGTTGGATTCTGGCCAAATGGTTGTGTTTGTTGATGTCATGGGACTTCAATGTTTTTGATCCAAACGGCTGAGATGTTTTCTGTTGCTAAAGGTGGTTAATTTTTTAAACAGAAACAAAGGCATCCTTGGTCTCGTTCCCAGACTTCTCCTTTCTTTGACATCACAGATGAGGCTGCACAAAGGCAGGATTCAACTTCTGAAAGATTGCAGAGCCTTGCTTCGCATGTATTCATGCTGCTGAAAACTGGTTTTTAGAAATATCTTGTTCCCCCAAAAAGGGTGGCTTCCTGGAGAAGGACAGGAGCAGATATGCTACTGGGCAAGGAGCAGCTAGTTACTGATGTGAATGCAAGCCCCCAAGAAAGCTATGTGAGAGCAGGGGGCAAATGTAGTGACCCAGTGTGTCCAACTGGAACGTTACTTGGCACAGAAAGAGATTGGCTTACTGTGGAAAGGAAAGATCTATCCATCACCCTGAACTGTAGAGGAGCAGCAGGGTCCTGGTGTTCAAAGGTGTTGAGCAGCCTGTGCTGATTTCTAGGCCAAGCTTTGTCACTTGCTCTTTACAAGAAAAGAAGTGGGCTTGTTTTTAACATGCATTAACACAGCAGTCAGTAGGCTACATAGAAATGGGAATCCATCGCTTGGGGAAGTTGCATGTATGGAGGAAGAGAATCTCTGCTCTGCAGAGCTTTACAAACAAGGAAATGGGGAGCCACACTGCAAAGGGGTGGAAAAAAGCAAGTGCCCCACCTACTTCCTTGTGATTATTTAGGATGAGATGTGTTTCATTTATTGTAAATGTAAGTCGAGGTCAAGGGAGAGTGAGGCCTCAACTGAGAACTGGAATATAATTTCCACATCTCTTTGCAAATACACCAGACCTCAGAGGCTAGTTCTTTTCTTGGTGTCATATTAGACCCGCTTTCTTTTGCTCGCTCAACAAAGACACTCCAAACAGCAGCTGTGAGAATTTCCCATGTTGTTACGGTTAAGCAGTTAAAGCTGAGGGCAGAAGGTGGAGAAAGGTAAAAGATACATCGTGTTAGACACTAATATTTTTCTACTAGCAAAGGCTGGGAGTGTTCCTCCAGGTCCAGGTAGGTTTGGATGCATGTTTGTTTTCAAAACCCAGATGGTAAGAATATAATGTGGATTTTTAAAGTGCATAGGGTCAAGTTTTCAGAATATTTATGCTCCCACATGCAAGACAAGTGACAGTGGCTTTTTGGCAGTTTCACAATGGATCTTTTTACTTCAAGATCAAATTACTTGCATCCTTCTCAAACCACATGCTTTAGAAGATTTGTTTGTTCCCATAACCTGATGTTAACCGTGCTGATTCTCCAAAAATTGAACAAGCTGTCCAAGTGTCCTCCTTTTCCTCTCACTTATTCCTGAGGATTTTGAGCCAGACCAGAGATCACACTGAAAAACTGTGATCATGACCTGGTATACCTAGTTCAGCAGCTACAATATCCCATTTGGGATCATCTATAAGGTCACTGTGGAGACATTATGCTGTGCTACCCTCTTAGAGTAAGGATAAGGTTTTCAGAACTCAAAATCATGTAAAACCACACAACCCAGCTTTGAGCACTTGCTGAACAAGGGCTGTGTGGATGCAGAAGTCAAATGGGTGAGCAGTCTTTCCCTGCTTATTGGGGGTGGGGCAAGGAATTACGAGCAGGGCTTTAAACTAGGAATACTGTGGAAGGGAGATTATAACACAAATTTAAATGGAGAAATAGTGGACAAGAGTGAAAAGAAAATTATGCTGGGTCACTAGAGCAAGAAAAACCTCAGAAATGGTGAAACAAGGTGGAG
The DNA here is from genome assembly GCF_009769465.1 of Tauraco erythrolophus. Classification (NCBI taxonomy): domain Eukaryota; kingdom Metazoa; phylum Chordata; class Aves; order Musophagiformes; family Musophagidae; genus Tauraco; species Tauraco erythrolophus. Next base: position 64,639,046 of record NC_141496.1, read on the forward strand.
GGGCTCACTTCTAGAGTAAGCAAATGCACGAAGTCTGGGAAATGTGCAAGAGTGACTAGAACTCTCCATTTGGTCATGAAACAATAATGTTGCTGGGACAATTGAGAGGTGGAGGGACATCTCTGACCACCAGAATGCTCTGATGCATAGGGACAAGCTCTTCAGGGGGAACAGACAGCAAAGACAACATGGGTTGTGTCTATGACCTCTGTGTGAAGGAGCCACTTGGATGTGAGGCTCCGCTATGGGATGGTTGAGAGCTACTGGAGATCTAGTGAGTCAGATTCAGTGAAGAGGACAAAAAGTGTGATGCTGTTGTGAGAGTGCACTATAGACCACCCAAACACAGTGGATATGAGAATGGGGTCTTCTTAAAGCAACTCAGGGAAGCCTCCATATCACAGATCCTGATTGTCACAGGGGACTTGGACCTCTCTGATGTTTGCTGAAAAGGCAACACAGTGTAATGCAAACAGTCAAGAGGATTTCTGAAGGATGTCTGTGATAAATCCTTGATACAAGTACAGGACAGGCCAACCTGTCAAGTACAATCAGCAGGCCAACAACCAACAGGACAGGTGGTGCACAGCTGGCTCTACTCATCACTAGCAAGGCAGAGCTGGTTGGGAACATGATAATCAACAGCAACCTAGGCTGCAGTTACGAAATAGATCTTTTCATTTTTCAAGGAACTAGTAGCTGGGATCCCACTGGAGGAAGCTCCGAAACATAAAGCAGCACAAGAAAACTGCGAGGGCTTAAAGTACACTAGCCTCTAAATGCAAGAAAAGACCCTTCTATTACTCAGAGGAATAAGAAAACACATCAGGAGATAAGCATGGCTAAGCTGGGAACTCATGGTGGAGCTCCAGTGCAGAAGAGAGAGGAATGCAGGAAGCAGGGACAGGCTGCAAAAGGAAAATCTGGGAGTATTGCCTAAGCATTTGGGTTGGTGTTAGGAATGTTAAAGCTTAGGAGTTGAGACTGCCCAGGGAGCCTAGGGCAACAGGAAGAGTTTCTACCACTACACAAACAGTAAAAAGCTGAACAAGGAAAACATTGGTTTGCTGCTGAATGGGGATCATTTAGTGACAGTGGATGGAGACAAGACCAAGACAGTGTGTACTTTGCCTCAGTTTTTGCCATCTAGGTCTTCTATGTCTCTGTGCTTAGAGATATGGCTCAAAGGATGAGGAAAACAACTAGCAGTGAATGAGGATGGAGTCAGGGATTGATTGTGAGATCTGAACCTGCCCAAGTCCCTGGGACCAGATAGGTGACACCAACAGATTTAAGGGTATCACTGCGAGGCCACAGAGATAGGATAAGATTCCTGACAACTGGAGAAAGACAGATGTTACAACCATTTTATGAAAAGGACAATCTAGAGAACCACAGCACTGTCATTCTGACTTCGGTCCATGGGTAAATTGAGAAGCAAGTGTCTGGCGAACATTTCTGGACACTTGAGGGAGAAGGTGGGGATTGGGAACAGCCAGCCTGCATTTATCAAGTATGAATCATGTCCTACCAACATGATTGGCTTCTATAATAAAATTACAATATTTGCAGACGAGATGAGAACAGTAGAAATCATTTACATCAACTTTAGCAAGGCTTTTGACACAGTTTTCCACTTCCTGAGGTTCTTTCCAACCTGACCTATCTTGTGAATCTGTGAAAAAAGAGCTTCCATTGCACAGGGATGGTCGAGTCTCAGACCATGCAGCCTTAGTGCACCACAGTCTGTCAATCTCAGTTTGCTTTTGGGCTGTAACAGGGAAGCATGAGATGATAGTAGCCACAGGATTCTTTTGGACATTCCTCATCTGGATACCTGAAGTCAGTCTCCAGGGTGTTACAAAGCATCCATGTGCAAGGATTATTCTTTTACAGTGTTTCAAAATACAAAATTTGTCTAATGAACGGATGAAAGAAACAGGCTGTGTTTGACCTACATGACAAATTCAAGAGGTGCATTTCTAATACATTTGATACGCTCTAATTACTTGAGTATTAGGAAAAAACTTGCAACAATACATGCTGTCAATGAGGCAAATTAATGAGAAGAGATTCCCTTATCATTTCCTTGACTTTGTGATCCAAAAAGGGTGAAAAGATGTGAAAGGTCATAATAGTTGAGCCAATATTCACCTGGAGAAAGGGGACTTGATGTAACAGGGTTCCCCAACACCCCTACTCCTCACTCTCTCCTGGTATGTGATGATCACATAGCAATGCTGTGATACGTAGAAATTAATCTGTTATTACAGCATCAAAATCTGTAGTAATAAATAACTATTCGTAGCTTTTTTTAGTACAAATATTACTTTCTATGATAGGGAACTGTATCAATAGAGTCTGGCCTGGTTAAAGCTATTGGACTGGGCATAGGCAAGTGCAACTCTTTTCTCATTCCAAACCACTTTTGTTATGTATTCCACAAAGCAAAATTAGGTGAAGACTGGTCCAAGATGCCTTGTGTCTCCTCCCTACACACAAAGCTTCTCTTAAAATTGTACCTGCTTCTGTGGAGTCCTAGGTATATGTTCAGAGACAGGTTTTGTTAGTTTTTTGGAAGTTCCTGTATGACTCAGAGGCAACAGTCCTGCTGACTTCCATTAAGATGTCCAAGTTATGTGGAGGCTTTCAGAAACTCTTGCACTGTTGCCCTTACTGTTGCATAGTCACCCTCCTTCCCCACAGTTAGGTCTGAGGTTTTCATCCTTGAAGTGAGATAATGGGTTGGTCTGAGTACATGCTCTTTTGTCCTATTCATGATATAACTTGTGCAAGGCTTTAATTATACAATTGTGAGGTGCACCTTCCATCAGCACATACGTATGTTGTTGAATATATTGTTTACTTCTGCCGTCTGGAATGTATACTTTAGTCATGATTTGTAGGCAAAGATAGACCTTAGCTCAGGAGATGATAATTAAACAAGTTCTGAGTTTTTCTGTAGTGTCCGCACTTGTACACCAGAACAGGTTTCTTTTCTCTACCCTGCTATAATATCAGGGAACAATGCTTTCTCCAGTTCACAGTTGACAAACTGAGGCCTCATGAGACCAAGGCAAAAGGATGGTCCCATGAAAACAGGATGTAACAATGTCTGTCTGGCCTACATTCACAAGATGAAAATCTGTCTCATGGTTTTCAGCACATGTTAAAAATACTCCAGTGATACATTTGAATTTTGACTGTAGTACCTTGAGTAGAGAGAGGTGAAGGAGAAGGGTCCAGGCAGTGAAGAGATACGTAACAGCAGGGAGGGTGGGATGAGGAGAAGAAGAAAGATAAATTTTCTCCAGCCAGCAGCACTGAGACTTTCAAAACAGCTTCATCCAAAGAGCTGTTGCAGGGACTTTATGGAGAGGCTCAATGAATCCAGTGCCCGGGCTGAGGGCGATTCCGGTATTGCATTCATGCCTGTGTACTAGTGGTGTTAGCTTTGTGCTTTGCCTAGCCAAATCTCCACGCAGTTACGTTAATTCTGTGCCTCCTCAATCCTTGCAGTTACCAGCTTATCTGATATTTTCAGAGCATTTTTTTTCTGTCGCTTATGTAGGCCCTTTTAATATATGCAAACAGTAAAGTCCAGATAGAGATTTACTCCTGACATTGCTGAAATGCAAAACTAGTAACAAAAAGAGTCAGTCCTTACATAAGCTTTGAACAACTCTTGAGAAGCATCATACATTGTGCACCGAGAAGAGAAAATCGACTCACCTATTAGTGGGACTGAGTCAGAAGTTGCAGGCATGATCTCAGCCACAAGCAGCATGAATACAGTCAGGGAAAGCAGGACAGTGATACCTGCAGGGAGTGAACATGAAGGTGAAAGATGAGGAACATGAACTCTGCAGCTGCTCCTCTGATGTCTTTGCTGTTAAATATGGCTTTGTCCTATGTATGGCTAAACCCGTCACTTCATGTCTATCAGTGCAGATGAGAACTTCCACAAAGTGAGGGTGTTTTTGGATGCAACTTTATCTGCTGTCCTTTCACTTTTCTCAATTACACCCAAATCCTTGTCCTCTTTAATCTTTCCTGCAGAGTGAAATGAAGCTTGCAGAATTGGTAAACTACATTGTTTTTCCAAAATGTGACGCAAACAAAGTCCAGATGGTTATTAAGGGCTAGGAGAGACTTGCACAGGCATGAATTAAGTTTTTGGCTATTGCGTATTATGTAACACTCTCCAAAGAGCTGCAGCCTGTTTTAAAAGTAGCTCTTTGTTTGTTCTATCTGGAAAGACTGCTGCTAAACCTAACTCTTCTGTTGCTGAGAAATCACAAGGTCAATGCATGAACATTAGATCCTATTTTTATGTCAACATTGTACTTCAGCTCAAATAATTCTTTTCCTTATCTTCATCCTGTCTTTCACAGAAAGCAATTGTATCCTCCATAGCCTATGTTTTTCTTCTTGTAAAACAGGCTGCACAGATCCCTAGATCTAACACTGAGGGCACTTCATATGATTTAAAGGTCTCTGTCCTGATCAGAAGTGTGCACAATTAACTCTTAAGGTCTCCCTCAGGCCAGTCTTGCGTATTTACATCTCTCCCCTGGCTTCTCTTGGAAGCACTCCTCCTGACTTTATCGACATACACACATTGTAAATCTCATTTAGCCCTTCCTTGGCTGTCATTGCTTTGTGTTCATGAAGGACTCATGGCTCAGTGTTTTGGGAGCTGAACTTGGAAGGTGAAAATCCTATACCCAGCTGCTGCTGCTCACAGCCCTTCAGACTTAGCCCTTCTGTGTCTTAGTATGTCCTATATGAAAAACAGAGTTAATCATCTGTGAAATGCATTGAGACGTACTAAAGAAGAGAGCAACAGGGATGACACAGTAATATCCCTGCTGCCTGTGCGAGAGACAAGTTCTGCCTCATCCCAGGGTAAAATCCAAAAGATTTTAGAATTGTTTAGCACAGGATGTGTGAATGCCATTCAGAAAGCTGTTACCCTGGTTTCCGCAACCAAGCAAGTGCTTCTATTGCTTCTCCAGAGAAATCTTTATTCATCAAGCACCACGAGGTATTTATTTTCCATTTTGTAGGAAGTGCTTACAAAAGAAATTAATTCTTCAGCACTTACCTAAAGAAATCTTCTCCCCTGAATCGGCAGGCAAAAGGAAAACAAGCAGTGCCAAGCCGGATATGAGAACACATGGAATGAGTAGGTTCAAGCCGTAGTAGAGGGTGCGTCGGCGCATCGTGATGGTGTACGTCACGTCTGGGTATGGCTCTTTACAGCATTCATAGTACATCTCATTCCTCTTTCCTGGGACACCTACAGAGAGGGAGATCAGAGCAGTGGGAAGAGGTGTAGGACTTCCAGGTAACCCCTTGAAATGGGCCAAGAATTGATGGTTTATGAGCCAACGCGTGGCACCTTCGCCAGGCTTTGTGCGTTGAAGAGAGCTTCTAAGTGTCCTTTGGCAATTGATAAGAGAGAAAAGACACCCTCGAGTCAGTTACCAAGACAAAAGACACTTTCTAACAGTTGTTCCCAATGCCGCACACATGGATGAATAGATTAAAGAGGATAAAGGAGGACAATATGCCTCAGTTCAATGTTGTTTCAAGGCTGAAGAACATTACTACAGGGTTAAATGAGCCAAGGTAACTCTTAGTGTGCCAGTGTCTTCAGCAACGTCTGAAGTACCGGTGCAAGATGTTTGCTGTTCTCAGTCCACATTGTGTGTTTTCTAGGGTTTATTTTCATGCTTTCTGAGTCATTAGAACCTGGCTTAGCTAAGAAAGCTCATCTGGGCCAGATCAAAACAGTTCCGAGCATCCTGACCTCAGCATGGAAAGATTCACAAGCAGTGGCCAAAGATTAATTCACTGAAACATGCGTTCTGTCTTCCTGAATCCAGGGAATGGTAACAAACAGCTGATGTCATATTTACTAGCCCATGCAGCAGGTTTTCTATGTGACAAATGCCACAGGTTGTTATTTTTTTGTCATTCTTTAATACACATTTGCTTTGTTTTTTCAGGAATAATGAACTGGATATGGTTTAATTTTCCAAAGACCTATCAAGTTAAACTTAAAGTCTGTCATATCTGAAGGATGAAAGACATAGCTGTCCAATATACATAGCTGTACTGCAGGGTTGGCCATGGTGACTCAGCTGCAGTAGGCTATCTGAGATGCTGCGTGGCAGGGACTGCAGCAGCACAGGAAATGTCAGGGGAGCTGGAAGAACTAAGCACCTTGTATCTTTCATGCTACCGTAGTTCTCTTTTTTGTTTCTGTCCACATGACAGAAGATGTGACAATGCATACGTTTTGGGAGGAGCACAGCAAGGTCTCCGTAAAGGATATGGCCATGGCTTGCCTGAGGTGTTACATAATGCTTTTGTTGTGTGAGCTAGATAAGGGCCTGTTTGGTCCATCTCTGGTCAGGGCTGAAGGCAGGTAAACCACAGGCAAGTCTCTTAGTCAGATGCGCAAAGTTACTGGACAGAATTAACCACTATAAAGGAGCGGTCAGGAGTTCTCTGAAATGGACAGACTTTAGGAGGACTTCCCTATGGAGTCTTTCAGCTTCCCATGAAACTGAATATTGATTTATGTTTCTTATTGTATTGTTTCTCAGATGCCCTGAAGGGTAAAACTACAGCATGCAGTTGGTCAGTGACAGCTATTTCCTTGTCTACATATCCAGACTAGAAGATGAAATGTCCCTTCTGCAAGCTCTCATTACAGTGGTCTGATCTCTATGAATTTCCACAGTATCGCTTCTGACTTACACCTCAACAGGTTCAAAATAACTCACTAGGAGCTCGCTCTGAATAAGTAGTTCTAGCCATAGATTTCTCTTTTGAAAATACAGGTATCTTCCAAAGCACAGAAGGGAAGAGAGACATACTGAACTGCTGTTATTTTTAATGTTATGACCTGGTAGACACTTCGATGGTTTTCTAAGTGAGAGAAATTCATTTCTGCAAAAGCTCGTTCCAATTTTGCTGAAAGTGTTTTTTACACTAATCAGTTTTGGGCTGACGTGATAGAGTTGATCTGTCAGTAGTGTTCTGTGCATGTACATGAGATATATCCAGGTTTAGTACTGATCAGTTATAAACTGCTCAGATGCCACAGGACCAGTAGATTTAATTTATGTACTCAGTTGCAGGCAATTGCTTCAGAATACAGGGTTTTCAGACACAAGTTTAATGAATGTGACTGAAAGGTTGTCTCTGATCTGTCATTTTTTTCTCTTTTTTTTCTGTCTCTTACATAGAAACTTTTAATACCTGTATTTCATATCCCAATGGGTTTGATCATTTCTATATATTTGGGGTTTTCCTTTGAAAATTAGACTACTGAAAATTTTTAAGTCAGGTGATTTACCCACTAAATCCCATTCTCCATTTGAGATGTAGTTGGAAATATCAGCCTCGAGCATCTGCAGGTCAATCAACCAGCCACTGTGAGTCCAGGAACCAAACTTCAAGTCACACTTCTGTACATCAAAGGGGAACCAGCGGACATCAATGTAACATGTGCTCTTCAAAATGCCTGTGGATAGAAATCAGTCAGAATCAAGCATGTACAGGGTGCAGTTCACCTCTACTCTTATCTGTCCGATCAATTGTGAGTAACGTTCTTCCCCGAGAGTCTGTGTGATGTAGTCGTGGGGTAACCAAACAAGTAGTGTAGTTGGAAGATGCTGCCATGAGTGAAATAATCTCCCTTCCTGAGGCACTAGTGAAGATCCCTCTCTTTCACCGCATCCTTGAGATACATTGTCCAGGACACTCTGGCCACCTAGAGACAGCTCAGCCTGTCTCCTAGTGCTGGCTGGTCTCAGCAGATCACAGGCAGTGCTGCAGGGCCTGACAGGAGCGTGGAGTACAGAGATGTCCACACACTGTGGCTGGAAGTACTGTGACAAGCTTGAAAGGAGTTCCTTGCCAGGCTCTGCCTTAGACCCACAGTCCCCTGAAAAAACATTGTTATGCTAAACCTTGCTCAGTGCTGGCCTTTATCTTCTGCAGGTTGACCTGGGCCTTGAATTTTACTTTGGATGTGCCTAGTCCACTATCATTATTTCATGTGACGTTTTAGGCAGTTTAGGAGATTAATACTTGTATACTGTTGCAATCTAAATATTTCTTTTTTTCTGTTATTCAGCTGAGAGAATTAAAAAAACAACTAATGATGCTCCAAGCTTTCTTCTTGGGGCAACAGCTGTGGCTGTGTGACTTCCCCAGCTGTCCGGCATCATGGAGGGCTGGGGGAGTGGGGAAGGTGATCCACGCACACGCAGTCCGCGTCGCTGGTGACAGAGCACAGAAATCACCCCTGCCAAGCCTCGCCCCATGGGTCGACGGCTGTGCAGCCTTCCTTCGCCTTACCCCATCAGTTCACTGCAGGCTGGCCAACTTGGAGGCACTGTCTGAAAGACAGGCAGCTTCTGCTCTGTCGGAAAATTATCCCCAACACCGCGCTTAGTCTACCTCTTTGCAGTAATTGTTTCTGTGTGCTCCTTAAAATACCAGCTAATGCGAATCCCAGCTCTAAGTCACCTAAGTGAGCGGAGTTTGATGTTTTACATCAAGTTCTTGAGCCGTGCCTTCTGAAGATAAAATCCCCGAAACAGATATTCTTGATTATTGTCTTTGCTTGCTGTTGCAAAGGCTGAGGGCATTGTGACATAGCTGTGTGTGCAAGACCATGTCGCTGCACAAATGCTGCAGCTCTGGGGTGGCTGAGTTCCCTTCATTTGTCCCTTTACATTCTGGGAGGTCTGTATTCCACTGTCATGGCCATTTTTGGATTGCCTACACGGAGGCTTTTCTTCCAGTTTCTCCTGAATCTTGGCTCTGCTCCTTTCCTTAACAGCAGACAGCTGTCCCCTTCTTGTCCTTTCTCTTTAGTTCTCCACCTATCTTGTTTCTCTAATGGAGAGTAGCAGTGAGTACAGCCTGCTTTCAGAGTCATGGGAAATAAAACTTTCATGAAGGTTTGGAAACACCATCTTTTCCACTCTTCCGTGTTTTCCAGTGTCTTGATTAATCTAGCTGCTTCTGTGAGCCCTTGTTTCCAGTAAGTAGGTTGATTATCAACTTTTCCCTTCTAAAATTTTGCAAAGTAATTTGGAAGCAGTCAAAACCCTGTAACAAAGGGTTTCCTGTGCTTTACATAACAGATTTCATTTATTACTTTTTGTCTCTTTACTCTTTCCTTGCATAACCAACTCTTCATCAAGGAGTTTGTAGTGCACCAAGAGGTAAGCAGGACACCAGATCTGCCCATACAGGCTCCCTCTGCATCATTTCCCTATCTGGAGGGACGGAGAAGGCTCTGCTCTGATACATGCCAATTTTACTCTTGTCTCAGGTTGCTCTCTGGCAAGCAACCTTACCCATGGGTCTGTTCCAGTGAAACCACAGGGATGCTTTAAAGGGTCTCAGAGGTAGGGATCAACAGAGGACCATGTCGTCAGGGAAGACTCACTTGTTCTCTGGTGGGCCATGTGAACATACTTTGGGTCAGCCTGCCAGCAGCTATGAGATGCAAAGCTTGGTCGTTTCTTGTCCACCACAGTGAGTGACCATAGGGACAGCCTGTTTGCTGGTAGGCTCTGGCTGCTGGGACCTACAGGCACCGAACCAGCAACACAGATGGGAAGCAGGCTGAGACTTGGGGTGTCTGGCTGAAACTGGCTTCAATTTGTCTTTTCACCTGGAGCTGTAGCTTCAGCCTGGCAGGAGTGTCTTCACTGCACACAGAGTGCTGCCCTCAGGGTCTCCTGTGGTCACACGCCTCTCTGCTCTCAAGAAAGAGCCAATTGAATTGCACACGAAACGTGATGTGAGGGTGTACATCACCTCGCTTTAGGCAACACCTCAGTTGGGCCTCTGAATGTTCTAAGCAAACTGCTCAGGAGAGTGATTTATTGATTTGTGAAGTGGAAATACACCACTAATAATGGACTTAAATTATTTCAGTGAGTTTGCCCCATAATTACACAGCTTGCAAAATTTCCACAAACTGCTTCTAAACACCTTGGTTTTATTCATGAAGGAAAACTGTTTGTAGTTATTCAAAGCTACACACTGACTTAAAGCAAACAAATGCTCTTTGTGCCCTACCTGGAGGAATATATTGGCAGGATCCAGAGTAATTCACCAGCACATTTGTGTGAAATGTCGCATCAAATCTTTCATCTGCACTGTAACACAGAATAAACAAAACAAAACAAAACAAAACAAAAAGCAAGCTGACATTTGAGTTAAGATGTAGTAACTGTCATCATAAAAATAATCTTTTGGCTGAATTTAATACACAGAATATCTGAATTAAGGTCCTACGCCTGTGTGAAGAATCCACCCTCAATCAGTATCTCGGCTTCTCATGGACACTGTTGGCCTCCACCCAGGCATGCTGGTTGCACACTACAATGTACACACTACAATGTCCTCAAAGAAGTGAGAGGGAGAACAGTTGGATATCTCAGAGCAAAGGTAGAAGTGAAAGGAACAAACATCACAGTAGCTGTATCCAAAGATCGGAGCGTTGGGAGGATGAGGCTTTTCTAGGGCTGCTGTCAGATTCAGGCAGTTTACACCATAAGTCAAGTTACCTGTTACCCAGATATCTGTTGTCAGAGTCATGGTGGCCTGAGGCAACAATTCTGCAGTTTCTCAGGATCCAGAAGGGCCAAGGTTTTGCTTCAAGTAATGGAGGAAAGGACTGGGAAGAAGTTGTTTTAGATTGGGCACTTGGAGGAGGAGATTCATAGAGTTTCTAAGAGCATAAACCAGGTGAAAAGGTCTAAGAAAAGATAATTTCTTTAGGATTTCAAAAATTCTGAGAAAAATAAGGGAGTAATGAGCCAGGCAAGGACAAGAATTCTTCAAGGGAGCAGGCCTAAGGTCTTTCTGCAGAGAGTCTTTTGGGCAGAGATTAACTACTGAGGGTTCCCTTGGCTGATGCTGTACATCATTGCCTGTCATGGCTATGTGCAGGTCTGTGTTACACAATTAACACATTCTGTAATTATCAATTACACAATCTTACACACTCTGTCTCACAACCAGATGTGGAAAATTTAGACCCTCTGTCTCTCCTGTGACCTGCTCTTTACTCATGTCTGAGTCCTAGGTCCTCAGTATTGTCCTCAGCACAAAGCAAAGGGGATAAAATTGAAAAGACTAAGTACAGAGTGAATGATAACTACCAAAAATCATAAAAGGCAGCAAGAAAGATTTTTATAAATGCAAGGAAACAAGGAAAAGACAAAGGACCAGATAGATCCATTACTTGCTGTTGAAGCAAAGGAAACAACAGGGTGCAGAGAGCTGCAGTATCCTGCAGCCTCTGTGCTTCACTCTTCAAAACTGTGGCTCATCGCAATTAATTCTCACACAGTGGCAGGAGTCCAGGGCAGAATAGGGAGGAGCATGTTAAAGAAGTGCAGGTAAGACAGATTCCAGTTGGCAGGGCTGATGAAATATACTCTTGAGAGCTGAAGGGACTGACCGAAATACCCTCTGAAGCGTTAACAATTATCTGTGAGAGCTCATGGAGAACAGGGAAGGGCCCAGTGAATTAGGGAAGATCAAAGAGAATTCTAAGGTTTTTTTAAAAGGTGAAATTATAGACACATCAGCCTAACTTCAAAGATAATGAGGTGAAAACAGCTGGCACAGATTTGTCAAGGGCCAACTGCATCAAATCAATCTAATTTTCTTACTATCTAAGAGGAGGCAGGTGATATATCTGAACTTCAGAAAGTCTTTACCACATCGTGTTCTTATAAACAAAACTACAGTAATACGGACCAGGATATATGTTTCCTTTTTAGAGACTGAAAAGGAACAAAGAGACTGTGACGAGGAAAGCTGACGTAAAGGACACTTAAAGAACTCAGGTCGCCCCAAGCCTCCTTCAGATATCTTGTACTGAGTGCTTGGAATGGAAAATGGATCTTGATTAAGTGGGGAAACCTATAGGATGAAATTCAATCTGGACGATTAGAAAGTATTACCCTTAAAACTGGCAGAGAAAGACAGATTTGTGAAAATCTAGTAAGACAGCAAGGCTGAAGTACAATATCTGGGGTATGTGACAGATCAAAAAACAAGACCAAAGCTAAGACGTTAGTCAAAGCAAAACCAAAATCCCCTACTCCTGTAAAGCATTAAGGAAACATCTGCCTAGAGAGCTTCCACCCCCTTCAACACTGCAGAAGTGCTGGCTAGAGAGATGGATTCAGCTCTGGAAGAGGAAAAACAGAATAGAGAGTTTTCAGAAGAGAAGAGGAATGATGCAGAGAATTATAAAATATGAGTGATGAGGAAAGCGAGAAGAAAATCTGTTTGCTTAGTTCAGGCAGGAACACTGTGGCAGAGATATGATAATTTTCCAGGGGAGCCATGGTACTTATAAGGAGAATTTGGATCTTTCTCTCTCTGCCTTCACTGGGAAAAGGTAAAGAAGGCATCTGCAGAGCTACAGCAAGGAAGACTTAGATTGGCAATTAGAAAAATCTATTAGGGCCGTTTCTTTGCTTTTTTGTTATTGTTTCAGAAAAAAAAGAGCCAAACCTCCAGATGGCAAAACCCCAGATTATCAGTGAAGCGTGACTGATTTCCAGCATCTAATGCTCTAGTTCTAGGCTCCCACCGGCCATTGCGTGTCTTACTTACCTGTTATACAGAAGAATGTCTGGTACCCAAATCTGGTCAGCTGGAAATCGCAAGTTCTGCACCCCTGGGTATTCATACTGATCCCAAGATAAGTAAACATCAACCCAGTACTGTTGGCAAATAAATACATCAGATTATATGAGCTGGCAGAAGTCTTATAAGTTTTCTGCAATAGTATGGGAATAGAATGGTTTTTGTCAATAGCAATAATAGTAGTATGATAATAGTTTAATGCTCAGCTTCAATTATTAAGAAAGGTTGGCATGTACACTGAGGAATCCCCAGTGTGAAAACTGAATGCTATGAACCGTATTTTTGTCTAGTGTCTAACCCCTCCACCTCATGGCCTGACACAAGGCATGCCAAACTTTTCTGGTGGGCTGGCAGAAACACTGTCAACAGGCACCTCCACAAGGCGTGCTGTTTCTGAGCTGAGGTGGTTTGAACGACACAGGTATCATCACTGGTATGTGGACAACAGTCCAAGAGTCCCTCTTTGGTGGAAATAATTTAATCTAGTCTAAAGATTGGGTGATTCTTTTGATAACCACCTTGTTATGAGAGATAGACAAGTGAACCTTTTATCCCAAGGGATTGTTTCTGATCCCTGTTCCTCCATCCCAACAGAAATAGTTAATTCACGAAAGGTGCAGGCACAGCTTTTATGCTGAACCTTGTGACTTACAGCAAAGCTCTATGGGAGGTTGCAAGGGAAACAGTTATCAGTGCTATAACTGAAGAACACCTCTGCACGGGACAGGACACCCACAGGCTCTGTCCTAACAATCCTGTAGCCCTATAGATTGTTCTGGGTTAGCTTTTGCATTAGAAAACCACTCATTTCTGCTGCAAATCCCAGCAGGTAGCCTGTTCAGTTGCACCCATTAACATGAGATATTGTTTGGCTGGTAGAGTCAAAGCAGAATTAGTTCAATCATTCAAGTCTCTCACAGGCTTTTCCCTCCAGAGCTGCATCTTTACTGAGCACAAGCCATTAAGGAGAGTGGTTTACGTGCCATGAAAAAAGACCATATCTCTCGCCATACGTGGCCAGCAGCAGACCTGACAGGAAGCTCCCTCCCACAAAGCCCTCAGAGAAGATCAGTTTTACTTATCCTGCACAACCGGTGCAGGTGACGACTCCGCTGGAGCAGGTTGCAGAAGAGAGAGGAGGAACATTTGTGGATGAGGTTTGTAACGCAAAGGGAAGGCAATATTCCCGCTGATGTGCCTGGGCACTGCCAGCAGCAATGTGGCACAGGGCTGCTGGCAGTCCCTGGCCACCCCACCGCCCAGCCCCAGCAGTCTCCTACGGTCCAGCATGGCAGCTTCGCTTCTATGTTGGGGGGCAAGTGCTGGGGGTCTTTGTTCCCTGCCTTCCACAGGGGCACCCCTGGATCCTGGTTTAGACAGAGGTGGGGCTTTCTCAGAAGCTGTGAGTGGAGGGCACCTGGGCTTTATTGGGCTTTTGGCTCCTTCACAACAAGTTCCCATCACTGGCCTTGGAGAGGACGCTGAGCCCCTTGAAGAGTCTCTCCTTCTAATATGGTGCGACCATAACTTTGAGCTCTTTGTTACTGGATCCCTTCATCCACCGGCCTAACAAGGCAGGTGGTTTCACCCTCCAAAGGCTAACAGGTCTGTCCAAAGGATTGGTGGAGTTTCCTATGTTTCATTTTCAAGGCTAAAAGGAGCACCAGAGAAATTTTAAAGGACTCAAAATACCTGCTTGTTTCACACTATAGACAAGTTAAAAGACAGCAATCTTGCTTTTCAGCTAAGAAATCACATTCAGTAGTTTCCTATTAGAAAGAGGTTTTTTTTTCTTTATTGACACAGGTTACTCACCATTTGCAGCCAGGCATTTGTGATCAACACTTGATTCTTCTCATCCTTCGAACAAAAGGGGGAAGGAAAGGGAAGAGAAGAGAAAAAGGGACGAGACTCAAAGTACAGTTTGATTACAGGTAGAAGAGTTTCTCTTTCTTTAGAAAACCCAGACTGTTGGGATAAATAAACACAAAAACTTTATGGGTTAGTTTGTGAGCTCAGTGCAAAACCACTGAATTGCATTATATCGCCCAGGCAATAATAACTCTTTTCTGCCTTTTAAACCTGCAGACCGCCTGCATTTATCAGAACTGATCAACAACAGAAGTGAAAATAATCACTTTCATTTTGCTGAGGACAATCAGGCTGCTTACCAAAAGCACAAGTATTCCTTCTAGCCAGTTGGTCAAAACAAGATGATTTCCAGTACCACACAGCATGCAGTAGTTGGGAGAAATTTTATGTTATAGTTGCTGCCACTGCAAAATGATGGTGAAAAAGAGCTGGAAGTCCTGTTCCTTTGGAGTGTCGGTATTACGTAGCTTAGCTCAGGCTTAGAGGGAAGGACTGGCTGGCCTTGGGCAAAAGCTAACACGCAGCAAAAGGACAGAGATGCTCCTGAGAGGGAGCTCACATGGTGCCTGCACAAAGCAGGAGTTTGTAGGTTCAGACACCTGTACGCAGAGGCCACGGGGAAGCTGCTCTGACTCACAAAAGAAACAAAGAAGTCCTCACCCAGCAGGTCTCCAAGTGCTTTGGGGAGCTGCAGGGTGCTTAGCTTGCTGCAGTTGGCAGGTGCAGGACCCTGTGGTGCTAGTGCCACAGCCAGGATAGAGAGCAGGGCTGCAGAGTCATCGCAGTGCAGACACCCCCATACACTGGGTGGCACAGCCTGGCACAGCTCCAGATGCCACCACAGGCACTTCCCAGGAGCTGAGACGGGGGTACTCGGTATTATTTTAGAAAAACACCAGTCTGCTCACCTCAAGCTACATTTATGCTCTCTTTCCTCCCCTCTTCATCTCCAAAGCTACCCTCACAGTAGCTATGCAAAGAAACTACCCTAAAAGCACTAGGAAAGACGTGAGCTGCTCAAAAGCAGACTGCATTATCTCACCCTGAGTGTGAGCTGCATCACTAGGTGTGTGCTTTCTCCTGTGAGGCCTCTGGGTTTAATTCATGTGTGTCCCACACAGGAACTATGACTGCAGACTCCTAGGATAATGCACGAAGTAGAACTGCCTGGTGAAGCCTCCTAATTACTGATTCCCCAGCATATAGGATACTGGACCACTGGTACTGCTGAAACCTTAGCATGAACCTTGTCTGTGTCATGCTCTCCTCTCTTCTCTCACTTGGGTTGTTGGAACTGCATAAACATCCCAACCTAGAAAGGGAGACATCATTGATCTGGAGGATTCCTGATAGTTTTGGCACTGTGGGCAGAGTTATCCTCTGCAGCCAGGCTCCTGTTCCCAGGAAAAGCAAACTTCAGGCATGAAACAGGCCTTTGCCATAGTCCTCTATGCAAAACTGTCTATCACACTACCTCCTCTCCTGCTCCTCTTAAGTACCCTTGAGACCTGCCTAAACTGTTTCTGCTTCTGTGACATGCTGCATAAAAATCAGATGGGATTTTGTATCATGTTATATTGTTTTTATGTTTCCCATTCACCTCTCTGCTGCTCCCCAAATCATGGCAACAGATACCTGCCTCGCTTTGTGCAAACCACAATCCACCTCCAGAGGCCCTGTCCATCTGCAACTCCTTTTGTCCCCTTGGCTGCAATTGCTGAAGCAATTGTGAGAAAGTCCACAGAAAAATCATAGAATCATAGAATGGCATAGGCTGGAAGGGACCTCAGAGATCATCTAATCCAACCTCCCTGTCATGGGCAGGGACGCCTCTCAACTAGATCAGGCTACTCAAGGCTCCGTCCAATCTGGCCTTGAACACCTCCAGGGAGCGGGCATCCACAACTTCTCTGGGCAATTTATTCCAAAGTCTTACCACCCTCGTACTGAAGACTTTCTTCCTAAGATCTAATCTAAATCTGTTCTCCTTCAACTTAAATCCATTTTCCCTTGTCCTATCAGTGGACACTTTTGTAAAAAGTCCCTCCCCAGCCTTCCTGTACGTTCCCTTCAGGTATTGGAAAGCAGCTATTAGGTCCCCCTGAAGTCTTCTCTTTTCAAGGCTGAACAATCCCAGCTCTCGCAACCTGTCCTCGTAGCAGAGGTGCTCCAGCCCCTGGATCATCTTTGTGGCCCTCCTCTGAACACACTCTAACAAATCTATGTCTCTCTTATGGTGGGGACACCAGAACTGGACACAGTATTCGAGGTGGGGTCTCACAAGAGCAGAGTAAAGGGGGAGAATCACCTCTCTTGACCTGCTGACCACGCTTCTCTTGATACATCCCAGGATGCGGTTGGCCTTCTGGGCCGCATGAGAGCACTGCCGGCTCATGTTGAGCTTCTCTTCTATAAACACCCCCAAATCCTTCTCTTCAGGGCTACTCTCAGTCCACTCTGTGCCCAGTTTGTATTTGTGCCTAGGATTGGCCTGACCCAGGTGAAGGACCTTGCATTTTGACTTGTTGAAGCTCATGCAGTTTGCACTGGCCCAATTCTCAAGCCTATCAAGGTCTCTCTGGATGGCATCTCTTCCCTCAAGTGAGTCCACGGCACCACACAACTTGGTATCATTGGCAAATTTACTGAGGGTGCACTCAGTGCCGTCATCCATGTCACTGACAAAGATGTTGAACAGCACTGGATCCAGAACAGACCCCTGAGGGATACCGCTTGACACTGGTGTCCATGTAGACATTGCACCATTGACCACAACTCTTTGAGTGCGACCATCCAGCCAGTTCTTTATCCACCGAGTGGTCCATCTGTCAAATCCGTGTCTCTCTATTTTAGAGACAAGGATGTCATGTGGGACAGTGTCAAATGCCTTGCACAAGTCCAGGAAAATGACATCCGTTGCTTTACCCACGTCAACCAGAGCTGTAGCTTTGTCGTAGAAGGCCACTAAATTAGTCAGGCACGACTTGCCCCTAGTGAAGCCATGTTGGCTGTCACCAACCACTTGGTCATTTTTTATGTGCCTTAGTACAGCTACCAGGAGAATCTTTTCCATGATTTTACCTGGCACAGAGGTAAGGCTGACTCGTCTGTAGTGAAAAGAAAAATCACACACAGGACTAAGCTTGTTGAGACACATTTTTCAGATACTGAAGTATTCAAAGTGATAAACACCAATTTGGAAAGGTATAAAGTCATAAAGTAAAAAAAAAAACCACAAAAACAAACATAGCTGGTAATTGATGGGGTCATCAGAGCTACCTATGTCAACTGACCTGGGAAATGAAAACAACACTGCAATATAAAGACTGTCCCAGGTATCCTCAGAGGCCAGCCCTTCCCTGTCTGACTGATGCCTTCCTGGCCACCAATGACGCCTCAGGTGTCTTCTAGGGATGGTGACCATGATGCTAGTCTGAATTGTTCATTAAATTCTAGCAATTTTTGTGTTGCTAGCCAATCAATAATTGCTTTATACTTGTAGGCTGCACATGTCCTCCTTGCAAAGTCTTTCTGTCTACTGCTAAAGCAGCATGAACACCATGACCGAAAAGATGGGCTGCAACTTTCCTGTGCAAATGAAGGTTTTTCTCCATCTACATTGCACCCTATAGGAAAGGAGAGGAGTGGACCTTACTCTTTTTGTTGACTACCTGATCTGGGAAGGATAAAGGATGAGCTCCAAGTGTTTGTGCTTGCCCGGAGAGAGGGTTGAGTTACAGGGAGGGGCCGAGTGTCTCTGTCTCTTCTCTTATCTCAGCCACTGCTGGAACAGGGATAAGAGAAGGCTCCAGACCTCCAGGAACAGGGGCCAATAAAAAGGGGCAACCCACAGACACATCACAGAGGGATTCTTTTCCCCCATTGGCAGGTCTGACACTGGATCCAGGACTAGCGATCTTTCCTTTTCTCTCTCTCTTCCTCTCTGTCTCTCTCTCTCCCTTTTCTTTTAAAGTTATTAAGTAACATAAGGCTTACCTTGATTTTCTGCAAAGCCACATGGCTTGGGTGGATGTAACTGTGAGAAGGCAAATATAACTGTGAGAGGGCCAACATGCTCCAGTGTTCATTCTATAGAAGCTTTCTATTAAAGTTGATGTTTCGTTTTGGACCTTGAGTGTTATCTCACCTTTTTCCACACCAAGGAGATCTGCAAATCTGAGTCACTCCCACCTTTTACCTAGGTGGGCTGTGACAGGAAGCCTATGGGTCTCCTGCATGTGGAGATGCCTCCTGTCAGAAGCCTTTCATGTGTGGCTCTGGATTTACAAGGAAACTCCCTTTTACCTGATGTAGTGAATTTTTACTTGACAGGCTCCATGTCTGCAAAGGAAAACATGGCTGACTTCTGTATTTCACGAAACAGTCTGTTGCCCTTACCCGCTCCTCTGTCACACCTCTGTGAGCTCCCTGTTCAAAGTCAGATGCTAATGACCCTGGTAATCAGCTTTGACTCTAACCAATTTATCAGCCATGTATTTCAGGCTGCATTAAATTTATTATCTAGGGTACGCCTTGCCTCATTTTCACAGGGCTACTGTGTTCATCATGTTTGTCCTGCTTCTCAGATTTGTTTTGCAGTCAAAGGAAAGCTTGTCTATTAGAGTTCTTACAGGTTTATCTACAGTGTAACCATGCCCTGCATGGTCTTCCTTGTCTTGCCTTTTGATAACAGCAGTCAGCACAAGCACAAGAGCTTTGGGCTGCTTACATCTCTCTCAGCCTTGAGGGAAAAAAAAATGTCACTTCAGGACATTTTCATGGCCATTCAGAGTCTATTCTCATTCTTGCCTTCTGGCTGCTGAGCTTTCAAAGTGTATTTGGCTTTATGGACAGCAAAACACAGAAAACGTTATTTCCATATCCAGCACTGATCAACACATGCAGCCTGATGGGGCCTTCTTCTCACAGGATGGAACAGAAAGTTTTCCAAACTAGGATCTGAATTTGCCAGAAGTACCTGGTTTGCAGGAGCAGCAAAGCACACTTTATGGTGGGCAGGCATTTGTCCAGGTGTAGCTCTCTTGCTAAGCCCCTTCTAGGACCTCAAGGAGCCTGGCCAGGGGAAGAGTGCATGCTGAGGCTGCCCAGGATGTGAAGGCAGTGGAAGTCTAGAGTCTGAATCCATCCCCTGTTTGAGTAAGAGTCTTTAAGGGCAGAGGTGTTTATGGAGCTTTCCATCTTTTCAGGTGTGGTGGTTTACTGAGCCATGTAGCTTTGCATCCTATAAGGAAATAGTTTGGCCTTTGAAATGGGCTGGTTTCCTTGCCTTTCCAGAGCTGCAGAAGAATCACAGCTCCTGCTGTCTTCATCATGACCTGTGGACTGTGTACATTTCTGAGGTATCCGGGCACAGGAGGGACCGTATTTGTCTGTTACAAATATACCTGCAGACAATCTTACTCTGTCCCAAGATACTTGCAGACAATCATGATACTTACAGTCAATCTTACTCTGTCCCAAGAAGTCACTGGCCGGTACTGCTTTGCCTAACTAAAAGCTAATTCTTGTGCTTGGGAAGCACTGGAGGTGGTTCCCACACTGTGTGTCATTGGTTCGTGCAGGCAGATTTAAGGTTAGTTGTGAGGATGTCTTTCATCCCAGGAGAAAACTTGAATAATCCATCCCACTACTTTTCCCATGCAAGGTTTTTATCTCACTTGGCACTGTCAGCCTTGGGGACGGCCTTCCCTCTGTGTTTGGCAGGCTCTCAGCTCCTGGCTTTCCCTGCAGCAAAGCAAACAAAGCAGCCCTGCTAAGATCCCAGCTGAGACTGGAGATCACTGGCTCCCAGAGATGCTTTTCTAGCACTGTCCCGGCAGTTCCCCTGGGCTTCAAATGTTCAGCTCAGACAAATCAGATTGATTCTGGTCTTCAGAAATGCTGAAAAGCTAATGCTGTGGTCACTAGCTAGTGCAACTCTTGTCCTCTAAATCCTTCCTGTCTTTATCTGGGTCACTTTCTCCCCTTTCTATCTCCAGCCTAACCTCAGTGAATCCTCTGCCCTGGATATCTGCTTACTCGTACAGCCACCTTTGACCCGCGGAGAGTGACAGAGTTAGTCTGATTTGTTCCAGTGCACATGCTGCAACATGTGAATACCCTAATCTCAATCCAAAGCTTACAACATATGTAGGTCTCCCTGCCTTTTGCACGTCTACCTGTCACTAGTTTCTCCCTTGCCAGGCCAACGTCTAGATAAACTGTAACTGCCCTCAGCCACGTAATTACCTGGGTCATAGCACATGGACAAAAACCCCAAAGCTATTCCTGGTTCGGTAGTCACATCATATAGTAACATGTCACCTCTGTAGTAAGGCACTTGTTATCAGGTGACTGTCAGGTGTCATTAACTCTTGTCCTCTCACAGACCCACAGAACTGGGAGTTGAATCAGACATTGATTTATTGTAAGACACTGATCATAAAAGACCCAGATTGAACAGGTAACTCTCAGAGGTCACCAAAGGCCATATGTGGCTGCTTTGGTTAATTTCTTTCTTTAAAAACAACAACAACAAAAAATAAAAAACCAAAACCCACATTGTTTTGTGCCTGAATACAAGGAAGGATTTGGTCAAAAGACATGGAGACATTGACATGGAGACTTGGAAAGTTTTCTTAGAAGAGGCATTGGTCTCTGCACAGGATTTTGATGAAGAATGTCAAAAGGAATTGATGAGGCTTTCAAATGCTTGTACACTCAGTCTACGACTGCAGCAGGAAGTCTTTTCCATTGCTGAAACACACATCTGCCCACAACCTTCAGC
Organism: Tauraco erythrolophus; assembly: GCF_009769465.1. Taxonomy (NCBI): domain Eukaryota; kingdom Metazoa; phylum Chordata; class Aves; order Musophagiformes; family Musophagidae; genus Tauraco; species Tauraco erythrolophus. Next base: position 64,660,416 of record NC_141496.1, read on the forward strand.
TGATTAACTAAAATTCAGCATGAATGCATTGTATGGTTGAAGTCCCACGAAACCAGACAGTTTGAGGAAAACCCAAGTTGCCTTGGCAACATTCAGTAAGCATCACTGAACAGCCTTTATATTTTAAGGGTCTCATTAAAAAGTTGGAATAAATGTTTCCACGGTAACATCAACTTTGAAGAGATATCTGATGTTTAAGTACTTCAACTCCATACCTTTAACAAAGCACCCTCAGGAGGAAGATGGGAATCAGAGAGGATGGCCCGAAGTCAAGGTGGCCTAGAGTCAAGGTGAAAGGTTGGGGAGAGATATAAAAATACACTGGAACAATAAAGGATGAACAAACATCCATTGACACCTGCTGAGCATTTCTTTGCCCATCAGGATGGTGATGCGACCAGGCCAGTGTTGTTAAGCTAAGGAGGTTATAGTTAAGAGTTCATAGCTGGACACCCACACCCTCCTGCTTTTCTCATTTTGTTGCTTGGGCTTTTTCTCCTATGAATGGTTGGCGGTGATGTCTTATGTTTTTCACCTACGGTTGAGTCACATTCCCATCTGCTGCCACTGGCTTCTCCTTGAGGTCATGACTTTCTTGGTCCCTCTCCTGTCTTAGAAAGGCACGCGTCCTTTCACTGTGGGCAAGCAGCACCATCTGCCTGTAGTCTTTGCACTGAGTAGCAGCCTGAGGCTGCCTGGTCCCACCGACTCTAACCACCCACAGTGTTCTCCTCCCCAGAAGAGTATTCTGGGGGAAGTATCATTGCACCCCTGTCTGCTGCTTACAGCAGGCCTGTGCACACTTGCTTTCATAGCAGGAGCTTTACATGTTGGAGAGTCTGGCGTCTGCCAGATCACACTCCTTCCCTTGCAAACCCCTGGAGCCAGGAGCAATCACTTGTGCTAAGAGTGGAGACTTTAACAGAACCCTGTACTGGGACAGGCACGGAGTTCAAATAGGGGCTGTGTTAGAATAGCCTGCAAACATAGGGATGCCAGTCATATTCCTCAGGAAACATAATGCATGCCCAACAAAATCTGTGGAAAGTGATCCTTGTAAAGGCTTTGGCTCTCCATACGTCAGAGACCTACCAGTTGCTTTGGTATGGATGATATACACAAAGGCTGAGTTTACGTGCAGAAATCCAAAATCTGCTGCAGGGAGTACTGAACCTGCATATTCCCCAAAAATGAGTGCGAAAGGAAGGAACAAGGGAAGAAATGCAATTTTTTGCTGCCAGCCAAGGCGTTCGAGGAGGCAGCTCTCCCAGTCACTCACACAATTGGTGACCAAGAGTCTGCCAAGCCTACAGATTTGTACCTTACCTGCCTTTTTGCCCACATTTTCCAATTTACTCTACTGCTGTGGCGAAAAAAGGCAGACTTGTTCTTGCCCCGCATATGTGATGTGACCTTCAACTACAGCCCAGACTGTGGGTACCTGCCTTAGGAAACCAATTTTTTTTTTTGCAAGCTGCAGCTTCTCAGCATTGCCTAAAGATAAGGACTGCTGTGAAGTGCGTCATGTTACAGACTCCAGCAATGGTTTTGAAACCGTTTGACCTCAAGTCTTTCAACAAAGACCTGCAAATTCCACAGACTCCCTGTCCCCACACTGCTACATGGTCCTGGGGAGAGCGAAGCCACTAGCTTTGTCCCACTGTTTCACAGATGCTTCTTAAGGAAACAGCAGGAGCTGGGTCAGAGGGCCTCATGTGGCTGTCCAGCACAGCGCTGTTCTGTGACTGCTTGGATGAACTGACGTATGTGGTTGGTTCCTGGGGGAAAGGATGTTATGTCACCATCCAAAAGCAGTCAGTCTTCCATTAAAACCCCAAGTCATTCACACACAGCATGTAGGTGGTTCGTATATTCTCCAGGGTGGATACCTCATCCTGAAATAGCCCTCTGTGTGTTTTGTGCACAGTCGGCAGGTGTTCAACAAACAGGACTAGATATGAACCGTTATTCCAAGCTATTAATTATTCATTGCCTTTTTCAGCATTTGAAATCACAGGGAAAGCAGTGGGAGGAAGGTTGAGAACGGTCCCAAACAGGCCAACCCTGAGTACTTATCAGGGGCTCACACTCAGGCTATCTGCGAGGCTGCCTTTGCTTTTCTTCCTGTATTCACATGCTGCTGTGACAGTACAGCAAAATAAGGGGACATAGTACTATTTCAAAACTCAAGCGAGCTCTTGAAGCCTGTGATCAGGGATGGGAAAGGGAGGAAAAGGTTTTTACTGTGGAGCTTAAGTCACTGTCTCTCAGGAGATACACTAGGAGAACATAGTATTAAAATACTAACCTTTCAAACACTGAGAAACTAAAAAATACTAGGTTCAAGGCCACTCCAACAGCTTTTGTTTAACTGCTTTATTGCAAGTGGTTGCTTTAGAAACATGATCATTTGCAGTGCACCTGCCCCATGCTGGCTTCCATAGTCCCCTGGCAACAGTGAGGCATGGACAGGAGAAACCTCCGATTTCTGGGGACCCTGCTGCCTTTCCTGGAAGGAAATGTGGAAAATGTTTTCCATTTCAAGCATCTTCGTGCTTCTCCAAAGGACAACATACTTTTTCTGTCACTGCTATTAAGTTCTTGAGTGATAATCAGGAAAATCTCACTTTAAATAAATGTTGCTCCTGTGCACCTTGGGGACTTGATGTAAAAGTACTAATGTCTCTTAAAAATCATTGATGGCTTAAGACCTAAATTCCCACATCTTCAAACAGCATAGTATAGCCTTTTCACCAAACAGGCAGAAAATTAGTTAGTTATCGTGAAACACTCAAGCTGGGTGACCACCACTGAAAACCCCAGAAGGAAATCAAGCCATTCTTTTGTTAGAGGCACAGCTACAAATTACAGCTTGGAGAACTGTCCTGAGAGAAAATAAACTATTGAATTGCTGCTCACTAAGTGGGCCCCCTTCACTCTTTGCCCCAGCCAGGCAGAAGTGTATGAAAAAAGCCGCAGGTAAAACTCAGGTAATTCAGGATTCATCATAATGCTTCATGCAAGTGTGTGCACAATGTAGTATTAGAAAGGAAGCCGTAATGCTCATGATGCCTAACTTCATTGTGCTAGCAAACTCACGTGTCATGCATTTAATTGGTTTAGTAAGACTGACATTTTGATAATATCTGGCACATAGAAGGCAGCCAAAATAATAATTTATAGATCAATTAGCCCTGGCTTCCCCACTTTTCAAGTTCCTTCCATGCTAATGAAGAGGCCAATTTATTTAATTTTTCTTTCCAGAGTTCAAAATTGGTCACAGTAAGTGAGCTTTGTGGCCAGGAGAGAGAGTTTGGGATTTAACTTTAATGAATCTGTTGGTCTAACAACCTGTCTGTAACTTTTCTGTCCAGAATTTTAATGACTACTATTCATGATCACTAATTACTGGTTTTCAGCTTTTATAATGATGACCAGTCTGTTTTCCTTCTCAGTTACACCATTTTACATCAGTCTCACTGCTCTGGTCTCACTGAATTTGCTCTTACAAGAGGAGACTGAAATTTCTGGTGGACAAAAAAATGTCTGGAAAGATATGTGGTTTGGCAGAGTGGGTCTATACAAGTAGAAACAGAGGAAACATAGCTCTCAAAGGCTGCAGAGGAAGCCCACAAATAAATAGAAAGACATTACCAGGAGAGGAAAAAGAAAGACACTTTAATCTAGGAGGGTTGAAAAAGTCAATTTCTCTCTATAGCACTTAACAATGCTTTGTAATGACATAGAATTTGGAATACCTGCTTCATAATCCTTTCCTCATTACTTCTTTCTCTTTCATATACTCTGTGTTTCAGTCTTGAGTGGTCAAGCTTACATTGTTGAAGTTATCTATCTATAAAAGATTTGTACAGGATGTACTATCAGGATTATGGTTTAATCTAGTGAATACTGATACTATATTGGGAATAATATGTGAACAGGTGCTTATGTGTACTGGCATATTTATATTTCTTTCCTTGAATCACTCATCTGTTGATCTGGGTTTGCTGCATAACACCCAGTGCAGAGATTTGGACATGTGGTGGTGATGGGATGAAGGGTGGGAGGGGATGACCTAGCTGCTGTAAAGTCAGTTTAGGAAGGGAGAGGAGAATTAGAGCTAGAAATTTAACCTTTGGACTTTCCGGTTGTTCAATTCACCTGCAGAACCAGCCCTAGAAAGCCTCTGTCCTAGAGGATCGAATGGTTAGCAGCCTGATGGACCTGGCTTGCCCCTAGGGCAGTACCCAGGACCAGCATGGCTGGCTGCCGCCCTCCTCTGCCCTGCTGGCAGAACCACTGCCAGCACTGGCCACCTCGCAGCCTTGCGGCAGCTCTTGCCTCCAGCCACACCTGGCAAAGGGGGAAACAGTGCCTGTGCTATATTAACGCTTACCAGAATGAACAAGCACGTTTTCAGATGAGAAAGCAGAGCTGTTTTCACAAGCTGATGGAGTATAACAAGGCCCTTCTCCATCTTGCAGTTTATGAAACAAAAGAACTTAAAAGCAAGGAGATAAACATCTAAAGGTATTCAGATCTGACAGATATTATGTGAAGAAACTGACACTACAAGGGCTGTGTCAGAAGGTACCACGGTGCTGAGTGTCACCCTCCTACCCTCTCACCTTCATCTTACGGCACAGAGTCTATCAACAGGCAACCTCTAGCTTTGGCAATTGTCACTCAAGTGGAGAACTATCCAGCAAAAAGCTCATTGCATAGCAGCTCTTGGGGAATCAGTGCGAGAATCCAGCTGAGGAGTGGATCACTCGGGAACTGGGCAGGCTGATGAGGGCATCTCTGATGTGAAGAGATGCCTGCATTTAAAAGTTATTCTTTCACCAAACACTTCCTTAAAAAAAACCCTGAACCAATCCAAAATCAAAAAACCTCAACCCCTTCAATGCTGCAATCTCTGATTTAGGGGAAAGCCAGTGTAAGCTAAAGCTTAATCCCAACAGGCTGGTAAATTCCTGGTAGAGAAGATAAAAACTGCTCTGCTGCTAAGCGAGCATGCTGCTTACTGTGGAAACAGCTGCATCTGAGAGCTCAGGGAAAGTATGTGGACATCTTTTCCCTTGGTTTCCCTGCACAGCAAGGCACAGACATAGTTTTCAGGAAAAAAACCTGAAACTTTGTTCTTTGTTGCCTCACTAAATTCTGTTACCTTGCCTTGCTGCTTTCCAAATCTGCGAAGAGCTTTAACACATTGCAGCAACAAAATGTGCAGTTTAAGTGGGATCGTTTGCAAGCATGTGATCAGGTTTGGGATGATCCTGCAGTCCCTAGAATATACAATCATTTTACACACTGTTCAACCAAATCAAAACAGTACATACTAAATTTTCCAGATATAGCATTTGTTTGGGGTTTGCAGCACAAAATACAGTAAAATTATGTATTTTTTTGCTTCTGGAAGTGCAAAATGACTCATGGATGGTTGAGGATTTTCTCAGTATTTTTTGTGGCTTCTGTCATGGTTTAGGCGGCTCTGGCAACTAAACGCCACGCAGCCGCTCACTCACCCTCCCCCACCCCCAGGGGACGGAGAAGAGAATTAAAGGGGAAAAGGGAAAGACACCCATGGGTTGAGACAAGAACAATTTAATACTACTACTAATATATGACTATATACATATGTATAATGATACATATACAAACAAGTGATGCACAGTGTAATTGCTCACCACCTGGTGACCAATGCCCATTCTATCCCATACTAATGATCCTGAAACAGGTAAGTGCCAACACAGCAATTCCAGAAGAGCGAGAGGCCCCAAAAGAGAACGAGAGAGAGAGCACTCCGAGAGTCTGAGAGTGAGAGCCTCTGGAAGAGCAAAACCCCTTCTTTCCAGTCAATCCTCATTTTTATACTGGGCATGATGTTGCATGATATGGAATGCTCCATTGGCCAATTTAGCACTCAATCCTAAATCTAAGTTCAAATCATAAGGGGAGTTGTGGACCTGGCCATGCTCCCCCTTATCCTGTTGTGCTCCTGCACACTGGCAAGACATGGGAAGCTGAAAAGTCCTTGAGGCCTCAGTGCCAACTATAAACATCAGTGCACGATCAACATTCTTCTCAGAACAAGTCTCAGACTAAAACCAAAGCACAGAGCTCTTCTGGCTGCTAAAAAGAAGAATGAACTCTGTCCAAGCTGAAATCAGAACAGCTTCTCACTGGACACTCACAGTCTCTTTTTCTAGTTGTTAAGCCCTCTGAAACAGGAGGAAATTTCCACAAAACACCTGAACAACCATGTGGCATTACATACTCGGGCAACCTGTCAGCTCTTGGGGTGGTTTTCTGGGTCAGTGGCAGCTGGAAGGATCAACATGGAGGAGAACAGTACTACAGGACTTCGCTAGGCACAGGGACCCTAGCAGTCAGACCCTTGGCATGGCTCTGCAGAAGATAACATGGTCAGGGACAGTGTGACGGCTCCTTCTTGCACAAGGCTAACGAGTGTGCTTAGCTGTGTACAGTCTCTGAAAGGCAAAAATGGAGTAGTTACAGAAAACTTCAGAGGTGCATTTGCTTTTTGGAAGGGGATTTTGAGGCATTTATTATCTCTGCAGCATTGTGCAGCCACGTTGTAGCACTGTGCTGGTTTTGGCTGGGATAGAGTTCATTTTTTTCGCAGTAGCTAGTATGGGGCTACGTTTCGGATTTGTGCTGAAAACAGTGTTGATAATACAGGAATGTTTTTGCTATTGCTGAGCAGTGCTCACACAGAGTCAAGGCCTTTTCTGCTTCTCGCACCACCCCAGCAGTGAGCAGGCTGAAAGTGCACAAGAAGTTGGGAGGGGACACAGCTGGGACAGCTGACCACAAATGACTAAAGAGATATTCCATACCATATGATGTCACGATCAGTGTATAAAGCTGGGGGAAGAACAAGGAAGAGGGGGACGTTCAGAGTGATAGCGTTTGACTTCCAAAGTAATGGCTATATGTGATGGAGCCCTGCTTTCCTGGAGATGTCTGAACACCTGCCTGCCAATGGCAAGCAGTGAATGTTTAACTTTGCTTGCATGCACAGCTTTTGCTTTACCTATTAAACTGTCTTCATCTCAATCCACAAGTTTTCTCATTTTCACTCTTCCGATTCTCTCTTGCATCCTACTGGGGGAAAGTGAGCGAGCTGCTGTGTAGTGTTTAGTCGCTGTCTGGAGTTAAATCGTAACAGCACTCTTCTTAAAATTAGGCTCTTTTTTTAGAGTTTTTTTTAAAAAAGTGTGATGCATTTCTTGTCTGGCCATGATTTTCTTCTTCATACTCTTCTGCTGGTTGACTGCTTGGTTTCTTTTTCTCTTCGTACATTTAAACTTGCAGTTTGAGGAAACATGTGACCTAGAAAGCTAATAAAACAAGCTTTTCCTGTAGACCACCAAGTGCAGTGAGGCTATTGTGCAGTGGTACTGACACTCTGATCCAAGGATAATGGTAAGTAGTATCACTAACAGAAGGAAAGCTGAAAAATAGAGACTAGGTTTTTTAAAAAATATCTCACCAGTGCTTCCACATAAGGGATGTGGATCCCCTCAGATAAGATCCTCTGCAAAGCCAACAGGAGCTATGAAAACAGTCGTTTGTGATGACAAGTGGTTTCTACCGAGCAGGCTCCTACCACATTGAGCCAAGGGAAAAACGCTTCCATTTCTTCTGCTTTGAAATATGTCATGCCTCATTTTCTAACTGTTCTAGTTTGACCAACTGTCTGGGCTCTTAGACAAAACAAGAAGGAAATTCTTGTTCCAGGTGCTCTTGGATGTGGTATACACTGGATTGCCCCAGCAGGGCTTGGCAGGGCCTGACAGTGCTCTGTGGGAGAAATCACCAGTCAAATGCCCTGCTTGTGCACAGGGAGTGCCGGGCTTCTGCCAGGAAAGGGTTGAGGGCAGGGTCCAAGCAAAGTGACCCTCAGAAACTGTGTACATATGAGACAACTCAGCATGAGGTTGTCCTTAATGAGCCCTGAGGGGGTGTAACTGCCCCTCTTTCTGCCCATTTGTTTCCTGGATTTAAGAAGTCTGTCTTGTTTGTAGTTGTGAATTAACATAATTTTAGAAAAAGTCTTAAGCCTAATGACAAGAAGTCTCTTACTTGCATTTGTCTACCACAACAGCAACAAGCAGAGAACATATTCTTCACAGCTTTGAATACGATCACTGGCTTTGAGTGCTGGAAACCACACAGATCCTGTGTGGGCAAATACAAGCTGGTAGGAGCAGAAAACCTAATCCAAGGTAGTCACACTTTGAAATTTTCTTTGAATAGATGTGAGGAGGTGAGATTTTAAGTAAAGTCACTTGTCACTACTATTTTGCAAACCACAGGGATCTCAGAACTCTCCTCTCTACGTAGCAAAGTGAATCTAGATTGTCATCAATGATATTCTCAGTAGGCTGGCTGCAGAAGGTGAATTTAGATTTTGTTATATTATAATACGGTATGTGTAAGAAACAGACTTACAGAGGCATGTCATGGAACTGTCCTAGAAAGAAGTGCATTAGATGTGATGCCAGGTCTTGACAAGGGTAAGGAGTGAATTTCTGCAAGTATCAGTGGCAGATCCCTTGTTCCTTCCTTGCAACAACAAAACAGGTGTCCTGGTTTTAGCTGGGACAGTGTTAACTCTTCTTTTTAGCAGCTAGAAGAGCTCCGTGTTTTGGTTTTACTCAGAGGCTCCTCTGAGAAGAATGCTGACAGCGCACTGATGTTTGTAGTTGGCACTGAGGTCTCAAGGACCTTTCAGCTTGCCGTGTTCTTGCCAGTGTGCAGGAGCACAACAGGATAAGGGGGGAGCATGGCCAGGACAAGGAGTCCACGACTCTCCTTACAATTTGTACTTGAACTTAAGATTGAGGGCCAAACTGGCCAATTGGTATTCCATATCATGCAGTGTCATGCCCAGTATAAGAGTGAGGGTCAGCCGGAAAGAAGGGCTTTTGCCCTTCCAGGACTCTCACTTTCCGGCTTTCAGAGTGTTTTCTCTTTCTCTCGCTCTCTGTCTTGGGGCCTCCCGTTCATCCGGGATCACGGTATCGAGTTTTATCCATTTTGGGATTGCAGTTTTGGAACGAGACAGGCCTCGGTCAAGGGGTGGTGAGCAATTACATCGTACATCACTCGTTTGCATATGTTTATCCTCATACATATCTGTGTTTATATATATATTGGTAGCGGTAGTAGTAAATTGTTCTTATCTCAACCCACGTGTCTCTTTTCTTTTTCCTCTTTGATTCTCTCCCTCATCCCTGGGGGTGGGGGAGGGTGAGAGAGGGACTGTGTAGGGTTTAGTTGCCAGAGCGGCCTAACTCACGATACAGGAGACTTGTTTTCATCTTCTTGACATTGTTTCCTCCCACAGGAAAACCAGTACACCATCCACTGTCTCACATTCATTGCAGTGACTACTTGCAAAGCATCCCAGTGAGTCCAGCAGTACTGTTGTATGCATTCGCATACCATACTTCCCTGAGTACAGAGTCCTTGTTTCCTCTCTAGGGAGCATAGTGCATGGAGTTCCCTCAGGGTGGGACCTTGCCTAGCACTCTGCTCTGTTATGGTCACAGAGCATGCTGGACACACAAGTCCTCAGAGCAGCTTTAAGCTTTGCTAGTACATACACCATTACCAAGATGTGATGCTGTGATGCTGTCTATCCCCATCCCTGAGTGAGAAGCAACTGTGCATCAGCTGCCTTGTCTTGTGCCAGGCAGGGCAGCTGAGCAGGCAGTCTACTCACTCCCAGCCTCTCATCTGAGTGAACAGAGATGTGCCCACTTGGTTTGCCTCATGGTGTGTCACCTATTAGAGGTTACCTCTCTCTGTACCTTGCCTGCTACTCTTTACAACACTGTGGCTATCATGACCCCTGTTTTAAACAGACATTTTCTTCAGCAGCTGGAGCATCCAGATGCTGCAGTCTGTCCAGCTGGCCATGGAGGCCAAGGGGCTGTGTCCATGCTCATTATCAGCTTGCTGCTGGCATATTTCTACATTGCTTCCTGATTTGGGGACCCATGGGAGCAGCGTTTTGTGGACTTGGAGTCCCCAACACAAGGACGTGGAGCTGCTAGAGCGGATCCAGAGGAGGGCCACGAGGATGATCCAAGGGCTGGAGCACCTCTGCTATGAAGACAGGCTGAGATAATTGGGGCTGTTCAGCCTGGAGAAGAGAAGGCTCTGGGGTGATCTTATTGCAGCCTTCCAGTACTTAAAGGGGGCCTACAAGAAACCTGGACACGGACTTTTTGCAAGGGCATGTAGTGATAGGACAAGGGGCAATGGCTTTAAACTGAAAGCAGGGAGATTTAGATTGGATATAAGGAAGAAATTTTTCACTCTGAGAGTGGTGAGGCACTGGAACAGGTTGCCCAGGGAGGTTGTGGATGTGTCATCCCTGGGGGTGTTCAAGGCCAGATTGGATGGGGCTTTGGGCAACCTGGTGTGATGGAGGGTTTCCCTGCCCATGGCAGGGGGGTTGGAACTGGATGATCTTTGAGGTCCTTTCCAACCCTAGCCATTCCATGATTCTAGTCTTTCAAGCTGGTTTAGCCACTTGTTGATGCCACAGTGACTCTTCTACTACAGGGACTCGACTGCCAGGGATTTTCTGTCTCTCCTCAGAGGGGACAGGCTCCCTTTTACATAATGCAAGATAAACACTTCAGGTGACTCTGGAGATTTTTTAAAAACACCATGAGTGCAGTTTGCAAGACCATGAGCCTGGGACAAGTCATTAATGTTCTGAGCTGATTAACTTCTAGCATAGGTAGTGTGTACAGAGATGGACGGTAGCAAGGCTTTGTTGCTAGTATGTGTGACTATTTAACTTACCTCTTTCCTATTGTGGACAATCAAAAGGGAAGACTGGAATTAAACTTCTTGTAATAGGCATAGATAGTGCTTAAAGAAATGCTGATTTCCTGAAAGGATGGGTTTTACACATGAACGTGAAACCTAACTGAAAAAAAAGGTTTTATGTAACAATTCCTGACTAACTGACTTCGAAAATGTACAGTCACAGCCCTAAGGCTGAAAAATCCTCTTTACCACCCTCAACCTTCAAATCACTGCAAGAAAACACCATCAGAAAAAGAAAGGCTGGAGCCAGATCTTTGGAGTTAAGACACCTTTGCTAAATCTGGAATTGCTTGCTGAAATTTACTTGAAATTAGCTCTACAATTTCTCCACTCTCTCATTCATGTAAAGGACTACATTCATGGCTCCTGCCATGAATGAGTGACTTTAGTTGAGAGTACTGATCTCCTCTTTCTTCCAGCTCTATCCAGTTGCTAACATTTAAAAAAAAAAAAAAGTTGCTTACTCTGCCCAAGTGACTGCTGCCTGCTTCCAGGAGCACCACTACTGACTGGACCTGCCATTTGTACTGCTCAATGCTGGGGGGCTGGACTTTCAGGGTCCTGCTTACCCGCCCAAGGAGAGTACTTGGTGCACTATCCATTTTCAGCAAGACTGTAAGAGCTTTAAAAAGTTTACATATTTGAAATTGGTTTGGAACTGCACAAAGGTTTGCACATCTCTCTATTCCTTGTTCACTCCATAAAAGTGGCGGTCTATTGGAAATCAGACCATCAAGGAAGAGGCAGAAAGGACCTGGGGGTGTTGGCTGACAGCCAGCTGAGTATGACCTGGCAGTGTGCCCAGGTGGCTAAAAATACCAATAGTATCCTGGCTTGTATCAGAAATAGTGTGGTCAGCTGAAGTAGGGAGCGATCGTCTCCCTCTACTCAGCAGTGGTGAGGCTGCACCTTGAATACTGTGCTCAGTTTTGGGCCACTCACTACAAGAAAGACATTGAGGTGCTGGAGCGTGTCCAAAGAAGGGCAACAAAGCCGGTGAAACGTCTAGAGCACAAGTCTTATGAGGGGCAACTGAGGGAACTGGGGTAGTTTAGTCTGGAGAAAAGGAGGCTGAGGGGACATCATATCACTCTCTACAGCTACTTGAAAAGTGGTTGCAGTGAGATGCGTTTTGGTCTCTTCTCCCATGTAAGGAGCACTAGGACAAGGAAATGGCCTCAAGTTGCACCAAGGAAGGTTTAGATGGGATATTAGGAAAGCGTTGTCAAGCATTGGAACAGGCCGTCCGGGAAAGTGATTGAGTCACCGTCCTTAGAGGTACTTAAAAGATGTTGTAGATGTGGTGCTTAGGGACATGGTTTAGTGTGGACTTGGTAGTGTTAGGTTAATGGTTGGACTCAATGATCTTCAAGGTCTTTTCCAATCTAAACAATTGTATGATCTTATGATTCTATAATACTGTCTATGGAAAGGGTAAGATGAGGAAAGGAGTACTACCGTGTTCAGCTGTTTGCTGTGTTGATAGGGTGAAGGTAGTAAAAATATTTCTGCTGGCTTGTTTTTTTCCATGTGGACAAAAGAGATTCTCTCTATATATCATATTTTATCATATAGAATACTCTTCATGATAAAAAAAGAGATTTGGGTCACTATGTTAAAATTCTCTATGGGTCAAATCTCCAATTCTGAAAAAGCATGTTGCAGTCAAGACAATCAGAGGGCTGTGTCTCCAGGTGTTGCTTTTATATACTTCTAACCTCATCTCAGGACAGGCTCCTTCAACTGCAGTGCATGGTAAAGACATGATGGGAGAAGAGGCCATTGCCGTTATAGTGTCTAAAGAAAAAGTGTAAGTGCAGTGACAATAGCTTTGAACGTTGCACATGGTCTTCAGTTATTGCATCCTGCATGGCCCTGAGAAGAACGTATCCTTAATAATTTGTAGTAACACATGGCTTCTAATTTATTGAATTCTTATTTCTGTTTAAAACAAACGGAAAAACTACATAATTAATCTCCTTGCAGTTCATGTTGTATCAGAGATGGCTGTGCTTTCAGAAGGATATTGACTCCTCCAAAGTGTTAAAGCATGTACTCCAGTGTTTAGGGAGAATGATTAGCCAAAGATAGTCTGCTTTCATTTCTGATAGCCTGATTAAGAGGAAAAGTACAGTCCCTACATAAAAGATCAGATTTCTTACGCTGAACGGGTGCTGTAGAGAAAAGAACAGCAAGTAACTTACCACATCAATTATCTGCAGCAAAGAAAGCTGGAGCTCGACTACAAGGGGTTGGGAGTCATTCACTACCGGTCGTTCAAGACGATTGTAGTTTCTCAGCAGTTCTCGGTACAAGCGTCTCTGGCTTTCGCCCTGCTGAGAGACTAGGGGAAAGAAAAGAAGGCATCTGTCATTTGGGCTGGTCACACTGTCTCCCTTGTTTGCCTGTTTTGTTGAACAAACCCTCTTAATAAGTTTGTAAATTGAAAGCGGTTCCCAGAAAATATCCCCAAAATTCTGCAGACTGATGTTGCAGGCACAGCTTTTCTGCATACGTAACTGATAAGCTCTTAAAAGACAGTAACTACTAGCACTCTAGCTCATCACTAACACCCAGAAACTACTGAACAGTCTTTGCAGCTCTGAGTAAATGACCCCCCTTCCTTGGTGCCCCTTCTGCTGATGGTCAGTGGAGATGTGGCTCCAAAAACACCAGATAGTTTCCTGAAAGGCTGTCAGAGTGCTTTGCTTTGCTTGCTCTTATTTCCTAGAGACTCACCGCTGTAAGCCAGTGCTGGTATTACTTGGCCATATTGTGTTTGCCCAGCATGAGTAACAAGTATTCTTATTTCTTGGAGCTGATGTATCAGGCTCTTTTCTCAGGAAACAGTTAACAAGCCTTCTTCATACCCTCTTCAGTTTTGTGTGGCAGACTTTCCAGGCTTCGGGTTACTTCCCTTGCCTTTTTCCATCTGATGGCAGCACACTTTGTTAACACCTAATGAGGTGGTGGTATGAAGGCTTGAGTATTTGACAGGTAGGTATAATGATACTGAATTTCTAGTGTTACATGCTTAACTCAGCTTCCACTTGGAAAAATCTCAACATAGAAACTGTCATGCAAACACATGAGCATGTTGAAGACTAGCAGAATTTCAGTCTATGCTTAAATTGCAAGATGCCCCTGTTCCCCAGCTTTGGAGTGGGTGTGAAGAGCATCCATTAACCTGTGTGACCAGGCTTCCTTGTCACAACAACCACGGGTGGGCAGGGTAGCAGTGCTGGCTTGAGTCTCTACCCACAGGAAGGTAGAGACTGTCGTGGTTTAGCCCAGCCAGCAGCTCAGCAATCACTCCACTGCTCGCTCACTCCTCCCCCCGGCGGGACAGGAGGAGAAAATCGGAAGAAACAGAGTAAAACATGTGGGTTGGGATAAGGACGATTTAACAGAATGGTGCAAAAGACCAAGAAAAGAGTAATAACAAAAATGATAAAAAGAGAGCAGTACCAAAGGAGCGGTACAAACGCTCACCGCGCTGACCGCAGAACTCGGAGCCCCCGGGCAGCCCAGCCCCTGGCGATCAACGACGATGCGAAAAGCCCCTCCCGCGGCGAGCTCCCTCGATTTATGGACTCGGGGCATGACGCATATGGTGTCAACAGCCCTATGACTCATTCCGGTCAGTTGCCCGTGCTGTGCCCCTCCCACTTTTCCACTGGAAGATCGACTCTATCTCTGCCAAACCCAGGACACCGGGACCCACTGCCCAGGAGCTTGGATCGCCCAAAACAGTGTAGGTGTTGGTGGGCTGGAAAGTGGCAGCCTGAGCTCTACCGAAAAGCTGCATCTAACAGAGTGAGGGTCATGGGCTGCAGGTTCCCTAAGGCCAAACCAGTCCTGTCAGCATGAGTGCGTGTTCCCTGAACTGTAGAAATCCAATCTCTGGCAGGGAATCTGCACTCTAAATTATTATCACTTTGGACTGAAGCATTTTTTAGCCACTGCAGCTCCCAGTCTGTGTGTGTGACGTTTTTCAACTCTTGGGCAGAACTCTGCACATGGAGACCTGGACTGCTCTCACACTGGTTATGATAAACATCTTTTTGACAATGCAAACAAACAGTAACGACCAGTTTCGCCTTCTCCAGGCTCTTTCTGTACTTGGCAAACCTTTCAAGCCTGGAATAAGCTGCTGGCCAAAGAGCAGCTATGCCTTTTAAAGTTAATAATAAAGTTAGTTTACAAACAGTTTTCGAGTCTGTTTAATTTGTCTTTTCTTCACTTTTCCTGATACTAAACAGAGTAGTTTGTGGCTTCCCAGTGTGGCAGATCCTGGTCAACAACAAGGAAAAGTAATTTTTTTTATTTTGGTAAGTTATACCAATACATCAAGTTCATGGGTCCTCTCTGCTCTTGCATAATACATTACATAGTCATGGGGATCCAGAGGGGTAAATGCTGTAATAGCCTGCTGCTCTAATAGCCCTTGCTAACATGTCAGTATGGATGCTATGTTTTCACCATCAGCAAAGAAAAGCTCTGGCCACAGTATCTCTCCTTCACCAGCTTAAGTAAGCTTCCCTGCAAGGTGGTGATTTAGGCTCTCTGTTATGGCCTTAGTACTTGCTTTCCAGTGCCTCAGCAGACCTCAACTCCCTTATAAGATCTTTCTGTGGAAAGGAAACCAGTGAAAATTGCAACGCATTGTTCTATGGAAAAAGGCTCTGTGTTTTGAGCAAATTTGCTGCCCTTTCAGTCACCTGCCAACCCCACCACCACCACCTCTCCGTGTTCCTGTGCTTTAGGGAAGAAATGACTGCCTGCACTACCGTTCTCATCTTGAGTACTTATGTAATATTTGCCTTTAACCTTCCTTTCAAATTGGCTGCCTCAGCTTTTACAAGGCAAAAGTGCCCTTCACCAGCAGCTGGGCTGCTAGTGTCCTGCTGCCATCGCTGTCATGGTGCATTAAAGCAGCCCCCTCAAGGGAGGTCTGGCTTGGAGAGATCGGAGCATAACCCTTTGCTGTGTGCTTTGGAAAGCTGTGTTTGTACTGTGTGCTCCAACAACACTGAAGCTAGGCCTCTTTCCCTGTTAAATTTCATGAGCTGAAGTAGCCCAGTACTGGAGTCTTGCACTTGGTTTTCCATTCTTTCTTTAACTCTCCCCTCTGTAATGTAATCCTATTACTTTGCAACCTCTTGTACCCAAAATGGTTAACGTAGCGTTAGCTGATCTGTTCTTAGCCTGCTGAGTTCGCATTGGTGACCACATGTTTGTGTGCTGCATGGTTTTGCTTACAAAATTACATAGATTCAGAAGCAGTGAAGCCTTTGGGGTGTCCTGGCAAATAGCCATGGCAGCTGCTGGTACCACAAAGACCTGGCTAGTCTAATCACACTGTCATCTCAGCTACAGCTGCTTTGGGAAAGGAATCGAGGTGGATGACAAGTCAGACTCACATTTTCATGGACTTTTCCTTTGAATTATAATCTTCAAATACTTAACGTTACATACTCCAGAGAGATTTTTGCTTTTTTCCCCTCTAATGCTTGTGCTAATGCTTTGTGACACTACATCTCTGTGTGCTAGATGGAGTGTTTGCTGGTGATGAGGAAGCCTGGATCTCTCAGGAGCAATGCTAGAATAAGATTTACCACCACCTGCCTGTCAGACAAAGAAATCTAACCAAAAGCAGTGGCATTGTTTCATCTTTTAAACTAGGCTTGAAGGTAAATGTCTATTTAAAGTTGCCAAGTCAGACCCCGAAAAGCAATGCCAGACTTACTTGCCTATGTATGTAATAGGAAAGTACAAGTAACTGACTGTCCTGTTTTCAGCTGGGATAGAATTAATTTTCTTCTTAGTAGCTAGAATAGCGCTGTGTTTTTGATTTAGTATGGGATTTGGTATAAGAAGAACGTTGATAACATACTGATGTTTTTAGTTGTTGCTAAGAAATAAAGGACTTCTTAACTTCCCATGTGTCATGGTTTGATGTGGGGGGGAGGTCCGGGTGGCAGAAGCTGCCCATCAGACCGGACTCCCATCCCCCTCGGGGCTTGAGCCAATCGGCGCCTCTGCGAATTGCCCTATTTACGTCCGGACAAAGGAACCGGAAAGGTGTGCCTTTGCCCAGGAGCAGGAGAAGGGAGGGGGGCACGGTCCCTGCTCCCCGGCGCCCGGCCAGGGCCATCCACTGGGAATGGGGCCCCGACGGAGCTGCTTGGGGAACTTGGGGAGAGCCCCGCTCCCGGGGTGCCCATCGGGCCGAGTTCTCCCATAAAAGACTAAGATCTGAGAAACGGCCACAAGATTATCCAGGTCAGTGAAGATGGAACAGGACACGTGTGCCGCGGTTGAGTCCCCCTTGCAAGCGGCCCCTTGCAACCAGTCCTCGGTGGAGCAAGCAGAGACCCACTCACAGCCCATGGAGGACCCACGTCGAGAAGAGATGCCAGAGCCTGAGTACAGTACGCATCTAGAGTCTGTGGGACAACCCCTGCCAATGGGGAGGTGCTTTGTTAAAGGAGATGCCTGAGCCTGAGACTATTGTGAATCATGGGCACAGGTCTAGGCGCATTTACGCATCTAAGTCTGTACGGAGAAGCACTTAAAGTTTGTATGATGATCCACGCCAGAGCGAGTGGCAACAACTCCTTAAAAGTCCAAGACTGGTAATGCCCGCACTTGGAGCAGACCGATGGGGTAAGGATTTGCCTCCTGCGGGTAGAACCTCACGTTTTCCCTGTGAGTAGGAGATCCACTGGAGCAAGGGACAATGGTGTAAGGACTCCTTCTCCTTTAAGAGAAGCGGCAGTAACAGCATGGAATGAACTGACCTGCACTCCCCCATTCCCTGCCCCCCTGTGCCGCTGGGGAGGAGGCAGAGCCGGGAAGAAAATGCAAAGGGTAGAAAATGCAAAGGGGGAGAGTGGTGTTGATTTTAAGTTCTGGCCTTGTTTTCTTGTTATCCTCTCAAGTAACCGTTTTTGTTTGCTTTTCTCTTTGTAGGTAGCTGTTAATAAACTGTTTTGCTTTAAGGAAACAGCCTCTTTTGCCTGGGACCGTGGTTGGTGGGTGCTGTTCTGTTCTTGTCTCAACCCTCAGCTCTTTTATTATATTTTTCTCCTCTCCATTTTACTGGAGTGGGAGAGCTGCATGGAGTTTAGTTGCTGGATCAGCCTAAACCACGACAGTCCTTTTTGGCGCCCAACGTGGGGCTCGAACCCACGACCCTGGGATTAAGAGTCCCATGATCTACTGCTTTGACAGTGTGCAGGTGCACAAGAAGCTGGGAGGGAGCACAGGCAGAGCAATGGACCCACAATTCCTGGCTTAGGATTTGGGCTTAGGTCCAGGTTGGCCAATGGGATACTCCATATCATGCAAAGTCATGCTCAGTATATAGATGAAGGTTGGCCAGGAAGCTGTCTTTCTTTTGGCATTTTCAGGATTTCTCTCCTCTGAGATCGCTTGGTGGGGACGGGCTGGGCATTGGTCAGCAGGTGGTGAGCAACTGCACTGTGCATCACTCATTTGTATATTCTATTATTGTTTTTATTATTGTTAATATTATTACTTTTTTTTTTTAATTTCAACTAATAAAAGTCATCTTCGTGGCCCTTGTGATAGTTTGATGTGTGGGGGGGTGTTCTGGTGGCAGGGGAGGGGATTTGCTCCCTGTGCCACCAGATCTGAGTCCCATCCCCCCCGGGGGAGGTTGAGCCAAATTGGCGCCTCTGCGAATTGCCCTATTTAAGTTGAGACAAAGGGGCGGGAAAGGGGCTTTTTGCTCAGGAGGAGGAGAGGGCAGGAGGGCGCTGCCCTCGCTCCCGGCTCCCGGGCCGGGCGGCTGCCCGGGCCCGGGCCGGCGCCATGTGCTCAAGATGGCGCCGGGGAGCCACATGGGGGACTCGGTAAGCGCCCCGCTCCCGGGGTGCCCACCGGGCCGAGCTTCCCCAGAGAGGATTAATATCTACGAGAAAACAACCACAACGACCGGGTCAGCCAAGATGGAGCAGGAGGAGGTGTACTGGAGCTGAGGCTTCCCTTGCAAATCGGTGTGAGATGGCAGGCGGCCCCCCTGCAGCCAGGGTGTACTCGGCGGAGCAGAAACCCACTCGTGGCCCGTGGAGAAACCCACGTCGGAAAGGAGATGCCTGAGCCCGGGAGAGGTCGTGGAGCAGGGGATGCGCGACCAGGTACTGTTAACAATGGGGCATGGAATGCACGACGAGGTCGTGGAGGCATCTGGAATCCGTGGGACGGCCGACGCGAGTGGCAGCAGCTCCCTAAGAGGCCGAGACTGGTAAAGCCCAAACTGGTGCGATCCATGGGGAAGGATTGCAATCCTGCGGGCAGGACTCATACTGGAAAAGTTTGGGGACTTTTTCTTCGTGAGTAGGGGATCCACCGAAGCAAGGGAAAAATGGTGTAAAGACTCCTCCTCCTTTAGGAAAGGCGCGGCAGTTAACAGCATGGATGAACTGACCTGCACTCCCCCATTCCCTGTCCCCCTATGCCGCCGGGGGTGAGGTAGAGCCAGGAAGGAAAGAAAATAGGGGGTGGGGAGGTTGTTGTTTTAAGATCTGGCCTTGTTTTCTCTTTCTCCTCTCAAGTAACCGGTTTTCGTTCCCTTTTGTCTTTTGTTTAGTAACTGTTAATAAATTGTTTTGTTTTATTAAGAAAGCCTGAGTGATGTTTTGCCCGGGACCATGTTTGGTGGGTGCTCCCTTTCGGTTCTTGTCTCAACCCTCAGTCCAAAAACCACGACAGCCCTCCTCTGGGAGGCTCCTGTAGGCCCCCTTTAAGTACTGGAAGGCTGCAATAAGATCACCCGGAGCCTTCTCTTCTCCAGGCTGAACAGCCCCAACTCTCTCAGCCTGTCTTCATAGGAGAGGTGCTCCAGCCCTCAAATGATCTTTGTGGCCCTCCTCTGGACTCGTTCCAGTAGCTCCATGTCCTTCTTATGTTGGGGACTCCAGAGCTGAACACAGTATTCCAGGTGGGGTCTCACGAGAGCAGAGTAGAGGGGCAGAATCACCTCTCTCGACCTGCTGGCCACGCTTCTTTGGATGCAGCCCAGAATACGGTTGGCTTTCTGGGCTGCCAGAGCACATTGCTGGTTCATATTGAGCTTCTCATCCACCAGCACTCCCAAGTCCTTTTCCTCAGGGCTGCTCTCAATCTATTCTCTGCCCAGCCTATACCTGTGCACTATCAACATTCTTCTCATAGTTAATCCCAGACTAAAACCAAAACACAGAGCTCTTCTAGCTGCTGAAAAGAAGAATTAGCTCTGTCCCGGTCAAAACCAGGACAATTAAAAAAAAAAAGTGCAGACACCTCCTCAGAGCAAACCTAGAAGAAAGTTAACAACTGCATCCGTGCATTTGGAGAAAGTATAGATTCATAGGTAGAGGGAGAGAGGCACTTCTGATGAGGCTTGCACAGATGGTGTCTCATACTCATAGTGAGCCTTCGTGGTGTCTATAAAGGGGTTTGAATTCTCTGAGACACTGCAATTAAAGTAGATCAAGCTGGTACTGGCTGATGTCAGCTCCAAGTCAGCAGCTGTGCATGCCCAAGCTCAAGCTCAAACTGAATTTCTCATGTCCTTTTGCCAGTGATGGCAAGGAGACCAGCCTCAGTTGGCCTGCATGTTTTATGCTGACCTATGATCCTACTGTAACTCACATACTTGCTCTGGCTACAACGGTAAAAGCAAAATAAATACCCTAAACCTCTTGGTAGGAAAAAAATGAAAGAGAAAAAGAAAAAGAAATTAAAAACAAACAAACAAATAAATAAATAGCATAAAAAATAACAAGAAATAGGAAAAGGAAAAGGAAAAGGGACACTTGATTAAAACTAGTGAAGCTCTTCCTTCTTCCTTGTGTGCTGTGTATGGTTTCACTGGTTGCACCCGTTAATTCATTTACAATCTTACTTGGCTTGTTGAGAAGACACAGGGCTCTAGGCACACAGTTGCAGGCTAACAACAAATATCTCTTCCACCTTGACTGTCCGAGTGGGATCCTCTTGGCATGGATTACTTCTTCCATGCTCAAGTGTCGTCCCATCCTCCCCACTGTGCCACCAGAATACTCCTTGTTTGTTCTGTGGGTTTGAGCTCAGATCAGGGAAGTTTGTTGGAGCTAAACGCTGTTTAGCATTGTCTAGTAGGAATGGCTGTCAAAATTGCAGCTAGGTCTGGCCAGACTACCCATATGCCATCCCCAGGAAGGCAGATGCCCTCTCTCTTACTAGGAACTGTGCTGTCATATCTGGTCTTGGCTGGTCAATCTTCCTGCTCTGCTTTGGACGCAGAGCTCCCTGAGCTACAAGGCAAGAGTCCAGCCCTTGCCGGTTCCCCAGATTTGATCCAAAAGTGGTCAACTCCTTGACTGAGCATCCCCGGTGTGAGCCACATAACAGCTTGTCCTGGATTTGACTGGGACAGAGTTCGTTCTCTTTAGCAGCCAGAAGAGCTCTGTGTTTTGGTTTTAGTCTGAGACTTGCTCTGAGAAGAACGCTGACAGCGCACTGATGTTTATAGTTGGCACTGAGGTCTCAGGGACTTTTCAGCTTCTCATGTTTTGCCAGTGTGCAGGAGCTCAACAGGGTGGGGGGGAACACAGCCTGGACAAAGGGTCCACAACTTCCCTTATGATTTGAACTTAGACTTAGGATTGAGCGCTAAATTGGCCAATGGAGTACTCCATATCATACAATGCCATGCCCAGCATGTAGATGAGGATTGACTAGAAAGAAGAGTTTTTGCTCTTGGGCCTGAGCTCTTGGAGCGCTCTCTCTCTCTTTTTCTCTTTTGGGCCCTCTTACTCATCCAGGATTGCGGTGTCAGGACTTACCTGTTTCAGGATCGTTTGCCGGGACAAGAAAGGGGTTGGTCACCAGGTGGTGAGCAATTACACTGTGCATCACTTGTTTGTATACATTATTATTATTATACATACATATACTCATATGTGATTATTATTATTAAATTGTTCTTATCTCAGCCTAGGAGTCTCCTTCCCTCTTCTCCTTTAATTCTCTTCCCCGTCTCCTGGGAGCAGGGGAGAGTGAGTGAGTGAGCAGCTGTGTGGCGTTTAGTTACTGGCCAGGCTAAACCACAACGTGACTAAATACTAACAAGAGGCTAGGTGGAAGGGCATGGATTTTCAAGAGGTTTTCAGCCACTGTACCTTTATTGACCATGGTATTTATTGACTATTCAACATTTGGTTTGTAGTGTTCCCTGGTTTTGTTTTCATGATCTTTGAACTTTTTGCTGCTAGCTGAATGTTTTCTAGCTGTTACCCATTTCTTTTGGCAGAGGCTTGAGCCTTACACACAAGTTATTACTTTATTCATACATGATTATGGGAGTTATTGGTACCTCGAGGTCGTTCTCAGATGAAATACCGTATTACTTTATATTAAATGTATGCATGTCATGTCTCTGAATTGCAAAACATGCCTTCTATTTCTTCCCTTCTCAAAACAGTTCCTAGCATCATTTGCATATACAACCTCGTTGCAGAGCACAGTAAGTTAAAGTCAACAGCATATCCTGGTCCATCACATTGTTGCTTTTAAATATTTTGTCCCCTGCTACTTTATAAAAGGTCCTAAACTGCAGCAATATTGTCGTTGTGGCATTTATTCACTCCCCTTGTACATTCTGCAGGTATTTCACTGCATCTGTCATTTTTTTTCTCTCGTATTATTGCTTTGTCACATTCTCTCTGTTTTTGGTTTTGTTTGTTTGTTTTACTGTTTCCTAAAAGAAATTGAGTGGCATTCTGGCCTTTTTTTGAAAAATAGTGTCATTATATTGAGAAGTAATGTTATATTTTGTTGTGTAATGATTGTATATGATCTTGTTGTAAATGGAGCATTTACAGAACAAAAAGCCATTAGGAAAACTTGTAGGTATAAGAGCTAAATCCTAGAACTTCCAAGTATTTTCCTAACAACCTGCAGACTCTTCTACTACAGATCCTCTTCTATTGCTTATTTTCTTTTTAGTTTATCACTGTACTCTTACAGGGATTTTTATCTATTTCTTTGAGAATGCAAATAGGACGATCACAGGAAGACACACACACACACAATATGCAATTATGAATTATGGGGGAAGTAACAGGAGTAGTATCGGAGAAAACGCAGATTGTTTCACAGGCAGCTTCATCAGCATAAAGAATTGGAATGGTAACAGCACTTAAAAGAACGTGGCACATTCCAATGCTTCAGTAGCTATAAAAATCACCCACCTTACTTTGTATATTTTGCAGATTTCTGAGAATGTGAAGCATGTCACTGCCATATGTCATTTGATCCCCAGCAACACAGATGTGTCCCATCTGCTTTTGTTCTTATGTGCAGTGTTGTTGCTTTTAACTGTGGCTGCAAATGTATTCTTTCTTTCAATGTCCTTTGATTTAAAATGCATGTCATCACACCTTCAGGGGAGAGTACTCATAAGAAACA
Organism: Tauraco erythrolophus; assembly: GCF_009769465.1. NCBI lineage: Eukaryota > Metazoa > Chordata > Aves > Musophagiformes > Musophagidae > Tauraco > Tauraco erythrolophus. The sequence continues at coordinate 64,683,753 of NC_141496.1, forward strand.
ATGGAATGAGCTGCCTCAGCCCTGTGTGTGTCTATGTCTGTGTCTGTGTCTGTGTGTGTTTGGGTGTTGTGTATCTGAATGCCTCTCTCATCTAAAATCTCTTTTTAATCTACTTCCCTTCTGGGTAATCTTTGACTCTAATCTTTGGCTCTCGCTATGCAGATTGTTTCTGCATCTTACACACAAAACTCATAAGATACCTAGAGAAATGTGAGAAATGCCATGTCTTCCTAAGTAAAAATGACCTAATCTTACTGATATTGGTAATTTCTGTTCTTTCATAGCAGATAAGGGCTCCCAGCAGAGATGGGTATTAAAGGGTATACTAGGAAAGGTTTCATCTCAAAGACTTTAGGCACATGACAACATGCTAAAAAGAGAATATAGGCCATTACATAATGAAAGGATGGGATTATATTTTTGGTCCTGCTGGCTTGGTGCAGATGTTTTAAAAGCTGAGATATGTGTGTAAGGTGAAGAGACATATATTGAAATATTAACAGTGCGATACTTCTCAAACGTACAACAGTTATCTAAACTGCCTGATTGCTCCAGGTCAGAAACATAACTGGCTACAGGCAGAAAGGAAAAAAACCTGTCTTTTTAGTGTAATGCTAGTTTACATTAGCTCCATGTAATATAACTGTAATCACTACAATACTATATGTGGAGGGAGCACGGGAGGAGGGAGTTGGAGCAGTGGTGAAGAGGAGGACTCGCCTTGCTAGACATGTTCCCTCCAGTGTGCCAGCCATCCTTGGATTTGTGGGGAGGAGCAGTAATAGAAACCAATGGAAAGAAACAAAATCGCATGACAAACGTGAGATACTGGTGATAACAGTAATAAGTGTACTGGAGTGGACTTCTGGACTCCCCGCTCCCCCTGGCTTGCAGAGCAGCTTGTCACATCTCTTCACCTCTACGCATTTCAGCACCCGTGCCAGTAAACCAAGGGAGAGCCCTTCTTGGGAAAGCACTATGAACTTCACTAACCATGTGCTGGCAATGAGGTAGCCATGGCAATCAGCACAGCATTCACAGGCAGCTCTGAAAAGCATCGCAGAGAATCTGCACCTCCCCATCAAAAGCCCACTCAACACCATGCCAGGCACATGTGGAGAGCTCAGATCTGGAAAAGCCATATGTGTACAGACAGTTGTAATAACGATTTCAGTAGAAACAGGCAGGCAAGTCTGGTTAGGCCTGAGAAGATGATAGGTAGGAAGAGTTTTTTTTCCTAAAAAGATATGATCTCCTAAAAGATAATAGCAGTGATAGAGGCTCCAATGAAATCTTCAGTTTACCGTGCAACACAGTTCTTCAGGCTCCAACTCTGAAAATGTAACTATATAATTGAAAGAAGCCCACATCAGGGTCAGTAGGACCCTGGAAGAGGAGGAAGATAAGTTAAACTCCCAGGAAGCGAAAGAAGAGTAATTTTGTCCGCAATCCATGAAAAGAACAAAGATAAAAATCCAAACTTAGTTCTTCCAAGTGCTATTCCTTCATCACAGACATGCCTTTACTAGGCAGAGAAAGCTTGTACCTTTTTTCACAGTTCAGAAGTGAGGGAGGGATCTTGCATCAAAACCATTGCCTCAGCACGTTGTTACGAAGCAGCAGTAATATTGTTTAACTTCTCCGGGCTATGCAAAGCACAGGTTGTAGTGGAAATGTTACAGACAGTAGTACTGTGGGAACGAACAGCTCAGTGGGCTCAAAGATGTTGCAGTGATTCTTTCCCCTTCTCTGTCTGCAGTGCTGGTCAGTGGCAATGGTTGTGATCCCAGAGATGGCTAGTTTCCTGAACAATGAACTTTTGCCTTGCCAACATGCCAGCTGTACTTGCATAGCAATGCTAAGGAGCAAAGGTTCTGAGGATGCAATTGGGAAGGTTAGTGATGGCTTCTCCTGCCTTCTTTCCACATCACTCAAGCCTCAGTTATTGCCTGTGAGCAAACAGAGAGTTGCACTAGCTGCAAGGCACAGGCAAAGCACAAATGTCCCAAGTGAACATGGATCTGGGAATCACAAAATCATAGAATCATAGAATCGTGTGGGTTGGAAGGGACCTTAAAGATCATCTAGTTCCAACCCCCCTGCCACAGGCAGGGATTCCTTACGCTAGATGAGGTTGCTCAAAGTCTTATCCAACCTGGCCTTGAACACTTCCAAGGATGGGGCATCCACAACTCCTCTGAGCAACCTGTTCCAGTGTTTCACCACCCTCATTGTAAAAAACTTCTTCCTTATATCTAGTCTAAATCTCCCCTCTTTCAGTTTAAAGCCATTGCCCCTTGTCCTATTCACTACAAGCCCTTGTGAAAAATCCCTCTCCAGTTTTCTTGTAGGCCTCCTTCAGGTACTGAAAGACTGCTAGAAGGTCTCCCTGGAGCCTTCTCTTCTCCAGAGATGAACAACCTTAACTTTCTCAGCTCGTCTTCATAGGAGAAGTGCTCCAGCCCTTGGATCATCTTTGTGGCCCTCCTCTGGACCCGCTCCAACAGCTCCATGTCCTTCTAGAGCCGAACACAGTATTCCAGGTGGGGTCTCACGAGAGCAGAATCCCCTCCCTCAACCTGCTGGCCACCCTTCTTTGGATGCAGCCCAGGATACGGTTGGCTTTCTGGGCTGCAAGTGTACATTGCTGGCTCATCTGGAGTTTCTCATCAACCAGCACTCCCAGGTCTTTCTCCTCAGGGCTGCTCTCAATCCATTCTCTGCCCAGCCTGCACTTGTGCTTGGGATTGCCCTGACCCGTGTGCAGGACCTTGCACTTGGCCTTGTTGAACATCATGAAGTTCTCACAGGCCCACCTCTCCAGCCTGTCAAGGTCCCTCTGGATGGCATCCCTTCCCTCCAGCATGTCCACAACACCACACAACTTGGTGTTGTCAGCAAACTTCCTGAAGGTGCACTCAATCCCACCGTCCAAGTCGCCGAAAAAGACGTTAAAACATTGGCCCCAATGCCAAACTCTGAGAAACACCACTCGTCACTGGCCTCCACTTGAACATCAAGGCATTGACTGCAGCTCTTTGAGCGTGACCATCCAGTCAATTCCTTATCCACTGAGTGGTCCCTCCGTCAAATCCATGTCTCTCCAATTTAGAGACAAGGATGTCGTGCAGGACAGTGTCAAAATGCAGAGGAATGCAGAGAAAGTTGCAAGCTTGTCTTTCCAATATCAGAAACTCAAATGCTGGATGATGTAAAACATGGTGTTAGAGCCCTGTGAAAGGGATGTGGGCTACCCTGACAGAAATTTCGACTATATCTTGAAGGGCTGCTTATTTGTCCTCCTTTTCAGTGCTTAGTACCTAAACTGGGAAATATGAAGATACATTCTCCCAGATCTGAAATAGTTGCCCACTTGGGAAGCAAAACTTAATAAAACATTCATAGATGAGACTCAGCTCTGTTTTAAGCAGCACTGCTGAGATTTCATTAGGACAGGCTAAACTTGCTGCCTGTCTATGTGAAAGACGCTGTGCTGCTAGCTGGCTGGTGATAACTTGGAGGTTTTGGCAGTAGAAGTGGCTGCTATCAAGGAATTTTTTTCCAAGGGAAAGAATTCTGAGGCTTTGGTGGTCCAGGTCTTCAAAGACAAAGGGAGCTGTAAATGGAGGCATGAAAATTCTCAGCAGGAAGTCTGAATTTATTTCATACTGAAAAGAAACACTGCTTCTAAGATTGTCTTGATGAGGTAAATGACTGGCTCTGAGCAAATTAGACTTGTGACCAATCAAACAAGGTCTGTGGAGATCTGACCTAGGACACTTGAAATTGTAAGAAGTGCTTTGTTTTGGCTGATCCAGCCCAGATTTACTTATATGCATATAAAATGGCTGAGCATGGTCTGTATTATGAAGTTTACAGCTGTTTTCTTCCCCAAACTCAATGTCACAAGGTCTCAGTGACAGCTGAGCTTTGGTTAGCCTTGATCTGCCTGTTTTCAGAAACCTGAATGCTCTAGTATTTTCCTCAGGCATAGGCCTCGAGTACTGGTTTTGATGGGATCAGTGGGGATATGAAATATGTGGCTCTCCTTGCTGCACACTGCCAGGCAAACCTGTGTTGGCTGAGTCACTGATCCTGACTAAGAGCAGAAATGAACTACAGTGAAAATGAGTTACTTCCAGACAATGATGATCTGGGGAGCCTGATTTTGTTTTAACTTTACTCTGTTGATGTAAAACTTTGATAGCTTCAATCTAATGCTCCTGAATCATGTCAGTGGAAACAATACAAAAGTGAAACAAAATTGGTGTTCCACGTGTCCAGGTAGAGTATGACTGTCATCTTGCAGTGCATGCAGATGCAGGATGCCTGGTCTCTGAGAGAAACCAAAACTTGCCTGAAAAGCAGAAAGTGTCCCAGTGCTGTCTGGCCCGCCCTTTTGTATTCCCCAGCATACAGACTTCCTGAATCTGTTAGAGCATTTTGACCCAAAGGGGAAATGATTTGCCCACTTGGCAAGAGGCCTCCTCTGGAGAAAGGTGTCTCCTCTCCTTAACCACAGACTTGTTCCCATTCAGTCTATCCTTTCTCTATCATCCTGTACTCTTGTTATCATTGTCAGGCAACGTGCAAGTAGATCTGACAATGGCAGGAGTGTTGAAGTGCTTGGGCTGAGATGTCAACCCAACAAATTTGAGTTATAAAGTAAATGGAAACTGAGAACCCTAATATCTTTGGAGACGATGTTAGAAGGCTTAGACCTTCAAGGAAACACTGCTGCAGAAAGTATGCTGCAGGATAGCTGTTTGGCTATATTAGAAAGACAAGCCTTTTGCTTAGAGTTCTTGAAGCTTTCCAGTTGCCTTTTATGAATTGTGTTTGAAGCCTGAGCAAGAATGGGTCCAATTCAAAGTTGCTGCCCATTAGCCACTTGACAACTGCAAACCATCTAACAACTATTTATTTCATTTTCTATCTCCTCTTCCTATTGTTACAGCTGCTCAAGCTAGGTTTCAGTTTGCTGATGACATTTCTAAAATGACTCAGTATTCAAGGGAATGTACTCCATCATTTGCCATGACCTGCTGCTCTGTCACTTTGCAAACTCAAGATGAGGAAGTTCTTCAAACAAACCACAAGATGGCTAAGAACTACAGATGTATTTTCTGCACCATTATATGACCTCCTAGTTTTGTTTTTTTTCCCAACCTACTGACTCAGAGGTGATGAAAACCCTAAGCAGCATCCTCCACTACAGCCAGCTTATATTAAATATCAGTGAGTCCCACTGCATGACACACAGTTAGCTCTGTGCATTGGGCACAAAGCCTCCCCTCAGCAGCACAAGATATACATTGACCCTGTGGAGTGAGTTGAGCGAAGGCCAGTGAGACAACGAGCTGCTGGAGCACAGCATGTCTGATGAGAGGAGAGACATGCCTTTGATCAGCTTGAGGATGAGAAAGCAAGGGGAAGCTCTTTTGGCTGCCTTCAGCTGCTATGAGGAAGGCCTCTATGATGAAGGAACCAGACTCTTCTGGGAGGTGCATAGAGAAAGCACTAATCAGATACAAATTACATCATGGGGCATTGCCAGGGTATCAGGGAGGCCTTTTTTTCTCTGAAGGGTACTCAAACTATAGAGGAGACCATTGTCCTTGGAGATCTTCCCAGCTTGACTGCTCAAGAAGCAATCTCATAGAGCTGAACCTGCTCTATTAGAACCCCCTCTGAGAAGAGGGGTTGAACTGGGCAACCTCTGGAGGTCTCTTCCAGTCAAGTTATTCTATCAGCCTATGAATCTGTACAGATCAGATCCTCTCTCACCTCAGCTACCACAAACATATTTTTTCCAATTTCAATTTAATTTTCTGTCTTGGCATGGTGGAGATCTAAGTGACCAGAGATTCTTTTCCACATAGCCACAGCTGAGCTTCAGGGAACACAGTGTACGGTCTTGTCAGTCCAGTCTACAAACTAACTTTAGGCTGTTTCAGTTCTCAATGTGAAATGAGAGCTCCTCAAGCCTGCTCCTACTCTCTAAATCCTTTTTTTGTCCAAATCTATGTTGCTTTAAGGACAGAAATAAGGACTGTTGCTTTCTCTGCAACATTCTGGAATGCAGTAAGTTCTGAAAACATCCCTTTTTGGAAGGTGATAAGGATTGCAGACAATCATTTCAGTGCTCTGGCAACCACAGCATCTCTAACCAAGCAAAGCCAATCGATAGCAAGGCAGGACAGTCACCTGCACCTCACTGTTGACATGCACAAGTACTCATGCCGACTCAAGTTCTCTTTCCATTGCAATTTACTCACTTAATTGTAAGCCCCAGGTGGGAAGACTGCTATTTCCAAACACATATCCAGTTCTGGTCTCAGCCTTGTTATCAGCTGCTTGCTCAATGCAGAAAGTAGTTGATAAGCAAAACTCTTTCTTCAAGCCAAATTTGCTCAGGAGTGTGTCCCAAAACAGCAATAAACTCCCGTCTACCTTTTTAATTCCCATGGATGCTACTGACTGCCAGCACTAGCCCTACCTGTCTCAGGCAGATTTGCTCTTTTCCTTAGTTAGATTATGGAAGATCTCTAGGCAGTATGCAGCCTTGAACAACCATGTCAGGAGTGATGCAAAGGGTTTTGATCTACTTTAATTACACCCTAGAGCTGGAGAGACTTTATATCTCCCTCCTTACTTGTAACATACAAATGAAAGTCTGCACTAACCCTTTGTATGTACGGTGAAATTGAATGGTATTCGGGTATATGCATTCCCTTGAAAATCACAGCCAACATATTTAGATGGAAATATTTCCTGGTTTGTGTCTGATGTAACCCATTCTTAGACTCTGGAAAGAGTTACTTCATCATGCAGGTGTGAGAAGGGATGCTGCTATTCACTGTTCTCACTGCACCACAGAGACATAAAATACCTCTTTCACTGCTTGGAAAACTTTACAGTTGCTGACAAAATCATCCAGTATGTTACCAGTTGTCCTCCACATGTCTTAGGAAAACAAATCACAGAGAGAAAAAAGGTCTGGAGCTGTCTTTATGACACGAATCCTGTGCCTGGAATGGGAACTTCTGCTCTGAGACCATCAGAAGGTCCCCTGCACTGGAGTAAGGCTGAAGGCTCCCAAGACACCCTCCGGCATCATATTGAAGACCAGATGGATGCTACTTTCTCGTGCACAGTATCTGCTTCTTCACACCTCCCTACATGCAGAGTGCTATACCAATAGGTGCATATAAAGATAGGTGCTGGTGATGTCAGGTCCCAGATGCTTTTTCTGGACTTTCCTACTTTTTCTGGTGAAATTTGAGGAGAGGTAACATAAGATTTAGCCCAGATCGCTGTCAGCAAATGTGCTTGGAAATACATCCAACTTTTGTGGAGCCTGCTGACTTCTCACTAGCTTGGGCCAGCTCCACAGTTGCAGCTGCACCTACAATAATACAGAGCAGCCTTAGAGCTGTGCCAGTGAACGCACAAAGAATATGAGTGACTGAACATGAAGTCTGGTTCACTGAACTGAAAAGTCAATCTCAAGAGGCAAGCATGTACAGCAAGTTACTGTAGCAGACTAACTCACGGAATCATCTCAGAGATTTGCCTACACCTCTGCCTGCCTGTCTTAAATATGTTGACATATGTTTCTGTACTAGTGTTCTTGATCACAGAGCAGAGTGACACCTATAAACAGACACGTGCTGTGAGAAGTACATTCAATCCCATCTGACCTCATGCATACGTGATGTCTTAGCATGCTCTCAGAATCCACAGTGACCAGACTCTGGTATCTCTGCTTCCAGATGTCATAGTGATGGCAGTGATCTGGCGGTAATTTCTCATTTCTGCAAGATGCCTGTGTGGCATCTTTTTAGCCAGTATGGAAGAAAAGATCTACTTGTACCAGCAAAGGTCTTCCTCATGTCTCTCCTATTTCAAATTTGCATCAGCTGCATTGTTATCTTTGAAACTGTGAATCATTCAGTGGGGTGATACAACTCAGGGCATCAACATAAAGAATTCGGGGAACTGAGGTGAATGCAACCTTCAGACCTGAAATTAAGAGTATGAAAGATTCTAAACGATCTGACTTTAACTCCTAGCTCTAGTCTGGTAACATTTATGAGATAAAATTGGAGCTCCTTCACCAACCACCTAAATTACTAATGACATTACATTGTACTCTGTTAAAGCCCAGGACTTCTCACATCTGTTCAACAGTGACTCTTTGGAATAAACCAGTTTGATTAACACAGCACACTGCATTTCCATCAGTCTTACCCAGCTGAGGCCTAAAGTTTAGACTCCATATATAGGTATTTAAGTACCAGCCTCAGTTCTTCCTGCTGCACAGATCTCTCAACTCATGTCACCTCAGTCTGACTAGTTCACATTAGGGAAATTGTAGCTTGGCAACAGAATCTGGCCTTTTGAGACTGTCTTGCCAATGCTGCTGATGTTGCAGAAGCAACACCTGCTTGCATGGAAGTGAAACAAGAACAGTGTCTTTGTGAAGATTTGCTCCTAAAGATCATCAGTTGTGTTCTGATGTGATCACTAGAGCTCATCTAAATCAACAAAATTGTTAGAATGCATGAAATGAGTGTAGCACAGGAATTCAACTCTGTTATGTGAGTAAGCCAAAGAAAAGCTGTTTTGCGCCGGCTGGGTGCACTAAGTCAGGCTGAGTTACTTCATAATTTACATCTTTTAGCTGGTTAGCTTCCTTGCAGCATCCCCTGCCATAGGATTTGTCCCATATTGCTGAGCACTTGTATTCTCACCGGCCTGCAGAGAAGGGGTTCTGTCCTTAGCTTGCCTTTGCCTTTGTTGGGCTTTTCAAAGCCAGATGGCCAGAGTATGACCCTGCCATCAGTCTGCACAGAGCAAAGAAACTAAGAGATCTGACTCTGCTCTATGTGGCATGTGTGGCACTTAGTGAGGCCACTAAAAAAAAAGACATAAAAGCACAAAGGTTGACTGGAGACTAGCAAAGTGCATGCTTAACTTCCCTGGATGGTCAAACTCAGCAGGTGCCTGTGCACTGAGCTGAAGGGAACACTCCTCAGAGAGGCTAGGTGCCCAGACTGCGCCGTGCTCATGGAAAGGAATAGGAGTGGGTCTGATCGCTCCCTTCCAGTCTCTCCCTGGAGAGGGATTTTCAAATCCCTCCACCTGAAGGTTGTTATGTAGCTGCTGGGACTCATAGTGTCCTTCCATCTTCTGGGTGCCCTTTCAAGGATTGCACCTGGCCTGTAAGGGACGTCTCGCTTTGAGAGATGTCATTTAGGAACCCTGGAGGTTTTGTGATTTTCCCTAGGGCCCATGTCCCAGGAAAGCATCACTAGCTCCACGCTCTTCAGGAACCTAACACGAATGACATGTCTACCTGGGCTCCTGGAAATAGTGCAAGTGCAGTCAAGTTGAAGTAAAAAGTTGTGGAAAGGACTGGAAAAAATGACCAAATTCTTCATGTTTTGGTTTTGTTTGTTTTTTACCTAGTCCTTTTCATAACTTTCCTGTCAAATGGCCCTGCAGGAGCTTTCAGTAGTTGAGAAAATGTTATGAATTCTGTTGAAACAACTCAGCGCTACGTGAGAGTGATGTTAGTTATGATGGATTTGCTGTGATTTCCATGAGGGTGCACTGAGGAATCCTGGGGGAGTTCATTTGGAGCTCACTGTTGGAAGACTCTGCTACTGGTAACATACTAAGATAATTTTGACTTTTTTCTCTTCTGACCCAACTATACAATTCCTGGGGCTTTCATCTGTTTTTTTTTTCTCCAGAGGTCAAATACACCACCTTAATCAGGGGTTCATTTCATTCTGTTTTAGCAGTTGTCTGTAAAAGTGCATACTTACAAACTGCCGGTAAAAGCACCTAACAAAAAAAAAATAATCTTCTGAATTATTTATAAAAGCAGTTTGTGTCTTCATGTGCCGTTCAGAGAAACTAAGCATCTCTTCTGATGAATTAGTGATTACTCAGAACTTACAAGGCAATATTTACATGATATGCAACTGCTCAAAATGGGACTGCACACAAAGTCAGTCATATCATAACTAGACGCCATCACCTGCCTGTTAGTTCAGCTCCTGAAGTAGCACAGAAACGTCTTAGAAACAAAGATAGCACGGTTCTTAATTTAGCAAGGTGGAGAAATATTTTTCTGCAATACCATTGCTACATTAGCCAGCTGAAATGTGGAGCTGTAGTAATGAAATGCACAAATGTTTTCTAGGTTCAGATAAACTAATGAGAAATTATGTCTGTGGCATGAACAGTCCAGTGCAACATCATATATATGTATCTTTCCCATACCCCTGTGCTTCTAAAATATGCAGACCACATTCTCTGCTTTCAAAATACAGTCTTTTCTCTATGCATAACTTGTGGGTAACATGACATGTTCCCTCACACCTGGAATACTCAGTTTTAGGATTTATAGTTGCAGGCAGGCATGTTTCATATAACAAGCTGTTAGGAAGCAATAAAAGCACATTTTGTGTAGAGCTCTGAACATCTTTCAGGACTATTTCAACCTCTCTTCTCATTTAAAAATTCTTTATTGTTAGCCTTGCAATCCTCCATGTTTTGGAAGAATCACAGTTTCTACTTTTGTTTGTAACATGCTGAAACTTAAGAAGATAGCTTGGTCACAGGTGACACCTTAGACTACAGAAGCCCATTATTATTTTTATTAGGTGTTTTCAACTTATATCCACCACTGCCTGGAAGGACTCTTGTTAAACATATTAAAAGTCAGAAGAGAGAAACGAACCAGATATAGTAAATATATGTATTTATGCATCTATAAATCTTTCTAAATGATGCATAGAAAGTAAAGAGTTAAGAATTTTCCTCTGGTCATTTTTCTTTCTAAAACACCACCATTTCACCCTCACATCTATAGAGTTCTCACAGCCATCCTGTCCAGCCTGGGGTTATAATTTCTTATTCCCAAAAAGACATAGAGAGGTTAATGACAGTAAAAACATATTCCTTTTGAAACACAATAATTTCAATTCATTTCTAAAAGTGAAAATAATTTGCTTTACATTAGAAAATTCCACACCTTCTCCTTGCTTAGAAGAAGGTGTCTAGCACTGTAAGATCCACAAACTTACTCAAACCGATCATAAAACTCAGTGGCATCAGCACTGGACTCTAACAAAGTTTAAACTACAAGAAGATACAAGTCCTCTGGAAATAGAATTGGGGTAGGATGTGACTAGTGCTTAGAAAATATAAAAGAAAACAAAAAAAAATCCCCCAAAACTGGACAACCACAGGTGAGCTTACCTTTAAAGAAAGACAGGAACAAGGATGCCCAGAGACATAGTCCAGAATAAACAAATCCCAAGCACTTTTCTGTAAGCATCATCAAAATAGGCTGGCTATTCTTCCTGAGCAGAGGGTGAAAGAGAAAGAAGTCTTGGAGATAGTCTGCAGTGACTGATGGATTTGGCAATTACAGTAATAAGGCATTAAACCAGCTTCCCACCAGGAGAGAGAAGTGCATTTGCTCGTGTGCTTCTCCAGTCCCCAGGAGCTAAATCAGCTCAGTGCTGGGTCAGTAAATCCAAAGACAAAGGAGCTGGTTACTTTGCTTGGGACTCACATTCCCAGGCACTCTGAGCCTTTTCTTGGTCAGAAGCAAATGCTAGCGATCCCCGCACACAGCTGTGTGTGTACAGCAAGGAGGGGAAGCGTGCTGCCTGGGAGATGCTTTCCACGTCCCCACAGATTGTACCTAACTCAAGACAGCACGGCTGCAGTGCTTCCAGTGCTTGCACTCGGGTGCCTCTAGAGCTGTTTTCCAGCAAAATGAGTGTGTGTCCCTCTCTGCTCTCTCAGCTGCCAGTGCAACTTGCAGCAAGCACCTGTGGCATGGTGCCTCTGCCATGCATCTGCCCTTTCTCCCTGCAGAGTGTCTGGGGGTGATTCAATAGTGTAGAAGCTGGGGAAGGTGAGACTAGCCAGTATCCTGTCCTTTTTCATGCATCCCTTCCAGCGATTACCTCCACCAGAGGGACGGAACTGCCCTGAGTGCTTTCTTCCCCAGCTGCACACTGCTGCTGGCTCCCCACCAAGGAATTTTTCACGCATCCTAGCTCAGCTGGGACAGGTCCTCTACCTCCCCACTCCATTTTATTCACCAGTCAGGCAAACGCAAGGCAAGGCAAGGCACAGGCTAAAATACAATTAATGACATTCATCATTTGGGCCTATTTTTATTCTTTTGCCTGTTCTATACACTCATTCACTTCTTTTTCACTGGAAGAGACTTTGCATTTCCCCTTGTTGAACTTCTTGGGGCTCCCGCCTTGGCAGGGTACAACTGTAGGTTAATGCAGAGAGATGCACCAAGTTGTGACTGTGTGCAGTAGGGACTTGAGTGCTCCTGTGGCGAGGCTGCCCTGGGCAATGCAGGCTGGTAGGAGAGCAGAGGGCTGGGCTGTGGAGGAATAACGTGTGGTGAGGAGGAGGCTAGACCTGGAATGACGAGTGATGAGACATGGGCTGGCACCGGTGACCACTGGATGGAGACATCTGTCATGGGACTCATTGCAGAGATGCACCTGGAGATGGGCAGCAATTCCTTTTGCAGGGAACAACAAAATACTACCTGGCACATACAGAAGGAACCATCGGCATAAAAATCCCACCCCGCCTGGCCAGGAGTTGCATCATAACACCCACTCTCCCACCAGTCCATAGAGTGAGAGTCATGCCACCCAAACAAGGGGAGGGAAGCCCGCCAAGACCAGCGGCCAGGTCCCACAGCTCTTCAGTCAGGGTACTGGGCTCTCCAGGGCTTGGCCTTTCACATCAGCACTCACCCTGTGCTGCTGGGGAGGCTATGGTTATGCAGCAAAAGAAAACACCACCAGGCCCTCGGCTCTCTTCTATCTCTGTTTTGCAGGGTTTTCTGCCCTGCTTTGCACTGCTCTGCCCAGCACTGGGCACTGATGGAGGTCTCTTTCTGGGAGACAGGGGGTCAGTAGACAGACTCGGACAGCCCGCCACCATCATCTCACTCTCCTGTCCAATGCAACAGCTACCAAAGGTGACAAGCTGCTTCTGCTCCTGGCTGCAAAAGCCTGGTCTCTCTGCCTCTCTTTGGATGCCATGTGCCCCAGACCAGACCACAGCCTTGCAAAGACCAGTGGCCAGCCACATGCAAAAGACACAGAGCGGGAACGGAACTGCCTATGGCACCAGTGGACACCCTGGTGGAGACATTTACTTGGTGAAGACTGAATTCTGAAGACTTTTAGAAGTCAAAACCAAGCTGACAATTCTTTTTTCAGTGCCTACCTCCCTGTCCTGCCCTCCAGCACTCTCCCCACAGACAGTCACTGACAGAGAGTTTTGGCGGGGAGGCAGAGGGGGAGAAACACAACAGCCTTTAAGGATTAGGCCTGTATCTCAAACTCAAGAATCACAGTCTGTCTGAGGTTGGAAGGTGGTCATCTTGTCCAACCCACCTGCTCAAGCAGGGCCACTTAGAGTCAGTTACCTGGGATTTTGTCCATGCCGCTTTTGAAGATCTCAAAGGAGGGAGACTCCACCAGCTCTCTGGGCAACCTGTGCGAGTGCTCAATCACCCTCACAGTGAAAAAGTGTTTCCTGATGTTTAGAGGGAACCACCTGTGTTTGAATTTGTGCCTATTGCCTCTGGCCCTGTGCCTGGCCACCACTGAGTTTAATCAAACTCTGAGTCGTGTTACATTGGATGTGGGCATAAAATAGGAGAGGGTTACATCTTCTGAGCTTTTTTTTGCTTAGATGAAAAGAGCTCAGGCACCCTGATACATAGGGGGCACTTGTCATGCTGGCTTTTCCTTCTCTCTGGTGGAAAACTCCAGGCTGATACTTCCCAGCAATGCAATTTCAAGTCATGTTTTCAAGTGGGTCTAGGAAGAAACACAGGTAGATAGAATGGTTCTGCAGGGCAATTTTGGACTGTTGGCAACAGTCCTCCCACTGAAGCCCAGGACATTGTTAGCCTTCTTTATAGAAAGAGCACATTGCTGGCTCACACACAACCCCATGTCCATGAGGACAGGGGATTTCTGCCAAGCTGCTTCCCAGCCGGGCAGCCCCCAGCCTACACTGGTGCCTGGGGTTGTTGATCCCAGGTGCATGATTTTTCTCTTCCCCCTTTCAAACTTCTTGGCACTCCTGCCTTGCTGCATCGCCGCACTCCCTCTCCCACCAGGCTGACCCCCGTGACCGTAGGGCCCTGCAGACATGTGAGGAAACGGTGGCCGTGGCACCAGGAAAAGGGACGGGGGAAGCAGCACAGCTGGGGATAGCTACACCACCGAAATTGACAGCCATACTGAGACTTTTTTGACAGTTTTCCTGCTTTAATTTTCTTTTCTTAAATGCTAAATAGATTTGGGGGTCCAGGACCACATGGGGTGGGTGTGTGCCCCACTGCCGGCCCAGATGTGGCTCAGCCGGCCCCTGAGGCTCCCTCCCAGTGTCACCGACGACGAGGTGGCTTTCTGTCGGGCTGGGAAGGGTCCTCAGAGCTGCCAGCCCCCCTCTTCGGGGCTCGCCGGGGTCCCCCCAGTGAACGCTGGCTGCGCCTGGAGGGCCCCGGCACAGCCTCCTCCGGGTCTTCATGGACCTCTTCTGGGTCCCCACGAGTGGGAGCAGGGGCAGAGCAGGGGCTGCCGGGACTCCCAGAAAGGGCTGAGCTGGGGGCAGGAGACACCCCTTGGGAGGCAGCAGGGCCAGGGGCAGCCGCAGGGCTGTCCTCCTGCCCTGACGCAGCACGGCCATCCCCCACGCCCATTCGACGTCGGGCCTTCCTGCTACACCGGCGCACGGTGGTCTCGACGAGCTGGTGGACAAAGCTCCTCGTGCGCCTGCCCAGGGACGGCTGCAGCAGCTGGACCAGAGCCTCCTCGTCCAGGCCAAAGTAGCGCAGGCTGGATGTGACGAGGCTCTGCGCTGCTGCAGCTTCCTGCGCATCCTCGAAGAGCTGCCCCAGCTCCCGATGCAGCCAGGGCAGCAGAGGCTGGAGGACAGCGGGGTAGACGCGGAAGAGGGATGCCCAGACGTAGGCATGGAAGCCGCCCACTGGAGCCTGGGGCAGCGGCCCTGCGCCTGCTGGCCGTGTCGACAGGGGGACGGCGACTGACGGTGCTGCAGGTGGTGGTGGGATGATGTGCTCCTCAAAGGCGTCGTCCCCCCGCACCGAGTGCAAGATGGAGCTCACCCTCCTCTTGCAGAGGGGGCACTCGGGCTTGCTCTCAGCCCACCGCAGGATGCAGGCATAACAGAACTGGTGGAGGCATGGCATCACGTAGCTGGCCTCCTCCCAGCTGTCCAGACATATTGGACAGCGGTGGTCCAGCTCCGTGGCCATGCTCCCCATATGCTGCGGTGGGCTGGGGGGAGCTGGGGATGACAAGCTGCTCCCTCTCACTGTCGCTGCAGCAGTAGGTGTCACTCTGGAAGAAGAAGAGAGGCCACAATTGTTGGCTGGCCTGACGAGGGGTGGAAGAAACGCCCAGGTCTCTCCAGAAAGAAACCCTCCCAGCTCCCCACCCCAGGGCCAGGAGTCCTCGCACAGCTCACCTCTGCTGCTGTGAGCGCGCCTCCTGTGTGCCCTGGCTGCCTGAACCAGGCAGGGCCAGCGAAAATCCTCTGATGGCTCTGTGGTCGGACACGGAGAACTGCACTTGACAACTCCCCGTGCACAAACTCAGAACCAAGGACAGCCTTCAGCCTCGCAGGACACTCCAAGCCTCGCGTACTGGCTCAGCTGGAGTGCAGGCACGAGTCGGCTGGGAGAGACTCGGCGCCCGATACAGGCAGCGAGGACCATGTGCTCACAATCCAACGCTCCGCGACATCACAGTCCGTCACTCGGAGATGTCGCCGTGGACCCCTCGGTGACGCTGGAACCCGTCACTCAGTGACGTCACCGTCCATCATGCGGGCATGTCACATGTGTCTGGATGTACTGCAATGCCACTGCCCCTTCCATAGAATCATAGAATCATAGAATGGTTAGGGCTGGAAGGGACCTTCAAAGGTCATCTAGTCCAACCCCCCTGCAACAAACAGGGATATCTCCAACTAGATCAGGTTGCTCAGGGCCTCATCCAACCGGGCCTTGAACGTCTCCAGGGACGGAGCATCCACCACCTCTCTGGGCAACCTGTTCCAGTGTTCTACAACTCTCGTGGTAAAAAATTTTTTCCTAATATCCAACCTGAATCTACCTCCCTCTATTTTAAAACCATTACCCCTTGTCCTATCACAACTGGCCCTCCTGAACAGCCTCTCCCCATCTTTCTTGTAGGCCCCCTTGAGGTACTGGAAGACCGCTATAAGGTCACCCCGGAGCCTCCTCTTCTCCAGGCTGAACAGCCCCAACTCTTTCAGCCTGTCCTCATAGGAAAGGTGCTCCAGCCCTCTTATCATCTTCGTGGCCCTCCTCTGGACCCTCTCCAACTGGTCCATGTCCTTCTTATGTTGGGGGCTCCAGAACTGGACGCAATACTCCAAGTGAGGTCTCACGAGGGCAGAGTAGAGGGGGAGAATCACCTCCCTCGACCTGCTGGCCACGCTCCTCTTGATGCAGCCCAGGACGCGGTTGGCCTTCTGGGCCGCAAGAGCACATTGCCGGCTCATATTGAGCTTCTCGTCCACCAGTACTCCCAAGTCCTTCTCCTCAGGGCTGCTCACGATCCATTCTCCGCCCAGTCTGTATTTGTGCCTGGGATTGCCACGACCCAGATGTAGGACCTTGCACTTGGCCTGGTTAAACTTCATGAGGTTGGTACGGGCCCACCTCTCCAGCCTGTTGAGGTCCCTCTGGATGGCATCCCTCCCTTCCAGCGTGTCGACGGCACCACACAGCTTGGTGTCATCAGCGAACTTGCTGAGGGTGCACTCCATGCCACTGTCCACGTCACCGACAAAGATGTTGAAGAGGGCCGGGCCCAACACGGACCCCTGAGGGACGCCACTCGTGACCGGTCTCCACATGGACATCGAGCCGTTGACCACTACTCTCTGAGTGCGGCCATTGAGCCAATTCCTTATCCACCGAGTGGTCCATCCATCAAACCCATGCCTCTCTAGTTTAGAGAGAAGAATGTCATGCGGGACAGTGTCAAAAGCTTTGCACAAGTCCAGGTAGATGATATCCATTGGTCGACCCTTGTCCACCGATGTTGTCACCCCATCATAAAAGGCCATCACTTGTCTCCATCACTTGTCATCTCCATCACTTGTCTTCCATCCCCATCACTTGTCTCGTGCTCGGCATCGGTGCTCCACGCCAGTCACCAAGGCCGAGGCCGTGCCTTCCCAGAGCCCCGTCAGGTCACGTTGCCCGTGGCAGGCGTCTTCAGGCACGTGCAGCAAGAAGGTCCATTCGATAACACCTCGTGCCTCCCTCGGAGCCCGCAGGACAAAGTTCCGCAGGCTCTCTCCACACCCCAGCATTGCCAGCCAGCCCCCTGGGCTCCCTTGCTTCCTCCCACGGGAGATCAAAGGCAGCGCTTGCCTTGCTTTTGGGGATTTTCTCCTACTTGTTGGGCCATCAAACTGATGCCTCCAGCCCCAGCCAGCTCCAGCTCCCACCCAGCAACCTCTAGGTGCTCGGTTTTCATAGGCGGTTGCACCCCTCACCCCTCACGGAGACACCACAGGACGCGGACGCTTTTCCAAGAGGGGCTTTTGTGTTCAGTTCCTGCAGCCCCTTGGGCAAGGGTGGACGTAGTGCTTGTGCCCCAGCTCAGATGCGGGGCTGGATAGGGCCCAGCGTCCTGTGTTTGGAGTCTGCAGGGTGATGGGATGGACACTGATAATAATAATACCAATAAACCTTGGGCTGCCAATCCTCTGAGTTGGTCCCTTCTCCCTGGGATCCAGTGACAGGATGCGTGGGAACGGCTCAGAGCTGCGCCAGGGAGGCTCGGACTTGACATTAGGAAACACTTCTTTACCGAGAGGGTTGTCAAGCGCTGGAACAAGCTTCCTCGAGAGGTGGTCGATGCCTCAAGCCTGGCAGCGTTTACAAGGCATTTGAACAGTGTCCTTAATAACACGCTGTAACTTTTGCTCAGCCCCAAAGTGGTCAGGCAGTTGGACCAGAGGATTATTGTAGGTCCCTTCCAACTGAACTAACCTATTCCATTCCTTTCTACTCTCTTCTCTTCTACTCCGTTCTGTTCTATTCATTGCTATGACCTCCCTTGGAGGTCAAAGGCAGCACTTGGCTTGCCCTAGGGGATTTCTCCTATCTTTCTCCCCCAGTGTGCTGGGTTTTGCTGATGGGGTTTTGGTAGCAGGGAAGGGGCTGCAGAGATGGTGGGGCTGGAGCACTTGCCCTTCAGTGGGGCAGGCAAGTGCTTCAGCATGCAGCAGAAGAGGCTTCGGGGCACCTAACAGCACACCCTGGTGCCTGTGGGGAAGAGAGCAAGGAGATGGGGACAGAGTCTTCCCAGCAGCGCCTCACAGGAGGGTGAGGGACAGTGGCATCAGCCCAAGCTAGGGAGGTTCAGGCTGGAGATAAGGGGGGCAGAAATCACTGTGAGGACCCTTAAGCAGTGGAGTGGGCTGCCCAAAAAAGCTATGGCATCCTCTGAGACCCCAGAGGTCCTCGAGACCTGAATGGGCACAACCCAGAGCATGACTGTCACAAGTCTGTGAAGGGATACCCTGTGAAGTCCAGGAAGAGAAAGCACTGCCAGTGGGAAATGCAGAAAAAGTCTCTAAACGTGCAACAGCTTCTAGATGTTGTAATGTTAGAAAACCACTTTTTTCATTTGGTTCAAGAGCTTTTGAGCGAAGCTTTCAAATTTGGGAGGGAGGGGAGGTGTGGTGGACTATTTGCTTGTTCTGTTTTGCTTTTGAAACAAATTTCTGCAGCCAAAAAAATACATTTGGTGGACTACCTAGATTTGACAGAGGAAAAGTGGTACAAGTCACAAAAGCGATTCAAGTTGAATTCTGCCATCATCTGGTAGTTGGCTGGGGTAATCTGGATCTTTCCCACAAAAGTGAGAAGGAAACTGGAAAGGCACGGGGGTATGGACACTAAAAAACAAAAACAAAACCAAAAACAAACCGAGAGAGAAATAAAGGGGGAGAAAAGCTCTTCAAAAAGAAGTCATTGATTTGCGTCAGACTGCTGTAGCCGATTGCTTGAGAGCGCATATGAATTCTTCTTGAGCCCAAAGAGCACAGCAAGACACCATGAGACTGCCCCGAAGGTGGCTGCTCTCATGCATCCTGTGGTCTCCAGAGAGAGCCCGTGTCTTGCAGCTGGGCTTTCCTGCCAGGGCAGACCTCTGGCCTTTAGTGCAGCCCCAGAGCGGTGGGGCCCAGCCTGCTCTCGCTGCTTTCTGCCTGCCTGCCCGCAGAGCCTCTCCCCATCCGCTTCTCCCCAGGCTCCTGCTGCGTGGCTGAGGCATGCAGGACCAGCTGTGGCCCTGGCACTGAGACCTGGGCCAGTATTTGGGGCCTGGCAGCGGCTCTTGGTGCCAACCCAGCGGCTGTCTTCTGTCTCTCCCCTCACCTGGCGGGGCTTGGCTGCAGAAGGCTCATGGAGCGGTGTGCAAGAGGAGGGCAGGGGGCCTAGGGCAGCACAGAGATGATACACTGCCATTTCTGCAGGGTTCACTTGCAGCAGAGAGGAGCCGTGCAGGGGGACGTCCTGCAGAGAGCACACCATGGGTGGGCGTGGGGGTGGTGCTGAGAGATGTGGGGGAAGTGACAGTGCCCGTCTGCTGCCGAGGGGCCCTTTCCAAGTGCGGGAGAAGAAGTGCCAGGGCCAAAGCTGAAGCTGGAAGAGCAGGAAGAAAGCCTGTGTCTGCGAGCAGCAGCATGTTGGTCCTCCTGGGCTCGTGCAGGGCCTCTCAGCTCCGAGCTGAGCACCGCAGGGCCTGGCCTGGGTCGCTCAGGGCCTCCTTGTCCCGCTGCGAGTGCCTTGCTGGGCCCCACGGCGGCGCGGGCAGGTCAAAGAGGCCCTGCCTGGGCAGAGGGCGGGCCAGAGGAGGAGGCCAGCAGGGCCAGATGGCGTGTGTCCATGGCCAGTGCACCAGGGCAAAGGGGGCCGGCAGGAGCAACAGGCCAGGCCCCACGGCGGCCTGCACACGGGTAGCCCCGCGAGTCCCACGTGCCTAAGCCAAGACAAAGAGGCTCTGCCTGAAGCGGCAGGCCAGGCCTCACAGAATCATGAAACCACAGAATCATGGAATGGTTTGGGTCGGAGGGGACCTTAAAGAACACCTGGTTCCAACTCCTTGCTGTGGGCAAGGACACCTGCCACTAGACCAGGTTGCTCAAAGCCCCATCCAGCCTGGCCTGGAACACCAGAGATCCATCAGATGTGCAGTCTGAGGACCCACGGCCCTCAGATGAGAGGAAATTCCCGTGCAAGAGCAGGGGCCCTGGTGCCACGCCACTCTGCTCTGGGGAAGGAGGCCCTGCAAGGGCGGAGGAACAAGGCGCACAGCTTGAGGAGGGAGGTGAGGGAAGACCAGCCAGCCCGTCTCAACGACAGTCGAATCGGTGCACAGAGGCCCTGCAAAAAGACAGGGCCAGGCCCCTGGCACCCTGCTCGAGGGAAAGAGGCTCTGCTGGAGCAGGGGGCCAAGACCCATGCTGCAGCCCTTGGGGAAAGACACACTCAGAGGGCACGTCTGGGCCCCATGACAGACAGATCAGGGCAAACAGACTGCGCAATACCAACGGTGCTCTGCTGCGGACAGAGATCACGGGAGATCAGAGCCCCACAGCGCTAGAATCAGGGCAAAAGGCCTGGCCAGAGCAGGGGGCTAGGCCCCATGGTTCCTGACTCAGGGGAAAGAGTCCTGCAAGATCAGAGGGCATGGACCATGCTGCCCAGATCAGGGCTTAGAGACTCTGCAAGAACAGAGGGCCAGGCTCCGGGGAAGTGGAATCCAGGCAAAGACGCTGAGCAGGAGCAGAGGGCCCAGCCCTGTGGCACTAACTAGGCGGAAAGAGGTCCAACGAGATCAGATGGCCAGTCTCAGTGACGCTCAAGGCAGCACAAAGACGCCCTTCTGCCAAGATGCTTCCCAGCTGGGCAGCCCCCACCCTACACTGGTGCCTGGAGTTGTTGGTCCCCAGGTGCAGGACTTTGCTCTTCCCCCTTTTGAACTTCTTGGCACTCCTGCCTTGCTGCATCGCCGCACTCCCTCTCCCACCAGGCTGACCCCCGTGACCGTAGGGCCCTGCAGACATGTGAGGAAACGGTGGCCGTGGCACCAGGAAAAGGGACGGGGGAAGCAGCACAGCTGGGGATAGCTACACCACCGAAATTGACAGCCATACTGAGACTTTTTTGACAGTTTTCCTGCTTTAATTTTCTTTTCTTAAATGCTAAATAGATTTGGGGGTCCAGGACCACATGGGGTGGGTGTGTGCCCCACTGCCGGCCCAGATGTGGCTCAGCCGGCCCCTGAGGCTCCCTCCCAGTGTCACCGACGACGAGGTGGCTTTCTGTCGGGCTGGGAAGGGTCCTCAGAGCTGCCAGCCCCCCTCTTCGGGGCTCGCCGGGGTCCCCCCAGTGAACGCTGGCTGCGCCTGGAGGGCCCCGGCACAGCCTCCTCCGGGTCTTCATGGACCTCTTCTGGGTCCCCACGAGTGGGAGCAGGGGCAGAGCAGGGGCTGCCGGGACTCCCAGAAAGGGCTGAGCTGGGGGCAGGAGACACCCCTTGGGAGGCAGCAGGGCCAGGGGCAGCCGCAGGGCTGTCCTCCTGCCCTGACGCAGCACGGCCATCCCCCACGCCCATTCGACGTCGGGCCTTCCTGCTACACCGGCGCACGGTGGTCTCGACGAGCTGGTGGACAAAGCTCCTCGTGCGCCTGCCCAGGGACGGCTGCAGCAGCTGGACCAGAGCCTCCTCGTCCAGGCCAAAGTAGCGCAGGCTGGATGTGACGAGGCTCTGCGCTGCTGCAGCTTCCTGCGCATCCTCGAAGAGCTGCCCCAGCTCCCGATGCAGCCAGGGCAGCAGAGGCTGGAGGACAGCGGGGTAGACGCGGAAGAGGGATGCCCAGACGTAGGCATGGAAGCCGCCCACTGGAGCCTGGGGCAGCGGCCCTGCGCCTGCTGGCCGTGTCGACAGGGGGACGGCGACTGACGGTGCTGCAGGTGGTGGTGGGATGATGTGCTCCTCAAAGGCGTCGTCCCCCCGCACCGAGTGCAAGATGGAGCTCACCCTCCTCTTGCAGAGGGGGCACTCGGGCTTGCTCTCAGCCCACCGCAGGATGCAGGCATAACAGAACTGGTGGAGGCATGGCATCACGTAGCTGGCCTCCTCCCAGCTGTCCAGACATATTGGACAGCGGTGGTCCAGCTCCGTGGCCATGCTCCCCATATGCTGCGGTGGGCTGGGGGCAGCTGGGGATGACAAGCTGCTCCCTCTCACTGTCGCTGCAGCAGTAGGTGTCACTCTGGAAGAAGAAGAGAGGCCACAATTGTTGGCTGGCCTGACGAGGGGTGGAAGAAACGCCCAGGTCTCTCCAGAAAGAAACCCTCCCAGCTCCCCACCCCAGGGCCAGGAGTCCTCGCACAGCTCACCTCTGCTGCTGTGAGCGCGCCTCCTGTGTGCCCTGGCTGCCTGAACCAGGCAGGGCCAGCGAAAATCCTCTGATGGCTCTGTGGTCGGACACGGAGAACTGCACTTGACAACTCCCCGTGCACAAACTCAGAACCAAGGACAGCCTTCAGCCTCGCAGGACACTCCAAGCCTCGCGTACTGGCTCAGCTGGAGTGCAGGCACGAGTCGGCTGGGAGAGACTCGGCGCCCGATACAGGCAGCGAGGACCATGTGCTCACAATCCAACGCTCCGCGACATCACAGTCCGTCACTCGGAGATGTCGCCGTGGACCCCTCGGTGACGCTGGAACCCGTCACTCAGTGACGTCACCGTCCATCATGCGGGCATGTCACGTGTCTGGATGTACTGCAATGCCACTGCCCCTTCCATAGAATCATAGAATCATAGAATGGTTAGGGCTGGAAGGGACCTTCAAAGGTCATCTAGTCCAACCCCCCTGCAACAAACAGGGATATCTCCAACTAGATCAGGTTGCTCAGGGCCTCATCCAACCGGGCCTTGAACGTCTCCAGGGATGGAGCATCCACCACCTCTCTGGGCAACCTGTTCCAGTGTTCTACAACTCTCGTGGTAAAAAATTTTTTCCTAATATCCAACCTGAATCTACCTCCCTCTATTTTAAAACCATTACCCCTTGTCCTATCACAACTGGCCCTCCTGAACAGCCTCTCCCCATCTTTCTTGTAGGCCCCCTTGAGGTACTGGAAGACCGCTATAAGGTCACCCCGGAGCCTCCTCTTCTCCAGGCTGAACAGCCCCAACTCTTTCAGCCTGTCCTCATAGGAAAGGTGCTCCAGCCCTCTTATCATCTTCGTGGCCCTCCTCTGGACCCTCTCCAACTGGTCCATGTCCTTCTTATGTTGGGGGCTCCAGAACTGGACGCAATACTCCAAGTGAGGTCTCACGAGGGCAGAGTAGAGGGGGAGAATCACCTCCCTCGACCTGCTGGCCACGCTCCTCTTGATGCAGCCCAGGACGCGGTTGGCCTTCTGGGCCGCAAGAGCACATTGCCGGCTCATATTGAGCTTCTCGTCCACCAGTACTCCCAAGTCCTTCTCCTCAGGGCTGCTCACGATCCATTCTCCGCCCAGTCTGTATTTGTGCCTGGGATTGCCACGACCCAGATGTAGGACCTTGCACTTGGCCTGGTTAAACTTCATGAGGTTGGTACGGGCCCACCTCTCCAGCCTGTTGAGGTCCCTCTGGATGGCATCCCTCCCTTCCAGCGTGTCGACGGCACCACACAGCTTGGTGTCATCAGCGAACTTGCTGAGGGTGCACTCCATGCCACTGTCCACGTCACCGACAAAGATGTTGAAGAGGGCCGGGCCCAACACGGACCCCTGAGGGACGCCACTCGTGACCGGTCTCCACATGGACATCGAGCCGTTGACCACTACTCTCTGAGTGCGGCCATTGAGCCAATTCCTTATCCACCGAGTGGTCCATCCATCAAACCCATGCCTCTCTAGTTTAGAGAGAAGAATGTCATGCGGGACAGTGTCAAAAGCTTTGCACAAGTCCAGGTAGATGATATCCATTGGTCGACCCTTGTCCACCGATGTTGTCACCCCATCATAAAAGGCCATCACTTGTCTCCATCACTTGTCATCTCCATCACTTGTCTTCCATCCCCATCACTTGTCTCGTGCTCGGCATCGGTGCTCCACGCCAGTCACCAAGGCCGAGGCCGTGCCTTCCCAGAGCCCCGTCAGGTCACGTTGCCCGTGGCAGGCGTCTTCAGGCACGTGCAGCAAGAAGGTCCATTCGATAACACCTCGTGCCTCCCTCGGAGCCCGCAGGACAAAGTTCCGCAGGCTCTCTCCACACCCCAGCATTGCCAGCCAGCCCCCTGGGCTCCCTTGCTTCCTCCCACGGGAGATCAAAGGCAGCGCTTGCCTTGCTTTTGGGGATTTTCTCCTACTTGTTGGGCCATCAAACTGATGCCTCCAGCCCCAGCCAGCTCCAGCTCCCACCCAGCAACCTCTAGGTGCTCGGTTTTCATAGGCGGTTGCACCCCTCACCCCTCACGGAGACACCACAGGACGCGGACGCTTTTCCAAGAGGGGCTTTTGTGTTCAGTTCCTGCAGCCCCTTGGGCAAGGGTGGACGTAGTGCTTGTGCCCCAGCTCAGATGCGGGGCTGGATAGGGCCCAGCGTCCTGTGTTTGGAGTCTGCAGGGTGATGGGATGGACACTGATAATAATAATACCAATAAACCTTGGGCTGCCAATCCTCTGAGTTGGTCCCTTCTCCCTGGGATCCAGTGACAGGATGCGTGGGAACGGCTCAGAGCTGCGCCAGGGAGGCTCGGACTTGACATTAGGAAACACTTCTTTACCGAGAGGGTTGTCAAGCGCTGGAACAAGCTTCCTCGAGAGGTGGTCGATGCCTCAAGCCTGGCAGCGTTTACAAGGCATTTGAACAGTGTCCTTAATAACACGCTGTAACTTTTGCTCAGCCCCAAAGTGGTCAGGCAGTTGGACCAGAGGATTATTGTAGGTCCCTTCCAACTGAACTAACCTATTCCATTCCTTTCTACTCTCTTCTCTTCTACTCCGTTCTGTTCTATTCATTGCTATGACCTCCCTTGGAGGTCAAAGGCAGCACTTGGCTTGCCCTAGGGGATTTCTCCTATCTTTCTCCCCCAGTGTGCTGGGTTTTGCTGATGGGGTTTTGGTAGCAGGGAAGGGGCTGCAGAGATGGTGGGGCTGGAGCACTTGCCCTTCAGTGGGGCAGGCAAGTGCTTCAGCATGCAGCAGAAGAGGCTTCGGGGCACCTAACAGCACACCCTGGTGCCTGTGGGGAAGAGAGCAAGGAGATGGGGACAGAGTCTTCCCAGCAGCGCCTCACAGGAGGGTGAGGGACAGTGGCATCAGCCCAAGCTAGGGAGGTTCAGGCTGGAGATAAGGGGGGCAGAAATCACTGTGAGGACCCTTAAGCAGTGGAGTGGGCTGCCCAAAAAAGCTATGGCATCCTCTGAGACCCCAGAGGTCCTCGAGACCTGAATGGGCACAACCCAGAGCATGACTGTCACAAGTCTGTGAAGGGATACCCTGTGAAGTCCAGGAAGAGAAAGCACTGCCAGTGGGAAATGCAGAAAAAGTCTCTAAACGTGCAACAGCTTCTAGATGTTGTAATGTTAGAAAACCACTTTTTTCATTTGGTTCAAGAGCTTTTGAGCGAAGCTTTCAAATTTGGGAGGGAGGGGAGGTGTGGTGGACTATTTGCTTGTTCTGTTTTGCTTTTGAAACAAATTTCTGCAGCCAAAAAAATACATTTGGTGGACTACCTAGATTTGACAGAGGAAAAGTGGTACAAGTCACAAAAGCGATTCAAGTTGAATTCTGCCATCATCTGGTAGTTGGCTGGGGTAATCTGGATCTTTCCCACAAAAGTGAGAAGGAAACTGGAAAGGCACGGGGGTATGGACACTAAAAAACAAAAACAAAACCAAAAACAAACCGAGAGAGAAATAAAGGGGGAGAAAAGCTCTTCAAAAAGAAGTCATTGATTTGCGTCAGACTGCTGTAGCCGATTGCTTGAGAGCGCATATGAATTCTTCTTGAGCCCAAAGAGCACAGCAAGACACCATGAGACTGCCCCGAAGGTGGCTGCTCTCATGCATCCTGTGGTCTCCAGAGAGAGCCCGTGTCTTGCAGCTGGGCTTTCCTGCCAGGGCAGACCTCTGGCCTTTAGTGCAGCCCCAGAGCGGTGGGGCCCAGCCTGCTCTCGCTGCTTTCTGCCTGCCTGCCCGCAGAGCCTCTCCCCATCCGCTTCTCCCCAGGCTCCTGCTGCGTGGCTGAGGCATGCAGGACCAGCTGTGGCCCTGGCACTGAGACCTGGGCCAGTATTTGGGGCCTGGCAGCGGCTCTTGGTGCCAAACCCAGCGGCTGTCTTCTGTCTCTCCCCTCACCTGGCGGGGCTTGGCTGCAGAAGGCTCATGGAGCGGTGTGCAAGAGGAGGGCAGGGGGCCTAGGGCAGCACAGAGATGATACACTGCCATTTCTGCAGGGTTCACTTGCAGCAGAGAGGAGCCGTGCAGGGGGACGTCCTGCAGAGAGCACACCATGGGTGGGCGTGGGGGTGGTGCTGAGAGATGTGGGGGAAGTGACAGTGCCCGTCTGCTGCCGAGGGGCCCTTTCCAAGTGCGGGAGAAGAAGTGCCAGGGCCAAAGCTGAAGCTGGAAGAGCAGGAAGAAAGCCTGTGTCTGCGAGCAGCAGCATGTTGGTCCTCCTGGGCTCGTGCAGGGCCTCTCAGCTCCGAGCTGAGCACCGCAGGGCCTGGCCTGGGTCGCTCAGGGCCTCCTTGTCCCGCTGCGAGTGCCTTGCTGGGCCCCACGGCGGCGCGGGCAGGTCAAAGAGGCCCTGCCTGGGCAGAGGGCGGGCCAGAGGAGGAGGCCAGCAGGGCCAGATGGCGTGTGTCCATGGCCAGTGCACCAGGGCAAAGGGGGCCGGCAGGAGCAACAGGCCAGGCCCCACGGCGGCCTGCACACGGGTAGCCCCGCGAGTCCCACGTGCCTAAGCCAAGACAAAGAGGCTCTGCCTGAAGCGGCAGGCCAGGCCTCACAGAATCATGAAACCACAGAATCATGGAATGGTTGGGTCGGAGGGGACCTTAAAGAACACCTGGTTCCAACTCCTTGCTGTGGGCAAGGACACCTGCCACTAGACCAGGTTGCTCAAAGCCCCATCCAGCCTGGCCTGGAACACCAGAGATCCATCAGATGTGCAGTCTGAGGACCCACGGCCCTCAGATGAGAGGAAATTCCCGTGCAAGAGCAGGGGCCCTGGTGCCACGCCACTCTGCTCTGGGGAAGGAGGCCCTGCAAGGGCGGAGGAACAAGGCGCACAGCTTGAGGAGGGAGGTGAGGGAAGACCAGCCAGCCCGTCTCAACGACAGTCGAATCGGTGCACAGAGGCCCTGCAAAAAGACAGGGCCAGGCCCCTGGCACCCTGCTCGAGGGAAAGAGGCTCTGCTGGAGCAGGGGGCCAAGACCCATGCTGCAGCCCTTGGGGAAAGACACACTCAGAGGGCACGTCTGGGCCCCATGACAGACAGATCAGGGCAAACAGACTGCGCAATACCAACGGTGCTCTGCTGCGGACAGAGATCACGGGAGATCAGAGCCCCACAGCGCTAGAATCAGGGCAAAAGGCCTGGCCAGAGCAGGGGGCTAGGCCCCATGGTTCCTGACTCAGGGGAAAGAGTCCTGCAAGATCAGAGGGCATGGACCATGCTGCCCAGATCAGGGCTTAGAGACTCTGCAAGAACAGAGGGCCAGGCTCCGGGAAGTGGAATCCAGGCAAAGACGCTGAGCAGGAGCAGAGGGCCCAGCCCTGTGGCACTAACTAGGCGGAAAGAGGTCCAACGAGATCAGATGGCCAGTCTCAGTGACGCTCAAGGCAGCACAAAGACGCCCTTCTGCCAAGATGCTTCCCAGCTGGGCAGCCCCCACCCTACACTGGTGCCTGGAGTTGTTGGTCCCCAGGTGCAGGACTTTGCTCTTCCCCCTTTTGAACTTCTTGGCACTCCTGCCTTGCTGCATCGCCGCACTCCCTCTCCCACCAGGCTGACCCCCGTGACCGTAGGGCCCTGCAGACATGTGAGGAAACGGTGGCCGTGGCACCAGGAAAAGGGACGGGGGAAGCAGCACAGCTGGGGATAGCTACACCACCGAAATTGACAGCCATACTGAGACTTTTTTGACAGTTTTCCTGCTTTAATTTTCTTTTCTTAAATGCTAAATAGATTTGGGGGTCCAGGACCACATGGGGTGGGTGTGTGCCCCACTGCCGGCCCAGATGTGGCTCAGCCGGCCCCTGAGGCTCCCTCCCAGTGTCACCGACGACGAGGTGGCTTTCTGTCGGGCTGGGAAGGGTCCTCAGAGCTGCCAGCCCCCCTCTTCGGGGCTCGCCGGGGTCCCCCCAGTGAACGCTGGCTGCGCCTGGAGGGCCCCGGCACAGCCTCCTCCGGGTCTTCATGGACCTCTTCTGGGTCCCCACGAGTGGGAGCAGGGGCAGAGCAGGGGCTGCCGGGACTCCCAGAAAGGGCTGAGCTGGGGGCAGGAGACACCCCTTGGGAGGCAGCAGGGCCAGGGGCAGCCGCAGGGCTGTCCTCCTGCCCTGACGCAGCACGGCCATCCCCCACGCCCATTCGACGTCGGGCCTTCCTGCTACACCGGCGCACGGTGGTCTCGACGAGCTGGTGGACAAAGCTCCTCGTGCGCCTGCCCAGGGACGGCTGCAGCAGCTGGACCAGAGCCTCCTCGTCCAGGCCAAAGTAGCGCAGGCTGGATGTGACGAGGCTCTGCGCTGCTGCAGCTTCCTGCGCATCCTCGAAGAGCTGCCCCAGCTCCCGATGCAGCCAGGGCAGCAGAGGCTGGAGGACAGCGGGGTAGACGCGGAAGAGGGATGCCCAGACGTAGGCATGGAAGCCGCCCACTGGAGCCTGGGGCAGCGGCCCTGCGCCTGCTGGCCGTGTCGACAGGGGGACGGCGACTGACGGTGCTGCAGGTGGTGGTGGGATGATGTGCTCCTCAAAGGCGTCGTCCCCCCGCACCGAGTGCAAGATGGAGCTCACCCTCCTCTTGCAGAGGGGGCACTCGGGCTTGCTCTCAGCCCACCGCAGGATGCAGGCATAACAGAACTGGTGGAGGCATGGCATCACGTAGCTGGCCTCCTCCCAGCTGTCCAGACATATTGGACAGCGGTGGTCCAGCTCCGTGGCCATGCTCCCCATATGCTGCGGTGGGCTGGGGGGAGCTGGGGATGACAAGCTGCTCCCTCTCACTGTCGCTGCAGCAGTAGGTGTCACTCTGGAAGAAGAAGAGAGGCCACAATTGTTGGCTGGCCTGACGAGGGGTGGAAGAAATGCCCAGGTCCCTCCAGAAAAAAACCCTCCCAGCTCTCCACCCCAGGGCCAGGTGTCCTCGCACAGCTCACCTCTGCTGCTGTGAGCGCGCCTCCTGTGTGCCCTGGCTGCCTGAACCAGGCAGGGCCAGGGAAAATCCTCTGATGGCTCTGCTGTTGGACACAGAGAGCTGCACTTGACAACTCCCCGTGCACAAACTCAGAACCAAGGACAGCCTTCAGCCTCGCAGGACACTCCAAGCCTCGCGTACTGGCTCAGCTAGAGTGCAGGCACGAGTCGGCTGGGAGAGACTCGGCGCCCCGATACAGGCAGCGAGGACCGTGTGCTCACAATCCAACACTCCACGACATCACAGTCCGTCACTCGGAGATGTCGCCTTGGATCCCTCGGTGACGCTGGACCCCATTGCTCAGTGACGTCACCGTCCATCATGCGGGCACGTCACATGTGTCTGGATGTACTGCAATGCCACTGCCCCTTCCATCCCCATCGCTTGTCTCGTGCTCGGCATCGGTGCTCCACGCCAGTCACCGAGGCCGAGGCCGTGCCTTCCCAGAGC
The DNA here is from genome assembly GCF_009769465.1 of Tauraco erythrolophus. Classification (NCBI taxonomy): domain Eukaryota; kingdom Metazoa; phylum Chordata; class Aves; order Musophagiformes; family Musophagidae; genus Tauraco; species Tauraco erythrolophus. The sequence continues at coordinate 64,713,787 of NC_141496.1, forward strand.
CCCGTCAGGTCACGCTGCCCGTGGCAGGTGTCTTCAGGCACGTGCAGCAAGAAGGTCCATTCGATAACACCTCGTGCCTCCCTCGGAGCCCGCAGGACAAAGTTCCGCGGGCTCTCTCCACACCCCAGCATTGCCAGCCAGCCCCCTGGGCTCCTCTGCTTCCTCCCATGGGAGATCAAAGGCAGCGTTTGCATTGCTTTCGGGGATTTTCTCCTACTTGTTGGGCCATCAAACTGATGCCTCCAGCCCCAGCCAGCTCCAGCTCCCACCCAGCAACCTCTAGGTGCTCGGTTTTCATAGGCGGTTGCACCTCTCACCCCTCACGAAGACACCACAGGACGCGGACGCTTTTCCAAGAGGGGCTTTTGTGTTCAGTTCCTGCAGCCCCCTGGGCAAGGGTGGACGTAGTGCTTGTGCCCCAGCTCAGATGCGGGGCTGGATGGGGCCCAGCGTCCCGCGTTTGGAGTCTGCAGGGTGATGGGATGGACACTGATAATAATAATACCAATAAACCTTGGGCTGCCAATCCTCTGAGTTGGTCCCTTCTCCCTGGGATCCAGTGACAGGATGCGTGGGAACGGCTCAGAGCTGCGCCAGGGAGGCTCGGACTTGACATTAGGAAGCACTTCTTTACCGAGAGGGTCGTCAAGCGCTGGAACAGGCTTCCTCGAGAGGTGGTCGATGCCCCAAGCCTGGCAGCATTTACAAGGCATTTGAACAGTGTCCTTAATAACACGCTGTAACTTTTGCTCAGCCCCAAAGTGGTCAGGCAGTTGGACCAGAGGATCATTGTAGCCTCCTTTCCAGCTGAGCTACTGTATTCTATTCTATTCTTTTCTATTCATTGCTATTTCTCCACATGAGACCCTGGCCTTACATTGCCTCCATCCTGGGATAGCCAGGTCCTCCTTTTGCATCTATATAGTCCTTCGAATAAGACTGTGTATCAAAACCCATTTTGAGAAAGTGCAAACGACAGCTTTTCTTTAAATGCTAATGCTCAGAGCCAGGACTGTAACCGTGTACCGGCAACTGCGCATGTACAGGGTCTCTTCCCTGCCTTGTAGTGCAGTCTTAGCCAGCAGCAAGGAGAAGGCAATTTAGTCTCTTCTGGCAGGCAGAGCTCTCTGCTGCCCAGGGCTGTGCTCTCCAACAATCTCTTGACTTCATTGCTGAGCAGGGTGCAGTTATATTTACGTACGACCAGTCCTGTAAAGGGATTATGCTTTGCATTCGGCACTGAGGAATTGTAGATATCAGTGTCCTGTGTTGTATTCGCTCTGGGCACTGCTTTGTACAGCAATAAACACTCAGAGGCACTGGCACAAGCCTAGAAACTGGTTTTGCTAAGACTCCACAGCTACACCTCAGGAGCAGCTGTTAGTGCTGATCCTGTGCAGAACCTTCCCAACTCTAAGTGAAGGACTGACAAGACAGATGTGTTTCCAGGGAATCACTTGCTTCCTTACTACTAAACTTCCTTAGAAAAGGAGTACTTTGGCACAAGGACATGTGTAATGTGTATTTCTGAAAACAAATGCAATGTATTAATCAACAGTTGTATCTAGTTTTATTCCATAGGTCAATTATAATATCATCAGTTTGGTAAACCATGCAGAAAGTTGCCATAAAAACCCAAAAAGTCAAAGGCAATACCCGTTGACCTTAAGATCACTGTTGATCCTCTCAAGTTCCATCATAAAGCAAAACCAAAATGTTTTATCAGCAAAACTGGGAAGCATTAATCACTTCCAGCTGGCTCATCCTAGGTTTTCTACCTACTGCAGGTTTGGATTGTACTTGCTTTGCATATTTTTGATGAAAACACGATGAGGATTATTGTTGGTTGTAAACTACTTTATGGTCAGAAACTTCAGAATCTTTCTTCCCTTTCTCTACTGAGTCTAGTTCAGAAACATCTTGTCATTTCCCTTTCCCTTGGGCTTTTAATCTGCAAGACGCAATAATATGGCCACCTTCTCAGTTCTAAGCAGTTATAACAGTCTGGGTAATCTGTAAGATGCAAAGTGGAAGACAAATAAATAGGCCAAATAAAGGGCTGATGGAGCAGCTGAAAGGCTGTTGGTTCTCCATATGAACATTTCCAAATGTCATACCTAGGAAATTGTACCTTGGCTGATTCTTCCAGTTTAATTGCCTTATTTGAAGACGAGACACTTGCTTTGACAGCTACTGTTTAGTTTTAGTCACTACTTCTACATATATCCAGCACCAGCCAAACTCAAAATGCTGATGAAGTGCAAGAGTCAGGACAGAGGAGGACATCTGTTCTGCCTGCAGGCAAGTGCACCAGATGGGCAGCCTTTCTTGTTCATAATACTATTTAAAACTAAGTTACTACATGTAGCAGAGTCTCCAGTTTATAGAATCATAGAATCACAGAATGGTTTGAGTTGGAAGGGACCATTAAAGATCACCTAGATCTAATCCTTCTGCTAGAGGCAGGGACACCTTTCACTAGACCAGGTTGCCTAAAGCCCCATCCGACTTGACCTTGAACACTTCCACGGATGGGTCATCCATAATTTCTCTGGGCAACGTGTTCTAGTGTCTCTCCACTCTCAGAGTGTTCCTTTTATCTAAACCTACCCTTTTATAGTTTAAAACCATTGCTCCTTAACATTTCTGGACTGACAGTTCTCTGAAATGTTTCCACCTTTCTTCTTAGGTGGGTTTGGCACTGAGCTACTACAGACTGAACAGTACAGAGTTTTTTGTGTTTTAACTCCTTTCTGCTCCTTCTCCCAGTGTAACAACCTGTATGAATAGGCTGTGCACAGCCCTGCAGAAGGCATAACCGCATCCATGGACTTTTGCGCAGGATGACTCAGCCATGGTGCAACACCGGGGACGTTCTGCTGAAGAGTGAGGCTCAGGGAGAAGAGTAAAAGTATAAGGTGCTGGAAGATCTGTGTATGTGACATACCAATGTATCTGTGCATGCAGAGAGCCAGCCTTGACCTACACTAACAAGACAGAAACATGAAAAATGGTAGAAATACCAAAAAAGGAGAGTACTATTTTAAAGAAACTGCTGACCAACGATGGGTGTTATGTAGACCACCACATCACAAGGATCGAGTAAAGGTACGAAGTCAGCAAACCCACAACCCCTGTGGAATGAGTCAACATAGCGACTATATTTGGAAGGGGATGAGGATATTAAAAGGAAGAACATGGCAAGGAGGGAGAAAAGGGGATATTAGGAGAAGCAAATCATGGAGGTGAGGCTCATCATGAAAGCTGGTGAGAAGCCCTGAGCCAGACTGACAGCAAAACAGGAAAATAGGCCTGTTTTGCTCTGACCGTATGTGTGTCTGACTTGCTTCTGTGCTCAGAGGAGACTCTGAGGTGTGTTCCTAAAACTGGGGGCACATAGGGAACACTTCCTAAAGCTACGAAGTTCAGCTCAGTAGGGATAAATGCTGATCTGAAAGTAAACTTTCCGTTTTGGTTTCCCCAACTGACAATACCACATGTGGAAACTTTATTTGCGTCACAACAAAGCTTTCCATGGGAAGGAAGATCTCAGCCTACTGTAAATCAAATTAGATGAAAATCCACAAGCCTTGCTGGGAATGCAATGCTGTTAGGTTGCTTACTCATCCACCTAATACCTTTGTCTTCCCTCAAGGCTGAGCTCTGATTCAGTTACTTTCAGAGGGTTCATGAGTGAAAGATAAATCACGTGTATTTATCCACAACCGCAGACAATCTCAGCACGTGTTAATGTCTTGGTTTCGGCTGGGACAGAGCTTACCAGGGCTCCCCCCCTGCACTGCTGGGCTGCCCGATTGTCAAGTCTTTGTGCTCAGGGTACCAGCCTCTCATTGCAAACCCCGACAAGCCTGAGCTAAAAACCCAACTGCACTTGAGAAGGTGGCAAGCATCTTACACAGCAGGCTTTCCCCCTTTGAAAGGATGTCAGCCTTCCTAGCTGGGTGGCAATCGGGGGACAGAGCCCAACACCCCTGCACATTTTGTCCAGAGCTCCTGCAAGGTGCACACACAAGGCACGCAGGTTCCTGCAGGACCTTCCACTTGCTCTCTAAGTTTTGGTAGGTGAGAGAGCTGCCATGTGGGTGCTGAGCAAAGGCACCCCTTCCAGCACTCCTCTCTCCTCTGCTCAGCTATGCGGTGCTGCGGGGCCTATCAGTGCCTGCCCTGGGACGGGGGGCACAACAGGAGAGCTGGACATTGGCAGCAGTGGAGATCCCCTCGAGTTCCTTAGCCTTCCCTGACCATCTCTTGCAGGTACGCTGTGCTAACCTGGTAGTGTCCGGGGGAGAGTGCAGAGGCTTTGGGGGCTCAGGTGCTCTTGCTTTTCCCCAGGGCCCCCTTACAGCTATCGAGAGCCTGCCTTGGCTGACTGCCGCAGACGGCTTGAGCACTGGGGAGGTACCAAGGAGATGCCAGCAGGCTTCCCCTCCCACTCTCCCTCTCTTCCTCCCTGGAGCCAACCAAGGGGGCACAAAGATAGGGGCAAATCCCAGTCCAGCCCCACATCTCTCTGCCCTGCTCCAGCTCCTGCAAGCCCTAGATGGAACCTCTCCCACCAAGAGCCACACATGCTCCCCCTGCCCAGGGCCCTTCGCCCAAACCTGCCTTGCTCTGGCATCTAAGCAGGAAGTTCCCCAGCACCTCTCTGTCCAGGGCAGGCAGCCTGCTTGGGCAAGGCCAGGCTGCAGGGCAGCCCCTGGGGCTGGCTGGCCCACAGGGCAGCTGCTGCTGCTGCTTTCCAGCCTGCAAGGACACCCTTCAGGACGCCCTTATCTCTCTCCCCTCTCCCACAGCTTTTTTGGTCTTTCTTTGCTTTTCTGCTCCTAATGCCAGAAAAGCTCTGATGCTTTGCATATCTCTCTTAGCAGGACATGGCGTTGGTCACTGAGGTGGACCCAGAGGAGAGTGGCTCTGCTGTGAGGGATGGCAGCACCAGCCAGCTGCAGCCAGCAGGGCCTAACGAGGCAGCAGAACACTCCCAGTGCCCCATCTGCCTGGAAGACATCGAGGACACAGCCTACACGGCCTTCTGTCTCCACCAGTTCCGCTTTGCCTGCATCGAGGACTGGACCAGAAGGAGAGGTAATTGCCCGCTCTGACAGCAGCCTTTTGAACTGCTCCTGCACTCGGTGCAAGCGGACAATGACTACAAAGAGTACGTGGTCCTCTTGCCCAAAGGCTGCCAGAGGGACGCAGTTAGAGAGCGGGTCTTGAGCAGATCCCCAGAGCAGCACGAAGACCCGCACAGCTCAGCCATTGACAACACCCTCTCAGCTGGTAGAAGAGGGCCTGTGGGGAGCCACTGAGCACAGACACACGGTGCAGCTCCAGATCCCTCCTCCCAGCAGGCTCCCGCATCCAGCATTTCTCAGGAGTGAACCCTGTCAAGCCCAGAGGAGCACCCAGCTGGCCCTGCAGCTGCAGCCTACAGGCACATCAGCAGAGCAGTGCTGTAAGCTCTCTGTTTCGCCTGCTGTTGCACCCAATAAACATCCAGATGCTTTCCAGGGGCTGCTTCTTTCCCAAAACCAAGGGCTACCCACTGTAGGCAGTGCTTTCCAACGCTGTCTCAGCAGTGCCGGAAAAGCCAATGGGAGAACTTCTTGGTGTGTACGATGAGTTTGTTTAATATAAGTTTACCAGCTTTGATTAACTTGTTGCTTTGGTGCACCCAGAGCAGCAACCTTTGTTGGTTTGCTGCAAGAGCAGATCTTTCCCTTGTGGTCTCCCAGCCTCCCAGTTCCAAGCACCGGTGTGGCGATGTCCAAGCCCTTTGAGCAGCTACCAGGCTGTGGGTACCCAAGACCTGCACATCGCCCAGCTGCCATGGACACAGGCCATGCTGACAGCCCCAGCCCTCCTGCTGGTGCCTCCACACCCAGACATTCCTAGTCGTTCTCCAGTCACACCGGTCTCAGCCTTTTCCTCTCACTCCTCTACAGCAGCAGTCCGACTCCTCCAGCTCAAAACCCCATGGCTGTGCCTGGCCGGCAGGCAAGGCTTGCTCTGCTCTTCTGGGTAGGCACTGGCTGCCTAGCAACACCCATCCCAGCAGAAGAAGGCCCTCTTGCCCATGCGCATGCCTCGGCCTGATCTCCATCAGGAGAGCAAAGCTCCAGACCCCAAGCCTCCCCAGTTGCCTGGGGCGGCCCAGGAGCAGACTGCCATGCAAGCACAGCACTATTTGACCACAGGCGGAAGCACCGAAGGAACAGGTGTTCAGAAGCAGTGCCTGAGAGCCCATGTTGAAGGGGAAGCCTGGGCAGCCTCTTTCCAAAATGGAGCCACTGGTAAATCCCCAGTAAATAGCTTTGGCCAGTCATGCCCGTGCCAGAAGTTGCCTGCAGCTGCAGAGGCACTGAGGAGCCCTGAGCAAAAAGGCTTCCGTCCAGCTGTTGTGGTTTAGGCGGCTCTGGCAACTAGACTCCACACAGCCGCTCGTTCACCCTCCTGCACGCCCAGGGATGGGGAAGGGAATTAAAGGAGAAAAGGGAAAGAGAGCCATGGATTGAGATAAGAACAATTTAATGCTACTGCTACTAATATATGGATATATACATATATGTACAATGATAAATAGATACAAACGAGTGATGTACAGTGTAATTGCTCACCACCCCTTGACCGAAGTCCGTCTCGTCCCGAATTAACGATCTCGAAACAGATAAATCCTGATACCACAATCCCAGACGAGTGAGAGGCCTGAAAATAGAGAGCGAGACAGAGAGAGCACTCTGAGAGTCTGAGAGTAAGAGTCCCGGAAGAGCAAAGGCCCTTCTTTCTGGCTGACCCTCACTTTTATACTGGGCATGACGCTGCATGATATGGAATACTTATTGGCCAGTTTGGCCCTCAATCCTAAGTCTAAGTACAAATCATAAGGAGAGTCGTGGACCCCCCCGTCCTGGCCATGCTCCCCCATATCCTGTTGTGCTCCTGCACACTGGCAAGAACACGGCAGCTGAAAAGTCCTTGAGACCTCAGTGCCAACTATAAACATCAGTGCGCTGTCAGCGTTCTTCTCAGAGCAAGTCTCAGACTAAAACCAAAACACAGAGCTCTTCTGGCTGCTAAAAAGAACAACTAACTGTCCCAGTTGAAACCAGGACACCGTTTAAGAAAGGATGGATCCATAAACTCTCCAAACCTCTTTGTTTACGTTGCCTTCAGCAACAGGTTGCACTGGGGAGCCTCCTGGCATCCTTTCCAACCCGGATTTTCCTAAGAGCCCATCATTTTCCACCTCTCCTTCCATGGCACTTCCTTCCATGCTGGGCAGGGAGGGGAGGCCACTGGGGCAGGGACTGCCCAAGGTAATGGAGGGTGGCTGCTTAGTGCTGCAGTTGGATGTCCGGACAGGGAAGTGACTAGATCACGGCACACTCCTGTCCTCTTCCTCCTCTGCCTCTGAGCTGTACAGTTGCCAACAGTCTACAAGACAGGCACCAAGCCCTACCCTGGAGGTGGTCTTAGAGGGAGCTGGAAGCTCCTCAGAACCACAGGCAAAGGGAGCTCTGTGCCCTTTTTCACTGGGTACCCTGGGGCTGAGCTCCTGGCACTAGCCCTACTGAGGGAGTTGCCGTGTCACAGGGCAGCTGCTGCTGCTGCTTTCCAGTACCCCCAAGCCACAGTGAGAGACCAAAACACAGCCCTGGTGTATTATTTTCATTCCAAGTTTAGGGCCACAGCATAGGACAACTTCACTCTGTGCTCAAGGCACATCTGCCCCTGCTCCTGAAAATGAGTCTTGAGGTATTGCCTGTGGAGGATGGGAAAGGTCCTCTGTGTGTTAAGAGAGCTGCAAATACAGGCTCCTAGGCTTGAGGCAGACACACAGGTGATGAGCCCTGGGGACTGCCAGGAGAGGTGGGTGGCAGGGACAGGCAGCTCAGCGAGGGCAGGGAGGGTGCAAATGCTGCTCAGGACAGACAGAACCAGCCCTGAGCCTCTGCCCACGAAGGGGGCATTTCTTCCCGTCCCCTGCGCCACAGCAATGTGGCTTTTCTCTGCGGGCAGGACTGGGGCATGTGGGTGCTGCAGAGTGCCGATGAGGTCTCTGGGAGCAGGAGGGCTAGGAGCTGGATGGTGGTCCTGGAGCAAATCCCCAGCTGAGCTACAGATGCCCTCTCAGCCAACCTGGGAGGCAGCTCAGCACATCCCCAACAGCACCATGCTTTGACTTGCCTTTGGCTTCGTAAGGCCAGGGCTCCTCTGGCTTTGGTGAGAATCACAGGGGCCTGCTGGTCCCTGAGAGCTTGAGACTTTGCAGGAGCTTTTGTTTCAGACCTGTTGGGAGGCCTCAGGAGGAGGCAGCCACCTTCCCAGCAGCACTGAGAGCACTGGCCAGCCTTGGGCTGGGACCCTGCTGCTGAGCTCTGGAGGGCATTTTGTAGCTCAAGCCAGAGCCCTGATGTATGCCTGACAGCAGGACAGACTTCTTGTGCACCACATCCAGACATTTGGTGTTGGCAAGCATGAGGGGTTTTATTTGAAATTAAATCACCTTCCCCTCCTGTTTGCCACCTCCAAGCCCCAAACAGGTATTTGCTATGCTGTGGCTATGCAGCAACTGCCTTTCCTACCCCCTGCACTCTGCTGCTGCAAAGTGTTCCTCCTGTTGTGGCCAGCGGTCTCTACACTTCACCTGGAAGAGTCTGTGGTCCTTCACGCTGCCCTATCTGCACACAGCCTTAGTTGCAGGAAGGATTCTCCATGCTTTTAATAGCTTTCCTTATGTTTTGAACAGGAGCCATTGCTAAACTTCTGTTCCCATGCTTTGAGACTTTCATCCTGTATGTCTTTGCACCATGCCTTCGGCATGGGGTTGTCCACTTCTCACAACAGGGCTGGAAACCACTTTTCCTCTCCTGGAGCCCATTTTGAAACTGACTCACAGAGGGTCAGGCTGAAGGAGTGCTTGGTCCCGCAAGGATGGCAAATCCGTCAATGTTACAGCTCCCTGCAGACGGGAGACCTGGTGCTACGTTTTCCTACTGTAAGCCCTGAAAAGATCTCCTCCACCTAAGACTAAATGCAGTCAGCCAGGTTCCTGGGTCTTTGCAGTCCAACTGCTTTCTGTGCTCCTCAGCCTCTAATCACATTCCAAAATTAGGCTACAAGTAAATCCGCAGAAATGCCTGGGTTGCTTTGTCCCACAGCCATTTAACTATGCCAGGTGGCAGAAACAAGTATGTCTTACTACCAGATATGCACTCTGGAGCCTAGAAAATCATACTGAAAAATCGTCCTTTCTGACTCTGGTCCTGAGAGGCAGTGGTGGACAGGTACCTATGGATGCTTCTGTATCACACACTTGGTGGGAGGGAAGCTGGAGGCCAGTCTGGTGCCACGGAGTCAGGTTGTGAGCAGCGATGGCCAACTTCAGCACAGGGATCCAGGCAGGACAGGCAAGTGGGGACTGAGGATGATCCATGAACATGTTTTCTCCTTTGAAAATCATTAGAAGGCACCAGCACTACAAGGTACGTAACTTACTGCGCTCCCGAGCTGGAGCCTGGCTCCTTGTTGTGCTTATTGCTCGCACAAGCCTGGTCATCAGTGCAGGGGCCTGGAGGTGTGGGTTGGTGATCACAGGCTGCTGTCAGGGAAGGAAACGGTGAGAGCGTGCTCATCATGCAAGTCTGTGCTCCTCCTGCTCTCTCTTGTACATCTGAACTGTGCTGCCACTGCAAACGGCTTTTCAAGAGATAGTGAAACCAGGGTCTTCTGGCTGAGTTCTTACAGGTAATAGGCATATCTGCCTCTCATCTCTGGAAAGGTTCATTGCTCAGCCTCCCTCCCTATAGAAGCAGATGAAATGAATACAGAAACCAAGAGTTTACACCAAAGAGCTGTGAGGCAAACATTTTCTTTTGCCACCATTTCCCTCTGTGAAAAACTGGGATAGAGCACTGCAGACTGAGGCTTGTAGATAAGGTCTACAGCAAAGCTCTACCTAAAGGTTCAGGCTATGCTCTGACCTTGTGAAGTTACACAACTTCTTCCTCCTCTTCTTGGGTTGCTTCTCCTGCTGACCATAGCACTGCACCTCAGCAAACTCAGCACTGGGCATGCCTCCTCTACAGATGGGTGTGCCTGCAAGTGGGCCAGCTCTGCTTCCTCCACGACTCCCAAAGCTTGCTGCTGAGTTTCCCCAGTCAGCCCTTGCAGCATTGGCTTGGCTTCCAAGCCAAACCCCAGCACCTGAGGCTGGGAGTCAACACAGATGAAGGACAGTCAGCTGCAGTCACACTCAACAGTTCAGCAAGGAGAAAGGAGGATGAAGAAAGCACTTGTACTGAAAGCAGCGCAGCAAAGTGCAGCTTCTGGCTTTTGTTAGCTACTGCAGGCTTCAGGGAAGAGCAGAGGCACAAGACCTTCTGCCTTGATTCCCTGGAAAAACAGATACGGGGATGAAGCAGATGCATCTTGGCAGTGCCAGGGATGAGGTGTCAGTGCTGGGGCTGCACAGGCCAGCACCCTCAGCCAGCGGCATGGCTAGAGAAGGAATCGTTCCCAGGGTCCATCATTTCCTTGTGCCTTGTTAGTCACCACCAGATGTCCCTGAGCCTTGGAGCAGGGGGATAGGTAGTGAGTGGGCACAGTGCCAGGGTTGGAGAGGACTAGGTGTTCTCAAGCCACCGCTTAGCCACTTGTTGTGGGTTAGGCCGCTCCGGCAACCAAACCGCCCCCCCCAAAGTCGTTGACTCACCCTCCCCCAGCCCCAGGAATGAGGGAGAGAATTAAAGGAGAAACGCGATACCTGTGGGTTGAGATAAGAACAATTTAATACAGATGATTTAATACACAGTGTAGATGCTCACCACACCCTCGTATGCGAAGCCCGTCTCGTCCCGAAGCTGCAATCCCGGACAAATGCGAGGCCCCGAAATAGAGAGGGGCAGAGAGAGAGAGAGAGAGATAGTACTCCGAGAGTGGGAGTACTGGGAGAGAGAGAAAAAAAAAGGCAATAGAGCAAAAGCGCAGCAAGCGCAAAAGAGCAGAAGCGGTGAAAGAGCCAAAGCGCAAAAGCCCTTCTGTCCGGCTGACCCTCACTTTTATACTGGGCATGACGCTGCATGATATGGAATACTAATTGGCCAGTTTGGCCCTCAGTCTTAAGTTCCACCACAAATCACAAGGGGAATGGTGGCCCCCTTGTCCCAGCTATGGTCCCCCCTTATCCCACCGTTCTTCTGCACTCCGGCACACTGAAAAGTCCTTGGAGTCTCACTTCCAACCACAAACATCAACTTGCTATCAACATTCTTCTCAGAGCGAGCCTCTGAGTAAAATCAAAACATGGAGCTCTTCTAGCTGCTAAAAAAAGAGCTAACTCTGTCCCACCTAAAACCAGGACACCACTCTGTAATGTGGGTCCATTGCTTTGCAGGAGAAATAGTGTCCACTCCAGTGGGAGGAGCAGCTGTGAGGGCAAGGGAAGCGGAGAAGAGCTGTGCCAAGGGCATGCGGAGGTGCACACTGACATGGAGGCTTTGGAAAAAGGCTGCATTGGCCACATGGAGTTGGACCCTTCTCTCTCCCAGGCACTTTTTCATGAACCAGCCCACCTGCAAGAGGAGGTGTAGGAGCTGGAAAATGCCCAGTGAATGGGGACTGAGGACCCCTTGCTCAACATGTGTAGCCAGGGCATCTGTGCTGCATGGGCCCAGGGAGTGCCTGTGGCAGCAGGAAGCTCCCTGGTGATGAACGTACTCATCCAACCAAGCCCTGTGGACTGTAGCAAGCAGCGGATGGAGCAGGAGGCCGAGGTACTGGGGTCTGTGCCACTGGGGATGGTGGAAGCACAGCTGGTGAGGGGACACTGCTAGCCCCTGACCCAAGTGGCAGGGGCTCACTGGGGACAGGGGTCTGTGCAGTGCCTGGCCAAGGTGGGGGCTGTGCTCCTGGGCAGAGCAGAGGCTGCAGCCCTGTCCTGGAGTTAGCCCTTGCTGTCCCAGCCACATGGCAGGGCCCAAAACCCATGCCTGCTCTCTGTTGACCTGTGGGAGACAGACACACTGTCTGACATGCAGCATCACTTTCTGCTGCAGTGATGCTGGCCCCATGCTGCATGCCTTCCTCCTGGCCTTGTCTGCCAAGAGTAGCTGCCCTTGATGCCTATGTGGGGTGGTAAGGAGGGAAGGGAGCCCTCTCCCTGCTTTGGAGGGGAAACAGGTGGTGAACTTCAGGATGCAACCTCGGAGTATGTGCTCCAGAAGGACCACAGGACTGGGGACCTCCTCTTACTGTCCTGTTGTCCATCTCTACACTTCTTTCCCCATCTCAGTGTCCACTTCCCTCTGCCCCTCTTTCCTGCTCTCCATCCCTTTTCTTCTCTGTCCCACTCCTGCATTGTCCCACTCTGCCCCTCTGTTCTGGTCACATCCCAATTTCTGTCTCTCTCTCCCTCCCTCTGCCATTCCCTCAGACTTTCTTTCTTTATCCCTTTGTTCGGTTCCTCATCCCTATCTTTCTGTCCCCACCCATCTTTCTCTATCCCCATCTCCCTTTCACTCTCCCCACCACCTCCGCCATTCCTTGTCCCCATTTCACTGTCCCTATCCCACTTGTTGTCCCACCATCCCTCTTCCTCTCTCGGTCCCAGTGTCCTCACTCCGCCCGTATTTCCCACTCCTCGGTCCCTCCCCCGATGCCTCTCGCCCACGTGCCCGGTGCCGGTCGCGCCCCGGCGCAGCGCTGGCCCCGCCCCCGGGCTGCGGCCACCGCCGCGTGCTCGCCGCAGCGGCCTCACGCATGCGCACGGCTCCCCCGCCCGCAGCCTGCGCTCGGAACTGCGCACATGCGCACTACGACTCCCGCCCTCCTGCCGCGGGACTGAGGGCAGAGCCACGCGCGTGCCCTCACCACTGCGACACACCCCGGCGCGAGCGCATGCCCGCCGGAGAGCGAGGGCGCGCGCGCATGCGCATTGCGTGCCCTTGCCCGTAGCACCGCGGCCACTGCTTGGCGCATGCGCACTGCCGCCTGCCCGCGGCCGGCGATACTGCGGCGGTGGCGGGGCGGGCACGGACAGCGTGGGCGCTCGCCGCCCTCCCCGTAGGGTATGCCGCAGCACAGCCGCCAGCGCCTCACGCGTGCCCGCCGCGCCTCGCTAACAAAAAAAGTGTCTGCCGCAGACACTGTTGCTGGCAGGCAGCACAGCATTTCTGAGGATTAGCGTCCCCGGGGAGTGAGTGCCACCCGAGTGCCGCCCGGAGCCGCTCCGCGATGCCCGCGCACCACGACTGCCCCTGCGCGGCTGCCATCCTCCCAGGGACGGACACGGCTGCCGGGCACCGCAGCTCGGGCGCACAGACCCACGCGGCTGCCCGAAGCGCGCATGCGTGAGGCCGGTGCCAGCGCAGCGTCGGAAGCCGCGGCTCGTGTCGCCCGCGCGCCCCTGCCGTCGGCGCGGGAGCCGGGCGGGTGCTGAGCGCGCGGCGCCGGTGCGGCGGCCGCGGGTGTCGGGTGGGTTCTGGCTGCGGGGCTGTCGCCGCCGGGAGCCGGGGAACGGCAGAGCGCGCCCCGGAACGTGTCCCAGCAGCGCTCGGCCAGCCCCTCGCCGCGCTTACTCCCAGTTTGAAAGGACTCCCGCACCCGCCGCAGGGGTACTCAGCAGGCCCTGAACGCACCCGGGCTGGCCCAGTTTCCCCAAGAAAAACCCGAACCAGCTCCAGGGCCTCAAACACCCGAAGTTCTGCTTAAGGCCCCCAAAGATTAAGCTTCAGGGTCCCGAATCACTGCCTGACTAACCCCACCCTGTAGTTTCTTGCAGAGCCAGCTCAACTTTCCACCAGAAGAGCTTAGTTCGGTGCCCTGCACGGGAGCAGTCAGTACAGAGTTCCTGTGGAGGCAGCAAGGGGGCAGTAGGGTAAATGTTCAGTCTTTCATGAAAGAGTGCTGCAAAGAGCGGCAGAGTCTGAAGGAGTGGATTTGTGCTACGTGTAACTGCTTAAGCCTGAAGTCCCTCCAGCCTATTGACGATTTCAGCATTTTAATGTGATCGTTCTGCTGAAAGAGCCTGCACAACAGCTGCCTTCCCTGGACTTCAAAGGGCATTGTCCAAGAGGACTGCTTTCAACACTGAGGTGTGCTGCTTTTCCACAAAACGGAGTCACAATGGCCATAAAGTTTTACAACTACGTGGCGGGTTCTCTGGAACTTTTATGTATATTTGATACGTGATCACACCTCCCTACAGAGGAGACCACTTGGACAGAGCCCACTGGGCCATAGCAGGGATGCTTTTTCCTGCAGCTAGTTGTGCTGACTGGGGAGCACAACTGGGGAGCTGTACCAAAACTTCTCCTCTTCTCCTTCTCCTCTGCTCCCTTCATCTCTCAAAAGTAGGACAATATGGACCATAGTTTTGGCCATGTTTTTTTGATTTAGGTTTGGAGTTCTTAAAAATTTCTTTAGAAATGAAGGCATTTACCAGTAGGCACAGCTTCACAGATTCTGCAATTCAGGTAGCTGCACTCACCTCCAGCCACTGGAGGTAGCTGTCCTCCTGCTTTCTGGCTGGGGAAAGCCATGCCCTCACTTAATAAAAGCCTTTGGGAAGCTCTGTCTGGCCTATAGAAAGTGTAACTACTAGAGGGTCTGGAAATTACTGTAGAGTGATGGAGTGATAGGCTTACGCAAGGATGCTTCTGCTGTAACTGTTTGGCTTTTGGATGTTTGGCATATAGTTTTATAGAATCATAGAATGGTTTGAGTTGGAAAGGACCTTAAAGATCATCTAGTTCCAACCCCCCTGCCATGGGCAGGGACACCTTCCACTAGATCAGGTTGCTCAAAGCCTCATCCAACCTGGCCTTGAACACTTCCAGGGATGGGGCATCCACAACTCCTCTGAGCAACCAGTTCCAGTGACTCACCACCCTCACAGTGAAGAATTTCTTCCTTATGTCTAACCTAAATCTGCCCTCTTTCAGTTTAAAGCCTTTGCCTCTTGTCCTGTCACTACAGGCCCTCACAAAAAGTCTCTCTCCACCTTTCTTGTAGGAACCCTTTAGGTGCTGGAATGCTGCTAGAAGGTCTCCCTGGAGCTTTCTCTTCTCCAGGCTGAACAACCCCAACTCTCTCAGCCTGTCTTCATAGCAGAGGTGTTCCAGCCCTCGGATCATCTTCATGTCCCTCCTTTGGACCCACTCCAACAGGCCCATGTCCTTCTTACTCTGTGGGCTCCAGAGCTGAATGCAGTACTCCAGGCGGGGTTTCATGAGAGCAGAGTAGGTCTTGCTCAATTTTATTTAAGTCTTCCCTCCAAGCAAGGTGTCATGGAACTCATTTTAGGGGAGACGGGGGGATGAGCTCCCTGAGCTGTGTAGCATCCCCCATCCCTGCCATATCCAGAGTTCAATGGAATTGTGTAGAGGGTGCACAGTCTGTGTTCTTGGTGCAAACAGAAGGCACCAAATCAGTAGGAAGTGCTGCCTGCCCTTGCTGTGGGCAAGCAAGGGCCATGGGGATGAAGAAGGCAGGGCAGGGCAGGGAGAGGGAGGAGAAGCAGTGGGCATGCAAAGGCTACCCATCCAAACTGAAGGGCTGCTGCTTTGGCCACAGGAGCTGCCCGCACTGTGACAGCATGAGAGAGCCCAGGAAAGCCTGGGGACTGCCAGCAAAGGAACAGCTTTTAACTGCCTCCCTGGCACCTTTGCAGGCTCACTGATAGGACTGTTCAGGGAGCCAAGGTCCCTGAAGATCTTCAGGGCACTGGCCTGTAGGCCCCTGTGCCCCTGCAAGGCCACCACCTCAGGGAGGAAGGTCTGTTTGGGGGCCAGAGCGCCTTTGTCCCCTGCCCCAGCTGGAGACTCTGCCCTGCTGCGGGTGGGACAGGCCACCTCTCCCTCCTGGGTGACACTGGGAGGTTGAGGCCTGCCTCCCTCATGGTGTCAAGCTGATTTAAGCAGCCCCAGTCTGAGTGCCTTTGACTTGTCAGTGCTGACACCAAGCACTGCCCCTTGGCAACTCTTCCTCTGCCTCTCCATGTCTCTCCCTTGCATACCGAATGCTTCCAGAAACAGCAGCCCCTAAGCGGGACCTCCCCTTTTACCCTCACAACTTGCTTAGTGACAGGAAAACAGGGTAAGGTGAGGCTGCATGACAGTCACAGTGGCACCTCTTACGGCTTCTTTTCCTCTGCTTCCTCAGTGCCAGAAGAAACCTAATGAAGGCTGTAAGGTTTCCCAAACTTTCCTGAGAACGTGTCCTCAGTGACCTCCAGGAGGAAGAGGCATGGATACCTGCAAAAGAAGGCTTGAAATCAACCAACCACCCAACCCAAATCAGGAGTGATGCCTGAATATGTGTGTGTGTGTGTGTGTGTTTATCTATCAGTGGGGAAGTTCAAGATCTATTCCTTAACAACGCAGATCTTGCTAATGAGTCATTCTTACGCAATATTCATCATCCTGTCTTCTTTTCCCACTCTGTGGGTCTGTAGCTATGTGTTCAATAAGCTCCGAGTACCATGGCACTGATGCCATCTCTTTAGCATGACTGGCTACAGTCCTGAGTGGCTTCTAGTCACAGAGAGGAAGGTGATGAGGCTCAAAAGCTCTTTGGGGAGAAAGGTCAGTACTTAAATAAGCTTATCTTATCTCTTCTGATTATCCTCCATCAATCGTGACTGTTTTTTATGTTATTGCCTCTCTCCCAAAATGGAGCGGAGGCTCCTCTGTTTCTCATGCTGTTTATCTTGGTTTTGGTTTTGCTATATTGCAGAGTAAGTTTGGTTAACTGAATTCTTTTAACCGCATTCTTTTGTCTGAATAGTCTTGCTTACAACTGTTGCGAAACATTAGGATTAATAGCCTTGTTTAGCATTAGTAGATAAATTAGCTGAAGCCTTAGGCCACAAGCTGCAAACTATCACCTGGGAAAGTCGAACTGATCTTTAACTATTGCCTAATTACATGAAAGGAGGCCCTGAGACCAGTGCAAAAGGGAAGGATGGGGCCATGATTGTCATCAGAAGCTACAACTCATCCAGATAACAAACAGCCCACCTGGAGACAGAGAAAGAATCCAATAAGGAACAAAGAAAACCCAAGACCAAAACCTACCATTGGACCAAGAGGCACAAGCAAGGCACGTGAACAGTACCTGAACAGGTTCATAGACTGTAAGAGTACAAATGCCTAGGGATTTCTTTGTTCAGGGTCCCTCTCCAGAGGCACCCAGCTCGAGCTATCCCTATTGCTGTATCAATCAATTAAATTATTTATTTCTTTAACCTGGAATCTGATGTCTGAGACTCTGCTGTACAAAACCTAGGACAAATAATTTCTTTAACAGCCACTGTGTATTAAGGATGTTTCTTATTTGCAGTTCCTTGTGCTTATCTTCTGGCAACATTTAGCTACTTAAAAACCTTCTTTCTGCACCTGCACCCATCTTTGCCCCTTTCCTGATTACATGGTTCACATACTTAGCCACAAAACGTGTCTGGCTGTGCCATTGCAGTGTTACAAAGTTCTTGGATACTATTTGCGTTACACTAGTTGAGTGTGCTTACACATGCGTTTAAGAAAAGCTAATATTAATTATATCCTGAGTAGCACATTTATAATTCATGGGTAACTCAAACCTTTGTTTGGTTACACAACTGCCTAACTGTGTTACAGATCCCTGCATGGCAAGATGTCATGGAGGGTGTGAGAAGCAAGCACTCTTGCAGGGTGTGAGTAGATGCAAAAGTACCAAGATCCTGACCCATCTGAAAATCATAGAGTCATAGAATGGTTTGGGTTGGAAGGCACCTTAAAGATCATCTAGTTCCAACCCCCCTGCCATGGGCAGGGACACCTTCCACTAGATCAGGGTGCTCAAAGCCTCATCCAACCTGGCCTTGAACACTTCCAGGGACGGGGCATCCACAACTCCTCTGAGCAACCTGTTCCAGTGCCTCACCGCCCTCACAGTGAAGAATTTCTTCCTTATGTCTAACCTAAATCTTCCCTCTTTCAGTTTAAAGCCATGACCCCTTGTCCTATCACTACATGCCCTTGTAAAAAGCCCCTCTCCATCTTTCTTGTAGGCCCCTTTAGGAACCCTGGAAGGCTGCTAGAAGGTCTCCCTGGAGCCTTTTCTTCTCCAGGCTGAACAACCCCAATGCTCTCAGCCTGTATTCACAGGAAAGGCGCTTCAGCCCTCGGATCATCTTTGTGGCCCTCTTTTGGACCTCCTCCAACAGGTCCGTGTCCTTCTTATGTTGGGGGCCCCAGAGCTGAACGCAGTACTGCAGGTGAGGTCTCACAAGGGCAGAGTAGAGGGGCAGAATCACCTCCCATGACCTGCTGGCTATGCTTCTTTGGATGCAGCCCAGGATGTGGTTGGCTTTATGGGCTACGGTTGGCTTTCTGTGTTAAAATGCTCTAGAAAGTTTCATACTTTCAGGTGCAGCCAGACACCTTCCCCAGGACATGTGGCATGTCAGCTGCTGGAACTGCTTGGCATCATTTGCAAGCTGCAAAGAGAGATCCTAGAAGTTTGGATCCCATGGTGCTTGAGTCTCCTCATCATAGAGGAGACTTTCGGTACAAACTCACAGTGAGTCAACCACAGGCTTGCTTTCTGCAGTTGAGCCCCATGCAGGAAAGTAGAGTCACAGATGTGCTAGTGACAGGGCATCTCCAGTCAAGCCTCCTTCTCACAGCAAGGCCATCCTCAGAAACAGGTCTGGAAACGATGCCTTTGTCAATGCCAAAGCAATTATTCCTTGGCTGTGATTGAAACAGCCTGGCTACAGGAAAAAAAAAAAAAAAGGAAGAAGAAAGAAGAAAAAAGGAAGAGAAAAGATCTCAAAAGAGGGGTACAGTGGAGAGTAGTATTGTGGTCATTGTAGTAGTAAGGTTAAAGTGGAGCTTTGGTGATTGTACGTGGTTCTGCCTTGATTTCTCTGTACAAGGAAGCATGCCACAGAGATCAAGGAGGCTTTTAGCTCAAAAGAGCAGCTTTTGAGTAGGGAGCAGGCAGAGGCTGGGGTTTTTGTGGGGAGCAGAAACTAGAGCGGGACACTTTTTGAAACTATGAGATAAGACAGAATGGACAGGATAAAGCAGAGCCAAGTTTCTACAATTTCTTACTCCAGGCATGCTGTGTTACTCCCTTTTTCTCCAGGGGGATGCACTTGATTAGATCACTCTTCTCTATTAAAGTAACATGATGTAGCAAATTAAATAATGCCAGTACTATCCGTCATATGTTAATACAAGCCCAGAGTTCCTGAAGTAGATCACAAAGGGTGTACATGAGTGAAACAAATCCAGGCAGAAAGTACTGTGATAGAAGTTTCAGCTAGTTAATATTTTGCGTGATACCCTTCTGGGCTCCTTTTCCACAAAACCTCCCAAGAAACCTAGTTTTGTTCCCATTTTGTAGCATATGTGGTTTCAGGATATATTTTCTTCCATCCTATGCCACCATCTGACTTGACTTGAGCCAAAATTATTGAGGGAGCTGCCTGCAAAGCAGGCACACACACGAACACATTGCAGCCATTGAGTAGGGACACTTGTTTTAAACACGTGATAATAATTCCCTGGGGAGTGTTAAAGCACTAGTTGCTTTTGGTATTTTAGGCTTATTTTATTTAAGATTGCAGAGTATCAAGCAGAACTTGGACATGCTAGCTGCTTTATGCTCTTCTGGAGAGCTCTAGCCTCACAGAGCTCCAGTAAACTAAATTGCAGTCTGCTTTCACTGGTGGGCCATGAAATCCTTGTGATGAACTTGATCCAAAGGGAGGTGCAGATGATGGTGAGAACTGGACAACAAGTCTTGAGGCTCTGTGGGTTGGAAGAAAATAAGTCTGTTTCAGAAAGGCATGAGGCACAAGATTTCCTGTAGCCCCAAAGTATAAGTGCTTTTCACTTTCAAACTGTATCTGTCCTGCTTACTGAGTCTCTTTGCTCAGGGCTAAAGGTGTTTCAACACAGTGGTCCCCAAAAGGGACAATAACAGCTGACAGAATGGTTACTCCAGCCATTGTCCTAATTTGATTTTTTTTTTCATTATGTGTTGCTTCCACTGGCATCTCCAAGCACTGCAATATTTTTATATCTATACAGTTTATGCCCAGTTTTTTTGTTGTTTTTTTTTTCCTACAGTATTTTCTATCTTTTGAAGAAACAAAAGGTATCATCTTCTCTCTTAATGTTTCTACAGATATTTTTTTAACATTTTGATGACAAGTCTGCTTTTACTTACTTAAAAAGACAGTACCAATGTTAGTTTGGTTTGATTTTGAGGGAGTTACATTATAGACAACCTCCACCCGAAGTCCAGCCAGGGTGACCCAGTCCTGCCAAGACAGGCCTTCCTGTGCTGGTGGGCAAATACCTGTGGAGACAATGTGGACTTTGCTGATATGTCCACTGCCCCCTGTGAGAGGTGCAGCATAGCAGTTCTGGACATTGACAACTCGTCCCATGGCAGCACAAAAGATCTCACCTGAGCCTCTCTACAGGTCTCTAATGAGGCTCACAGGAGCATCCTTGGGGTTGCTTTCCTGCAGTGCAGCCCCTGCCCTTTTTGCTTTCTTGGCACTTACTGCCAAGTCTGGTCAGTACAGGACAATATGGGCAGGAACTGCTTCATCTTCAGACTGCAGCATACCTTACCCCAGGCTCATGTGAACTTTACCTTCCTCTGCCAGCACTGTGCAGTCCCCAGGGGAGAGTACGCTGTTCTTGGGGGGCTGAAGAAAGACTGTAGGGGTATCTCACTGAGCACAGTTGCTCTACAGACAGGCAATGATAGTGTCCTGCAGAAAGCCTTTGGACTGAGCTGCTCCAGGGCCTTCAAGACTGGCTGCTGTGCAAGGGAAACAACCTTTCATGCAACAGAAGTGTTGTCTTGACCCCAGCTGTGTGCAGGATGGCAAGAATCGGTATCCCTGCCTGTGCCAGAGGGCTTCTCTAGGATCCACAGCTGTGATGGGAGCAGTTGCCTCACCTTTATGTCCCTCTCCTTTGGGTTTACAAAAGCAGAAGGCCTGTAGTGAGACCAGACCACAGCCAGGACCATTCACCTTTGCAGGAGGCTTTCAGTGACCTCTACAGACCTATTGCAGAGGCCTCTGCTGGGGTTACTTGGGTCACAGGCGGCTTGTTAAGGCAGCCAGACCACTCCTTTGTCAGGGAGAGGACATGGGTCCACCCCCCAGCATACCAGGCACATGCCTTAACATCAAGGTCACTCTGCTAAGATTTCAGCTTCACACTTTCCATAGGCTTTCCAGGGAAAGAGCACTGAGAGACAGACCTGTTACGCAGCTTTGAGGAGAAGGGTGTACAGCAGTAAGTTGACTTCAGCTATGGTGGTAGTTACAGACTAGCAAGAAATTGGAGCCTTTTTTGTCCTCAAGACAAAATGAGAAGTTAGCTGAGCCAGCAGAAGCAGCTGATGGTGCAAGGTAGGTATCTGTGCGAGCTACCTGGCCTCACTGTCAGCAGTGCCATAATGCCTCTATGGCATGCTGCCAGGGTATGACAAACTGTATAGTGGAGAAGCTCCTCTACACATTAGGAATTCAGAATTAGCCTCACACACCTATATGTCTGATGCATTATTAGAGAGAAAAATCTCTCCTTTCAAATCTCTTTTATACGCTTGGATAAAGATAAGAGTGTCCTAGCTGGTGCAAGGCTGACTGACGAGGGCAACAGCAGATTTTGGAGACATTTGCTAGCAGTATTTCCTCAGGCCTTTAAGCTATCCTTCTAAATAGAGCTGACTGTAGTTTAACCTACAGCTAATTTCACACTGTCATTTTAAGGATCTGAGATAACACTTCACATCATCATTTTGAGCACAATTTAATGCACATCTGGCAAATACGGAGATCTTTGTTTTGTGCTGTGTAGCAGTTCTGATGCACCCTTGCATCTATAGAATGCTTTTTTAAGTTTAATATAATAAGAATAGATTAATCTTTTCTTAAACCACACTTTATTAAAAAACATAAGCATTTGTAAATATATAAAATTATAAAGTACCAAGTGCTTCTTGCTTCCCAGTACAGTAGGACTCAGGAGTGGCAGGTAAATTTGGTGTTAATCTGTTCAGTGTGTTAGGTCCAGGGCTGCAGAACTGACCAGCTAGTTTTGCAAAAGACAGCTAATGTCATTCTTCTGACAGATCCAAATTGATCTTGTTTCACCTCAGTTTCAGACCTCCTTCCTGTTCCTTTTGACAAACATCAGTGCTTACTGGTGAGAGCAAGGCTGGAGCTGCAGGGCCTAACAGGCTCCCTAGAAGGATGCAGCTAGGTGTTTTACAAAGGGAGAGATTTCCAGTTGCTTATGTGGAAGAGAATTCAGGCACTGAGAGGGGTCCTCTGTACAGTATTCCTCAGGGAAAGTGCATCCTTTGCTTTGGGATCATCCTATAGCTAGACTGGACAAAGCCAGTCACACGTCCAATTTGCATCAAGTTCCCTTAATCAGCAAGTACTCAGATCCCCTGGCAAGATGCATGGTATGAAGCATCACCAAGTCCCATCTATCTGATTTGTTTACCACTGAAATATTATAGGGTAAAAAGTTCTCAGGTTGTGTATCTAGACCTGAACACCAAAGCAGGACACTGGACTGCTGCGGAAGTACTGTAGCATGAAAAATCCAGTTGTATCCATTGCAATTGTTAGGGTAATTGAACCCAAAATGGGATCTTTTGTGTCACTACCCATCTCTTCTAACACTGAAGAATAGCTGTCAGTTGCAGAGAAAACTGGGAGGTGCTTGTTGATGTTGTTTCTTACTTGGTCTTCCCCTAAAAGCCCCTATCATCTTCAGAAACTTGTGACAGGTCCCTGCATTCTCTAAGTGGTCACCTTTGCCAGTTCTCCTGCCAGCTTCCATCACACCAAGCACTGCCATGTCATTCTCCAAAAAAGTAAGCTGCCCTCTCAATGATCCCCTACAGGAGAGTATGACATGGCCTGGGGAGGGTACACCAGCAGGTTCATTCTTCTTGTGGAAAACTTAAACCACTGGAATTGCAGGAGAAGTGGACAAACAACAGAAGCCCAAGTAAAACAAGCTTATCCTGAACGTCTCAGCATTTGGCACAGAACCAGAAAAGTGAGGAACACTGCCATATTTATCTTCTGCTGCTTAGTGGTATTTTCTTTTACAGGCAGCACTGCAGGCAGAACTCTTATTTTTCTGTTTGTAGGAGAGGACAAAGTGGCTCACAATAACAAACTTGTATGACAGATCCCATGCCTACAGTTCCCTGCTGCAATGGAAGGATGCTCTAGCTCCCACCGCCCTTTAGCTGAGAGACACAATTAGCTCCAACCTTACAGTGGAAGAGCTGTTACGCTGAACAAGAACCACAGTCCTTAGACAGTTTTCCAGTAGGTTTGTGATAGGCACGGCTTCCACCCCTCTGAAAGATTCATCCCTGATCCAAGTACATGAAAATGAAAAAAATGGCTAAAATATGATGCTCCTCTCTTCTTTGGCTTTGAATCAAGTCAGCTAAAAATCTCAGTTACCTGCATAGTTGTCCAGTCTCACTTTGACCTTTTTGGCAGCACAACCTTTCTTACAGCCCGGACTCACCAATAAATGCAAGATTGAAGGAAGCACAGCAAAGGTGACCCAGTGACTCTGCTCTGGCCCTTGCTTGTTGTGCAACAGCACCCGGATATCCCAGTGTGCCAGCTGAGCATTTGCAGTTATGGCCCCTGCCCACAGGCCTGAGTCCTTCCTTTACTGGGTCCTTGGCATCCCTTTTTTCGCCTGGTTAGGCTTCAGGGACATCTGATGTTTCTGTATCTTCTGCCTTAACCGAATCACCACTGTTTGTCTCAGCATGGAGCCTCTTGTAGTCAGTGTGGAAGAAGATGACGTAGAAACAAGCCATAGCACTGCAGAGGCCAGCCAGCACCAGTACTGGAGCTGCAAGGAAGACACGCTTTAGATGGCGAATTCATAAGGACAGTGTGCAGCTTGCAGTGCAGCAATGCCAGTTTGGTAACAGCCAAACCCTGTCTCATGTAACACTGGCACAGGAAGATTTGGGTGAAATGAAAGCTTCCAGGACTCTTGTCCTGCATGACCCTACGGGTTGGTGGTCTTACATTAGTGTACACAGTGTGTCTGTGGGAGTGTGTTCCTGTGTATGTGTACACTTTTGTGTGTTGGGGGGTGATGAAAAACATTATAGGAAGGACTGAATCAAAAGACTTGAGCTTCATAAGAGAACAAGTCCACACAGGTAGTGATTCTTGTATCATCTGAGAGCAAAGTGTACAAAAGGTTCACTCAGGATAAACAATCAAAGAAAAAATTGTGTTGAAAGAACCTTTTCTGAAGAAAAAGAAGTAAATCTAAAAGGCTATGCAACAAGGCCTGGAAGTAGTCACATTCTCATTCCAGCAATGTCTCAAATAAACACCTCCACGCCTTTCTCCACAGATGTCCCTGCATGTATCAGACCACAAAGTAAGTAGGAATGGGTACCTAACCATGAGATCCAGCTCTGATCCAATGAGATGGAGAGTTATGGGCTTTCAAACATGTAGCAGTCAAACTGCTTTTTGAGGGCAGTTTCTGTGAAGCCTTGTTCCCTGCCAGCTAGTGGAGCTTGTTCTGGAGAGTTTCTGCTCGGCCAAGCAGGATACATTTAAAAGGTGTTTGTGTCCCCCCAGGACTTTGTGTCATTATTACATAAATATGAACCAGCTGAGAGATCAAGCCCAGGGTTCAGCCTGCAGTGAAAACACATTTGTGCTCCTTTTCATCTCAGTTGCCATCTCTTCTCCAGACCAGCTATGAAAGGAAGGGAAATGAGCAATAAGTCAGAACAAAAATATACCGACACGTTGCAAACCCAGGCAGCTGTGAGTGCAGAAGCCAGGAGTAGATTTCAGTCAATGCATTTGTAGTCTTCGCCTCCCACACTGTGAAGCAGCACTGGCTGTGGTATGTGGAGAGTGTCTTCCCCCCAGAACAGCTGCTTTCTAGTTTGATGAAGCTTAGGTCTCAGCAGGGTGGCCATAACAGAAATTTTAACCCAGAGCCAGCAGCAGCATTCATGGCACCTTAGAGGTCTTCCCATTTCAATCTTGCAGGCCTAGTTTACCCCAGAAGCAGCAAGGAGAGCCCCATCAGGTTGGGAAAGGTGGCTCAGAGATGTGCTACAACAGGCATCAGTCTTGCAGGCTTCCTCACAGTGAGACCTAGAGGAGACTGGTGGGTATGCGGAGTGCAGTTGAGTGTCCAGCATCATTTCCCAAGGTCATACTTACTTGTCCAGTCCAGGGCTCCATCCTGGTCAAGGGCGCAGGTGGAGGATGGATCCTCAGAAACATGCACAGTGAGGGCTTGTAGCAGAATCATTAAAACCACACCTTCAATCTGGCTGTGGGGAGAAGCCGACATTCATTCATGGCGCCTGCCCAATTCATCAGTGCTGCGGACAAGCCCAGGTTCCCCAGTGGGCAGAAAGCGAGGCCCCTTTCTGGAGCAAGGTCCTTCTAGCAGAGAAAGCTACTGCTGGCTTCCTCTGGCCCAGGCGCTTGGTTAAGTGGCCTTGGCTGACAGGGTGTCCAGGCCACGTACTTCACTGCTTAGGACTCCAACAAGTCATTCCTGCTGCAGTCCAGTGCCCGCCCTGGGTATGTAAGTTGATCACAGGAAGGACTGTCACTGCCCCACCTGTTGTGACCAGCTGCCCTGTGAGTGATGAACCCCATCTCCCTCAGCAGAGCACTGAGACGCAACGAGTCCCTGTACTGCTGTGGGAATGGGTGCTCCTCTCAGGCACACAGCCCCCTGCTTCAAAGCTGGTAATGGTTAATATCCCACCTTGTGCCAAGCAAGGGAGACCTTCATCTTCCTTCTTGCTTTTCTTGCACCAATTCCACATAATCCTCCTTGCTTAAAAACCTTTAGCTCTTCAGCCCTACAGCTCAGCCAGCCTGCTCTCCCTTGCCACAGTCATGTGCACAGACACCAGAGACAAGTCCAGGATGGGCTAGCACCAATGTCCATGCTCTTCTCTTATCTGCACCCACACCCCTCTGTGTGTGTATGTTTGAACCCAAGCTCAGCTGTCAATTGGATTTAACCTGACTGCTTACCTTGCAACAAAAATCAAGCCTGTAGATGTGCCTTCTCCCACAGGGTAGGAGCACTCCACAGCCAGCTCCATGGCAATGGGGTAGATGGCAAAACCGAAGAAACCAAAGAGTGAGCTGGTGATGGCCAGCATGGCAGCCTGATGCCTGAACCGAGACGTCTGCAGGCAGAAAAGCAACACCAAAGTCTCAGTGTCGGCACTGCTGTGCAGAAAGTCTATGAACCCATAACCTGCAGGAAATCCTAAGGGTTCACTGTTCTTGCCAGTACCTTCCCTACCTGTTTCTGAAATCTCTCTTTTACCTCCAACCCCCTAGACACAACAAATGGCTACATGATGGAGATTTAGCTGCTGAATTTAAGCAACAGGAGAGAGGATCAGTAGAATTACCTGAAAAGCATTGATGTGACTGTATTACTGTGACTTGACTTCCTGGTCAGTAACTTAGCAGGAATGCACTCAGCATATCTGCAGCACTAAGTGAAACACTCACCTTCCTCCCAATGGAAGCTTGCATTTCAGAAGTGGTGTTTGCATTGGGTTACGTATGAGAATTCACTGGGTTGCTGAAGCTCATTCATAAGGAAAACTACTTCTTATCATGTCAGACTCATGTTTGTAATATTGCGAGTTTACCACAAAAAGAACCCCACAAAACAAACAAAAAAAAACACCGGAAAGATTCACAAACCCTAGAGATTAGTTTAGTGCCTAGAACAGCCTTAGTCCTTAACTCTGGAGGAAAGAGCATGGCCTTGTCCAGCCAATGTCCGTAAAATCAAGGGCATAAATCCTGCAGCCACAGTGCTGGTACCTCCTTCCTTAACCATGTAATAAATTCCCACAGAGGAACACGCCACGTGTCTGTCCTGGCACGGCTCCAGCAGGCCTGGCCGAGCTAAACTGATAAAGGCAAGGAAAACTCTGTGTGTGTCTGGAATCTGAGTTCGAAGTGTCAAGGTATCAAACCGATTTGAATGGGTGTTTTTTGTTTTACTACTTTGAACTAGTAGTTCATCTGTATGGGATGGATGGAAGGGGAGGAGGGAAAGGTTTGCTTGTTGCTCCTGACACAGCCTCTTGCCTACTCTGTGCTTTGCCCGAGCCCTGGCATGGTGACTTGTATTCAGAGCATCGCCCCAACAAATGCCAGAGTACTAAGGGGCAAAATGCAAGATCTGCTTTAGGCACCTTGTCCTACACTGAGAAAGACATTGCATTTCTCTCTCTTTAATGTGGATCTAACATCACTGGGATCTTGGCCCAGGGAGAGGTGAGATCATGCCGTATTGAAACTGGGTTTTTCAACACACAGGAGAAATGCACAGCATAAGCCTGTTGAGAAAGCAGAGACATGCACCAGTCTGGGTCCCCTGCAGTGCTAGGAGTCCTGTGCTTCATGCCCAGGTTCCTGCTGGGTGATGACTCCCATTGGTGATGACTATGCTTGAGTGCCGTATTTGCACTCCAGCCCCATGGGTGTAAACTCTCCAGGTTCTGCACCCCTCTCCTGGCTGGATTCAAGCATCCTCTTTTCCTTCATGTTCCTCATCTTGTCCTCCTCGAGGAACTACTGCAGAACTAGGCACATAACTAGGTCCCTTCTGCTAATCTTACACTCCTGGCAGCTGCCACTGTTAAAGGCAGGTGCTGGAAAAACTATAGCATTCTTGTTTATTTTTGTAAGATATTTAGCAATTCCATTTCTTTTTGGAAAGAATTGTCTCAGGGCCAGTGAACAAACATTGTGATCCAAAGTAAGGAAATGAAATTATGCCAATTTATTCATATCCTGAAGCAGGCTGTCTCAGGCTCTACAGTGACTCTGAAATCCTCAGTAAAGGGTTTTTCTTTAAAACATTCATAGCCCAAAGAGATAATCCCAAAGCATAAATTCTATGACATCAAATGACCTTGGTTTTAGTTGATGATTATTGGATGGCAACAGAACTAAGCCCACAGGTATGGTGCAATGCAAGGGAGAACTCACCACTGCAAACATGGTGCTGGCAACTGCACTCAGACAGAAACAAATCTTGGTGGATTCTATGAACTTCCTTGTCCGGTCGACATACAGGCCCAGCAGGAAAGCACCCAGCAAACCACACACTGTGAACAGCGCACCATTCAGGCCAGCAAATTCCTGGAGGCAGAAGAACAAGTAACTGAGCAACTAGAGCAGTTAGGAAAGAGGTTTGAGTGTCACTGACCCATCTGCCTGCTGCTCGTGCGTCACTTACGGAGGCAGTAAAAGCTTCCCTGCCTATTGCAATAGCTGAGGCCTCCAGAGGGCTCTGCACAGTAAATCACAGAGCCCAGGCACTGCTACAAGTGTGTGGGGACGGCAGGGTCATAGCAGTCCCAAGGTCTCAACGGATGACAAGTCTCTGCACACCTGGCAATGGAGGCTGGGTGCAGAGCAGCAGCAGTTCCCTGGCATTAAATGCTCCAGCCTGGGCATGAGACTGTTCTTGGCTCCTCCAGGGGCAATCAGGTGCTTTGTCCACACTGTAGTAACAGGTTCAACTGCCTTGGGATCTGCTCTTGTTCATAATCGTGGTCCTGGCCCCTTTCTTACCAGGGACCTGCACTGGTGGAATGCCTTCCACAAGGCTGGCAGCCCCAAAGTGTGTTAGATGAGTTACAGCATCACCAGCTGTAGCAAGGAGGTCTAATTAGAGAGGTAGTGAATAGTAGGATAGGGAACAAGCTCTGTTGCCTGCAGTGACTATCTTTGCTTGTCTCACTCCTTCAGCTCTGTAAGAATTCAAATGCAGACACCAATCGTGAAAGCAAGGAAGCTTTAACAAATTTGGGTAAATATTTTTGGGAGCCTCAGGGGCAGACTGGAAGGAAAAGGTATCTAGAAGAGCTTCTGAGGGCTAAAGAGCCAGGGCAAGCCAGTCACACACAGACAAAAGCATCATGATTCACAGAAAGCAAGGCTGCAAAGTTTAAAAGGTTTCCAGTTAAAAGCCAATGGAGTGTGCAAGTGTGACCTGGCTATGGATCACTGAGCCAGCTATCAGACCTGGGAGGTGAGAGGGAGCGGACAGAGACTAGACATGCAGATGTGCATACATAACAGCTGGAGAGGGGATACAAGCAGCAGGACTGATGTGCTCCCTCTCCGAGGGGAAAAATGGGAACTGGTGCAGTCCCTTGCTATGGCAGGGAGAGAGCAGGACGAACCAGCTGTGCATACACGGTGCTCAACTGTAAAAGCAGCACCTGGCTAGTGTCACAGGAAGAATGGGAAACAGCTGTCACAGTACCTGTGACTTTGCTGCCCTGGCTTCACGTAAGACTGTGCAAAGAGGAAAACACATTTGCATCGGCCTGCCTTCAGCTTCACTCTAGGGCCTGCCTGGGACCCATCCTACTGTGAGGAACGTGTCAGAAGGCTGCATAGACATCAGAGCTCTGGAGTGGCTTAGAAAAAACACAATACTCTTTTTTTCCTAAAAAGTATTAGAGGAGTAAATTTTTTTCATCTGCAAATGGGAGTCTGGCCATGGGCAGTAATGAAAATGCAGATCATCCATTATACCGAGAGATTGACTGTACACTGGATCAATGTACTGCCTAATCTATACTAGATAATGTGAGCAAATAAGATATGAGACAGTGCAGCATATTCAACTGTCTTCATTTTGCTCCAAGTCCCTTACCAGGGAAAATAATTTTGATTGTATCATAGATGATGCAGACAATGGGGAGGAAAGGAGGAAGACTCACATTTGAATACCCCTTTTCACAAAGGATCTGTTCTAGTAGAGCTGAGAAGCAGGTGAACATCCCAATTCCTCCTCCAAAGCACACTGCCAGGATGATGTACGGCTTGTTTCTCAGGAGCTAGAGAAAGAAGTTAATTTAAACAACTGGAGGGGGAAAAAAGGCCTGGCTGTGACAGTAGACTTGCAGTTCAGTGGCTCTGTCCCCTCAGCTGGAAATGGTGACAGGGCCACCCTGTGATCATTAGAGGAGTTTGGCTCTCCCCTGTCAGTTCAGCCAGAGGACAAATTAAAATGGGAACCATGTAGGGAGGAAGGATCTCTTCAGCGCCCAAATTCTTCCTTCATTTTGCCATGCGCTGTCCTACCTGTTAACACATCTGCTCAGAAGGCTCACGTTGTGTGGTCCTCTTGGAGGAGCCCAGGTGCGCCTGTTTGAGCTAGCCGAACGTCAGCCAGCCCACAGCCGAGCAGTCAGATAGTGTCTCTTGCAGCTTTGCTGTGAGCAGCTTCCACTCTCTGAGGAAGGAAGGGATCCCAGTCTCCTTCACGGGGCTTTGCATGGCAGGTTCAGTGGAGCAGAGTTCAGAGTCTGCTTTGACAGCAGATTGCCCAGCATATCCCTTTCTGGCAGGGCTGCATCCCTCATTCCAGCACTGGTCTCCCTCTGCTACAGCACTTACCATTTTGAGCCCCATGAAGAACGGCTGGGAGGTGGAGTTAGTGGCACTGGCCGAAGGTGGTGTTGGAGGAACCTTCTCATGAATCCCCACAGTTGCTAGAGCACAGGCTGTTACTGCTGGGATGGCATAAACACCTAGCTACACAGCACAAAGTAAAGACATGTTACCAACCTTTCCAGCTCCGCTGCCTCCAAATAAATAAATAAATCAGCTGGACTGATTAAAGCAGTTTTCATTTACCATCAATGGGATATGCTTTCCTTCAGGAACTAGTGCAGGTGACAGCACGTTTGCTATAAGAATACCCAAGGGATTGGCTGGAAGGATATAAAACAGAGAGACACTTTTTTCATGCAAACAATCAGAATCATGTGTCCACACCTACTGCCAGTCAGCACCAGAGCTGCAGTGTGCAGCAGAGCAATGAATAAGGACAGAACAAGGCATATATAGGGAGAAACCAGGAGAGGAACATTTGGAGAAGCTGACTGTGTGGTCTTACTGTTGCCACATCTGTTCCCTCACCCCCATGAAGTCCATTCTATAAACCCATTTCCCTACAACCCCAAACTCCTGTAAACTGGTTTTCATGTATGAACTACAGTGTCCTCACCCTCACAAGGTTGCCTTACGAAATGCTAAGCTGAAAGGACAGAATGAAGATGGACGAATCCATGTCATCTGTCTTGATGTTATACAGCAGCAGTAACAAATAGAGGTGCTTTCCCTTCTTTACTCCCGCTATGCCATTAGGCATGTATACATATAGATAAGATCCCTCTGAGCCTTCTCAAGGATGAACAGTCTCAGCTTTCTCAACATGGGCTGGCATGACAGATGCTCCCTTCCTTTAATTGCCTTAGTGGCTCTTAACTGGACTTACACTAATATATCCATGTCCTTCTTGTACTAAGGAGTCTAGAACTGGACACGGCTCTTCAAATGTGGACGGGGGACCTCCCTCAAGCTGCTGGCAATGCTCTTCCCAATGGTTACCAGTGTGATAGTTTGATGTGTGGGGGGGTGTTCTGGTGGCAGGGGAGGGGATTTGCTCCCTGTGCCACCAGATCTGAGTCCCATCCCCCCCGGGGGAGGTTGAGCCAAGGCGGCGCCTCTGCGAATTGCCCTATTTAAGTTGAGACAAAGGGGCGGGAAAAGGGGCTTTTTGCTCAGGAGCGAGGAGAGAGCAGGAGGGCGCTGCCCTCGCTCCCGGCTCCCGGCCGAGCGGCCGCTCGGGCCCGGGCCGGCGCCATGTGCTCAAGATGGCGCCGGGGGAGCCACATGGGGGACTCGGTAAGCACCCCGCTCCCGGGGTGCCCGCCGGGCCGAGCTCCCCCAGAGAGGATTAATATCTAAGAGAAGACAACCACAACGACCGGGTCAGCAAAGATGGAGCAGGAGGAGGTGTGCTGGAGCTGAGGCTTCCCTTGCAAATCGGTGTGAGATGGCAGGCGGCCCCCCTGCAGCCAGGGTGTACTCGGCGGAGCAGCGACCCACTCGCGGCCTGTGGAGAAACCCACGTCGGGAAGGAGATGCCTGAGCCCAGGAGAGGTCGTGGAGCAGGGGATGCGCGACCAGGTACTGTTGATAATGGGGCATGGAATGCACGACGAGGTCGTGGAGGCATCTGGAGACCGTGGGACGACCCACGCCGACGCGAGTGGCAGCAGCTCCCTAAGAGGCCGAGACTGGTAAAGCCCGAACTGGTGCGATCCATGGGGAGGATTGCAATCCTGCGGGCAGGACTTACTTTGGAAAAGTTTGGGGACTTTTTTCTTTGTGAGTAGGGGATCCACCGAAGCAAGGGAAAAATGGTGTAAAGACTCCTCCTCCTTTAAGAAAGGAGCGGCAGTGAACAACATGGATGAACTGACCTGTACTCCCCCATTCCCTGTCTCCCTGCGCCGCTGGGGGGAAGACAGAGCCAGGAACGAAAGGAAAATAGGGGGTGGGGAGGTGTTGTTTTAAGATCTGGCCTTGTTTTCTTTTTTTTCTCCTCTCAAGTAACTGGTTTCGTTCCCCTATGTCCCTTGTTTAGTAACTGTTAATAAATTGTTTTGTTTTTTTAAGAAGATAAGCCTGAGTCATGTTTTGCCCGAGACCATGGTTGGTGGGTGCTCCCTTTTCGGTTCTTGTCTCGACCCTCAGTCCAAAAAAAAAACCACGACAACCAGGATGCCATTGATCTTCTTTGCCAAAAGAGCATGAAAAGCAGGAAAGCCCTATGACAGCTCTCTAAAGTGACACTAGGTCATTCCTGACACCTTTCAAGCCAATACATTTCCTCAGTAAAGCTCAAGCTGGCATACAAGTTGATCTCTGCTACCAACTACAAAAATCACATTGCAGAAGAGAATCTTGGACACTTGGCTGTACTGGAGCAGGGGGTTGCCTTGTTATGGGGCTGGAGCTGAGCAGCGTGTGAAGCAGCACTCCTGGCAGTCAGCCTGGGAACGTCCAAAGCTGAAGGAGAAAATTTTTTAACTTTAAGACAATATTCTGTAAACAGTCAATCAAGTGAAGTTGATTTCCTACTTGTGTGCAAGGATGGGGTTAGGAAAGCCAAAGCCAACCTGGAATTGAGTCTGGTGAGAGGTGTAAAAGGCAACAAGAATGGTTTCTACAAGTATATTAGTAGCAAAATAAAGGTTATGGAAAATGTAGGCCTGCTGCTGGATGGAGCAGGAGACTTGGTGACAACCGACATGGAAAAGGCCATGGTATTCAATGCCTTTTTCACCTCAGTCTTTAGTGATAAGACTGGCCTTCAGCTCTGAGACCAGAGGTAAAGTCTGGAGCAAGAAATATTTACTCTCAGTGAAGGAGAACTAGGTTAGGGAACATTAAATAGACCAGACATACACAAGTCCATGGGACTGATGGGATGCACCAATCGGTGCTGAGGGAGCAGGCCATTTTCATTGCAAGGCCGTTCTTGGCTATCTGTAAAAAGCCTCTGCAATTCCAAGAGGCTCCTCAGGACTAGAAGAGAGCGAATGTCTCCCATCTTCAAGAAGGGCAAGAAGGGGAATCCAAGGAACTCCAGATCTTTCAGTCTCTCTTTGATTCCTGGAAAGGTCATGGAACAACTAATTCTGGACACTATTTCCAGGCACACAAAGGACAACAAGGTGAACAGGAGTAGTCAGCAAAGGAGAAATGCTTAACTAACCTAATAGCTTTGTACAGTGAGGTAACAGGCTGGGGGGAAGAGGGGAGAGCACTGGATGGTTTTTATCTTAACTTCACTAAGGCTGTTGATGCTGTCTCCCATAACACCCTCACAGACAAGCTGACGAAGCACTGGCTAGATAAGTGGGCAACGAGATGAACTGAAAGTCTAATGAATAGCTGGGCCCAGAGGATTATCATCACTGGCATGAAGTCCAGCTGGAGGCCAGTCACTAGTAGTGCTCGCCAGGGGTTGATACTGGGGCGAATGCAGTTTAACCTTAATGATCATAGAATCATAGAATCATAGAATGGCATAGGTTGGAAGGGACCTCAGAGATCATCTAATCCAACCTCCCTGTCATGGGCAGGGATGCCTCTCAACTAGATCAGGCTACTCAAGGCTCTGTCCAACCTGGCCTTGAACACCTCCAGGGAGGGGGCATCCACAACTTCTCTGGGAAATTTATTCCAAAGTCTTACCACCCTCGCACTGAAGAATTTCTTCCTAAGATCTGATCTAAATCTGTTCTCCTTCAACTTAAACCCATTTCCCCTTGTCCTATCAGTGTACACTCTAGTAAAAAGTCCCTCCCCAGCCTTCCTGTAGGTTCCCTTCAGGTATTGGAAGGCAGCTATTAGGTCCCCCCAAAGTCTTCTCTTATCAAGGCTGAACAATCCCAGCTCCTGCAACCTGTCCTCGTAGCAGAGGTGCTCCAGCCCCTGGATCATCTTTGTGGCCCTCCTCTGAACACGCTCTAACAAATCTATGTCTCTCTTATGGTGGGGACACCAGAACTGGACACAGTATTCGAGGTGGGGTCTCACAAGAGCAGAGTAAAGGGGGAGAATCACCTCTCTTGACCCACTGACCATGCTTCTCTTGATACATCCCAGGATGCGGTTGGCCTTCTGGGCCGCATGAGCACACTGCCGGCTCATGTTGAGCTTCTTATCTATAAACACCTCCAAGTCCTTCTCTTCAGGGCTACTCTCAACCCACTCTGTGCCCAGTTTGTATCTGTACCCAGGATTGGCCCGATCCAGGTGAAGGACCTTGCATTTTGACTTGTTGAAGCTCATGCAGTTAGTACTGGCCCATTTCTCAAGCCTATCGAGGTCCCTCTGTATGGCACCTCTTCCCTCAAGTGAGTCCACGGCACCACACAACTTGGTGTTGTCGGCAAACTTACTGAGGGTGCACTCAGTGCCGTCATCCATGTCACTGACAAAGATGTTGAACAGCACTGGACCCAGAACAGACCCCTGAGGAACATCGCTTGACACTGGTCTCCATGTAGACATCGAGCCATTGACCACAACTCTTTGAGTGCGACCATCCAGCCAGTTCTTTATCCACCGAGTGGTCCATCTGATCTCAAGAGGTACCTTCCAATCCTGCCTGTTCTGTGATTCTGCTGAGGCACCATTAATAGTGCTACAGCGCACAACAATCGTAGCATTTCTGCTCTGTACTTGGGAAAGTACTAGCTTATGATCCTGGTGAAATGTTACCTGCTTCTAAGTACATGGACACAATTAAACAGCAGTTTCCTAGGAGCTGGAGCAATGCTTCTCCATTGGGCTTTGTAGGGGACTGCCTGAAAACTACTATCAGGTGTTTCCGTGAACTACTGGCATTCTGAACCAGTTCTGGAAGGTATGGGTGCGGGGTGGAAATGTGAGCATTCAGCTATGTTTCAAAAGATTAAGTGAGACTATCTGAGCAATTACAAGGTTTCAGCTGCCTTCTTTTCTTCGGAAGAAAAATTATATGAGCCTAGACGAAGAAGGGAAAGGAGTTAATCAACTGTACATTATGGTCCAGGGGTCCTGGTGGATTAGCTTGCAGTACGCTGCCATGGAGCTGCGTGTTTTGTGGACAGTGATGCTGATGCACTAAAACTCTGCAGGGTGCAGAAAATGGCATGCTGACAGACCACAGTAAATGAAGAATCCCATGGATGAAGCAGAGGCCACTTTAGTGGACTCAGAAAGTCTTTCTTCTCCTGACACAGGAGAATTTCTCATGGTCTTCACAGAGGATCAGTTCTTGGCCCTGCACTACTTCTCTGTGATTAAGTCTCTACAAGTGATGGAGAGGACTGAGATACCGTAAATACTCGAGAGCATGGCTGAGTCACAGTGATTTCAGTTGCTCAGCAGGATCCTGGGTGCAGGGTCCATTTTTATCTGCACACAAGCACAGGGAAGCCTACCCAGAGATACTAACTGGAGCTGTGAGGATACTGACAGGAGGCTGCAGGGCCAGTTTCTGTGTGCAGCACTGACACCAACAGTACAGCAATGCTGAGTGCTGCTCTGGCATTAACACAGACAACGATAAATTGGACCAAGCTCAGAGAAAAAGCACCTGTGAGCAACTGGCAGGCATGGAGACATGTGGGAAGAGGCAAAGGGAAATGTGCCTGTAAAATGACTAGGTTGGAGCCGTTCAGTCTTTCTAGACAAAGGAGAGAAGAGGTGACTGTCCATAACTACCTGACAAACAAGAGCAACAAGACTGAATAGCTGGGGGATAAGGAGCATCGAGACGAGAAGTAACATGTAGACATTTGCCGGTGAAGTAATTAACCACTGGAGCAGATGACTGGGGCTGTGGCAGATGCTCCTTCTAGGCAATAATTAAACTTTCTTGAAATAAAATCCTCATTTTGTACAGCAGACAATAATGGTGTAACCAGACATTATTAATGGAAGCTCTCTACACAGCAATATGCAGGTATTGCAGCATATAATAATCACAGCCCATTCAGTTCTCACACTGATATCTCAACATGCCACAGATTGAACAGCTTCAGGTCTTGGGTTTCCACTGGTCCCTGCTTTTCAGTTTTATTCTTTCCCATAATTAGATCCATTTGTTCCTGTAAGGATGGAG
This sequence comes from Tauraco erythrolophus, assembly GCF_009769465.1. Taxonomy (NCBI): domain Eukaryota; kingdom Metazoa; phylum Chordata; class Aves; order Musophagiformes; family Musophagidae; genus Tauraco; species Tauraco erythrolophus. The sequence continues at coordinate 64,750,401 of NC_141496.1, forward strand.
GACACTATGTGAAAGAAATGCTCTTTGGCTGCTCTAGCTCTCCTCTCACTTAAAAAGAGCAAGTTGTCTGCAGGCTGGGGTCCTTCGAGGCAGTGAAGGACTGAGTTCACAGTAGTCTCTGGCAGTACTTGTACTGGACCACATTAACAACAGAGCTGCTTCTTCAGCAGGGAAGGTGAAGGTCTATCTCAGCCCTGGGAAGCAAGGTGAGCCATCAGGTGTCAGTCTCACCTCTGTGCCTGGCAAGATCATGGAGCAGATCCTCCTGGCGACTATGCTAAGGCACATAGAAAACAAGGAGGTGATTGGTGACAGCCAACATGGCTTCACTAAGGGCAAATCCTGCCTGACTAATTTGGTGGCCTTCTATGATGAGGTTACAGCATTGATGGGTAGGGGAAGAGCAACTGACATTGTCTACCTGGACTTATCCAAAGCATTTGATACTGTCCCACACGACATTCTTGTCTCTAAACTGGAGAGACATGATTTTGATGGATGGACCACTCGGTGAATAAGGAATTGGCTGGATGGTCGCACTCAAAGAGTTGTGGTCAACGGTTCAATGTCCACATGGAGGCCAGTGACGAGTGGTGTTCCACAGGGGTCAGTACTGGGACCAGTGCTATTTAACATCTTTGTTGGAGACATGGACAGTGGGATTGTGTGCACCCTCAGCAAGTTTGCAGATGACACCAAGTTGTGTGGTGTTGTGGACACGCTGGAGGGAAGGGATGCCATCCAGAGGGACCTTGACAGGCTGGAGAGATGGGCCTGTGAGAACCTCATGAAGTTCAACAAGGCCAAGTGCAAGGTCCTGCATGTGGGTCGGGGCAATCTCAAGCACAAGTACAGGCTGGGTGGAGAATGGATTGAGAGCAGCCCGGAGGAAAAGGACTTGGGAGTGCTGGTGGATGAGAAGCTCAACATGAGTCAGCAATGTGCACTGGCAGCCCAGAAAGCCAACCGTATCCTGGGCTGTATCAAAACAAATGTGGCCAGCAGGTTGAGGGAAGTGATTCTGCCTCTCTACTCTGTTCTTGTGAGACCCCACCTGGAATACTGTGTTCAGCTCTGGAGTCCCCAACACAAGAAGGACATAGAGCTACTGGAACGAGTCCAGAGGAGGGCCACGAAGATGATCCGAGGGCTGGAGCACCTCTGCTATGAAGACAGGCTGCGAGAGTTGGGGCTGTTCAGCCTGGAGAAGAGAAGGCTCCAGGGTGATCTTATTGCAGCCTTCCAGTACCTAAAGGGGGCCTACAGGAAAGCTGGGGAGGGGCTTTTTACAAGGGTGTGTAGTGATAGGACAAGGGGCAATGGATTTAAACTGAAAGAGGGCAGATTTAGGTTAGATATATGTCCTAGTTTTAGGTGGGACAGATTTAGCTCTTCTTTTTAACAGCTAGAAGAGCTCCGTGTTTTGGTTTTACTCAGAGGCTCGCTCTGAGAAGAACATTGATAACAAGCTGATGTTTGAGACTCCAAGGACTTTTCAGTGTGCCAGAGTGCAGAAACACGGCGGGATAAGGGGGGAGCATAGCAGGGACAAGGGGGACATGATTCCCCTTGTGATTTGTTGGAACTTTGATTCCCCTTGTGATTTGTGAAGATTGAGGAGCAAACTGGCCAATTAGTATTCCATATCATGCAGCGTCATGCCCAGTATAAAAGTGAGGGGCAGCCGGACAGAAGGGCTTTTGCGCTTTGGCTCTTTCGCCGCTTTTGCGCTTTTGCTCTATTGCTTTTTTTTTCCCCTCTTTCTTCCAGTACTCCCACTCTCACAGTACTCTCTCTCTCTCTCTGCCCCTCTCTATTTCGGGGCCTCACGTTCGTCCATGATTTGCAGCTTCGTGACGAGACGGGCTTCGCATACGAGGGGGTGGTGAGCACCTACACTGTGTATTAAATCATCTGTATTAAATTGTTCTTATCTCTGCCCACGGGTTTCCCGTTTGTCCTTTAATTCTCTCCCTCATTCCTGGGGGTGGGGGAGTGACCAGCTGCGTGGGGGGGTTCAGCCTAACCCACAACAATATAAGAAAGAAATTTTTCACTCTGAGAGTGGTGAGGCACTGGAACAGGTTGCCCAGAGAAGTTGTGGATGCCCCATCCCTGGCAGTGTTCAAGGCCAGATTGGATGAGGCTTTGGGCAACCTGGTGTAGTGGAGGGTTTCCCTGTCCATGGCAGGAGGGTTGGAACTAGATGATCTTTAAGGTCCCTTCCAACCCTAACCATTCTATGATTCTATGATCAGGTCCACTCTGTTCTAGGGAAGGCAGTGCAAAAAGAATTTATATGTTCTGACACCATAAACCCATTCCTGCTAAACAACAGTGCCCATATTCTGGGTTTGCAGCAGCAAGCTGTATAGGGGTGCTTCTATACCTCCCTTTTCACCATGCCTTCCCCTTCCTCACAACTCCAAGGCAGTGCGGAAGGAAGGTGGCTGTTGGTTCTTTTGACGGAAGGACAAGTGAGGCTCCCCCACACATGTAGGTACTGTGAGACTTCCCAGCTGGAGCTGGAACTTCTCCAAGGACTTCTCAAGTCCTTGGAGAAAGGAGCTAGAGATTTCTTCTGGCTGCTGGGGAGACTGTCACATGGAGGGAGGAAACAGGTCCATCAAGTGCAGCGTCCTGCCTCTAGCAGGGCTCAAAGAAGCTATGAGAAGAATGAGTTTAGAGCAAGCTGTCTGGTGCCTCCCTTCCAGTTTCCCAGCATGCAGGCAATTTGCAAGGCAGATGTGGTTTCTGCGTGGGTAGTCCTGCTACATTTAGCATGCCCAACATGTTCGTGTGGCCAGCTGAGTATATTTTATCTGTGCATGCATATATATCAATTGGGAATACATGCTCAGCCTTGCTACATGACAAACTGATGGATGAAATTGCTACATCAGCCTCACCTCTATGCAGTTACAGAATTTGGCAACTGTGACCACTGCCATCACATGCAATTTGGACACCTTCCTAACAAGCTGCAGAATTAAAGCCATTACAGACTTTAGATTTAGTAACACTGAGGGCTGTCCGCAGCCTCTGTAGTGTTCAGGCAAAAAATGATCACCTTGTCATGGCAGAGAGGAATAAGGCTGGGAGACTGGGTGGACTATTTGGAACTTTGCACCTGGAGGTGGCTAATGCCCACTTCTTGCTCCCCAACAGGGAAACACCTGCCTGTCTAGCGAGGCCTTGAAGGCACTGGTTTAGTGCACATGGCTATGAGACTCTTGGGTAGAGCTGTATTTGCAGGGCCAAATGGCTGCAGTACAGAGGGCTTCCTCCGCTTGCTGCCTCTGAAGGCAAACGAATGCTAGCAAGTTCTGGGAGGCAGCAATATAACTTTGCAGCTATCACTTACACATTGATGCAATCATGTTTGCTGTTGCTCTCTGGTGGTCTGGGAACCATAGTGCTGCCAGTTTTGTCGGTGAAAAGATGATAAGGGGCTGTGCCAGTGCACAAAGGCATTGCCCAATAAACAGGTACCAGTAACTCTGGGAACCCAAGCTCAGGAACTTCAAGACGCTGAACATCCGGATGATGCTACCCGTCATGTTCAGCCATGCGCTCAGGATCACCTGCAGCAAGCAGAAACAGACAGGAGTTATGTGCTGAAGGGCAGAACTTAATGCAACAGAGCAGCATGAGCAGGGTCTCCAGACCCCTTACAGGAGACACTGAGTGATGGTAAAACTGTAAGGAAAGTTGCCTGCAGACCACCCCACCCCTTTGGGCCACTGCAGGATACTCCTGATCCAACACTGAGTTACCTGTCTCCTTAGGGAGCAAGGCAGCTGTCCTGGCCTCACAGGGGAACTACACCACAATGTCACTTACGCAAGATAGCAGCCACTGACATGGAAATGATGAGAAATCCAAAGTTCACTAATTACGCTCTGTTTGCGAGTTTGCGCCATCACCCATATTTTGCTGCAACAATGCAAAGATCATGGCAATGAGTCATCCAGCATACAGATCCTGAAAATGCTCTTCCATACCACCAGTGTCACATTCCACAACACTCTTGCTTCTGGGAAGCCTGTGTAGGGATCCCAAGCTGGCTTAGTGTAGACTAAGCTCTGAGCTGATCGGCCCCTCGCTTGCACCCTGCCCTGCTGCTCCTTAAACTGGCCCTGCAAACAAAATAGCCGTGCTAATGCTTTGCCACAGCAAACCCTACCCAGTTAAAGCAAGCTCTTCAGAATCAGCTCACAGCATCTGTCCCTGTCAGTTGGCTAAGACAATAAAATCTGAAGCAGAAAAGGGCAAGTAGGGATGCAACATTATTCTGACTATTCCCACTGCTCTCCACCTCAGAGGTGATGTGACAGCTATTACTGAACCAGAACAGAGTTTTCAACATGCTCATCCTCTGCAGCATTTGGCAAGACTTCCATTCACAGAATGCATCTTAGTGCTTTGTGCAGCTACTGCTACCTCTAGGTGAAACGCCCTCAGGGAAACAGAACAGTTCAACTCACAGCACATCTGAGCCCCACGCTGTCGAGAATCCATGTCGCCACCAGACCAAATGGGATCGAGATGAGGAGGTACACTATTGAGAGCCAGTTGACCATCTCCAGTGAAATGTGGAAGTAGGCAGCTGTCTTATCAGCCACAGGAGCAAACGTCAGCCACAGCTGCAGGTTAGAAAGCAAAGATGGGTAAGCATGATCACCTCCACCAGAACAGAAATTCAGCATCCCCTCAGACTGTCTAATTGAGTTGTGAAGGGGCTCACTATCTTAGTCCCTCATTGAAATTAAGATGTTAAGGCCGATAATAAAAATTCAAACCCCCAGTGTCTGTAGTTACTCATGCTAGGACTATTTTACCACTGATATCATCATTATCTTGGCCCAGAGCTCCCCTTCATTATCTCATCCCCAATCCTCTGGTCCTGCTGCTGGGAGCTGGCAGAAGCAGAGGTCAGTACATTTTCTGTCCCAGGGTTGAACATGTTGGATCCTGATGCACTTACTTACTTGATGTAAACCACCAGCTACCTTTCTACGTTAGCATAAACAAAACTGAGGCTGCCATCTCCTCTCTGCAACTAAGAGCCTCTTAAACTCAGCCTGGTATTTCTCGTAACCCCTGGATGTGGCCTTGTAAGAGCAACTTTGCTATGTGTCAGCCAAGAGAGATATTATTCCATGCTGTCCTACACACATTCTATAGTTACGAAAGAGCCTAGAAAGTTGCATTATTCAATATATCAGAACACATAACAAGGAAACACAAGAAGTACTTTAATTATCCATTTTAAACTTCTAGTGCCAAACCTGAAAATATTTCCATAAACCTTGTTTTAGGCACTGGTTTCATAAGGTTGCTGTCTGCTTCTAGTTTCTTCTGGGAATGACAAGGCCTGCTTCGATCCTCAAATCAGGTCCAGAGATCATGCCCATGAGAAAGATATGAAGGTACTACCCCAAATTTAAGGATGTTTCCGTAGATTCTTTGCAAAGATGCTCTCTCTGGTACTTTTCAAAAAGACTGCCCTAACCTGAGAACAAGTTTCAATAATACGGATGGAAGAGAAGTTTTGACTGCATTATCAGTGTCCTAGCAAGGACTCCTAGCATCAGCTCTTTCCTCTTCTCTGAAAGAAGATGACATGCCAGATCTCCTGCATGCAACACGAAGCTCACAACGCCATGCTGCGCTCAGACACACCCATGTGTGATCAGTCAAAGGTCTGGCAGGGTGTGGATTTGGTGTTTAGTCAGCTTTTACAATCAGGAGGATGAAGATGCTGGGTGATGAAGGAAATTGTACTCTTGTGAGACAACAAGGTGGCTACTCCAGGTCACTGGGAGGCTCACAGCAGACTTCTAATACAATGAGCTTTTTAAAACTTCCTTGAAATAATATATTATAGTGGAATGATGTTACCATCTTGTCTTGGGAACGAATTTCACCCACCTTTGCTTTTCCAGAACTGGAGTTTTTCCAACTCCAACAGATTGGGATGGGAATTTAAATTTAAACGCTAATGTAACTGTTTAAACGTTACAAGCATCACTAAAGCATGAGCATTAGTTTGATTATGGGATGCTAAACTGCTGCTAAACAAAATACAGCTGTGTATTTCCAGCAACAGCAATTCTCAGTTCCTCACTGCCTTCCAGATGGAGGTGGTGGTGATGAAACACTGTACCAGGAAATAGCATAATTAAAGTTATGATACATTTTATAAGCCCGTTTCAGGTACATTTTCACCCTTCCTGCTCCTCCACACAAGACACTCATGCATGCATGACATCATTAGGAGAATGATCCCACAAGCCAGAGCACAGCACTTTGTGTTCCATGGCTGTGCGCATCTAGGCATGCTGAGATCAAGCACTCTGGCATGTTTCCATTAGACCTAGTAAAACCATTCCTTGCTGAAAACTAAGCATTTGGGCTGCCCTGTATTTCTATCCTAAACAAGAGCTCCAGTTCTAGCATATGTGTGTGAGAGCACAGAAGGTGGCAAGTTGCAGCCTGTCCAAGCCTGAGTTTCTTCTTCAAAATAGGAAGCGGGTTTTACGTCTGGAGAGAAAAAGTATGTTTCTGCTTCCATTTAGGCAGGGGTTGTTTACCATGTGATGCTCTAACAGAGAAACTGAGAACATCGCAATGGAGCTCAAGGTATAGCTGTGGTCAAGGCAGCTGCCAGATGGCCCTGCAACAAAGAGATGGCACTGTGGGGTTTTGCCAACACAGAGAAATTGCCATGGTAAGCAAGTGAGTATGCCACCTTCTGCTTTTAGTTTACCAGCTTCAATGTCTTCATCCACAGTAGTTAGCAAGCTCTTCTGCTGGGAACTAGAGCCCTTATCCTACATGTTGTTCCTGAAACTCCGCACTGCCAAGGCTCGTACTTACGCAGGGACTGCCCTGATACGCATCTCCTCATGCAGACCACGGTGAGGACGATGCAGTTCTCTCCTGGTGAGGTCTAAGTCCCGTAACTTCTAAAGAAGCAGCAGAGACTGAGAGAGGTTTCTCTCTCCTCCACGCCTCAAGGGCCATTGTTTTAACTCAGCTTTGGCACATCAAAAACAGTATCAAAACTCCCCACTGTAGATCACAGACACCAGGTTGCCCAAAGCCTCATCTAACCTGGCTTTGAACACTTCCAGGGATGGGGCATCCACACTCCTCTGGTCAACCTGTTCCAGTACCTCCACCCTCAGAGTGAAGAATTTCTTCCATAGAGTGAAGAATTTCTTCCTTATGCCTAATTTAAATCTCCCCTCTTTCAGTTTAAAGCCATTGCCCCTTGTCCTATCACCACACAAACTTGTAACACTTCCAGCCTTCTTGTAGGCCCCTTTAGGTACTGGAAGCCTGCTAGAAGGTGTCCCCAGAGCCTCCTCTTATCATAGAATCATAGAATCATAGAATGGTTAGTGTTGGAAGGGACCTTAAAGATCATCTAGTTCCAACCCCCCTGCCATGGGCAGAGAAATCCTCCACTACACCAGGTTGCCCAAAGCCTCATCTAACCTGGCCTTGAACACTTCCAGGGATGGGGCAGCCACAACTTCTCTGGGCAACCTGTTCCAGTGCCTCACCACCCTCTGAGTGAAAAATTTCTTCCTTGTATCTAATTGAAATCTGCCCTCTTTCAGTTTAAAGCCATTGCCCCTTGTCCTATCACTACACGCCCTTGTAAAAAGTCCTTCTCCAGCTTTCCTGTAGGCCCCCTCTAAGTACTGGAAGGCTGCAATAAGATGCACCCCACAGCCTTCTCTTCTCCAGGCTGAACACCCCAACTCTCGCAGCCTGTCTTCATAGCAGAGGTGCTCCAGCCCTCAAATGACCTTTGTGGCCCTCCTCTGGACTCGTTCCAGTAGCTCCATGTCCTTCTTGTGTTGGGGACTCCAGAGCTGAACACAGTATTCTAGGTGGGGTATCACGAGAGCAGAGTAGAGGGGCAGAATCACTTCCCTCAACCTGCTGGCCACATTTGTTTTGATGCAGCCCAGGATACGGTTGGCTTTCTGGGCTGCCAGCGCACATTGCCGGCTCATGTTGAGCTTCTCATCCACCAGCACTCCCAAGTCCTTTTCCTCCGGGCTGCTCTCGATCCATTCTCCGCCCAGCCTGTACTTGTGCTTGGGATTGTCCCGACCCACGTGCAGGACCTTGCACTTGGCCTTGTTGAACTTCATGAGGTTCACACAGGCCCATCTCTCCAGCCTGTCAAGGTCCCTCTGGGTGGCATCCCTTTCCTCCAGCATGTCCACAACACCATACAACTTGGTGTCATCTGCAAACTTGCTGAGGGTGCACTCGATCTCCAGGCTGAATCAGCCTGTCTTCGTAGGAGAAGTGCTCCAGCCCTCGGATCATCTTTGTGGCCCTCCTCTGGACCTGCTCCAGCAGCTCCATGTCCTTCTCATGCTGGGGGCCCCAGAGCTGAACACAGTACATTAGGGTGTCATGAGAGCAGAGTAGAGTGGCAGAACCACCTCCCTCGACCTGCTGGCCACCCTTCTTTGGATGCAGCCCAGGATACAGTTGGCTTTCTGGGCTGCAAGTGCACATTGCTGGCTCACATTGAGCTTCTTATCAACCAACACCCAAGTCCTTTTCCTCAGGGCTGCTCTCAATCCATTCTCCACCCAGCTGTGCTTGGGATTGCCCTGACCCATGTACAGGATCTTGCACTTGGCCCTGTTGAACTTCATGAGGTTCTCACAGGCCCAGCTCTCAAGGTCTCTCCAGATGGCATCCTTTCCCTCCAGGGTGTTGACCACACCACACAGCTTGGTGTCATCAACAAACTTGCTGAGGGTGCACTCGATCCCACTGTCTATGTCGCCAACAAAAATGTTAAACAGCACCCGCCCCAATACCGACCTCTGAGGAACGCCACTGGTCACTGGTCTCCACTTGGACATCGAGCTGTTGACTGCAGCTCTTTGAATGTGACCATCCAGTCAATTCCTTATCCATCAAGTGGTCCATCCATCAAATCCATGTCTCTCCAGTTTAGAGACAAGGATGTCGGGCGGGACAGTGTCAAATGCTATGCACAAGTCCAGGTAGATGATGTCAGTTGCTCTTCTCTTATCCACCAACACTGTAACCCCATCACAGAAGGCCACCAGATTTGTCAGGTATAATTTGCCCTTTGTGAAGCCATATTGGTTCTCATCAATCACCTCTTTTTTTTTCCATGTGCCTTAGCATAGTTGCCAGGAGGATCTGCTCCATGATCTTGCTGGGATCTTACCTCACAGATTTTGCATTATTTGTTCTCAAATGACAGTTCCTGCTCTAGTATATTCCAGTATCACTGACCATGGTCACTCATGTTGTAGACCATAGTATTTGGTTCTTCAGCATTTGGGATGGACTTTTCCTTCCCTTCAGATATGGATCTAACAGGATGTTGAAATAGCCACTGTAAGAACATACACCATTTCTTCTCCAAATGCAAGAACTGTAGTTCCTGCATTCTCCTCCTCTCCTGAGCTCAAGTTTTAGAAGTATGTTCATCTCACTGTGATTTCTGAGTTTAGAGACAGCAAAAGCACCAATGCATGCCAGTCTGGGCAGGAAGTCATACCTCAGCACACACTTTTCACTATAAAACCTTCTGCTTTACTCAGTGGGCACAGCAACTGCTGAAGAGGACAGGAGACCCCCTTGAAGACTCATGAGCCTGTTCTGGCTTGGGTACCGCTGCAACTCCCACTGCTTTCAGCACACAGCTGGCTGATTGGGTAGCCACGCCCCATCACTAGAAGAAAAGGACAGAAGACTTTTCCACTCAGTGTCTACTTACATCCTCAATTTCATGAGATCCCCCTCCACACCTCCTTTAACAACAGAGCTGGTGGGATCACCAGGGAAAGCAAGTGAACTGAAACGCAAACCATCCAACTGATACTGATGTTGGAGGGGTACTGGCTCCAGTTTCAGCTCTCCCTCCCTTTGCTTTCACTTTCTTCTAGCTGACATTTTGTTCTCTCTTCTTCTACACTTCCCAGAGACTGCCTGCCCCCATCCCCACTAATTGCAGGCCTGCTTGGGCACTCCTGTAACCAAGAACAGGTTATAGCTGTTCTCATCCTGCTCCCACTTCTAAGCTTCTTTGCTGATCTTTCTGATACCCTTGTAGACTCTTAACTGATTCTCAGACACGGATTCAGCCCTGTTCTCCCAGAATCAGCCCAAACCCTCTAGTTTTTCTCCTGCTCTCATTCCCTCCATCTTCTCCAGGTTCAGTTCCTCTACCCTATTGCCGTTACTGTTTCACCGCCACACCAGACTCTCCAGGACCTGTTTCACCTGTGGACCAAGCTTCTCTCCACCCATTCCAAGAGAGCCCAACATTTGTCCTCCCTCCCACTTCTGCAGGAGGTTACTGGTGTGCTGTGAGTCACCAACTCTCTGTCTGCAGTGCTAGCAAGGTGATGGCTGAAGACAGGAATCCATACAGACTCTACACTTTGGTAAGTAATAGGTGTGATTTGCAGAAGGCAGCACAAATAAACAGCCCCAGGATTTTTGGAGCTCAAAAAGCAGTAATGATATATTGATGCATCACATGTATAACCAGGTGCAGCCCTGCCAGAAGCAGTACCAAAAATGTTATTTTTCATGAAAGGCAAGCTGTTAACCAACATCTACCCTCCTCAGCAACAAAGACTTTAAAGGTGTAAAGGAAAATCATTTGCAGAATGGCAAGTGAATGCAATCAGGCAGGGTGGAAATTAAGCCATTTTGCCATCTCAGTGGTGGTTTGAGCTAGCTAAGGCTGCCATATGGAGTGCTCTTCACTGTCTGGTGTACTGTATAGCTGTGCACAGTGCAGCAATGCCCCTGTAATACCTTCTATGTACAGCTTAAAAAGGAGGAGCCAAGGTACATGAAATGGGACCTTCTGCTTTGAAACAGGCACAGGCACAGCTCACCAATCCCCAAACAGACACTACCTGCAGCAGCTCTCCCAGTCCCAGCATGCTTCCTCCCATGCACCCAGACACTGCTTTGAAAGTGATGTAGGACGTCTTTCTGAGACACACAGGCTGCCTCCTCCCGCTGTGGGACTGTGCTATGAAGCCCTTACACCAGACTCCTCATCTTCAAGGTCAGAAGGGCCAGAGTCTGGAAGCAAACAGCCCCTGGCCTCAACCGAAGGCACCCATGCTGACACAGCAGCCTACAAGTAAGGCCAGAGGTGAGATCTTCAGAAAGGTCAGATCTCTGCCTAGACATCACTCAGCCTCCACAGCTCTGAGGAGGACTAGCAGGACAAGCAGCCAGGCAGCCGCAACTGTGTGTGCATGCGTATCTACAGGGGCACTGCTGGAGCAGACAGGTGTGGGCGAGGAGCGTGTGCACCTTGCCCTGGAGCATGCCAGTCTCCACTTGTGCAGCTCTCCTTCCTCTCCTGAGTACACTAAGTGGTGGTGGAAGTCCTCCAGGCTGGTGAGTCAGGAACCACCCAGGCAAGTGTGAGCCAGCTCCAACCCTCTGCTCTGCTCCTCCTCCCCAGCTTGCTCACGCCGACAAGCACAGAACAGGGCAGGAAACACTCGGTTTCACTCTTCTGGGCATTTCTCTGTCCCCAGCACTAAAGCAAGAAAAAGTTCCTCCTATGAAACACAAAGTTGCCACCTGTTCAGCCTCACAGGAAGGAGGCAATGAGGAAGGAGGTATTTGCCTCAGCAGTTCACGGCTACAGCAGCTGTCAGCACACCCTGAATACTCTTAAACGTTAAGTCTTCAGATTAAAAAACCCACACGCTCAAAACCACAGCATCAGTTTGACAAAATAAATCTGGGGAGCAACTGCAGGCACAGTTATGTCACCCCTAACCAGGAGTGGTGCAAGAGACAGCTGCGGAGGAACCATCTCAGCTTACCTGTGGTCAGAACAGACAAGGGCTTCAGGCAGCAAGTGAAATATACTGATGCCTACTTATAGCCTTCTTAAGATAACACAAGGATTTCTTACACTACCTCGTCAGCTAGGAATTCCCAGAATAGCCATATATAGGAAATGAGAACCAATTCCTGGTAAGATAGTACCCACTTTGTACAGCAGGGAGAGACAGAGGCTTTTAAACTCAGGTCAGTAATAGAGATTCAAGTAAAGAGCTATTTATCCTTGGTGTAAAAGCCTCCCTTAGATCATATTTACCCTACTGTGCTCTGGTTAAAGAAGGGATGTCACATGATGATGCGGAGCAGGAGGAAATAGGGAAGAGTGCCCCTTTCATCACCACATGGTCTGGTGTGGCTTTGCTCAATCACAATCCTCAAACAGACTGAACTAAGAAACATTTCTTTCTCAGCCTGCACTTGCTGCATAACTGAGTGTGCTTTCCTGCAGTTAAGTTGCTCCTACTTTGTATTCCTGACACTGTTAGTCTCTCCCTCTTAGGATTGTCTCCTGCCTGCAACTGATGGTGACACTGAAGGCTACTAACAGAACGCTGCACGTGTGCATTGGTAGGAATAGGCGGAATACAAGGCACCATCCTGGAAGCTTGGTCCAGCACATGAGGCGACCTGTTCTTTCCAAGTCAGACAATTTAAAAGTCATGTGTCCTCACCGTATTCATTTTTCCAAATGGCCTGGCACAGGAATACATAGAACAAAGTGCTGCGTGCAACATCTGCACAGGAATTGAGGACACATCTTAACTTGCAAGGCAATGTTCACACCACAGAACTGGTAAGTTAATCTTCCCATCTGGAACTTTTAAACAGCAACCAACCACTTTGATTTCATGCCCTTTCAACCACTCCCTCCATTTTAATGTGATTTTTATCAGGAACATTTAGGAGAAACTTTAGCATCAGGAAACGTTTGATTACAACTTTGCATATCAGAATACTTGCCATTCCAGACCTTTGCAGTGGCTCAGAAACAGTATTGCCACCTAGGATATTTACCAAGCACACAGTTCCAAAGTGGTGAAGTTCTAGCTCAAGTTCATACTGTGGGAAAACAATACTGCCAGGAAGTTAGCAAGAAACCAAGCAGACAGACAACAGTACAATCTTTCAGGGCTACAAATTTTTCAGCAACATGACTCAGGACTCAGTTATACTTGCAGACGCACTGAAAGGACCTTTTTAAGTAACCCTCCAGTTTCACTGCTAAGGTTTCAGATAAGTCAAAGTCTGACACGACATTCTGCAAAGGTTTTCATACAGCTTCCTTCACCCATGCTATTACAGTCCAATTCTAGCAGGGTGTTTTTTTTCCTGCTGTGTACTGTTATCATGCTGTGCCAAGTAAACAGTAAGCAAGCAGCGGTGCTTCACACTGCTCTTCTGCAGGATGCTTTTTTACACCCTTAAAGGATACACTGATTTTCTCTTGAGAAGGCACATTCATGTTTTGTTTTCCATATACAGCTAAATTCTCACTATATTTTCCCACTTCTCTACTCCAGCACTCTTGCACCATGGAAAACTTGCTCTTCCTTCCCAGCATTTAAATGTTTGCAGGTTGCAGTGCCCTGTCTTGGCTGCCAGACAGCCTGCATTCGCAGCAGGGTAATCCTCAAGCACATGAGTAATTCTACATCAGTCTGATAATTATCAATGATGTCCTCAATGACATAACCAGAGAAGCTGTGGCTGCCCCATCCCTGGAAGTGTCCAAGGCCAGATTGGATGAGGTTTTGAGCAACCTGATCTAGTGGCAGGTGTTCCTGCCCATGGCAGGGGGTTTGGAAGTAGATGGTCTTTAAGGTCCCTTCCAACTTAAATCATTACATGATTCTATAGACGGCGCACAAAGATATGGGCTTCCATCTTGCATACTAGGACTTGTTAAGGGGAAACTTTGTGTGTTTATCTTGATAATTACCAAACTTAGTTCTAATCTGTTAAACAGGTGGGGTGTCATATGGCACCTTTTTTTTCAGGTCTTTCAGAATAAAGTACATGTAGACAACAAGAAGTTCACAAACCTGTATGTTTAGTGCAGAATCACTTCTACACTGTTCTGTATGAGAAACAGATCCCAAAAGGAAACATGATTGCTCCTTTTTCTGGCCAGACAAATCTGCTGTCACAGGCCAGCAATAAGGCAGAGCTAACTCCTGCTCTTTTCCCCAAGGAGCTTCAACACTGTTCTCCTATTCTTAGGTTTGAACAATGTGACCCTCACAGACGCTGGATACTTTCTATTCCTCCCCATGGCCTAGGACGTGGGCTTGGCAGCCATTTCAGCCATGGTCCAGAGGAGCTTTTGCTCCATCCCAGCCTGGCTCGGTGCTGCAATTACATGCTCCTTGTGCTCTTCTAGATCACACATACCCTCCCCGCCCCATCCTACCCTTTCCCCATCACCACTCGTCTATGCCCCAGATCCCACCGGTCAGGAAGGGAGATGTACAGGCCCAAGTCGTAACGGGAGAAAGAGAGTTCAAAAGGAAAAGCCGCTTATTCGATCCTTAAGGCACGGCCAGGCTGAGGCTTCCCCGCGCCGTGCGAGTACAACTGAGCCTCGGTGTCCCAAGGACGAGGGGGTGGATCTGAGACAGCGCACTGGGGCAGAGCCCTGGAGATTTCCTGGCTGCTTCTAGGAAGAGACAGGAGGTGGTTTTGGCTCAGGTGAGCTGTCACCCCATCCTCCCTGGGCAGCGGCAGCAGCAGCAGCCAGAGCTCCGGCACAGGTAGGCAGGAGAGAGGGCTGTTTCCCCTGCCTGCTCTGCGCCTCCTCCTCCGCTCAGGGCTGCTCGGGCACCCGGGGGCCGCCGGTAGCTGCCCCTTCTCCCACCCGCGGCGCGGAGGAGCGTGCCCGCTGCCCGGCGCGGCCCGCACCCCGCAGCCGGTGCCCGCTGCGGAGGCTCCGCCGGCCGCGCGGCGGGAGCCGCTCCCCGCGGCGGCCGAAGCCGCGCGGCCGGCAGGTCTCGGCCGGGCCGGTGCCGCGCCCGCGCCGCACTCACCATGGCGTTGGAGCAGTTCAGCAGGCACACGGCGGCCAGCAGGAACCACCGCCGCCGGTAGGTCTTGAACGGGGCCAGCCGCCCCAGGCCGCGCTCCCCCAGCAGGCTCGCCGCCTCGGCACCCTCCATCACGGCTCGGCTGGGCTCGGTGCGGCGCGGCGCGGCGCTGCCCTGCCCGGCCCCGCCCCGCCGCGCTCGCCGGCCTCCCCGGGGCGGCCCCTGCCGAGCCACCGCCTGCTGCCCGGCACGGCGCGGCGCGGCAGGGCGGCAGGGTTCAGCCCGGCACGGCACGGCCCGGCTCGGCACGGCGCGGCGCGGCGCGGCCCGGCCCGGCACAGCCCGGCACGGCGCGGCAGGGCAGGGCAAGGCTGGCGGCGCGGGGCAGCAGGGCGCGGAGCCGCGCCAAGCCGAGCGACAGCCGTCACCCGCGGGTGCCGGGCCTGGCCCGCAGGTGGCTGCCGGTGCCCGCCCGGGGAGCCGGGTTCGCCCTGTCGCGCTTGGCAGCGGGGAAAGCCGGGGACTGTTAAGGCGCTCGGGGGAGGAAACTCCTCTTTCCCCGCGTGTCGTTAAAGCAACAACAACAACAGCAACAATATCACTGCTGCCCGCTGGTAGCTCCGCGCTGTCGTGACAGTCACTGTCCAGTCTTTCCTCGGGGCAGCGCCGGAGCGGCAGCGGCAGTGGCTGGGGGAGCGGGACCAGGAGGGGCAGAAGTTTTGTGGGAGCCGCCCCGCCCGAGAGTGGTCGCTTGCTGGAGTAGAAAAAGGACTAGAGGAGAATAAACAGAGGATGTTAAGACCCACAGGGGTCCGTCAGCCAGCCACTGGATGTACAGTTTGGTTTTGGGTTTATGTGACTGATTATGCTGCAGACAGCAGTGTCTTCTTCCCCGAATGCAGAGACACCCGCACTAGCTGTTACCTCCTTCTCAAAAAGTCACCAAGGGAAAAAGCCAAGATTGCAAAGCAAAAATCTCCTCCACTCCAAAACAAGACCTGTGACTTCAGGTTGGCTGGACACGGATAGTGCTTGGATGTCTTTGTCCCAACCCTGAGCGCTGATCACCCTCCCACACCCACCACGCCCTCACTGCTCAGCCTCAGGAGTGCCGAGCCCATAGGCCAGTGGATTCCAGAAATGGCTCCAAGGCACTGTCATCCACCGTGTCACCTCTTGCTCAGCCCTTTGAAGTCTTTGTGCCATTCTTCACCACAACCTGCTAAGAGCACAACACCCTCTCAGTCAGAGACTGGGGTCATTTACTGTGAGAAGGTCTTTATTTCAAATGCTGTGGACATATTTGGAAGAGTAGATGAGGAGGGTTAACGTACATGCAGGTATTCTCCCGCGAGCAATTTTAGCTGAAATTTTCCATGCCTGGGGTGAAGCGCACGGAGGGGAAGGGGGAGTGAAGTGAGCAGCACAGAGAGAGGAAGGAGGGAGATATAAGCATTTCAGCTCCAAGCCAAGCCTGTTGTTGCAGAGTAGAGAGAAGCTTGGGTTGTTTGTGCTAGTGAGCAAGCTTTGCTGACTGATAAAACATGCCTTCCAGTCTCCCTCACCTAGAATTGGGAGTTGACATTTAGTAATAGCAAGTAGGACTATTAAGGTGATACTAATGATTGACCTGTCTACAAGTGCCTACAGATGCCTGACCAGGTTTGCCTGGCTCATGAGCCGCTGACAAAAGAGCACTGCTGTTGGAATGCTGTAGGCTGATGCACAGCAACTTCTGCCCTGCTCTGAAGAGATGTGCTGTGACCTGCGTTGTACACATGAGTTAACTGCTCTCCTGACCCGTCAGTGCTAACACATGGGTAGAAATTTGTACATCAATACACTAAAAAGAGGCCCAGTTGTATGGGACAGCAGAAAGGTCCAGCAGTCAAAGCTCACCAGGACAACCATCATTCCCACCTCTCCCCTGCCTCTTCTATTGGCAGGCAATTCGTGCATGAAAATGAACTTCTCTGGGGCTCTGTCCACGTGATTCATCCACCATGTCCGCTTCTTTTTCAGCTCAAAAATCTGTCTTATCATCAAAGAAGTCTGAATAATGCTGGCAGCAACCAGGATCCAATGTGAAATGCCTTTATTGCTTCTGCTCTCTGCTATCCATTTCGTTAGTAAAATACATGAAAAGCTCAAATTGCACATATTTGTAGAACAGACCAGAATCAAGACTGCCCTGTTTAGCCCTTTTCTGCATTATTTTTGATGTCAAGATAACATGACATGGTGTGCTGTTTTCTACTTGAAATAGGGTCTAGGAGGGAGTTGTAGCTGGACAGTGAAGGAGTTGCTGTCTATGAGAGCTCTGTCACCTTGGGTGCAGACCTCAGAAAGTATGTGTCAAGCAAAGCCACAGAAAGGGAAAAGGACACTGTAGCAGGAGAGAACTGCTTTGCTCTTTAGATCAGACTAACCAGAGGAATCTGTGTAAGTCACATCTGTGAGGAAATGCAATTTTTTTTCCCCCTCATGCTTCTCCTAGGTGTATTACTTTGCTGTACGTACTCTATGAGGACTAGTCTGGGGCTGCAGGGAGCTAGGAGCACTCAGAGCAGCTCCGTACGACTTTATTCCTCTGCTCTATACTATGTCTCCCACGAATAGGGGCACCACTTGTTACTGGCAGCACACCAAGAACACCGGCAGTACTAGTGTTGAAGAAAGGCCCCATGTGCCCTGCACCTCTTCATTCTTTCCTGGTGCTCTGCTTCTGCCTGATATATCTCCATCAGTCCCCTTCTTCCCAGTGTCACTCTCTCTTCCCCACACCCCAGCACATCCTATACTCTCTTTTCATCCTGGCTTTTGTTTTCAGGGACTAACAGCTTAAACCAGATGTCATAAGTGCTTCTCAGTTAAGCAGTTTCTTGTTTTGTAGATACTTGTTTTGAGGTTATCTGTGGTCTCTGATGTGTGGCCATATGTGATTGATATACACTGAATAGGTCCAGCTACACAACTTGTACACGGAACAGTCCCTGCTATTAAAAAAAAACAACACCACAAAACAAACAAACCAAAACCAGAAAAAAAACTTAAGGTTTGTGTTCTGTCAGAGAGGGAAACACTGAGACAGTAGGTATGTGAAAGAAGGTTTTCAGCAATGGGGTAGTTGAAGTCTCTGTACCTTGGTTGTAAAATGGGTGTGGAACAACTTAGTGTTGGGAGGATTCTGCATCCAAAGCAGCTTTCCCATATTGAGCACTCATGGTAGGAATTACAGGATCTTTCAGGTTGGAAGAGACTTCAGGAGGTCTCTAGACCCACCTCCTGTTTCAAGCAGGGTCAGTAATGAAGTCAGACCAGTTTGCTTAGGGCTCAATCTGGTCTTGAAAACCTCCAATAACAGAGACTGCACAACCTCTCTGGGCAACCCATTCTGCTGCTGGACTGGTCCTAGGATAGATGCCACAGTATAGCCTTCAGGTAGAGTACAACTCATCAACCACAACTTTCTGATTCAAGCCAACCAGTACTTTACCCATCCAGTTGGCTATACCTGTCCAGACCACAATGTCCTAACTTAGATATAAGAAGATTGTGGGAGACAGTGTTGAAAATGTTGCTAAACTCATGGTAAATGACATCCACTGCTCTCCCCCCATCCACAAATCTCATTCGTTTAACCAAAAAAAGGAAATCAGGCAGGTTCACCAGGTACAATTCATCCTCAGTGAACCCATGCTGTTTATTCCCACTTGCCTACTTCTCCTTCATGTGTCCAGAAATATAATTCAAGAGAACTTGGTTCATGTTTTTTCCAGGGACTGAAGTGAGACTGGACAATCTGCAGTTGCCTGGGCTGTCCTTTGAGTGGTTTTTGAACAGAGATGCAACATTTCTGCAGTTGTCACGGGTATCCGTGGCCTCTCAAAGGTGATCGAAAATGACCTTGCTGTGGCATCAGCCAGCTCCCTCAGCATCTTTAGTCACAGCCCTTCTGGATCCACAGACTTGTATGAGTCATTAGTCCCTGATTAATCCACTAATGGTCATCCTTCCTGTCTGCAAATCCCAGACCCTGAGGCCTGGGAGATCTTGCTGGTGAAGATTAAGGTAAAGAAGTTACCTCTGTTTTTCGTCTGTGTCCACTCTCACTAAATCACTCAGCCTATGCAGTAACCATCTGCTGTTTTCCTTGTTCAGCCTTTTATGACTAGCTCTTCCTGTTACCCTTGACATGCAAGTTGAAGCTCTAGCTGAGCTTTGTCTTTCCTGACACCATCTCTACATGCCCAGGCAATGTTTCTAAATTCCTCAATTGTAGCCCATCCCTGCTTCCACCTCCTGCATGCTCTTTTTTTGCATTGGAGTTCTAGCACGGAACTACAGACCTATCAGTCTGACCTCAGTGCCAGGTAAACTCATGGAACAGATCATCCTTAGTGTTATCATGCATCATGTACAGGACAGTCAGATGATGAGGCCCAGTCAGCATGGATTTATGAAGGGCAGGTCTTGTTTGACTGACCTGATATCCTTCTATGATAAAATGACCCATTTAGTGGATGAGGGAAGAACTGTGGATGTTGTTTACCTCGATTTTAGCAAAGCCTTTGACACTGTTTCCCATAACATTCTTCTGCAGAAGCTGGCTGCCTATGGCTTGGATGGGTGTACACTTCATCGGATCAAAAACTGGCTGGACAGCCGGGCCCAGAGTGTGGTGGTGAACGGAGGTAGATCCAGCTGGCGGCCGGTCACCAGTGGTGTTCCACAGGGCTCAGTGCTGGGGCCTGTTCTCTTTAACATCTTTATCAATTATCTGGATGAGGGGATCGAGTGCACCCTCAGCAAATTTGCAGATGACACTAAATTGGGAGGTAGTGTTGATCTGCCTGAGGGTCAGGAGGCTCTACAGAAGGACCTGGACAGACTGGATCCATGGGCTGAGGCTAACTGCATGAAATTCAACAAGACCAAGTGCTGGGTCCTGCACTTGGGCCACAACAACCCCCTGCAGCGTTATAGGCTTGGGGAAGTGTGGCTGGAAAGCTGCGCAGCAGAGAAGGACCTGGAGGTGCTGGTCGACAGCCGATCGAACATGAGCCAGCAGTGTGCCCAAGCAGCCAAGAAAGCCAACAGAATCCTGGCATGTATCAGAAACAGTGTGGCCAGCAGGGGCAGGGAAGTGATTGTCCCCCAGTACTCAGCACTGGGGAGGCCACACCTTGAGTACTGTGTCCATTTTTGGGCCCCTCACTTCAAGAAGGACGTTGAGGTGCTGGAGCGGTTTCAGAGAAGAGCAACGAAACTAGTGAAGGGTTTAGAGAACTTGTCCTGTGAGGAGCGGCTGAGGGAGCTGGGACTGTTTAGTCTGGAGAAGAGGAGGCTCAGGGGGGACCTTATCGCTCTCTACAGTTGCCTGAAAGGAAGTTGTAGGGAGATGGGGGTTGGTCTCTTCTCCCACGTTATGAAGGACAGGACAAGAGGGAATGGCCTCAAGTTGCACCGGGGGAAATTTAGGTTAGATATCAGGAAGAATTTCTTTACAGAGAGGGTTGTGAAGTATTGGAACAGGCTGCCCAGGGAGGTAGTTGAGTCCCCATCCCTGGAGGTGTTTAAAAACCGTGTGGATTTGGTGTTGAGGAACATGGTTTAGGGACCTTGCCAATACAGGGTGAATGGTTGGACTTGATGATCTTGAAGGTCTCTTCCAACCAGACGATTCTGTGATTCTATGATTCTGTGATTCACTACTTATCCAAGCTAGTCTGCTGGTATATCTCCTTTTCTCCTGAATACTGAGATGGCCTATTCTTGCACTTGGTTGAAGCTTCAGAGACCTCGTCACTGCTGGAGACAGTGATAGAAAAAGGATGCTTCTTCCCCCACTGTGCACTGAAAGAGGCAGGGAACAAGACGTCCTGAGCTGCAGAACTAAGAAGCCAAATATCTTAGGAGTGCACCTTTGGGTTCACTAGCATTGAGTAAGCTGCAACCTTTCACCATGGTTGAGGCACTAGTAATATCCCCCTGCTGCCCCTGGATTATCTGCTTGCTGCTGACACTGCAGGTTTTCTGTGCTGGAGTACTAATAGTTTTTTTCTCTTCAGCAACAGATTTTCATGAAACAGTAGGAAGTTTGCTGGTTTTCAGAAGGTTGTCTCTCTGTCAAGTTCCATTAAAACTCATTAACATTAAAAAACAAAAAAGGAAGGGGAAGGAAATAGGCAGACGGACTAGTTTTGTGCATTCCTTACTATCTAAAGAGCCCAGGTTAAAATGGTACCTGAAAGTGTAATTACAGGCCATGCAGTCTCATTAGGTACAGAATGTGTGTATGGAGGTGGAGGTGTAATTAGGATTGCTCAAATGATTTTTACTCTGGCATTTCCTAATGTTTTAATGTTTAAATTCACAAGCCTTGATTAATTTTAATTCCACAAAAGTACAGTGAAAAGTGCTGTTCTGTCTCTCGGCCTGATATTAGAAGCATGAGGAGACTTCCCCAGGGAATCTAGGATTTCAGTTGATCTGAAGCTTTTAATGCTAATTAAAGTGTGTGTTTGTATGGTTTGTGGCAGAGAGGGCTCCGAAGACTTATTCTGCATACCTGGAGGCCAGCATCCTGTTTGTTTCCACAGTGCACACTGGAAGATGAATGGGAAGAAACTAGTAAAATATTTGTTTCCAAGACTGTCACGGTGCAAGTCTAAGACCCTTCATGGGGCAGAAGATCATATATTTAATAAAAAAAAAAAAAAAAAAAAAAAGGAGAGCAATAATTTTTAAGTGCACAGAGCAAACCAGTGCAAAGGATCACTTAGACTGCAACAGACTATTGCATATGCAAGTTCTGCATTACTGGCAGGTACAGAGAGGAAACAGGAATGCGGAAGTAGCTCCACCGGCATGTTTGCAGTCTGCTGAACCAGACACTTTCCTCCAGACATAAAGATTAGTTGCTTGCTTGGCCAAACAGAGCAAAACAGGCCAGTCAAATCAGAAGAATATCTTAGGAGACAGCAAAATGCAGATCCAGCACTCTGTGTAGTAAACCAGTTGTCCGGGGGCTGAGTCTCTTCACAGAGAGGCAGGTGTGGGGAATGGTTACTTTTGTTGCCATCTCTGCCAGTTGTAGCCTGGAAAAGTGACGTGTCCTCTAAGAGAACTGCAAGCAGCTGACAGAAGTGCAGGGAGCTAACAGCCACCTCTGCCACTTCAACCACCAGTGAAAGATTAATCGATTTTGCAGTCTTATCTCCATGTAGTTTTCCACTGAATACAGTTTTATGGACTTGTCTACACTTCGGCTTGCTTCTCCTTGTGAGGATGTTCCTTTTTCCAAGGCAAAGTACAGATTTGTCATTGTAGCTGTAACCATTCCTGCAATGGGTGAACTCAACCCGACAATATGACTTTTCTGGCTAAAATAAATTACATGTCCCTTAGAAAGTTCTGCATGTGGACTCTACAAAAAACACTCTTCTGATTGCTCTACCTGTGCTGCCAATCTCTTCTGAAGCCCAAGATAACCCAATTAAAGACTTAAAACGCTGATATTTTAAAGTGTTTTCTTGTTTTGGGATTCAGTTGTCCTTGACACAGGTTTTTCCTTTTATGACTATACCAAACTTACCTGCTCACGTAAGATAAGCGAGTGGAATTATTGGTATGTCTACATAAAAATCAATTGTCTGTGCACCGACAGCACCACTAGTGCCTTGTAGGACGAATGTTTCAAGGAGATAAATAGAAATAATATTTTATTTCATTTCATTTTTTTTAAATCACAATCAACTGGAAAATAAAATCAATGTCATGGCTTTGCAAACACGAGTAGCTGAAGCTATTTTAGAATCACGGTATCTGACCATGTTTCGTGCTCCATTTAAAATGAGTGCAAAATCCAAACAAAGTAGGTGTCCAATTTACGTTTTGAAGCAAAAGGAAATTTTAACAATTAGCTTTCCTAGTGGCGCATTGTCTCTGTTCTTATCTTTTAAACACTTCTCCTCCAGCGCCAGGGTGGCTCACGGGGTCAGCAGCGCCAGCTGCGTGCGGTGCTCCCTGACTCTGCTCTCGTGAGACCCACCTGGAATACTATGTTCAGCTCTGGCGTCCCCAACACAAGATGGACACGGAGCTGCTGCAGCAGGTCCAGAGGAGGGCCACGAAGATGATCCAAGGGCTGGAGCACCTCTGCTATGAAGAGAGGCTGAGAGAGTTGGGGCTGTTCAGCCTGGAGAAGAGTAGGCTCCGGGGTGATCTTATTGCAGCCTTCCAGTACTTAAAGGGGGCCTACAGTAAAGCTGGGGAGGGGCTTTTTACAAGGGCATGTAGTGATAGGACAAGGGGCAATGGCTTTAAACTGAAAAGAGGGCAGATTTCAATTAGATACAAGGAAGAAATTTTTCACTCTGAGGGTGGTGAGGCACTGGAACAGGTTGCCCAGAGAAGTTGTGGATGCCCCATCCCTGGAAGTGTTCAAGGCCAGGTTGGATGGGGCTTTGGGCAACCTGGTGTGATGGAGGGTTTCCCTGCCCATGGCAGGGAGCTTGGAACTAGATGATCTTTGAGGTCTCTTCCAACCCAAACCGTTCTATGATTCTATGACCGCGGACCCGTCCCCAGGGAGCCCGGTTCCCCCCCGCACCGCTTTGCGCGCCGCGGCCGCCCGCCCCCGCCGCCGGGCCCGGCAGAGGCAGCCATGGGCAGCACGGCGAGCCGTACCGACGCGTTACCGCCCGCCGGGAGCCGCGACGGGCGCGCCGAGCCCCCGCTCGCCCCCGCCCCGTCCCCGCTCGCCCGCCCCTCAGCGTCGCGCGGCGGCCGCCCGCCCGCCCGCCCGCAGAGGGGTTTCAGCTGGCGGGGAGGCGGGAGGCTGGAGTGGCACGGTAGCAACAGGCTTCTTACCTGCCACAGACTCGGCTTTGCTCTGTACCGTGGATCTCTGTTGTTAGGTCATTCTAACCACAAAGCTTTTCTAGTTTCCTCCTTTCTGATTTTTTTTTTCCCCCACTGTCGTCAGCTTTTAAAAACACGTTCCTCTTAAACATAGCAATCAGGGCTCCAGCATTACCCTGTTTTCACAGTTCTTGTTCATTCTTACTTGAGTTCTTGCTCATTCTTACTTGCTATGCTGGCGCACAACCACATCTAATTGTTACAATGTTGAGTCATCTTCGCTTGATCCCCAGTACAATAGTGGTGTCCGTTCCGAAGCCACCAGAGATGTCCTGAACCCACAAGCAGCCGCTGCTGTATTGCAAGCACAGTGCTAATGAGACAAGCAAAGACAGTCGTCTTCTCAGAAACATAGCCAGATTTATCCTTTGTTCTCTGCACAAAGCAATGTCTTATATGAGAGCTAAAGAATGGAGTAAGGATCCACATACTGTACACAAGATCGGATGCCTGACGGTCCCAGAAAGCAACTGCTGTAAGTCCAGGTGCACTGCATCCAAGACGTAGACAAGAAGACATGCTCAGTTCTGGAAGTGAACTACCCAGGTAGAGCACACGAGGGACTTTGTTAAAGCTGCTCTGCAGGGATACTGTGCAAGGGCTATATGATTGCTATCATCACATATCCCAACACATCATTGTTGATATTCTCAGAAAGCAGTGATGCCTGTGGGCAGTGGCTCCCTGTTCTGCCTTTCGCTCTCTTTCTGTCTCTCCCCTTCCTCTTTCCTTTCTTTCTGCAAGACAAAATAAAAAGGTTGGATGATTTATGCATGCCTCTCCTGAACGTTTCATCATCTTAGTTCAATTTCTGGCGTTTGGAAGACTTGTTTTGTGGTAATTGCAATTTCTCTTCAGTGCAATTTACCACGTGAGCAGATGCATACTCTGTTTCATAGTCTTTCAGCTGGACATTTACCTGGAATGGAATTCCCTTCCCAAACATTATTTAAAACTCAAAAGGGAATATCACCATTTGTGATTGCTAATAGCTATGGAGCAGTTCTCAAAAGCTGGTAGGGGTTTTTTTTTTTGTCTTTCAATAGTCAAGAGTCACTAACATATTCCTTCTGCTTTATACAACTTCAGAGAGCAGCCGCAATATACAGGCTGAGTGAGGATTATATAGGCTGACAGGATTTTAGACAAGTCCATGCAAAGGACTATAAGCACATTTCCCTCTCCTCTATTTTGCCTCTCTCTCTGCCTGCCAGAAATCCTCAGAATGGAACTTGTTATTATCTCTGCAGAAAAACACACAGGACACACAGCGTGTTCACACACCCACACTCCACAACACATGGAGGCACATGCATGTTTACTTCACTCCTGGCCTTCTGCTATCAGTTTGTGTTATTGCAAAGAGCAATTCAATATTTTTATTATGTAGTGGCTGCAGGAAGTGGCATGTAAAAACTTCAGAGAAGTCCAGAAGTAATTACACTGTTTAAGACTAGTCTCAGCCCTTCTTTTGTTTCTGAAATAGCTGGTGGCCAGAAATGACCAGTAAACGTAAAGGAACCAACTGTGCCCTTAAACTAGCCCAGAAGGATGAGAAATGGCGCAGGGACTATATTCGTCCTGCATGTATTCAACGCTACTGAAAATGAGAGCTAGCAAGTGTTTGGGAAAGAAGCAGTTTCCTTAGTACTACACTAGAAGGCCATACGTACCCTTTGCCAAGGGAGAAATCTGCGATCTGTATGAGTGACTCTTGCGTGGCCGTTTACTGATACTCTGCCAGAATGCACCACTGAGATCAGTGTAGCGCAGAGAGGGGGCCAAACAGGACACTTGGGACACAAATCTGCTACTTAAGGCTCTACGTTTCAGAACAAAATTGAGCTCAGTTTATATTATTTCCCTACAGAACCATTAAAAATTATTTAGAGGGGAAATACAGGAAAGTTTCTTGGGAAAAGCTGCACTTCATTTTGCAAACTTTGCACATGCTTGTGGTATTAAAATTTCCTATTCTGGATTTCTTATTTTGTTAATGTAACATCAGCTTATTCAGAGGAAAGAATTGTTCAAGGTTCTCCTCTTGTTGTTCCCTGCCTCCCTCAGAGTTATTTCATAGTGTGGTTTTTTTTTTTTATACTACAACAACTTCCTCCTTCCCCCATCCTCCTTTTCCCCATCAGGCACATCTATTTTTCAGTGCTGACTGTAAGGTAGAAGGAACTACAGTTCTGTTTAGCTGGAAACTGCTATCTTTCCGAGTATGGGTTGTCTCTTGTGCCATATGTTCTGGTTTTACCATGTGAGGTTCTACTGCAGATTGCACTTTGGTTTTTTTCTTTCCATTGCTAAAGGAGCGGTCTCTTTAGCGTTTTAATATTCTTCTATTATAACCTGTCCTGAGCCTTTTTAGAATAGTTTGCTTTGGAAAAGTGGGTTGTGCATTCAGGCTATCTGCATGTATCCATTTTCTTAGTCCCTCTCTGGTAACTTTCATATCTCCTGGCCAGCTTCAGTGATGCTGGAAATCCCAATGACTTTGATGTCTTATAAGATGGGGAGAGGCTGTTCAGGAGGGCCTGTTGTGATAGGACAAGGAGTAATGGTTTTAAAATAGAGGGAGGTAGATTCAGACTGGATATTAGGAAAAAATTTTTTACCATGAGAGTTGTAGAACACTGGAACAGATTGCCCAGAGACGTGGTGAATGCTCCATCCCTGGAGACGTTCAAGGCCAGGTTGGACGAGGCCCTGAGCAACCTGATCTAGTTGGAGATATCCCTGTTCCTTGCAGGGGGGTTGGACTAGATGACCTTTGAAGGTCCCTTCCAGCCCTAACCATTCTATGATTCTATGATTCCTAAAACATGGCATCTAGGAAAATAGACCACCAGTACTGTGTGCAAGGGAAGGCAGAAGGAGGTCAGGTATTCTCTTTTCTGGTCAGCTCCTCAAAAGCTCAGAAGCAGGGGTAATCTGGGCAGCTGGCATCCTGACTCCTGTTCTAAGCCAGCCATGGCACACACTGCCTCTTGACGCCCTGTCCACTCAACCAAAAAGAGCTCAGGGTACATGGGAGGCACTCTAGGTGGTAGAGGGAGAACAAAATAAGAGATTAATGTGGCAGAGTGGATACTAGACCGAATCTTCTGGAAAATATAGCTTCTGTAGAAATAACAATTTGTTTGGACTTTTATTACAGCAGACCAGAAAGTAAAAAACGGCTGGTCAAAAAATATGCCTATTTTCTTGGTGCTTTTTTCAGTCTCAATGATTCTTGGTTCACAGGATCACAGAGTTGCTAAGAAAATGTGTGGAATATAGTTTAGGCGTTACTTTAAATCTATCAGACTAGGATCGTATTTCATAAAGTACCTTTTTTGTGTTTTCATGCTGAACGTCACAGTTGCTTCCTGCCTTGAGGAATACCCCGTTCTTCTTTCAATACATAATTAACATATCTGAAGGCAGAATTATTTTATAGAGATCTCAATTGTTATAATTCGAAATTCCCTTTACGGCCCTGCAGAATCACTGAAGTTTCTCTTGATGCTGTAGAGCTAAATTCACGTCAGAAATTAATCAACCAGAGGCTGATTCGTTTTCTATTCCGTGCTGTCACACATTAGTGTAGCTGAAAATGCAATTACACCATTTAAATATTCTTAATAGCACAAGTTTTTAAAATCAGGATTGTTACAGATAATTTTGAATACTTTTAGGGAGTAATTAGCATCTGTATTAAGGATGGTTTTTTTACATCCTGTGGCTTCAGACTAGGAAGACACAATAACCATTTGACTTAGAAAACCTGGTAGACTGCATAGACAGCAAAACTTCTGAGCGATAGAACTGATCACATTTTTTCTTTCAGCAGAAATCGCATTCAGATTTAACTATCATTATGGGCTTTACACGAGCTCAGGACAGAATTTGTAGTGTTACACAGAGCCGGCATAAGGAGCTGTGCATACAAAGAGCATGGGATAAACTTCATAGCACAGAGGCCAGTAAAGATAATCCATGTAGAACTAACTGGTTGTACAACAAATGTGAACTGTGGTAGGAAAGCCAATGCAGTTAGCCATTTGGGCTAATGCTGCAATACATTATGCTAACTCATTACTAATGCAAAGAAAAACTACACGAGGATCATTTACTAAAATTTTACTACATTAATGCTCTAGAATCCAGCTGTGCATTTCCACATGGAACACACCATCAATTGCATTTTTAGATGGGCTCCTTTGCTGACTGAAAGGTTTCCAGTAAGATCCTGTATTTTGAATGTAAATGGGGAAGTGTGCATACTCATTTCATAAAGGTGAGGTTGCTTACTTTTCACATATACACTTAGAAAATGAATAACACTGTTGGGGAAAAAAGCATGCCCTTATCTTTCTCATGTCAGAAGTACTGTGAATTAGAGCAGAAGCTCCTGTTGCCTCCTGAAGTACCAGATTCTCACAGTGGAAGAGGCATCTTCCTTCTGACAATAAATCAAGCTGCTCTCTGCTTTGTTTCCAAAGTCAGTCAGTATGAGCTCTCCAGTAAAACTGTTTGGTTTGCTTAGTTACTGATCAGCCAACAGGGTACCAGGAATTTTGTTTGTCAATGCAAGCTTTCAATTCAGAGCTGAAATGTAGAAAATTAAGTGGAGAAGGCTGCATCTTAAACCTCCATGTCTTCCTTTATTTCTTGCCCACCAAGTCGGGCAGAGATGATGTCTGCAATGGGCTGTAAACTCTTGTTTTCCACAACAGGCTTAGAGACTCCTTGGGACTTGCGTTTCACCACAGCATGCTCGTAAGCTTTCCTTGCAGTCAGCTGCTGTACGCCCATCACTTCTGACACTGGCACAATGTATTTCGATCCCAGGGCTGGGGTTAAGACCCTAGCTTCTGGTACCTGTTTTTTAACACGTGTAGGCCAGGTTTTCTCCCCTGAGCCCTTCTGTATCTATAGCAATCTGCGTGTGTTAGTGTAAAAGCAAAGACTGTCCATTAATAAAGCTTCCATCTATATTGGAATAAATAGTTCAAAAAACTTTGAGAAGGCAAAAAGCCATTTCTCTGCAACTTAGCTATACCACCCTTCTCCTGTATTTTCATTTTCCTAAGGGGAGGTATCTTGCATAAGACTTCTTGATATCATTCATAAAACCAAAAGCATTCATATGTTCAAACTTAGCTGATTTTCTTGTTTGGCCTCTGACTATTCTATAGCAGAGTTGGCAGCTTGAAAAGTAGACCTAATTCTATAGTAAAAGTCCAATTAACTTTCCTACCTTTATTTAGGTTCAACATCTAGGTTCACTTAGATAAAAGACTTCCTAGTATAACAATCAGTGAAGCTGTCGGGGAGCTTTTCAAGCATGTGTTTAGGTCCTATATTAATAGTTAACATTCTTTTCTTCAATCTAGTTTTAGTTTGACAGACTAGCACCATTTCAAGTGACAGCATATTAACTAATTAGAGGAACAAAAGACTGGGTAGAATAATATCACTGAACAGCAAGTGTGCTAGATAATGTTCAATGTTTAAACTAGAGTAACTATTTTGAAGTTAATAGTGAATAAACCATGAATGGAGATACCTATTATGATGATGGCCACTGATAGGGGAAGGCAGATAAAACATAACAACATGGACTGCGCCTTGCTGAGACCACGCACGTGGCACGAACAGCAAGTACCACTCAAATCAAAGCTTTTCATGCTCTGTGATGCTGGCTATTCTTTGCCTTTCTTCTGGACACTTCCTTCTGCTGTGGATTTTACTGGATCCCAGGGTCGAATGCACCTTGGATAGGACAAGGGGTAATGGTTTTAAAATAGAGGGAGGTAGATTCAGGTTGGATATTAGGAAAAAATTTTTTACCATGAGAGTTGTAGAACACTGGAACAGGTTGCCCAGAGAGGTGGTGGATGCTCCATCCCTGGAGACGTTCGAGGCCCGGTTGGATGAGGCCCTGAGCAGCCTGATCTAGTTGGAGATATCCCTGTTCCTTGCAGGGGGGTTGGACTAGATGACCTTTGAAGGTCCCTTCCAGCCCTAACCATTCTATGATTCTATGATTCTAAGTAAGATCTCTAGCCTGCTGCAGGGTTACTGCTTCAGAAATGGGGAGAAAAGCTTCCCAAATCTGCTGCTGCATCCCTTCTTCAGAAGGGTTTAGTTTTTCAAATTTAGGTCTTACTTAAGCCTCTTAGAACGCAATTGTAACTGATCATCTTTGAAGTCAAGCTCTAAATCCAATAGCTTACTTACAGGACCTAAAATAATTTCTACGCATTTTTATGCCTAAAATTTAATCTGTGTTTTTGAGAGAGAAGTTTAAAGAGAGTTTTGGAGAAATTCTTTAGTCCTGAAATTTTTTTTTTTTTAATGGAAACGGATAACTTTTAGATCATTGTGTGAGACAAGTCTCTGTGTAATTTCTGAAAGGTACTCATAAAAAATTGAACTAAACAAATTTTAGCTACATTTAAGCGTTAGTATGGTGTGTGTAGATGTCCCAAGGTGGCAGTGTTCGGCAGCCTTTCAGTTGTTTTCTGTTGGACAAGAAAACCCTCTGTCCTGGCAGACAGGCGGTAGAACAGCATTCATTTTATTATGCAAGACTCTGGGTCACTGTTTCACACATCAGCATCTGCCAGTAATGAAAAAAAAAAAAGAATAAATGTAGTTATTTAGAGGGTCTCATGACACAAAATAGATGACAAGATTAAACCTGTCACTTTTTTCCTCTTATGAGGCCAAAGAAAATCAGACTGAATTTTAGGTACAAGACAGTAGAAAGGGTAAGAAAAGTTGACGGCAGAAACTGTAGTAGCAGCATCAGGTACAAGCAGGTAGAAAGGGCTAATGGTCTACTCCAGGGAGAAGAGTCACACAAGATATTTACAAAGGTGTTACTTGAGGAAAAATGGCTTAGCAAGGAAAGGGACAGAGCTGAAATCTAACACGGATTTATGCTTTCAGTTTGTCAAAAAAGGGGAATACTATCAGCTTGGCTTGCTCAGAACATGAAGAGTCTTCAGAGGAAATGAGCACAGACCTAAGGGCTAATGTGTCTCCCTTTACAGACAGCTCTTCTAAGAAATACTGTGTGGTTTGTATCTAGACATGGACTTTGTAATTCTTTTCTATTTCCTGGGTCTGAGCTTTGTGTCCCATGATTTGCCTTGGCTTCCTTAGTAAAAAAACCTCAATGTGCATGGTGAAGAAAATGAGCTGTGATGTTTTCCTAATGAGATGCTGAAAATACAGCCTTTGTATTTCTCTGGTATCCAGCTTCACAAATATGCCCATTGTTTCTGCTTGTTTTTTGCCTGTTGCACTAGAAATACTGAAAAAAACAGTATTGTAGCAGCAGAGCTGTGCTTGGGAATCCAAAAGCCCTCCTACCTCAGCTCCAAATTTCTGCATGTCTGGGACAGTGTTTCTATCTGTGTTTTTGTTTTGTTATTTGTTTGAAACATCCTCTTGCTCCTTTCAAAGTGTACTCAGCTTCCCTAAAGATCTGGCTGCCTCAGGGGCCAGGACTCCACTGACATCTCTTGTCACTATAATCTAACTATGATGCTGCACTGATCACCACAGAAATACCCTGTCACTGTGAGTCTTTCATGCAAAACCAGTTCTCAATTCTCTTTTTTTCAATCTGGACTCCAGTAAGCTAACTCATAAATGTCTTGGCATGATCACATTATTAGTCACTGTCATTGCTTTGTAGGAGCCCGGCATCTCGGTTTATCCTGTGTTTGCAGTTTGCACCTTGATACTGAGGCTAGCTTGGAAGCAGAGAAGAGAGAAAGGTGGGACAGCACCTTCCCTGCCCTCAAACTCTTGCCCACTCAGGGCTGTAAAAAGCCTATGGAAGTCTTATGGCACTGAAATAATTCTGCAGCTTGCAGATCCTCCCCCATGTGCTTGGAAACGCGGCACAGATGGAGCTGTGCTGTCAGTGAGGATTACATACTGGGGAGAGTGGCTACATACAAGAACCCTGTCAGTGTTTAAACCCACTTGCTGGAGGCTCATGGGGTGTGTGGGAGGGAGAAGGCATGGGGAAGAGCTGTGACATACCGCTCTGGGCTGGGTCCTGTTACAGACAGGGAAGCACAGCTCAAGAGGCTGTCTTCTGACCACTGGTAGAGGAGTACCTCTGGAAACCCACAGTGGAAGTGGATTTCTTTGCAATTCTAGGAAGGCCGTAAGTGAGGCTGAAAAGTTGATTTTTAATGAGGGAAAGACAGTCACGAAAAGAAGTCAAACTATGTATGTGTTCTGCTTGCAGAAAGTGTGAATTACAACCCAGGGACCTAAAAGAATCAGACCAGGTCAAAGTGAAGTAACTTCTGTCTTTCCCTGCAGAGCTGTTTCTTCCCAGCTTCTATTTTCAGGGCACAGTAACTTCTGCATGCTGCACCACTTGAAGGCTACACATGCTACCAAATCAGGATGCACTGCAAATCTTTGTGAGAGAATTTCTCCTCCTCAAAGGAGAATCATGCACTGTTTGGTATTTTGGAAAGCTTCAGGGTTTTCAGTGTTCATGTGGTGTTAGATATACGGCTAATGAGAAGGAATCATTTTTAAGGCCACTTGCTCAAGTGTAGGTCTCTTAGCTCTTCAGAATTTTTTTATTGCTATGCTTTTTAACTATAATTGAGCAATATATGTATTTCAGAAAATTCAGTAATTGAGCTGGTATTATTGGCCAAACGGGCTATTTTAGTGAAGTGCAAGATGGCTGCTCAGTATGCAAATGCTATAATGACACTGAACTCAGAAAGAGAAAAGCACCCATACGGGAACTGTATATTGTAGCATGCCACAAATCTTGGAATTACCCGGTGTTATATGAGCCAAGCTGATTCTTTAAATAAATAGGAACAGATTATCCATTAGAGATTTATAATAGAATCATAGAATCATAGAATGGTTAGGGTTGGAAGGGACCTCAAAGATCATCTAGTTCCAAGCCCCCTGCCATGGGCAGGGAAACCCTCCACTGCATCAGGTTGCCCAAAGCCTCATACAACCTGGCCTTGAACACTTCCAGGGACAGGGCATCCACAACACCTCTGGACAACCTGTTCCACTGCCTCACCACCCTCAGAGTGAAAAATTTCTTCCCTATATCTAATCAAAATCTGCCCTCTTTCAGTTTAAAGCCATTGCCCCTTGTCCTATCACTACACACCCTTGTAAAAAGTCCCTCTCCAGCTTTCCTGTAGGCCCCCTTTAAGTACTGGAAGGCTGCAATAAGATCGCTCCGAGCCTTCTCTTCTCCAGGCTGAACAGCCCCAACTCTCTCAGCCTGTCTTCATAGGAGAGGTGCTCCAGCCCTCGGATCCTCTTCATGGCCCTCCTCTGGACCCTCTCCAGCAGCTCCATGTCCTTCTTGTATTGGGGACTCCAGAGCTGAACAGTATTCTAGGTGGGGTATCACGAGAGCTGAGTAGAGGGGCAGAATCACCTCCCTTGACCTGCTGGCCACACTTCTTTTGATGCAGCCCAGGACACGGTTGGCTTTCTGGGCTGCCAGTGCACCTTGCTGGCTCATGTTGAGCTTCTCATCCACCAGCACTCCCAAGTCCTTTTCCTCCGGGCTGCTCTCAATCCATTCTCCATCCAGCCTGTACTTGTGCTTGGGATTGCCCCAACCCATGTGGAATCTTCAGAAATTGATTAAATTCTAACCTGCAGCACTCAACAGAATTCTCTTTACCAGAAATTTGGGCTTCACAGTGGGACCTATTCCCACCCCCCTCACCCACACTCCACCAAAGTGAAAGGTCGTCCTGTAGGAATCTGCTGGGAGACCCACCTCTAAAAGAGGAGGCTAGAACAGCGGTAGTCCTGTGCTTGGATGGTCTCAACACTGTCCTCAGTCCATGCAACAGTCCAGTAAGCAGACTGTCCACTTCAGTAGACTGGAGGTAAATGTGAAGATTTGACTCTCTTTTTCCATAGATAATGGAAATTTCATTTAAATGTCTTAAGCATAGATTTAAGTACAACACTTTGTATTCACAAAGATGTTTAGGTTGAAATTGGTAGCTGAACTTGATTTCACAGAGTGCTGGCTAAAGAAGGTTTTAGCTCTATTAACTGTTCACCTTCTCCAAAATCCTTTACTGTCAGCCTGTTTTTCCCCAAGGTTAACAATGAGGACTAACTCTCCAAAAAGATCAAAATGGCATTAATAAGCTTGCATTTCAGGTACAAAGAAGGCAGAAAAATGTTAAGGAAAAATCCAGGGTTTCAAAGCAGGCTGGTACAATGGTTGGTACTTTGGAACTGCTTGCAGTTTTATTGAAGCGACCTAAGCAATCATCTTTTTTTATTCTCAGAGAAACACGGCAGTCTTTCGTTCAAGCCAAAAACTTTAGGGAACCCAAAATGGGACTTAAGCATGGAAGTAGGTTGCTAACTTAATTTTGCTTCTGATAACAAAAAAAAAAAAAAAATCAAAATATTTCAAAAGGGACTAAAGGTATCGATTTAAGAAACCAAAACCAGATGCTTGACTTTCAGAGTGAGCATGCAATACTTCCTGTACCACACCTCTTCAAAACACACCAAATCATTAGTCACTGGTGAATAACATCATCTTCAGAGTTCGCAGAAGGGATAAAAATCTTCCTGTGCATGACTGGGGACCTCAGCAGGCTAAGATTCATTAATCAGCACTGCCTTTTCCTCAAGGAAAATGACAGCACTTCTAAATTTTATCTGTAGTTTTCATAATGTGTGGGTGATTTGGCTGACTCATTAACCCTGGGGGGAGATTGTTAATCAATGGATGACTGCTATGTGTGCCAGAAAGCCATGATTCAGATTTGCTCCTTTATTGAAATGCCTGACTGAAATAAATTGCATGTCTTACATTAGGCTGTAGTCTTCTCATTTTGATTCTTTTTTCCTAAAAAACATGACTTATGTAAACAGTCCTTGTCTGTTCTCTGCTTTCCTAAAATCTTCGTAGAATCACAGAATGGTTTGGGTTGGAAAGGACCTTAAAGATCATCTAGTTCCAACCCCCCTGCTGTGGCAGGGACATCTTCCACTAGATCAGGTTGTTCAAAGTCTCATCCAACCTGGCCTTGAACACTTCCAGGGACGGGGCATCCACAACACCTCTGGGCAACCTGTTCCAGTGCCTCACCAGCCTCAGAGTGAAAAATTTCTTCCTTAGAACTAATCGAAATCTTCCCTCTTTCAGTTTAAAGCCATTGCCCCTTGTCCTATTACTACATGCCCTTGTAAAAAGTCCCTCTCCAGCTTTCTTGTAGGCCCCCTTTAAGTACTGGAAGGCTGCAAAAAGATCGCTCTGGAGCCTTCTCTTCTCCAGGCTGAACAGCCCCAACTCTCTCAGCTTGTCTTCATAGCAGAGGTGTTCCAGCCCTCGGATCATCTTTGTGGCTCTCCTCTGGACCTGCTCCAACAACTCGATGTCCCGCTTATGTTGGGGGCCTCAGAGCCAAATGCAGTATTCCAGGTGGGGTCTCACAAGAGCAGAGTAGAGGGGCAGAATCACCT
This sequence comes from Tauraco erythrolophus, assembly GCF_009769465.1. NCBI lineage: Eukaryota > Metazoa > Chordata > Aves > Musophagiformes > Musophagidae > Tauraco > Tauraco erythrolophus. The sequence goes on from NC_141496.1 coordinate 64,785,764, forward strand.
CTCTCGACCTGCTGGCCACGCTTCTTTGTATGCAGCCCAGGATACGGTTGGCTTTCTGGGCTGCAAGCACACCTTGCCGGCTCATGTCAAGCCTCTCATCAACCAGCACCCCCAAGTCCTTCTCCTCCACGCTGCTCTCAATCCATTCTCCGCTCAGCCTGTACTTGTGCTTGACACTGTCCTGACCCATGTACAGGACCTTGCACTTGGCCTTGTTGAACTTCAGGAGGTTCGTACAGGGCCACCTCTCCAGCCTGTCAAGGTCCCTCTAGATGGCATCCCTTCTCTCCAGCATGTCGACCACACCACACAACTTGGTGTCATCAGCAAACTTGCCGAGGGTGCACTCGATTCCACTGTCCATGTCACCAACAAAGATATTAAACAGTACTGGTCCCAATACCAAGCCCTGAGGAACATCACTCTTCACTGATCTCCACTTGGACATCGATCCGTTGACTGCAGGTCTTTGAGTGTGACCATCCAGCCAATTCCTTATCAATCCAGTGGTCCATCCGTTAAATCCATGTATCTCCAATTTGTGAGACAAGGATGTTGTGCAGGACAGTGTCAAATGCTTTGCACAAGTCCAGGCAGATGATGTCAGTTGCTTTTCCCTTATCCACCAATATTGTAACCCCATCACAGAAGGCCACCAAATTTGTCAGGCAGGATTTGCCCTTAGTGAGCTTCACATTCCCCACCAGTTCCTCCCTGTTGGAGAGAGAAAAGTCCAGCAAAGCACCTCTCCTCATTGGTTGCTCTATCACTTGGAGAAGGAAGTTATCAGCAATGCATTCCAGTAATCTCCTGGATTGCTTATGCCCTGTTGTGTTGTCCCTCCAACAGATATCATGGTGGTTGATGTCCCCCAGGAGGACAAGGGCTCATGAACTTGAGGCTGTTCCTATCTATCTATAGAGGGCCTCATCCCTTCCTGCTGTTCCTGATCAGGTGGCCTGTAGCAGAACCCCACTACAATGTCACCTATGCCTGCCCTCCCTTCAGTCCTGACCCCTGACATAAGCACTTGGTTGGCCCCTCATTCATCCCCAGGCAGAGCTCCATGTACTCCAGCAGCTCCTTCACATGGATGGCGACACCTCCTCCTCGTCTACCCTGCCTATCCGTCTTAAAGAGCCTGCATCCTTCCATGCCAATACTCCAACCATAGGATTCATCCCACCATGTCTCTGTGATGGCAATAAGACTATAGAGCTGCAGGCATATGTATGTCTCCAACACCTCTTGTTTATTCTCCATGCTACATATGTTTGCATAGAGACATTGAAGTTGGACCCCCGATGAAGCTGACTTACTGAATGTAGTGGCTGGAATTCCCTTCTGCTGCTCTTCAGGTGCTCTCAGCTTGTCATTGGCAAGCCTGGTAGTATCCCCCTCCCCTTTCAAGTCTAGTTAAAAGCCCTGTAAAACGAGCCTCAATAGCTCATGAGCAAAGACTCCACTCTTCGAGAAAAGTGAATCCCATCTGGTACCAGAAAGCCTAGTGCTGTGTAGGCCATCCCATTATCGAAATGCCCGAAATTGTGGTGACACCAGCCATGGAGCCATATATTGATAGACTGGGTGTGTCTGTTTCTTCCAAAGTTGCTGCCCGCAACTGGAAAGAGAGAGAAAAAAAATAACCTGCGTTCCTGATTCCCTCACCAACCATCCCGGAGCCCTGAAGTCTCTTTTGGTAGACCTTGGACTATGTGTTGCGGCTTCATCACCACCCACATGGAAGAGCAGTAATGGGAAATAGTCTGTGGGCTGTACCAGGCTAAGAAGTTTCCTAGCAATGTTCTTCGCCCGGGCCCCAAGGAGGCAGAGAGGGTCTAAGAGGATGGTCTGTCCGGCATATTGGACCTTCTGTTCCCCTCAGAAGGGAGTCACTTACAACCATAACTTGCCTTTTCTTCCTTGTGGAGGTGGTGATTATACTGGGGATAGGCCTTTCTGATCCTGGCAACACCTCTGGTGTAGATGGACCACATCATCCACATCTTCCATTGACTGGCCTTCCACAGCCAGAGCCTCATACCTGTCGTACAGAGGCACCTGGGATGGCAAGTTATTGCAGGTGTGGAGGGGACTAAGAGGAGACAGTTTAGTAGACTTTATCCAAGTCTTAAGGTTCTCTGGCATAAACTACTGTTAAAAAGTTATCTTAGTCATTAGCCTGAAAGTATTGGACTTTGTACACAGAGCTGGATAAAACCTAGCTGAGTGCCCCAACTTGGCATTTCCTTAGCTAAAGCTGCTTAAAAGAAATCTGGAAAAACTCAACCCAGAAATCCCTGGGCTTTACAGTGGCTGGCTGTTAGGAGGCGGCCCACGTGCTGAAATATCCTTCCCAAATTGGATGTAAATTCACAGCTTCAACTGTGCCTTAGTGCAGTGTATCTTGGTTGGAAAGTTAAAGAGAAGCAACGCACTAGTGCCAGAGCTAGGAAACACAATCCAAACCCAACAAGCCAGGTGGCTTTAGGTCATGGCATATCATCTTGTGCCACTGCCACATAACCTGCTGGACTCAGGCACAGGTCACATGCTGAACAGAAGGAGGATCACCCATTTCATTTTGCCTACCAATGCGTTCAAGCTGCATGCAAGAAAGGCGCGTGTTTGTGGTATGGATACCTGAAAGTGATAAATGGGGAATCAGCTTTTATGTATAGGTATGACATTTTCGTTAAAACTTGAGAAAAAAACAAATCCAAACCTCATACGCTGTCTCCTCCACTTTCTCTCTTCCTCCCCTTCCTCCCTTCCTGCAGACTTTCACAGCAGTTTATATCAACTCTTTCCCCTTTTCTCTGCAATATTCTTCTTTCCCTTAGTGTTAATTTGTGCTTAATTTTTCCCTGCTTAGCTTTCCTAGTGTATCTCAGGGCGTGTATCTCTCAGCTTCCCTTTGCTTCTCTCGCATAGCTCATTGCTTTGCTCAGGGCCGCTCCTCCTTGCTCCCTGCAGCCACGGGCCTATTGATTTGCCACTCCTCCATGTCTCTGCCTCCTTGCTGTCCTTATTGATTGCTCCTCCCTGCCCTTCCTCCTTGTTTTTCTGTCGTTTTGCCCACTTCTTTCCGTATGTCTTGTTCTCCATCAGTGGTTGAAGCTCTCATGCACTTCTGACGTCTCTCCAGGTTTCCTCTCTTCTTTCTGGTTAGCAAGCGCTCCTTATCTCCCCATGCAGAAACCCATGGAGAAAACCCTACAGAGTTTTTCACTTGTATTGGGATTATGTGACAAGGTGTTGGTAGCGGAGGGGCTGTAAGGAGGCCTTTGTGAGGAGAGGCCAGGGCTGCCCTGTGCCAGACCCACCACAGGGCACAGCTGAGCCCCTCAGCTGAGATGGTGGCACATTGGGGAGGAAGTACTTAAGAAAGGGCAAAAATGGCACAAAGGCAAAGAAGGAAAGGAGAAAAAAAAGGGGCGTGAGAAACAGCTCTGCAGACATCAAGATCAGTGAAGGAGGGGGTGGAGGTGCTCCAGATGCTGAAGCAGAGATTCACTTGCAGCCCATGGAGGATACCATGGTGGAGCAGGTCGTCCCATGGCAGCCCAGGAAGGACTATGGTGGAGCAGATATCCACTCTGCAGCCCATGGAGCAGGTGGAGATGCCCTGAAGGAAGCTGCTGCAGCTTGTGGAGAGCCCACACTGGAGCAGGTTTTCTGGCAGAAACCGCGGCCCATGGGGGACTCACAGTGGAGCGATCTATTCTTGAAGGATTGTACCCTGTGGAGAACTCTGACGTTGGAGCAGTTTGTGGAAGACTTTATCCCACGGGAGGAAACTATGCTGGAGCAGGAGAACAGTGTGCGGAGGAAGGAGTGGTAGAGAAGAACCGTTATGGACCAACTATAACCTCCATTCCCCATTCCCCTGCATGTCTGGGATGAGAAGAGGTAGAGGAGTTGGAAGTGAAGGAGTGAAGCTGAGCCTAAGGAGTGTCAGAGTGAAGAGAAAATGGTTTACTCTTGTCTTTGTTTCTCATCATTCTACTCTATTTCTAACTGGCAATAAGTTTATATAATTTTCACCAAGTTGAGTCTGTTTTGCCTGTGGTAGTAACTGGCAAGCAAGTTCCCTGACCTTATCTTGACTCATGAGCTTTTCCATCTTATTTTCTCACCCTGTCCTGTTGGTGACAGGGGGTAAGAGAGTGGCTGGGTGAGAGCCTAGCAGCCAGCTGAGGTCAAACCCACACATCACTCTTCCCTGGGCATCTTCCCTTGTCCAGTTCCTTTAACTGGACTGTCAGCCCTGTGCACTCCTGTTTTTTTTTCTTCATCAAAGCTGTCCTCCACACTTTCCTCAGCACTCTCCTCTCCATTGTCCCCAGCTCTTTCTGGTGCATTACTGCTTGACTGCTGAAAGGACTTTTGGCTGTGGGACCCCATCACAGTCCCATTCTGACATGGCACTGCAACTTTATCCACGTGGGTATGTCCATGCTCAGCCTCTCTCTCACTGTTAGTTCTTTGCATTAGCACATCCAGAAACCAGCTGCCTTCTGAAATCTGTTTTGAACTTCACCTTGGCGTCCACTCTCCCTTCTTTGACATAACAAATTTCCCCTATGCTATCCCCACTTACTATAATCCCATGCTCACACCCATTGCTTAGCTTCCTCCAGCTCCCCTAGATAGTGGCTGCCTTATCATGCCCTTAGACACTAACAGCCAAGCACAGAGGAAAAGGCACCACAGCAGGTTCTCCTGACCGCTACAGGAGGTGACATCTGTGGGCAATCCTGCTCGATGCTGACTGCTCTGTCTTGAGAAAGTAATTATGGGCAAGATGATACCACTCTGTGAAGACAATCTCATTGTGGTCATGACTGGGCTGGATTACCATAGGAAGTGGATGAAAGTGTTAATCACCCATACCACATATACATTCAGGAGTTCTTCAACACCAGTGAGGCAAAAGACCTAGCTTTACCTCAGCCTCCTGGGAAAAGAGTATTCATAGCACATGCACATTAGAAATAAGGGCAGTAATTCTCCTAGGCAAAGAGAAACTTGGTTTGCTCATCCCTGAAAATGAGCTTGCTGCTTTGAATTCCTGTCTAGTGAGTACTACAAACATATTAGCTTGGCTAGTCCTTTCATGCCAATGCAGGACATAAATAAGGCAATGTATCAAGACTGATCTATGCTGGAATGAAACAGTGCATAAACTAACTTGCCCTGCTGGGAGGAGGGAAGACTCCTCATAGCATCTTTCCAGGCAAAATTATGTTGACACCAGAAAAATTGGCAACTGAGACTGTCTTGGAGGACAGAGGGAAGGTTGATGCAGTGGAGAACTGGGAAATTGCATAGTTTGGAAAAGACATCATTTGGAGATCTCTCCTAGCCCATAGGCAATGAAAAGTTTCTGCTACAATCTTCTGTATTTTATTTGGCAGTTCCCAAGCCCTTGATATGTGGTAACCTGTGAGCCTTTTCCATACCTGTTAGCCATATGACTGTCTTCCACCTTATTAAGCAGATTGAATGTCTGTTCTTAGGCTGCAGTTTCCATATAAGCTTCCAGAACTCCATTTTTCTGATCTGTCATTGGAGACATGGACTTGTCAGCGGAGCCTGCCAGTGGCTCAGAATTCAGTGTAGGACATGGTTTCTATTCCTGCCCGACCTTCTGCTTGGTTTAGCAGCTGGTTCTATTGGACTTCAACCTTCCCTCCTGGCATCTAGCTAGGTCCTGTGTGGTTTTACTGGTTTGTTATTTTCCCAGGGAAGTCCTCACAGCTGTCAATGGAAACACTGATGCTTGTCTCCATCATCAGTAATAAACTGTCAGTAAGTCTCATGGTTGTGGCAGTTTGTCCTGTTTGCCTATGGTGTGCAGTTGAGGATTCTGGCTAAATTTCTTCAGTATCTTGAAGGTTTGGGGAGACATGCATTAGCAGGTACAACTCTTGCTGATCAGCCCTAGGTCTCTGCACCATTTGGGGAACCATTTTTTGTTCTCCTACATCGTCTAAAATCTCACTCAGATTTGAGGCCTTACGAATTATTTTAATTTGTCTCCTTGTCCTACGGGTAATACAGCCTAGGAAACTCAGAGAAGCCTACCTACAGTCCCCAAAGATAATCCTGTTCTCTTCAAATACTTTTCTCTTTGTAGAGCGACAAAGTCTGATCTGGGGTCTTGGAGCACATAAACTGAAAAAAGCAGACCTGTTCTTTCAATAATGAAATGGGCCACACAGCACCAGGCCTACTGGCACCAGATGGGACTTGCCTTTCTCAAAGGGGAACGAGGGTCTTAGCACAACACCTAGTGGGGCTCATTGACAGGGCTTTAAACTAGATTCTAAGGGGGAGGGGGGTAATATCAAGCTTGATCAAGATATGCTGGAAGCACCTGAAGAGTAGCAGAAAGGAATTCCAGCCGCTCCAGCCAGGAAGTCAGATTAATCTGGGGTCCAACCTAAATGCCGCTACGCTAATGCACGCAGCATGGGGAATATGCAAGAGGAGTTAGAAGTGTGTGCGCGCCTCTTGGAATATGATCTTATTGGCATCACAGAGATGTGGTGGGATGAATCCTATGACTGGAGTGTCAGAATAGAAGGGTACAGGCTCTTTAGGAAGGATAGGCAGGAGAGAAGAGGAGGAGGAGTTGCCCTCTACGTCAAAGACCAGCTAGAGTGCAAGGAGCTACACCTGGGGACAGATGAGGTCCCAACTGAGTGCTTATGGGTTAGGATTAAAGGGAGAGCAGGGACAGGGAACATAGTAGTAGGGGTCTGCTACAGACCACCTGACCAGGAGGACCGAGTGGATGAGGCCCTCTACAGACAGATAGGAGCAGCCTCACGTTCACAAGCCATGGTCCTCATGGGGGACTTCAACCACCCCGATATCTGTTGGAGGGACAACACAGCAGGGCATAGGCAATCCAGGAGGTTCCTGGAATGTGTGGATGAGAACTTCCTTCTCCAAGTGGTAGAGGAACCAACGAGGAGAGGTGCTTTGCTGGACCTCGTTCTCACCAACAAAGAAGGGCTGGTGGGGAACGTGATGCTCAAGGACAGCCTTGGCTGCAGTGATGATGAAATGGTGGAATTCAAGATTCTTAGGGAAGCAAGGAGGGTGCCCAGCAAGCTCACTGCCCTGGATTTCAGGAGAGCAGACTTCAGCCTCTTCAGGGATGTCCTCGCTAGAGTACAATGGGATGAAGCTCTGGAGGGAAGAGAGGCCCAAGAAAGCTGGATAATATTCAAGGATCACCTCCTCCAAGCTCAGGAGTGGTGCATCCCAACAAAGAGAAAGTCAGGCAGGAACGCCAGGAAGCCTGCATGGATGAACAAGCAGCTCCTGGACCAAGTCAGACACAAAAAGAAGGCCTACAGAGGATGGAAGCAAGGACAGGTAGTCTGGGAAGAATACAGAGCGATTGTCTGAGCAACTAGAGATGAGGTTAGGAAAGCTAAAGCCCTGATAGAGTTAAATCTAGCCAGGGACATCAAGGGCAACAAGTAAAGCTTCTATAGATATGTCAGTGATAAAAAGAGGTCTAAGGAAAACGGAGGCCCTCTCCGGAAGGAAACGGGAGACATGGCTAACCGGATTATGGAGAAGGATGAGGTACTCAGTGACTTTTTGCCTCAGTCTTCACTGGCAAGAGCTCCAGCTGCGCAGCCCAAGTCACAGAAGGCAAAGGCAGGGACTGGGAGAATGAAGAACTGCCCACTGGAGGAGAAGATCAGGTTTGAGACCATCTAAAGAACCTGAAGGTGCACAAGTCCATAGGACCTAATGAGGTGCATCTGTGGGTCCTGAGGGAACTGGCGGATGAAGTTGCTAAGCCGCTATCCATCATATTTCAGAAGTCGTGGCAGTCTGGTGAAGTTCCTACTGGCTGGAAAAGGGGAAACATAGCCCCCATCTTTAAAAGGCTCCGGGGCCTCAGCCTGCACAGAGGCTGGGCGCAGCTGTGGAGGATGCCCAGATGCAGAGGCTGGGCCCAGCTGCAGGAGATGCCCAGAGGCGGTGGCTGGGCGCAGCTGTGGGGGCTGCCCAGAGGCAGAGACCGGGCGCAGCTGCGGGAGATGCCCACATGCAGAGGCTGGTTGCAGCTGCGGGAGATGCCCAGAGGCAGTGGCCGGGTGCAGCTGCAGGAGATGCCCACATGCAGAGGCCGGGCGCAGCTGTGGGGGATGCCCACATGCAGAGGCTGGCTGCAGCTGCGGGGGATGCCCAGAGGTGGTGGCCGGGCGCAGCTCCGGGGCCCGGTCACCAATAAAGACAAGGAGAAGCTCCAGGGCCTCACTGTGGACTGAGGCCGGATGCGGCTCCAGGGCCCTCCGACACCATCTCCCAGCAAGCTCCCACGCCCACCGCTTTTCTGGAACCAACACCGTCGGGCGCAGGAGAGTGTGCAGCTGGCCCTGCTGCTGCTCCGGAACCACACAATAGCACGGTGCAGCTGCGTCCTCTCGGCATCCGCATTTTCTGCACCCAATAAACATTATTGTGCTTTCCGGGACGTGTGTATTTCATGACCAAAGAGCAGCCAACCGCGGGGTAAGCTTTCCATCACTGTCTCGGCAGTGTGGGAAAGCCAAAGGGGAGAATTTCTCGGAGACCACCATGATTTCCTTTCAGCTAAGGGCTGCAACAGGCAACGCGTCCCTTGTGCTCTCCCAGCCTCCCACCCCAGAGCACCAGGGCAGGGCTGCCCAAGAAGGTCCCTGCCCATGGCAGGGGGGTTGGAACTAGATGATCTTCGAGGTCCCTTCCAACCCAAACCATTCTATGCTTCTATGATTCTATGCTGGGTTGCCATGAACACTCATGGTGCGCTGAGGGGAGCAGCAGAAGCTGGGCTGAGCTGCTTATACTAGCACTGGGGCGAGATGACTTGCAGAGATCCTGGGAATCAGCATCTCAGGTAGGAAAACTGCTCTGTGCAGGAAAGGATGAGACCCAATACTTCCATATGGCAACCTGCTTCTCCAAAAGGGCAACAAAGCAGTGATCTGTGCAGTGCAGGGCTGTTTTCGAGCAGGCTGCTGGCCTTCTCTTTAAAAGGAAATGGCAGTCTGGTGAAGTTCCTACTGACTGGAAAAGGGGAAACATAGCCCCCATTTTTAAAAAGGGAAAAAAAGAAGACCCAGGGAACTACAGGCCAGTCAATCTCAGCTCCGTGCCCGGCAAGATCATGGAGCAGATCTTCCTGGCGACTATGCTAAGGCACATGGAAAACAAGGAGGTGATTGGTGACAGCCAGCATGGCTTCATGTTCAATGTCCAAGTGGAGGCCAGTAACGAGTGGTGCTCCTCAGGGGTCAGTGCTGGGACCAATGTTATTTAACATCTTTGTTGGCGACATGGACAGTGGGATCAAGTGCAGCCTCGGCAAGTTTGCAGATGACACCAAGTTGTGTGGTGTTGTGGACATGCTGGAGGGAAGGGATGCCATCCAGAGGGACCTTGACAGGCTGGAGAGGTGGGCCTGTGAGAACCTCATGAAGTTCAACAAGGCCAAGTGCAAGGTCCTGCACAAGGGTTGGGGCAATTCCAAGCATGAGTACAGGCTGGGCGGAGAACGGATTGAGAGCAGCCCGGAGGAAAAGGACTTGGGAGTGCTGCTGGATGAGAAGCTCAACATGAGTCGGCAATGTGTGCTTGCAGCCCAGAAAGCCAACTGTATACTGGGCTGTATCAAAAGAAGCGTGGCCAGCAGGTCGAGGGAAGTGATTCTGCCCCTCTACTCTGCTCTTGTGAGACCCCACCTGGAATACTGCATTCAGCTCTGGAGTCCCCAACACAAGAAGGACACGGAGCTTCTGCAGCAGGTCCAGAGGAGGGCCACGAAGATGATCCGAGGGCTGGAGCACCTCTGCTGTGAAGACAAGCTGAGAGAGTTGGGGCTGTTCAGCCTGGAGAAGAGAAGGCTCCAGAGCGATCTTATTGCAGCCTTCCATACTTAAAGGGGGCCTACAGGAAAGCTGGAGAGGGACTTTTTACAAGGACGTGTAGTCATAGGACAAGGGGCAATGGCTTTAAACTGAAAAGAGGGCAGATTTAGATTAGATACAAGGAAGAAATTTTTCACTCTGAGGGTGGTGAGGCACTAGAACGGGTTGCCTAGAGAAGTTGTAGATGCCCCGTCCCTGGAAGTGTTCAAGGCCAGGTTGGATGAGGCTTTGGGCAACCTGGTGTAGTGGAGGGTTTCCCTGCCCATGGCAGGGGGCTTGGAACTAGATGATCTTTGAGGTCCCTTCCAACCCTAACCATTCTATGATTCTATGATTTTTCTTCTAATTTTGCCAAGTTAGTAGGACACCAGGGGACTGTTGGAACAGTGGTGTGAGTTTCTTTGTTGTTATCAACAGCAGCTTCAGTCTTGACTAAAGGTCTTAAAGGAAGTGGCTGAGAGTCGGGATCAGGGGTCCCCATGATTTCACTGTCACCACTATCACTCCAAATGTCCCCATCCCAAGTCGCAGTGTCCGTGTAGTGTACTGACTTACGGACTTGTTCGACCGAAACAGTGGATTGTTTTTCCAACAACTGCTTCTTGGTGCACTGTGCTGCAGCAAGCAGAGTTTTAAGATGGTCCACTGCAGTTTTAAGGTGGTCCACTTCACTTTCAAGATGATAATTTTTAGTTACAAGTTTATAATTTTCAGTCATAAGTTTATCATTTTCAATCAAAATTTTATCAATCTGGATTCCCAGTTTTTCTTTTGTCTCTCTCTCAAAGGCTAGTGATGATTTCAATGTCTCATTTTCTGATTTTAAAGCAATATACTCTACATCAGCAATTCATTTGGAGGAGACAGGGAAATCTTCAGCCTCTTTCTGTGCACAAGACAAACAGGCTCCAACTACTACACAAATACCCTTCCCCTCTTTAATTTGCTGCTCGGTCTGACATTTTGCAACACATTCTATCACTTTCTCTTCATCCTTCCAATACTTTTGAGCCCACTCCTTCCCAGTTGGGGAAGGGGCTCATTTCTGTTCTTGCGGCAGTTTATCCTTGGCTATCCTGCCAACTACGCCCATTTTACTGCCATGTTATGACTTCTCTCTAGGGAAAACATCTATTCATTTAAAGGCATGTGGTGAATTAGGAAGCACAGGCAACTCTATCCAATTGTTACTATTTTTGGAGAGCTCAGAGCTGGAGCTTTAATCTTGCAGTATAAGATAGGATTTATAGTAAACGTTAATTTATATTTTATATTAATACTATAACGTAAGGTTTGTGCGTGCATGCACTTCACATGTATACATTTAATTTCTGAAGTCTTTAAATAATCAAACTGTAAACCACAATACTGACACACTCGCACAGTCATCATAGTTGTCCAGTCAGTACTGGAGCGTGGGGAGAGCCTGTGGGACTTTGTCCTACAGCCTCCAAGGGAGGTGTGAGGTGGTCTTATGTGAGCCTTATTGCCGTACGTGCCTGAAGACGTCTGCCACGGCCAGAGTACACCTGACAGGGTTCTGGGAAGATACAGCCAAGGCCTTGGTGACCGTCACGAAACACGGATGCCAAGCACAGGACAAGAGACGGGGGGATGGAGTGGGCGGTGGCATTGTGGTACCCCAGACACGGTTGCCGGGGCCGCAGCGCTGTGACATCACCGAGTGATGGATCGTTACCACGCATCCCTCGCTGCTTACATTAGGGCGACGAGTCTCACTCAGTCACTTTGCGCCCACACTCCAGCTGAGCGAGGTCGCGAGGCTTGGAGTGGGGAGTGAAGCCTTTGGTGCTGGCATCGTGCTTGGGAAGTTGTTTGTTGCAACTCTCAGTGTCCGACCCCAGAGCCATTTCTCAAGGATTTTCCCTGGCCCTGCCAGGTTCAGGCAGCCGGGACAGGCGGGCGGACCGCTTGCGGCAGCAGAGGTGAGCTGTGTGGGGCAACCTCACGCCAGGGAGCTGGGAGGGTGTCCTTCTTGAGGCATCTGGGTATTTCTTCCACCTCTGCCCAGGCCACCCCACGATCGTGGCCTCTCTTCCTGTTCTTGTGCAACACGCGTTGCTGCAGTGCCGGTGAGAGGGAGCGGCTTGACATCCCCAGCTCCCCCCAGCCCACTGCAGCACGTGGAGAGTCTGGCCACGGAGCTGAAGAAGCACCATCCCATGTCCCTGAACAGCTGGGAGGAGGCCAGCTTTGTGATGCTGTGCCTTCACCGGTTCTGCTACCCGTGCATCCTGCGGTGGGCTGAGAGCAAACCCCCCCATCAGACGTGCTCCAACACTCTGCACTTCTCTCTTGGCAGGACATAATGTCGGGCAAGGAGGAAGCCATGGGGGAAAGCAGCTCTGCTGCGAGGGACGGCAGCAGCAGCCAGCGGCCCCAGGCAGGGCTGGCAGAGGAAGCAGCAGACTCCCAGTGCCCCATCTGCCTGGGAAGCATTCAAAATGCAGTGTACCTGGCCTACTGCATGCACGTCTTCTGCTTGGTCTGCATCCGGGGGTGGATCAGGAATTTCCAGGACTGCCCACTCTGCCAGCAGCCTTGCAGAATGCTGCTGCGCTCCGTGCGAGGCAACGGCACTAACCGGGAGCACCGGCTCGGCTCGCCCGCCAGCCTGCGCAGGGGGACGGCCATGGAGAGGGCCCGCAGCCGGTCCCCGCACCGACGCTCCGACCTGCGCAGTCGGCCCATGGACGGACATGGACACTCCTTGGCTGGCAGGAGCGGGCCTGAGCAGCCTGACCGCAATGAGAGGCCGGGCGCAGCTGTGAGGCACAACCGTGCACAGAGGCATGGACCAGCTCCCGGGAACAACCGTGAAGAGAGGCAGGGAGCAGCTCCAGGGCCTCAGCCTGCACAGAGGCTGGGCGCAGCTGTGGAGGATGCCCAGAGGCAGAGGCTGGGCCCAGCTGCAGGAAATGCCCAGAGGCGGTGGCCAGGCGCAGCTGTGGGGGCTGCCCAGAGGCAGAGAGCAGGCGCAGCTGCGGGAGATGCCCACATGCAGTGGCCGGGCGCAGCTGTGGGGGATGCCCACATGCAGAGGCTGGTTGCAGCCGCGGGGGATGCCCAGAGACAGAGACCGGGCGCAGCTGCGGGAGATGCCCACATGCAGAGGCTGGTTGCAGCTGCGGGAGATGCCCAGAGGCAGTGGCCGGGTGCAGCTGCAGGTGATGCCCACATGCAGTGGCCGGGTGCAGCTGTGGGGGATGCCCACATGCAGAGGCTGGCTGCAGCTGCGGGGGATGCCCAGAGGTGGTGGCCGGGCGCAGCTCCGGGGCCCGGTCACCAATAAAGACAAGGAGAAGCTCCAGGGCCTCACTGTGGACTGAGGCCGGATGCGGCTCCAGGGCCCTCCGACACCATCTCCCAGCAAGCTCCCACGCCCACCGCTTTTCTGGAACCAACACCGTCGGGCGCAGGAGAGTGCGCAGCTGGCCCTGCTGCTGCTCCGGAACCACACAATAGCATGGTGCAGCTGCGTCCTCTCGGCATCCGCATTTTCTGCACCCAATAAACATTATTGTGCTTTCCGGGACGTGTGTATTTCATGACCAAAGAGCAGCCAACCGCGGGGTAAGCTTTCCATCACTGTCTCGGCAGTGTGGGAAAGCCAAAGGGGAGAATTTCTCGGAGACCACCATGATTTCCTTTCAGCTAAGGGCTGCAACAGGCAACGCGTCCCTTGTGCTCTCCCAGCCTCCCACCCCAGAGCACCAGGGCAGGGCTGCCCAAGAAGGTCCCTGCCCATGGCAGGGGGGTTGGAACTAGATGATCTTCGAGGTCCCTTCCAACCCAAACCATTCTATGCTTCTATGATTCTATGCTGGGTTGCCATGAACACTCATGGTGCGCTGAGGGGAGCAGCAGAAGCTGGGCTGAGCTGCTTATACTAGCACTGGGGCGAGATGACTTGCAGAGATCCTGGGAATCAGCATCTCAGGTAGGAAAACTGCTCTGTGCAGGAAAGGATGAGACCCAATACTTCCATATGGCAACCTGCTTCTCCAAAAGGGCAACAAAGCAGTGATCTGTGCAGTGCAGGGCTGTTTTCGAGCAGGCTGCTGGCCTTCTCTTTAAAAGGAAATGGCAGTCTGGTGAAGTTCCTACTGACTGGAAAAGGGGAAACATAGCCCCCATTTTTAAAAAGGGAAAAAAAGAAGACCCAGGGAACTACAGGCCAGTCAATCTCAGCTCCGTGCCCGGCAAGATCATGGAGCAGATCTTCCTGGCGACTATGCTAAGGCACATGGAAAACAAGGAGGTGATTGGTGACAGCCAGCATGGCTTCACTAAGGGCAAATCCTGCCTGACTAATTTGGTGGCCTTCTATGATGAGGTTTCAGCATTGATGGATAGGGGAAGAGCAAGTGACATCGTCTACCTGGATTTATCCAAAGCATTTGATACTGTCCCACAAAACATCCTTGTCTCTAAACCGGAGAGACATGGTTGTGATGGATGGACCACTCGGTGGATAAGGAATTGGCTGGATGGTCGCACTCAAAGAGTTGTGGTCAACGGTTCAATGTCCACGTGGAGGCCAGTAACGAGTTGTGCTCCTCAGGGGTCAGTGCTGGGACCAGTGTTATTTAACATCTTTGTTGGTGACATGGACAGTGGGATCAAGTGCACCCTCGGCAAGTTTGCTGATGCCACCAAGTTGTGTGGTGTTGTGGACATGCTGGAGGGAAGGGATGCCATCCAGAGGGACCTGCAAGGTCCTGCACATGGGTTGGGGCAATTCCAAGCATGAGTACAGGCTGGGCGGAGAACGGATTGAGAGCAGCCCGGAGGAAAAGGACTTGGGAGTGCTGCTGGATGAGAAGCTCAACATGAGTCGGCAATGTGTGCTTGCAGCCCAGAAAGCCAACTGTATCCTGGGCTGTATCAAAAGAAGCGTGGCCAGCAGGTCGAGGGAAGTGATTCTGCCTCTCTACTCTGCTCTCATCATTCCCCCTCTGGAATACTGCATTCAGCTCTGGAGTCCCCAACACAAGAAGGACACGGAGCTGCTGCAGCAGGTCCAGAGGAGGGCCACGAAGATGATCCGAGGGCTGGAGCACCTCTGCTGTGAAGACAAGCTGAGAGAGTTGGGGCTGTTCAGCCTGGAGAAGAGAAGGCTCCAGGGTGATCTTATTGCAGCCTTCCAGTACTTAAAGGGGGCCTACAGGAAAGCTGGAGAGGGACTTTTTACAAGGACGTGTAGTCATAGGACAAGGGGCAATGGCTTTAAACTGAAAAGAGGGCAGATTTAGATTAGATACAAGGAAGAAATTTTTCACTCTGAGGGTGGTGAGGCACTAGAACAGGTTGCCTAGAGAAGTTGTAGATGCCCCATCCCTGGAAGTGTTCAAGGCCAGGTTGGATGAGGCTTTGGGCAACCTGGTGTAGTGGAGGGTTTCCCTGCCCATGGCAGGGGGCTTGGAACTAGACGGTCTTTGAGGTCTCTTCCAACGCTAACCATTCTATGATTCTATGATTCTATGATTCAACCTGAAATGTACCCATTGAAACAGCTGCCCTCAAAAGAGAATGATACTGAAAAACTTCAGCTTCTATTCTGGCTAAGAATGTTTCAAAACTATTTCATGTTGAAGCAGATAACTTATCTAGCATTTGACCTGTGACCTAACATGTCCACTGACAATTGTGCTACCATTCAAAACGACCAGCAAGTACTGACTCTGCACAACTGCTTTTGAGGGAGAAGCTTTCAGAAACACCCTTGAGGAACTGTTGTATATACTACATGTTGGTGCAGTGGAAAGTAGAACTTACCAAATCTCTGGCTGCAATCAAAGTATGAAATAAATCCAAATTTTCCTTTGTTTCAAGTCTTTTTACATGTCCTGATGAAAACATGGAGTGTTGTGCAAACCTTCTCAAAGCAGAATTTAAGTACGACAAAAATAGGGAAGAGCCAGGAGGAAAGGAGAAGAGAAATGTTTGAAGTAAACTTTCTGAAGAAGAGTTAAGTGTGGCATTGGTTTTGAGGTGTGCCTTACTCAACAAGGTGCTTGGCCTGGTTTATAATATGTCTATTTGAGTTCAGGGAGTGGATTGTAGGAAACCCGTCCGTGACTTGAGTGTGGTGCAGACAGAAAACACAGAACTACTTAATAATTTAAATATAAAGCTCACAATGTTTTTTATTGCCTTGAGCCATATATCTCCCTGCAGGGCTGACATAAGCAAGCAGACAGCACAGATGGTTCTGCCTAGGGCAAGATTCTGCAAGGGCTGGCAAATACAGAGATGTCTGGCTGTGGGTGTATGCAGATTAAATGGTGGCCACCCCTGCCTTCCAGCTGTCAATGCTGCTTCTGCAACAGAGGTGATTTCTCCCTAACCAGGAATGGCCATTTGACATGACCATTTGCTCCTGGTCTCCAGTTAATAACTGTACTGACCTAGACTAGGAAGCTGTTCAGAAAGTGAGCAATGTGTCCTGTTCCCATAGGTTGCGAGTAGGTACTAAGGTTTAGTTCAATTAAAGCCCTTCGTTAGGAGAACAACAATTTTTCAAAACTTTTTTATGGTTATGCATAACCTAGAGACAGCCTGGTCTCCTAGATACAGACAGAACTGTTATTGTCTTGTTAGGTATTTAAATGTCTGAAGTAATACTGTTAAATAAAGAATTGGGCAGATATAAAAAGAGGTAAAATGGTTCCAGTCTGAAAATCAGACTACTGTGACTAAACTGTATTTAATACTTGCAAAAGCAACTTTTATTCTTTTTTCATCCTTCACTTTTGTTTAGTTTTCTTGGTGGATTAGGTGGTAGATGGGATGGTCAATATATAGTATTCTATATGACATATATATCATAACTGTCATGATAGTTAGCTGTTTTCTGTTTTCCCCTCATTCTTCATAGAATGAAGCATTTTCTGACTTACAGGAAAATTGTGACCACTTTCTTGCCTGTGAAATGTTAACCTGGTGTGATTTTTACCTCTTGCCTGAGCTCAGAAAAAAAATAATTTCTAATGCTCTGGCCAACCATTCTTCCTCTCAGAAAGGGCAATTATTCATTGTAATGTTTTGAAGGCATCACTGGAATTCTGACTCCTGCTTACCTGCCCACCAACCCTGCAAAATTCCAAGGATGATCTGACTTTGTGGCCCATATTTTTTTAATCTTACTGAGTCCTAAAAACTGAGGTATTTTCAAAATGTAACCTAGGACCAAAATGGCATGCTAAAGAGTGACCCTGAGGTGACTGGTAGGGTTCAAGGTGGAGGCAACATATTTGCCCATTTAATTGTTAGACATAAGAATCCAGAATCCCTCTTCCTCTTTCTGTAGTTCAGGGATTACCAAATTATGTTATATGTCCTAGTAGTGGTATGCAAAGAATTTCAGAGCAGTATTCTGCCTCAACAGACTGCAGCCTTTTCCCCCATGCTGGCTTAGTGGTACCTCAGAACAGCTTGGAAACCTTTGATCAGACCAATGTGGTCTCTTCAGACACGCTGAATGAAAGATCAGTCACTCTTCCTCCTCCTCATCTGGCTGAGAGGTGGAGGCACAGAAGAAGTAGTACAGCCAGAATGAGAGAGGAGATCTGGGAAAACACTGAGATTACAATTTAAGTGTGCCTCAATTGCTATCTACTGTTTCTTTCCTTGGGAGAGATTGTCCTCTCCCTGTTGGGTACATGGCAGCAGAGCTCTACTTGACCTGACAACCAGCGAACCTTAAAAGAAAGCTCCCAAGCACTACAGCTGTGTTGTCTCTGCAAAAAACTGCAGATTTCTCCCTGCTTGTGCTAGGGGCAAAGATTTCTTCTTACTCCCTGCTTTCCCTGCCATGTCCCTGGAATCCACAAGGGTTCAGGATGGCTCAAACTCTGCCTTATGTTGCAAATGTGTTCATGGGATGACTGGAGTTGGGGCTGTTCAGCCTGGAGAAGAGGAGGCTCCGGGGTGACCTTATAGCGGTCTTCCAGTACCTCAAGGGGGCCTACAGGAAAGATGGGGAGAGGCTGTTCAGGAGGGCCAGTTATGATAGGACAAGGGGTAATGGTTTTAAAATAGAGGGAGGTAGGTTCAGGTTGGATATTAGGAAAAAATTTTTTACTATGAGAGTGGTAGAACACTGGAACAGGTTGCCCAGAGAGGTGGTGGATGCTCCATCCCTGGAGACGTTCAAGGCCAGGTTGGACAAGGCCCTGAGCAACCTGATCTAGTTGGAGATATCCCTGTTCCTTGCAGGGGGGTTGGACTAGATGACCTTCGAAGGTCCCTTCCAGCCCTAACCATTCTATGATTCTATGATTCTATGACCTTGTCCTTAATTACCTCTCACTTGTCTCTGTGTTTTCAGATTATATTTTTCTTAAAGAAAAAGGAGAAACACTACACAGTAGCAGATGAGGGGGAGGTGGTGGAACAAAATAAAGATTTACAACTGTGTTCTGTGGTAATAAAGACTAGTAGAGTCCAAACAATTTCAGTGTTAGCATCTACCAGAGATTTGCCTTGACTTGACATGCCTAAGACTCTTTTTGGACAATTATGCCACAAAAGTATAGGCTTCAAGACATCAATATCCCATCTCAAAGAAATAGCTACTTTGGGGACTTACACTTACCATTAAACATTTCTTTTTGTCTCCTGGCTATGTCTCTCTGTCCTTCCCAGGTAAAGGAGTAACTATGAACTATTCAAAGTAAACACTACAAAAGCGAGGCACTTTGGTTCCCCTGTGAGACAGGATCATGAAGATCAACCAGAAAGAAATTGACTTAGAATAAACTGAAGTGCCTTGTCCTCACTGAGGGAAGATGTAGTTATTTTTCACTGGGCCACACTAGTTAACTGGATATTAAATTACAAAAAGTGCTTCCTAGGTGCAGTACAGCTCTTTATAAGCTCAGGTCATTATCAAACTGGTTAAAATATCCTGCTTCCCCTTCACATATGAACATCTGAATGCTTTCCAGTCCTGAGAGCCTCTGCCTAAAGTTTAGTGTCTCACATGCTCCTGGGGAGCTTCGTGCTAATTAGGTGGTGGTGTAAGTAGTTCCTGCTTTGAAAAAGACTGTGAGAATCACATATGCAGTCCAGATCCAGCTATTGCATGGGATGGCTCAGTCTGTATCCTCTGTATCATTTAACATGGAAGGTCTCACATGGAAACCCTGTACCCCTTTGGACGCAGTCACAATGGAAAGTCACAGCCCACCCCATCTAGAGCGTCTCCATTTTAGGACATGGTTCCCCATGCCTGCATGTGCAGCCTATTCTTGCTATACTCAAGTCCAGCCATCTGATGCAGCTTATCATAACATACCTCTTTTCATTATGGACTATGAGTATTTCTCCAGAGTGAGGTGGTTGGTTGTTGTGCCTGGTGCAGTAGGAATATGCCAGTCTCACAAATGGGTACGATTACAAGTTGAACATATGAATTCCTGAGGTCTTGATAGTAGTAAATGAGTCTTCTTGAGCTTTCTTTTCTCCCTCTGGCTCTCTCCTGATTGATAGATCAACAGCATGCTTCACCTCAAAGGCTGCAGCAGCATCTTGAAACATTTGCCTTCTAGTACATCAGCAGAAACTTCTCTGCTACTGACGTTGATCTCACAAGCTTTAGCATTTCATCAGGATGTCCCCATATTTTTTCTGCCAGAAGAAAGCTGATCCTAAATGTATAAATCTTTTGGTGGTCTTTCATAACTACATGTCCAATTCCATGTGGATGAGCTACCAGGTAAGTATACTAACCAGGGAGAATGCTTTCCAATGGTATATTGGGCATTGTCCAGATACTTCTGAGACAATTAATAAATCTCTTGTAATATCATTGTACTAAATGCTATATAGGAACCTTGCAGAGAAATTGAAAACTTAGGGGGGAAAGTACAAGGAGGCTCAGGAAAAGCCTAAAAAAGAGTCTATCAAAGACTACAAGAATTCCCAGCCATGCAGGAGATCATAGCATGGGCTATATGTCTTTTCCCATGGAAGGAAAGATGTGCCACTTCAGCCCACAAGACAATAGGTGATATAGATCTCTAGTCATTGTAGAGAACATTAGTTAAAACTTCGGCATAAAGCTCGTGTATTAGTGAAACCTTTGTAGTAAGCAGCAAAAATGGTTTGTGCCAATTGAGCCAATGTAACAAAAAAAGAAAAATGACTGGTTTGATTTTAAAGTTATGTTTTAAAAGACACTATTAAGAAACCTGAAGCAAGTCTGTCTTTAGAAATGGAGAAGTACCTAGCAGATGAAAAATGTAGTGAGAAGATATAACTGGAATTGTACAATCAGGAGAATTCAGAAGGAGAGAAACAAACAACATAGAAGAAAAGTAGAGGGGCACTGTACTCATTAATCCCACTATAGAGCAGTGATTCATCCTAGAGCAAGGGAAATTCCAATGAAACCTGATCACAGTAAATCATAGAATCATAAAATCATAGAATGGTTTGGGCTGGAAGTGACCTTCAAGATCATCTAGTTCCAGACCCCCTGCCATGGGCAGGGACACCCTCCACTACACCAGGTTGCTCAAAGCCTCATCCAACCTGGCCTTGAACACTTCGAGTGATGGGGCAGCCACAGCTTCTCTGGGCAACATGTTCCAGTGCCTCACCACCCTCAGAGGGAAGAATTTCTTCCTTATATGTAATTGAAATATACCCTCTTTCGGTTTAAAGCCATTGCCCCTAAATGGTAGACGACCATTTGTGCGCAGGTTAAATGTGGAACTAAAATTAGATGCTTGCAAAAGCACATCAGTATGCAAGAATCAAACATAGCTGCTGTATATGCAGGAAGAGATGGAAAACTTGATTGGAAGCTGTCAAAGATGATCTCTGTGGGCTAACAGGCTTGAATTGTTCACTGAAATTACTTCAATCCCAGAAATGAGGGCTATTGTCACCCTACAAAATATAGTTCCATATGATTGCTAAACCGTTCCTCTCTTGGAAATCTACATAGAAGCAACTGGTGATATATACTAAGTTCACTTAAGGTGAAGTCCTGGTGAAGGCCCTGTTGAAACAAGACAGTTTCCTAGAGGATGTGCTGGAAGCTAGATTCTCAGAAGTAAAATAGGTCCCTCACCCTAAAATAAGACTGACTAGGTTTACAGACATGTTTGTCGTCAGCATGGCAGGTGCACCTTCCCTGCATCTTCACAGTTGGATGCTGGAAAAATATCCCCTCAAATACCTCAAAACTTTCAGCTAGATGTGTCTCCATCAAATGCATTTAGGCTAAGCCTACGCTCCAGTAGTCTCTCCTCTTAGGTCGTATTTTCTGCACCTGTTTATCCTCGTGTACTTTTTGTCACTTCTTTCTTTGAGTACAATGCTTGACAAGTAGTACCAACAATATGGAAAAATTGTATCACTGACTTACAGGTCATACCCTTTTTACACACTGTGAAGTTAGGTTTATTTGTTTTGGGTTATTTTTGCATCAGCATAACATGGTATCTCCACACCTAAGATAAAATACTTGTCTGTAGCTGTAGTCCTTTGAGTGTCCCTTTCCTGGGCCCCATAAAACCTGCCATTGACCTCACTGCATCAGTTCCACTTTCAGGTCTACGCACTCTTCTCACTGACTGAGGCACTTGGCTGGTACTCGCTTCCTTCACTGAATGCAGCCAGAACACTCAATTGCTTTTCAGACAGTTCCAGAGGCTCATCAGGGCTCCTGAGGGGAGAGACAGCCTGAAAGGTAAACAGGCAGGATCAACACTCTGATATTAGTCACTCGTGTGGACCTGTTCTCCCTCTCTCCTTCCCTCCCCTCCCTCTCTGTCTTGTCATCTGATATAAATGAAAGAACTTTAGTGACCAAAAAAAGGTATGTATTCAGTCACTCAGAAGATTCCCAGATGACATTATAGCTGATGCTCTGCCTGCTCCTTCATTTGTAACTGTTCATTCCAGCTCAAGAGTGCTGCCTGAGGTGTCCTCTCATCTACATGACCCTGGTGAAACACATACACTGCATGACTGTTTGCACTCCACTTGCTCTCTCAAAGGAGACTGGATCAGGATTCCTCGTATTCTGTTCTGCGAAACAAGTGTTTTAAAGGGGAGAACTAGGTATCTGAACATGCCTCATCTCTTAATTCATACCCTTCTTTGATAATGCAACTCTTTTAAGAACTGACACCTGAAATTGCAGTCAGGATCCATGGAAACACTAGTGATCCATGAACAAGAAGAGACTGGTAACTGTACCCAACTGTATAAATACATAGCGTACATGGCATAGTTTGTGTAGAGCAATATTTGGCTATCACAATATGTATATGGTGGAAAAAAAAATCCAAATCTTAAATATATAAAGTTGATATGCTTGAGTTGAAAGACAAATGAACCTCTTTCTTTTCCTGAATAATTTTAACAAATAAAATCTGTCTGCTGAAAGACAGATTTTACCTCAGACAAAAAGATGCAAATACTGGAAATCAGCAAAGCTCTATCATAGGTTGGTTTTGGTCAGCAGTGGTTGGCCAAAGTCCAAGTCAGAGTGGCTACTTTCTCCTTGTTTGGAGGAACCAGAGCCAGAAATGATCATATATAGAAAACTACTTGGAGTAGCAGGTGGACCATGAATCACACACTGTAACCAGTATTGTGACTTGCAAAACATGTAGAGGGTTGAAGGTATACCTGGGACAACACAGCAGCAGATAAATGCGAGCAGGGCAGACACATACAGCTGCATCCACCTGGTTAACATGGTTTCTAAGCCTGTCAGATTTATGCACTCGTTTCACAGCAACCTGTTGGAAAAAGAAGTCAGGAACCTGAAGAGATGTGAGCCAAGTATGCCTTGTGCAAAGTGTGCCTTGGCTCATCGCAATGAATAGGTAGCACTTTGCTAAGTTTCATTGTGGTACCATTGCATCTTGCACCTCAGCTTCATATGAAAGCTGCAAGTCAGATTAAAAGAAAAAAATCCCCAAGGGAAAGGACATCAGGTACTGCATTCTAACAGCCTGGAGTCTATCTGCTTAAAAAACCCTTACCCCTGCAACTTAGTAGCAGCACATGCTGGTAATTTAAGAAGAAATTTTTTGAGCCCTTTCTCCAAACGTCAATCACTTCCTCCTACAGCCTGCTTCTCTTCCCAGTATTTACTTCTGATTTTCCATCTCTGCTTTTGATTTTGTACAGGTTGTCTGGGAGCATATCTGAAACTGAATTGCTGGAATTTAAGTGATGATGTTAGTGGTTTCTGCATGTGCAGACAATCAAAAATCTCAGCAGTGTTCTGTATATATGTAGTCTGGTATGTTATCAGCCAAATGATAACTGATGGTCATAAAAAACTGCACCGATCAGGAAGGGAACTTCCTTCTCAGCTTTGATGCAGTAACTACAGCTGACAGTCAAACGGACAATGCATTGACTTGCACAATGCAGTAGGTTGCCACCAGCTTTCCTCTTACTAGAGCAAGCTCCAAGTTCTGAGAGTGGAACATCCCAGATGCAGAACTCCTAGGAACTGAGCGTGGGTTTTTGTTTTGCTTCTCTCTGCCCTCAGCGTAAATCTTGCCATCTAACAGTAAAGATATGGCTGAGGTTTTTTGTGTTTAAAAACCAAACCCTTGAAGGGATCTAAGCTGCGTTTATGTAAGTAGTTAGTGTGACAAACAGATACCTACTTCCTGAGTCACTAAATCCCTCTCTATTTCCACTTTTCTATCTAATGCTTATCTTTGAAGCACTAAGAGGTGTTCTGGTGAGGAAGAATACATAACCAGAAGTTTCTAATTGCTAGTTAACAGTTGCTGGCATGCTCTGCCAGTAGCCTTAATCTTTCACTTACCAGTGGGAATATTTGTAAGCCTAAAGTTATATTAAGTGGCTGGTATTTGCTAAAATAGTGTGTTTCATCTTTTTGAAATGATTGCTGAATCAGTTTGTTTTGTACAGTTTGGTGGGTTTGGCTAGAGGGCTTAATGAATCTGATTTATTTGACACTGGAGAGAAAACCAGTGACTTTTTTTTTGTCATGGGAAATAGAGGAATTTGAAAGTAAAGTAACAGTGAGGATCGAAGAGCTCAGGTGGGTTGGAATGACTGAGAGTATAGTTAAATACCTGTCTCTTGGGTTTATATATCTCTGAGTTTTATGGTATCCTTCAATCATTAAAACATGCTGCAGATCAGAATAGGGATAAAACAGTTCAGCTAGAGGCTGAGACAGCATGCCTTGTCAATTCTACAGCAGGGACAACAGAGAGAAAGATATCAACTCCCTAAAACCCAAAGATTAAAGATTATTGAAAGACACAGAAATATCTTACTGCTTTACAGATGAAGGAGGTTGCAAAACAGTTACAGAGTTAAAAACTGTCATGGGTTATGCTTAAACTAAAGTAAATCTACAACAAAACCTTGATCAATACTTCAGAATGTGTCTGAATTCGTGGGGCAGTGAACCTCCAAGTTGTCTCTGATTTAGAGCTCCCTAGTCTAAGATTTGTATGACAGACTACCCTGTTTGTCATAGTGTTTCTGGGAGAGTGTGGGTCCCAAGCCAGATCTGTGCCAACGAACTGCATCTCTGCGTTTGTACATATTAGGGAAAAGCATCTGAATGGTGAAAGCAGATCTTGTTAAAGGCACTTTCCTGAGGGAAAGCAAGGTGTGTGTCTGTCTTGGAAAGAAATGGCTAGTCTTTTGAAGAGGAAGGTCTATTGGGGCAGATAACTGGGAAAGCTGTGGCAAATAAACACAAAAGTCTGCAAGCCCAAAACCTCAGATGCAAAATGAGGGAAAAAGTGGTTACCTAGTCGAGAGAAGACTAACTGGAGGTTACATCAGATACGTCACAAGTATTTGCTAAGACAAAGGGTATAACTAAAATCATAGCAAGAGCAAGGTTAGAAACTGTGAAATACTTTCTGACAAATGAAGCAAGGCTAGGCTGTCAAATCTATTTGAAAGCCTCAGAGGATGGACACTGTATTTCTTCATAACTTCCCTGTCAGAAGCTTACACAGTACAGATACCATTGACCATATCCCTTGGTAGATCAAATGACCTTTCATGGTCCTACCTCATCCTCCTAGCAAATGGTTGGGGAAAGGGAGAGGAAGTGAGCTTCTAAGGCTATTATTGCTGGCAAAGCACATGAAGAAGACTTAATAGTAGTACCAGAAAGGCCACATAGCAAACAGTTCTTCAAACTGAGGAAGCAGGAGCTGCATGACGTGGTGTGCGTTTGCTACGTGAAACATACCTTTCATCTGCTTCAGCTGTTTCACTGCTGAAACAACAAATGTTCTTTAGCCAGTTTCTTCAGTTGATTGGCCTGCTGCCTATGCAGCTGTGTCCATAGGGGATGCTAAATCAAACCTCCTCCTGTAAAGGATCTCTAGGTCTTTGTTTTTAAAAGAGGATTAATAGACTACCTCTCTGCCTCAGAATCTGCTTGTGGTAAAAGCAACATTCAGAAGATACATTCCTGGTGGCTTGTAAGCAAGAATGAAGTTATCATTCAGTCATTAGGATGTTCATGCAGAACCTACAATGTAAGAATGGCAGTGTTTGATCTTGTGATAAATAGAGGAAGCAAGACAGTCTGGCCTACCTGACCCTCCTTTGAGCAGGGAGGCTGTCCTGGACAATCTCCGAAGGTCCCTTCCAACCTCATCTCTTCTACAGTACTATCATAAAACGCAATGCACCACTTTTTTATTGTTAAGAGACTTCTCTGGTCATTAGTAGGAGTCTGGAAGGTTATGTGGCTGGAAACAGCACAAAGTCAGTCAGAAATGTCAGTGATATCTCTCCAAGATTTTAAAAATCATGATTCAGTACCTACAAAATCAGTATCTTAAAAAAAATCAGTTCCTTAAAAATCATTATCCAGTACCTAAAGAGGGTCTACAATAAAGCTGGAGAGGGACTTTTTTCAAGGGTGTGTAGCGATAGGACAAGGGGTAATGGCTTTAAACTGAAAGAAGGTAGATTTCGATTAGTTCTAAGGAAGAAATTCTTCACTGTGAGGGTGGTGACATACTGGAACAGGTTGCCCAGAGAAGTTGTGGCTGCCCCATCCCTGGAAGTGTTCAAGTCCAGGTTGGATGAGGCTTTGAGCAACCTGATCTAGTGGAGGGTGTCCCTGCTCATGGCAGGGGGCTTTGCTTGGAACTAGATAATATTAAAGGTCCCTTCCAAACCAAACCACCCTATGATTCTACAATTCCATTCCCAAAATATCAAGAACAGCACTTATATATGATTCTGTTGTTATTAAAACACTCGAAGCACAGTCACATTGTCAAAGCATTTCTCTTAACCTACATGATTGACAAGTTTGTAAAATAAATCTGGATATTCTTACATGAATAAGAATTTGTGTCTTGCATCTCCAGGATTAAATCCATGCTAACTTCACAAAGGTTGGTGATGAGGAATGTTTTATAATCTTGATGCTAAGGTTCAGTGCAGGTTAATGGAATACAATGCAGGCCTGTAACATAATTAGTTCATGGTACATTCATCTAGAAGATAAAAGCCAGTGAATGTTTAGGTTGTTTGGTTTTAGGCTCCAAGATATTTGCAGCCCAGCTCTGAGATCTTTGGTTACTAGTACAGTGTTTTCCTTGCTGCCTGCCATTTGAACCTGAATGAAGAAATCCAAGTGAATTCACTGCTGACTGAAGATTTATGACTGGGAAAGACTGAGTGTGAATGGTGGTGATTAGAAGTGCTAACAGGTAAGTATCTGTACTCACAGTGGCAGTAATTGGTGGGGGAGCTAATAGGAGCCAACATGGAAGGTGAAGCATAGAAAAAGCAGCCAACAGTTCACCGACAAAGTTTAGTCACCTAGATCAGCCTATTCACACATCATCTAAAAGCAACGTTGTTCTTGAGCAGTTTGAGAAAGTTGCTCTGTCTTCCCAGGACAATTCAGCCATTTAGATACTCTTTCTTGTTAATCTAAATTTTCCTGGACAATTTTGGTTCTTCTGCTTGACAGTTAATCCCAGAATTACAGAAACATTTAGATGGGAGGGGATATCTAGAGGTCTCTAATACAACCTCTTCCTTCAAGCAGGGCTTTGTACAGCCTGGTCTTGAAAACCTCCCAAGATGCACAATGCACAGACTCTCTGGGAAACCTCTTCCAAAGTTTAACTATCCTCATAGTGATCTTTTTTTCCCCTTTCTGTCCCATCAGAATCTCTCCTGATTTACTTTATGACCACTGTCTTTCATTCTCCTGTCATCTGCCTCACTAAAGAGTCTGGCTTCGCTTTTTGTAGGAGACTCCCTTGTAAGTGTTGAAGGCTGCTATCAGGTCTCCCTGAAGCCATCCCTTCTCCAGGCTGAACTATTCCAGTTGCCTCAGCTTCTCCTTGCAGGACATGTTCTCCAGTCCTACTACTATCTTGCTAGACTTGATCAAGTTTATCAGATCTTTCTTATATTGGTGCACCCAAAAATGGATGCACTATGCTAGACTTGTTCTAACAAGTATCACATAAAGAGAAAAAATCTTGTCTCTAAAGGTACTGGCCTGTTAATGCATCCCAAGATGTTGTTAATTCTCATCAGTGCCAGGGCATACTGGTGGCTCATGTTCAGTCCACTGTCCCCAAGAAATCACAAAGTGTTTTCAACAGACCTGCTTCCCAGATAGTCGGTCACACCCCAGCCTGTACCGCTACAGGAAGTTAAGTCCATTCCAGGTGCAGGGCTTTGTATTTGTAGAATTTTATTCCTACGGCCGGTTTAGGTCCCTCCTAATGACAGCCCTGTCCTCGGGCATATAGATTGCACTTCCAGTTTGGTGTTATCCACATACTTATATCTGCATGTCCAAGTCACTGACAAAGATATTAAGCAGGTCCCAGGGAAAACGGTAGAAGAACATCATGGTGTCACCAGCCTTCAGACAGAGTAGGACTCTTTCAGACCAACAATCCAGCCAATATTTCACGTGGAAGTGTTCAAGGCCAGGATGGATGAAGCTTTGAGCAACCTGGTGTAGTGGAGCGTGTCCCTGCCCATGGCAGGGGAGTTGGAACTAGATGATCTTTGAGGTCTCTTCCAACCCAAACTGTTCTATGATTCTGTGATTCTATCCAAGGCATAATGTTCCAATGTGAGGCAAGAATATTGTGGTAGACTCTATCGAAAGCCTTGCTAAAGTCTAAGTACACAACATCCGCCACATTCCTCCAAATCCACCCGCAAAACCAGTCATTTCATCACAGAAGACAATCAGGTTGGTCTACCCTGATTTACCTTCAGTAAGACATGTTCTTCTCTTTCATGTTGTTCAGAAATGGCACGAGCGGACTTGCTCCATGATTCTCTCAAGGACCAAAGTGAGCCTGTAGTTCCCTGAATTATCTTTCTTTCTGTTTTCAAAGACATTTGAAATATTTACCATTCTTCAGTACTGGGAGACTCCCTTGGTCACCATGATCTTTCAAAGGTAATAGAGAGGGAGTAGCCTTGCAATGATATCAACAGGCTCTCTCAGCAACCTTGGATGTAACCAATCTACCCCACAGACTACACAGGATTGATATAGCTCTACTGCTCTGGAAAGGAACTGAACAACTACTGGAAATATTTGTTCTCAACTTTGCTGTTTGTAAACATTGTATTATGGTTAGTCTTAAACTAGAATCATTTTCATACATTTGCCTCCTTTGTGCTTTACTACTGTTCACAAAAATATCCTGTTTTGTTGGGTTTCTAGCCATTTCCCTGTTTATACCATTACCATTAATGTGCTCATGCTGACCAATACCTTTTCACTGTTAGAAGTCCTAAAGGAGACAATGAGCTTCTTTCACCGGCAATATTTAGGTGTTTTTTTCTGTCAAGAGGTCTCAGATAGATTCTCTTCCATGAATCGTTTTAGCTAGGAAATGCTTGCTTCCAGAAGCTAGAGCTTCAATTTACCTGTGTTCACATTATGCTTGTGTTTGTGCAAAAACTCTGAGGACTAATGCATGTAAAGCTAAGAGAATCCTTTAAATGCTATTTCTAGTTCCTCCCAAGTCATTCTCTGAACTTCTG
The DNA here is from genome assembly GCF_009769465.1 of Tauraco erythrolophus. Lineage (NCBI taxonomy): Eukaryota > Metazoa > Chordata > Aves > Musophagiformes > Musophagidae > Tauraco > Tauraco erythrolophus. Next base: position 64,814,767 of record NC_141496.1, read on the forward strand.
TAGTTTGATCACAGCTCACTGACTGCAGTGCTAAGTGAGTTTCACTTCTCTCCTCATACAAGTGCTGCAGTTTACACAGGCACTCATATCTACTCAGTTATGATCTTAGCTACTCTAGTCACTGGCTAAGCTTATATTTCAGAGATACCACTTAGGGGCTAATGCATTCTTTAATGGCATTGTCAAACGCATTAGAACTGATGTTAGGGTAATGAGGTTGAAAAGAGAGCAAACCATGGCCTTGGCTCTCCGAGGGTCACAACAGTCTTGTCACAAAGCAGATTAATTGTTTGAGTATCATCTTGCTTCAGGCACCATCTTCTAAAAAATATCTATAGCAAGAGATAACCAAAACCAATAGACACTGGCTTTAATGGTTTTCCCAATCTGCAGTGGTTGGCTCTGGAAACACTAGGAACAGAAAAAAAAAAAAAGCAAAAAAAAAAAAGCAGGCATTCAGTTAATAATTTCATGCACATTCTTAGTTTGTCACTTTTGCTTCTGGCTACTTGAACCCCAGTTCCAGAAGTCAGGCAGGAGGTCCCATTACTTTCTAGGATATCTCTCTGTAAGCAAAGGTCCATACAAAGTCATCTGTGGTCTAACCGAAAACAATTTAAATTTCTGACAGACAAGATCCATCCATTTAACCACACAATCCTTGAAATAAACCAAAGCAAATCTCAGTGGTGGCATATTTTCTATTAACACAGGCTTATCTTCTGGATAATATACTTCTTAGAGCCAAGCACAGAACCTGAAGTCTTGGTACACAATAAAGGCTCAGTAGCTTGTTGAACAAGGAGAATATCATGATAAAGATATGCTGGAAGTACCTGAAGAACAGAAGAAAGGAATTCCAGCCGCTCCAGCCAGGAAGTCAGATTAATCTGGGGCCCAACTTAAATGCCGCTACGCTAATGCACGCAGCATGGGGAATAAGCAAGAGGAGTTAGAAGTGTGTGCGCGCCTGTTGGAATATGATCTTATTGGCATCATGGAGACATGGTGGGATGAATCCTATTACTGGAGTGTCAGAATAGAAGGGTACAGGCTCTTTGGGAAGGACAGGCAGGGGAGGAGAGAAGAGGAGGTGTTGCCCTCTATGTCAAAGACCAGCTGGAGTGCATGGCGCTGCACCTGGGGACAGATGAGGTCCCAACTGAGAGCTTATGGGTTAGGATTAAAGGGAGAGCAGGGACAGGGAACATAGTAGTAGGGGTCTGCTACAGACCACCTGACCAGGAGGACCGAGCGGATGAGGCCCTCTACAGACAGATAGGAGCTGCCCCACGTTCATGCCCCATGCATTAGCACATCCAGAAACCAGCTGCCTTCTGAAATCTGTTTTGAACTTCACCTTGGCGTCCACTCTCCCTTCTTTGACATAACAAATTTCCCCTATGCTATCCCCACTTACTATAATCCCATGCTCACACCCATTGCTTAGCTTCCTCCAGCTCCCCTAGATAGTGGCTGCCTTATCATGCCCTTAGACACTAACAGCCAAGCACAGAGGAAAAGGCACCACAGCAGGTTCTCCTGACCGCTACAGGAGGTGACATCTGTGGGCAATCCTGCTCGATGCTGACTGCTCTGTCTTGAGAAAGTAATTATGGGCAAGATGATACCACTCTGTGAAGACAATCTCATTGTGGTCATGACTGGGCTGGATTACCATAGGAAGTGGATGAAAGTGTTAATCACCCATACCACATATACATTCAGGAGTTCTTCAACACCAGTGAGGCAAAAGACCTAGCTTTACCTCAGCCTCCTGGGAAAAGAGTATTCATAGCACATGCACATTAGAAATAAGGGCAGTAATTCTCCTAGGCAAAGAGAAACTTGGTTTGCTCATCCCTGAAAATGAGTTTGCTGCTTTGAATTCCTGTCTAGTGAGTACTACAAACATATTAGCTTGGCTAGTCCTTTCATGCCAATGCAGGACATAAATAAGGCAATGTATCAAGACTGATCTATGCTGGAATGAAACAGTGCATAAACTAACTTGCCCTGCTGGGAGGAGGGAAGACTCCTCATAGCATCTTTCCAGGCAAAATTATGTTGACACCAGAAAAATTGGCAACTGAGACTGTCTTGGAGGACAGAGGGAAGGTTGATGCAGTGGAGAACTGGGAAATTGCATAGTTTGGAAAAGACATCATTTGGAGATCTCTCCTAGCCCATAGGCAATGAAAAGTTTCTGCTACAATCTTCTGTATTTTATTTGGCAGTTCCCAAGCCCTTGATATGTGGTAACCTGTGAGCCTTTTCCATACCTGTTAGCCATATGACTGTCTTCCACCTTATTAAGCAGATTGAATGTCTGTTCTTAGGCTGCAGTTTCCATATAAGCTTCCAGAACTCCATTTTTCTGATCTGTCATTGGAGACATGGACTTGTCAGCGGAGCCTGCCAGTGGCTCAGAATTCAGTGTAGGACATGGTTTCTATTCCTGCCCGACCTTCTGCTTGGTTTAGCAGCTGGTTCTATTGGACTTCAACCTTCCCTCCTGGCATCTAGCTAGGTCCTGTGTGGTTTTACTGGTTTGTTATTTTCCCAGGGAAGTCCTCACAGCTGTCAATGGAAACACTGATGCTTGTCTCCATCATCAGTAATAAACTGTCAGTAAGTCTCATGGTTGTGGCAGTTTGTCCTGTTTGCCTATGGTGTGCAGTTGAGGATTCTGGCTAAATTTCTTCAGTATCTTGAAGGTTTGGGGAGACATGCATTAGCAGGTACAACTCTTGCTGATCAGCCCTAGGTCTCTGCACCATTTGGGGAACCATTTTTTGTTCTCCTACATCGTCTAAAATCTCACTCAGATTTGAGGCCTTACGAATTATTTTAATTTGTCTCCTTGTCCTACGGGTAATACAGCCTAGGAAACTCAGAGAAGCCTACCTACAGTCCCCAAAGATAATCCTGTTCTCTTCAAATACTTTTCTCTTTGTAGAGCGACAAAGTCTGATCTGGGGTCTTGGAGCACATAAACTGAAAAAAGCAGACCTGTTCTTTCAATAATGAAATGGGCCACACAGCACCAGGCCTACTGGCACCAGATGGGACTTGCCTTTCTCAAAGGGGAACGAGGGTCTTAGCACAACACCTAGTGGGGCTCATTGACAGGGCTTTAAACTAGATTCTAAGGGGGAGGGGGGTAATATCAAGCTTGATCAAGATATGCTGGAAGCACCTGAAGAGTAGCAGAAAGGAATTCCAGCCGCTCCAGCCAGGAAGTCAGATTAATCTGGGGTCCAACCTAAATGCCGCTACGCTAATGCACGCAGCATGGGGAATATGCAAGAGGAGTTAGAAGTGTGTGCGCGCCTCTTGGAATATGATCTTATTGGCATCACAGAGATGTGGTGGGATGAATCCTATGACTGGAGTGTCAGAATAGAAGGGTACAGGCTCTTTAGGAAGGATAGGCAGGAGAGAAGAGGAGGAGGAGTTGCCCTCTACGTCAAAGACCAGCTAGAGTGCAAGGAGCTACACCTGGGGACAGATGAGGTCCCAACTGAGAGCTTATGAGTTAGGATTAAAGGGAGAGCAGGGACAGAGGACACAGCAGTAGGGGTCTGCTACAGACCACCTGACCAGGAGGACCGAGTGGATGAGGCCCTCTACAGACAGATAGGAGCAGCCTCACGTTCACAAGCCCAGGTCCTCATGTGAGACTTCAACCACCCTGATATCTGTTGGAAGGACAACACAACAGGGCATAGGCAATCCAGGAGGTTCCTGGAATGTGTGGATGAGAACTTCCTTCTCCAAGTGGTAGAGGAACCAACGAGGAGAGGTGCTTTGCTGGACCTCGTTCTCACCAACAAAGAAGGGCTGGTGGGGAACGTGATGCTCAAGGACAGCCTTGGCTGCAGTGATGATGAAATGGTGGAATTCAAGATTCTTAGGGAAGCAAGGAGGGTGCCCAGCAAGCTCACTGCCCTGGATTTCAGGAGAGCAGACTTCAGCCTCTTCAGGGATGTCCTCGCTAGAGTACAATGGGATGAAGCTCTGGAGGGAAGAGAGGCCCAAGAAAGCTGGATAATATTCAAGGATCACCTCCTCCAAGCTCAGGAGTGGTGCATCCCAACAAAGAGAAAGTCAGGCAGGAACGCCAGGAAGCCTGCATGGATGAACAAGCAGCTCCTGGACCAAGTCAGACACAAAAAGAAGGCCTACAGAGGATGGAAGCAAGGACAGGTAGTCTGGGAAGAATACAGAGCGATTGTCTGAGCAACTAGAGATGAGGTTAGGAAAGCTAAAGCCCTGATAGAGTTAAATCTGGCCAGGGACATCAAGGGCAACAAGTAAAGCTTCTATAGATATGTCAGTGATAAAAAGAGGTCTAAGGAAAACGGAGGCCCTCTCCGGAAGGAAACGGGAGACATGGCTAACCAGATTATGGAGAAGGATGAGGTACTCAGCGACTTTTGTGCCTCAGTATTCACTGGCAAGAGCTCCAGCTGTGCAGCTGAAGTCATATAAAGCAAAGGCAGGGACTGTGAGAATGAAGAACCACCCACTGTAGCAGAAGATCAGGTTTGAGATCATCTAAAGAACCTGAAAGTGAACAAGTCCATAGGACCTGATGAGGTGCATCCGCGGGCCCTGAGGGAACTGGCAGATGAAGTTGCTAAGCTGCTATCCATCATATTTCAGAAGTCGTGGCAGTCTGGTGAAGTTCCCATTGACTGGAAAAGGGGAAACATAGCCCCCATTTTTAAAAAGGGAAAAAAGAAGACCCAGGGAACTACAGGCCAGTCAGTCTCAGCTCCGTGTCCAGCAAGATCATGGAGCAGATCCTCCTGGCGACTATGCTAAAGCACATGGAAAATAAGGAAGTGATTGGTGACAGGCAACATGGCTTCACTAAGGGCAAATCCTGCCTGACTAATTTGGTGCCTTCTATGATGAGGTTACAGCATTGATGGATAGGGGAAGAGCAACTGACATCATCTACCTGGACTTATCCAAAGCATTTGATACTGTCCCACACGACATCCTTGTCTCTAAACTGGAAATACATGGTTTTGATGGATGGACCACTCAGTGGATAAGGAATTGGCTGGATGGTCGCACTGAAAGAGTTGTGGTCAACGGTTCAATGTCCAAGTGGAGGCCAGTAACGAGTGGTGCTCCTCAGGGGTCCATACTGGGACCAGTGCTATTTAACATCTTTGTTGGTGACATGGACGGGGGATCGAATGCACCCTCAGCAAGTTTGCTGATGACACCAAGTTGTGTGGTGTGGTCGACATGCTGGAGGAAAGGGATGCCATCCAGAGGGACCTTGACAGGCTGGAGAGGTGGGCCTGTGAGAATCTAATGGAATTCAACAAGGCCAAGTGCAAGGTTGCAGGCAGGGGGGTTGGAACTAGATGATCTTTGAGGTCCCTTCCAACCCTAACCATTCTATGATTCTATGATCTTCTGTGCCATGTCAGACAGCTCATTTCCAGTTGAGTTCTTAGACAAGGTGGAACGCTGTGTTGTGGCTGATTCTTGGTTAGCAGGGACGAAAGAGAGAAATATGCAGGTATTTTAAAGCTTCATATTGAAAATACAAGCATAATTTGGAACGTAATGGTTGCCGTGGTTTAAGAGTTTGAAGAGGTGAATTTTTTAGTACTTGTCTTTGCAACCTTGGCAGTCAGCCACTTGGTGTGAAGTGGAACTTGACATGGGCTCCCCAAGCCTTATGCATGCTCCTTGACCTAAGACCTCACATCTTTCAACTTTCAGGAAGCCAAAACCTTTTCAATTTCATCACTTGGAACGTTTTGAGTCACCTGCAGTTTGCCACCAAGTTGTACGTCTTGCCGCCAGCCCTCCTAGCCCCTATCCAAGTTCCCATGTTCATTGGCTGCAAAGACACTTACGTGCTTTTGAGGAAAACCTGGAGATATGAAACAGCCGGGAGCACTGAAGGGCCATGCCCTGCCGGGAAGGAGATCGCCTTCACCAACCTCTCACCCTGCTCGCAAGTTCAACTTTCTGAAGCCTCGGCACCTCGAGGGCCGGGACGCCCTCTCCGTGCCCCTCGGGCCGGGGTCCCGGGCCGGCCGGAGGCTGCCGGCGGGCGGCACAGAGAGCCCCGCGGCCGGACCCCGGACCCCGCCTGCCCTCGGCCCTGGCACGAGCGCGGCGGGGCGGCGCGCGTGGGCAACCCCGCTCCTGGGGGGGGGGGGGGGGGGGGGGGGCGGGCGGCCCACGCCGTGCCCGGCGAGCCCCAAGCGCATGCGCCCTGAGCGCGGCGCCCCCGCTCGGCTCCGGTCGGGCCGCGCTCGGCTATTTCCGCCTCTTTGTTTTAAACTCCAGGGCGAGCCTTTTAATTTTATCCCCCCCCCCCCCCCCACTCCTCCCCTCCCTTTTTTTTATTATTATTATTTTGGTGGGGGAGGGGAAGAGGGGCTGGTGTTTCCGTCCGTCTCGCGTTATCTCGCTCGCGTCCTCTGCTTTCTGTCTGTGGTGGCGTCCGGGGAAGGACGGGCCGGGGAGCGGAGGATCGGTGGCGGGGAGGAAAACCCCGGGCCAGCCCCGAGAGGCGACCGCGCCCCTCGCCCGTCAGGTCAGTCCGGGACCGCGGCGCGGCGCGGCGTGGCGTGGCGTAGGGATCCGCCGGCGGCGGGCCGAGGTCCCGGCCTTCCCCCGCCCAGCTGTGGGGGCCGCGGGCCGTGTGAGTCCGGGCGGGGGTCCTGGGGGCGGGGCGGGCTTCCCCGACCCCGTCCCTGTCCCCCCGAGCTGCGTGCCGCGGGGAGATGCGAGGGGCCTCCCGGCACCGGTGTGCCTAAGGGTGAGGGAGGGTGCGGGGGCAGGATGTCCTCCGCCCCAAGAGCGTGGGGGTCTGCGGAGGAGCGGGCCTGCTGCCCCACGGTGTCCGGGGCTTGAGGAGGAGGCCGCGCTGGAACTTTCCGTGTACTCTCGGGGCGGGGGGCAGATGTCAGTAGGAGCGGTTGGGTGTCGGGGGGGGGTTCCCTGCCCCAAACACCCCTCCCGGAGCAAGGAGGCTTCTGTGGGCCGGGGTGGCGTCTGTCCCTGTCCTTCTGTCTGGACCGCTCCCCCCGCCGCAAGGGAAGGTGGCTCTTGTCTGGCGGAAAGGAAGCCCCGACGCCCCCCACTCCGCGCCTTCCCACTCCCGAGCAGAGCGGCCTGTTGCGTGGAGCGGCCTGGGGCAGCTCAGCTGCGGGGGGTCGTGCTGCCTGCGGAGAGCTGGGGTGGATGGAGCTGTCCCGATCTGTCCCCGGATGCTTCCTGCCCTTCAGTGGTGGGTTTGCGGGGCTCCAAAACCCCACGGCTTTGGGAGAAGGGGTCACTTTGAGGGGTGGGTGGCTGCTGGTAGTGGTGAAGATACTGTTTCCCGTAAGGGAGAGAACAGAGGGAACATGCCTTTTGCGTGTGCGAGCTCGGCTGTGCAGGTCTGTGGCTTCAACGCCGTGTGTCTAAGTGGCATGTGGGATTTTGAGGCTTGTGAGAAAGAGAGAATGAAGTGGTACTTGTGGGTAAAATATAGAATGCTGATGGTTTGAGTTGTTTTACTAAGGATGTGTATATATATACACACACGCATATATGTATTAGATATTACAAAAGTCTGATTGTTTTCTTGGCCATTGAGTTTTAGTTAGTTGTGGTGCTGTCGCATTTCGTCTCTTAAGTTGGTGGTTTTTAGTTTGACAGTGTTGGGTATTACTTCAGAGTGTGGAAAGTTTAGCATGTCCTGAAGTTGATAAGGCTCACAGGAAGATTGATTATTATGGTTTATGAAGTACTTGGATGTTCTTTTGTTACTTCGCGTTTGTTGGTTTTGGGGTGTGTGTGGTTTTTTTTTTTTTTAATTTTTACAAAACTGTCACCGTCCACACTTTGTGTCAAATCAGTTTAGCTGTTTCCTGCTTTTTGGATGAAATGTGTGCCTTTGAGAAACCAGTTCAAGAAATTCTGTTTTATTATCTATATATGCTCTGGAACGTTCTTCTGGAAATATTTGGTTGTTTTTAAAAATAATCCTGCATAATTGTTTTCCAGAGTTTCACAGAAGAATTAAGTTTGTGGCAGAAAAGGTTTGAATTAAAAAAACCAAAAAGTTGTGATGAACCTGATGTTTAAGGAGCATCCCGTGTTTGTATCTTCCATTGCAAACTGTTTTCCTTTATACAGTATGAACAATTAGACCTATGCTGAATATGTGGTTAGGAGTCTTTTTAATACTAGGTAGTGTGCTTTTTAAAAATTATTGTTGATTATGGTTTGATGAGACACTTCTGAATTTTATGTGTGTTCTTTTAGTGGCAGGTCAGATGAGAATCTGAACTGTGATACTTATCATGTGTCTCATAAAGGCACTCTGCAATTCAAAAAATTCTTTGGTTGGTGTCAAGGTGAATAGAAATAGAAACCTAGTACCCTTCCAGTAACTTTGCTATTTAAATTTAAGTTCTACTTGCAGATATTTCATAATGTGTTCAAGAGAATACAGAACCTGTGCATAACTGAAAATACTTGATGAAATCATAAAAGGGTCATGCAGTTTTCTGAAGAGATGCATGGGGTACTGCAACAGAAAGCTTGGAAAGCTTTAAATTTTAAAACATTCTAAATTTTAAAACATTCTTTTTGAAGAAAATCTGTTTCATTCCTTTATATGGGCTGATCCATCCAGCTTGATCTTGTTACTCTGCTATCACTGTAGAAAATCAAGACTGAACACTTGTAAATGCTGTGTTAAAGTCGACTTAAGAGTTTGTAACTATGCTAGCCTAATACTAATGCCTAGAACAGCAAAAATTAATTACCGTGCTGGAAAAGGCTTCTGCTAGTAAGAGACTGTAAAGTACAGCTTCTAATTGCTGTAGCTGTGCAACCTGCTCTTACTTCTCTTGACTACCCACATGTTTTAGAGGAGGTCATCTCTGAGCTTTATATTTGAGATACAGATAAGCTTTCTTGCCAAGAACTGTTCTACATTTGCTTTAATAGCTTCTGTTTCCTTTTTCCCATATGACTTTTTAATCTAGGTGTCCTTTTTAGTTTTTTTCAGGTAATGATCTCCCAGGGCTGAAATAATTTCAGTTTAAATTCCTGAACTCTCTGGGAAACTCTATAAGAAGTAGAAGCATTTCCATTGAAGCTTTAAGCTAGCTACGACCTACAAAGTGGATGTGGACATGATGTTTTGAAAAGCATGCATGTTGATAGCATTTCACTTTTCAGCTAGTGTGTTAAGAGATGATACCAGTTTACAAGAAAGTGTAATGAGATCTTGTGTGTTATAAAATAAACTTTTTCCTTATTTGTTGTTTTGGAACTATTGTCCAGTTGGTGGAAGCTTGTATTGATAATTGTGTTTGGAAATGCAATGGATTTAAGACTGTCGATATTCCTGAGAGTTTAAACTCAGTTCTGTTTTTGTCACTGCTGGTAAAGATGTTTAATGATGGTTGGAACTACTCTGATTTGCTAGTTTTGGTATGCCATCATGTTTAAAGAAAACGTAGAGAAAACCTGCTCAGGGCGGTTTGACTGGAGTAGGTTAAAAGGCAGGAAGAGGCTGTTCATGTCTTTTAGCTTATACAAGACTTATTTTGAAGCTCTGTCTGGAAGTTTTCCTCACAGCTACCTTTTTAAAATGAAAGCTTGCTATATTAGACTAAGTTTAGCTAATATGTGGAAGTCATAAATGCAATAAAAGGGAAGAGACAAAGAGGTTGTTCTGCACTAAAAGCAACCTTTGCCTGTTGTGATCCGTAATACAGTTTCCTTGCTAACTGAAAACACACTGCAAGCAGTGGTTTGTTCTATAATTGCGCTAAAAAGCCATGGAAAAACTTGATGCTCTTATCTGAATTAGATTTTGTCAAGTTAATTTTACTGAATAAGTGCATCTATTTAAATCAACAGAATATGAAAATGAAATATTCAGTGTGGTGGGAACTACTGAGATTGAAAGCCTTATTTGCTATTGAAAGTTTGATTGAAGTTTGCTGTCGTAGAGACCTGAATTCTTGCAATCATATTGCAGAGGCAGCATTGTAGGAAGGAATAAAACATCAGTGAGCTGATTAATGATACTATTTTTCCCTTTTTTTATTTCTTTTTTTTTTTTTTCCCCTTAATTAGAAACAGTACTTTGTACTAGGAACTTCATACTATACATAGGAACGTACGGGTCTTTTTATTCCTTTGCCAAACACAGCACGTATTATTTAAAAGTAGGGGGTAGTACAGATCTTTGAAAAGTAGGGGGAATGAAAAAGTATGGTGAGCTCAAGTTACTTGTTCTTTGTGCCAAAAAATGACTGCTCTGGCAGTTGTGGCTGCCTCTTTCTCGTATCACAGTTATAAGTTGAAGGAGCCAGTGGGGGAAATTATTGAGGGGGTAGGGGGTAGAACTGAATATAATCGAAGGGGGTGTGTGTGTTGGCATTTCTACAGTGCAGGGTAAGATCATAAGGAACAAATATGCAAGTGTGAGAAAGCCAGGCTTTTTTCTAGTTGTACTGCTAGTGGAAAAACCTATTTAACCTAGCCCTACCATTATTTTCCATCTCTCAGCAAGGTGGCAAGAAGGGGACTTGTCATTAACCCTATAGACGTATGTTTAAGTTGTTGTTAACAGATAACTATTTCATATTCTGACCTTGGGACTGACAATAACTTAAACTTTGTCTATATCGAAAGGGCTCGTGTTTTGGTGGCAGTACATATCCTTCTTGTTTGAAACTGAGGCTACTATCCTTACTGTTGGAAACTGAGGATATCTTTGCTTTGGGAATAGCATAAATTCATTTTAGTTTAAGGTAGGAGGCATTCCGCGTCTGTTGTGTGTGGGTGAGAACGTGCTGTGCAGTATTTGCTTAATTAAGAGAGGAAAGTTATTTTTTCAGGCTGCCAGAATGAGTGTCATGTTATTTGCTGACTTGCAAATGGCCATTTTGTCAAGTTTTTCGGTTTTAGTTAACTTTCTTTTCACTCTCTGCATAACCAGACAGTCAGTATATGTTACTATCTTTAGTTGGTTGTTATATAATCATTGTGGTGTTACTGGATATAATACAAATCTTGTATGAATCGTGCGTGATGTTATGCAGGAGCAGGTCATCTCTGCTATCTTCTCTTGCAATGTGCATGCAAACATTATGGTAATGTTTGTAATCATAAATGTCATTTATTCCTGAAAATATGTAAACATTGCCAGTGCAGTGTTTGCTGATTTTTCAGGTAATGTGTTGTGCTGTACAGTTTTTTCTAGTTTGTCAGCTGAAATAACAAGTTCAAAGGTACAGTACAGCTGGCTAACTGATATATTCTTTATTTATGAATAATTATCTCTGACATTTTTTGTTGTATCTGAACCATTAGTCTGAGTACACAAATTGGCATAATGAAAGCCATGGGTCAACTGATTACTTAATTGAAGGACATTGCCAAATTTGTTTTAACTTACTAGACAAAACGTTTATTTTTATTATAACAACATTTATTTGTTGTACTGAGCAGTGGCAATCAGTAGAACTTATCTGAGGAATGGGTTTAAATTTTTTTTTTTAACATAGTGGCATGCTTTGTTCATTCAGAATCACTTTACTCAAAAATCATTTGGACATAAGAGACATTTGGAAGTTAAAGTCTTGGGACTAAGGTCAAAATGAACTGGAATCTTTATCTTAACTCTGGTGTTTCTGATGACTGTATTTCATACTGATCTATTGTGATAATAACTGGGTTTTGTTTTGTTTGTATTTTTTCCTAAAATATAAAGGATGTTCTAGATACAAGGACTGCAGTTTAGATTTGAGGATTCAAAATAGGCAACAGGTAAGGGAATTTTTTATGTGCTCGTTTAAGTGCCTAATCGTGCAAACTGCTGAAAATACATACACCTCTCTTTCTAAATAAAATTATTTATATTTCAAACTCTATTTTTTTAAAAAAACCTGTATCCATTAAAGATAATTCTCATACCACTTCCTCACTTTTAAGAGTGTGCTAAAACACTGTAATCAAATCAGTCCTCTCAATGCTTGAAAGACTTGTCGTTCTTTCTTTGAATTATTCCTTTCTTCTAAGATGTGGGCCCTAAACCAGTGTTTGGTGATGGGTTCTGTCTGCACTTATGAAAGCCCCCCAGTTGAGGTGCTACAGCAAGTGATTCCCTTAGTCTTTCTTCCTTTAGTATTATAGTAGTTGGTTGTTTACTGACTGTTTTTCAAGCTTTACTGAGTCTTTTTTTTTCAGGGAAAAGCAAGCATAGCACCACCACTTGTTAAATGCTCACTTAGAATTTCTTATCCACAAGTGCAAGTTGCTCTTGCCCTTTGCAAAAGTCTGTACTTGTGACAAAGTTCCTTTGTGTTTGTGTGGAAACAGTGTAGTAAAAAATTATACTATGTTATGACATCCATCAGGTTTAGAGATAAACGTTTACCTTTTTTAGGAAGAGTTGCATGCATTTATTTAATTTGTTGAATGAAATAAGTAACTAAACGGCCTTTTCCTGTAGCAGTTACCTAAGACTGATTGCAGAGTAGCCTTGAGTCTTAAATCAGTTTGTGCTTTAAGATCATGCTTTTTGTATTGGGTTGCCATAAGATGATAATTAATTCACAGATGTTTAGTTCAAATCTTGGCAAAATAAAGTTCTTTGATGCTCATACTGTTCTCAGACAAATTGTGAAGAGGTGCCCAATACTTTTGTACTTTTTTCCTGGAAAGTCCATATATGTGTTTTCCTTCCCAACCTTCTTTTCTCAGTGTGTTTGGATTTGATAAATTTGTGTTACTTTACCTTGAACCTGTACTTTTAAATTTTGAAGTTCATTGCTACAATCTATGTCTATTCCTGCAGGGAAATAGAAAATCTAGTCTATTTGAAATACTGTGGTAATACCTTTTTGAGCAGGAGCATTTTAATTGAAATGTGCTTTTTAGTAACATTTATCCTTGTTAATAGTAGCGTTATGCTTGGTGGCACCAGAGTAAGTAGTTTATTTGTGTACCAATTAATTAATCTTGTGTTTCTAATCTTGTACTTCTATTTCTTGACTGGTTAGAATGAAGGAGAAATCCCTTCCAAGATCAGATCATTCTGTAAGAATTTCAGACAAGAGTTATATTTATGTTCATAAAATGCTTCATTTAGACTTCTTATTTCGACCATTGTCCACAGGAAATCTAGTCTGAATTTGTATAGGCTTGTGTCTGAGGTAGCATAAATGGCACCGGACCAGATAAAAAGGCTAGTGGAGCGAATTTTCTTCAGTTCACCTTCTTGCATGTTGGATTCTTTCAAGATTTGACAGAAGTTACCAGAAGCAGTCTGTATATATTGATCCACATGGTATTAAGTGAATCTTGGCACTTGAAGGTCTCATTTGATGAGTATCTTTGAAATATGAACGTGTGAAACGTACTGTGTTGGTTACAGTAATTTTTAATGCAACTTCTTAGGCATAATCTTAGATCTTACCACCAGAAACTGCTTATCAGGAATGTGTTGGCTTTAATCTGTAACAGTTATTCGAATTATGTAAGGTTATCATGCCCAGATTATAATAGCTCATGGGTTGTATGATTATGATTTTATGACTAAAAATAGCTTGAATTTGGGCAAAGTGTTACAGCTATAGAGAGGATAACACCTTGTTTTATTCTGTTTTTTTTGTTTTGTTTTGTTTTGGTTTTTTTTACAAAAAGGTATTTTACCCTACCTTTTTTCTTTTTAATGGAAATTAACAATGCAATGGGACACACAGAAGTGTAGGACTGACTCTGTATATAACCCATGCTGTGATCAAGTATGTAAATAGATTATGGTCTTCAGATGAAGTATTTTAGCTACTTCTACTTCCCTTTGGGAAGGGAAAGTATATTCTGTCCCCATGTTCCAGTTCCTTCATCACTCCACCAAATGGAACAAATGACTTGCCTGGTGAAACTTGAAGTAGACTTCCAAAGCCACTGTTCTGTCAGGGCGTTTATTATCCAATCACAAGCATGAGTTGACACTGAATTGAATTTCTGGAGGTGATTAGAAAGTGTCTTGGAGACTTGTTTTATCTGTAGAATGTGGAAATACAGAGTGTAAGGATAAGTGAAAAGATTCCGGATTCCTCTTCTGTAGCCTCCATTATTAGGTGTGACATTACTGTAAGATACATTTACTGGAGGAGTGAAGACAAGGGAAAAAACGAGCTGCTTTTACTTCTCCCCCAGATTCCTTAGCCACTTGTTCTTCCCATGATAAGTAACCTTTTTTCGAGTTAGTCATCCATTATCGCCATCTGCAGACATTGACAATTTTAGCATGCAAATGGAAAAAAAAATAATAAATTCAGCTCTTTCTCCTCCCAGCTTTAATCCAAAAACAAAGGAGTGAACCTTTTCCCCCTGAAATGACTTTTTCAAATGCTTGTATTATATGAGGAGATCTACACGTGGTAGATGCTGAGACAAAGTCTTTCAGATGCCCAGGATTTGCTGTGTGGAGATCACTGTGAGGCAGAGTGCTTTTTGTCCTTGTCAGCCGGACTTTTAATGATTCATATTTCTTGTGAAGGTATTTTATTAAGTCATGTTCTAAAGAATGGAGGGAGAGAGTGTCAGTGAAGATACCGTCTATTTAAACAACTATTACACTTTTGTTAGCCTTTGTAAGTTATTTTGATTGTCCCTGATGGCATAGTTCAAACCCCAAAAGCAGTTCTTGGTGAATTGCAGAGAGGAACCTAATTCAATCCTATAGATACTGCTAGCAGGCTGCAGAAGTTAACGTCTTGCACTGAAAGACCGTTTCTTCCCTTTTTACTGTACATGTCACACATCCATCTAGTGTTGGAAGTTTATTGTAGGAAGCAATAACGGTCTACAAAAGTACTTTTAAAAATTCCTGGGGGGAAAACTTAAGATATACCTGGAATGCAATTATTGTGATACACAGCAAAGGTAGTGTTTATTTATTTACTTATTTATTCCTTGTATGGACTGTCAGACCCTGTTTAGACTGAACCTTTTAAGAGAATATTTTCTTCCTAGTTTTTGAATACTGTGTATCAATGTGCCGCTTAAGATTTTTGTTGGTAACTGACATCTCTTTGCACTCTAATTACCAATTCTGCAACAATTCTGTAAGTTCGGTGGTGTTTTTAATGAGGGATACCTTTTCATATAGAATAAATAAAAGATTGACATAAAAAGCTTTAGCTGGTAGATGACCTGCCACTGCTTTCTTTGTAACTTGCTACTTTCTGATCTGCTTCTGTGAAT
Source organism: Tauraco erythrolophus (assembly GCF_009769465.1). NCBI lineage: Eukaryota > Metazoa > Chordata > Aves > Musophagiformes > Musophagidae > Tauraco > Tauraco erythrolophus. Next base: position 64,830,037 of record NC_141496.1, read on the forward strand.
TGAGAAAGTTCTGCAGTATATCATAGGATCATTATGTCCGTGTAAAATGCTGTTGTCAGTGCCTGACTCCTGACAGCATAAAAGCCATTTAGTTGTTATTTACCTGCTTTTGTACTAGTTTTCCACACAGATGCCTCTTTTACACCCCACAAAAAAAAAGTTGATCTACTGATCCGTTCTTCTACTGATTTTATTTTTCAAGTCTTTTACTTTGTTTCATCTGGCTCTTAGTGCTGTCTGCATGCTTGAAGTTGGCAAGAGTTAGCTGCTTAGCTGTTGGTGTTCTGTTTCAACTTCTTTATTTTCACCAACGGTCTTCCCTTACCTGTGAAAACTGACATCTGTGCCTTGTTTTAAGGGATTCTAAAGAGCTTTGTGCAAAGATCTAATTGCAGAGCATGTCTTCAGCTCGTTTATGGATGAAAAATAAACTATCTCAGAGGCTGTAGAATACCATTATTATGATGGGATAAGAAAGCCATTTAACTTTTGTACTGTTCAAAGGTGTGTTTTCTATACTTCTGCCTCTAGAGAGACAGACTCGAGCATGTGACAAAATGACTTTGCAGGGCTGGAAAGGGAAACTACTGTTCAGGAGGTAGTTAATTTCTCTTGTTGCTAGCTGGTATATGTGAAGCTTGTGTTCATGCTGCAGCAGGTGCCGAGTAAGTTGTAGAGGGGAAACTGGTAATTGCTTACTTTCTCTGAGATTTGGTTAAGTTGTTGGTATTTGGCAATTTAGAGAACATTTTCATGGCTACTCCTTATTAAAGTGTAAATCTTACTAAGCATAGGAAAGGAAATAAAGAATATAATTTTGAGAGATCTTACTAATGTATGCTGTAAGAACAGCACTTGAGAATTATGGCTGACAGGCAAGTTGGTGGATCTAGCTTTCATTCCACCTGCTTTTCTTCCTGAAGAGTTTCCCCTTTGTCTTCTGCTACTTTGAGCCTATACTGACATAAAGCTGCCTTCATCAGTGGTTTGTGCTAATATTCTATGCTGTCAAAACCAGCATCTGGTGGGTAAGGAATTTTTGGTTCAAGGTGGCCGTCTTCAGCAAGGGAGTTGGACAATTACAGCCAGTACTTTCAAAAACTGCAGAAATGAGGCTGTCAAATGTCTTAAAAAAGTGAAACTAGTCTCATGGTGAGATTTGTTGCCTTAATAATTTAGACCTTTCAGCTCCTACCTACTGCGAAGCAAATTTTCTCTGGTTTAAATGAAACAGCAAAAGTCGGGTCACAGGTCACAGTGAGGAATTCAGTTTTGTAAGTGCTGAATCCTCTCATGCTATTGTTTTGCACTGGCTTTTTCTGTCAAGAGTCCTTCTGCCTTAAACTAGTGTCATGTTGCACCATTGGGACTGACAAGATAATGACAAGATGCTCTGTCTTTTGGTCAGAGTTTGCAGAACTAGCTGTTAATAATGACTTTTATGCAGACTTTAGGATGATTGAATGGTATTCTATATGTTCTAGGAGGTTTTCTTTAACTGTGACACATTATTAGATTATGCAGTGAAAAAATGTCTTAACAGTTAAATTTTGGAAATCTTTCCTTACTGCAACATGGCCAGTGAAACATAAAAAAAACCCACAACCAACAAACCCAAAACCAAACAAACAAAACCCCCAAAAAGCCCGACAAAACAAAAAAAGATTTGATAACTGCAGGTATCTTTTCTGTGAAGTGTCATGTTTTTTGTGGAAGATAATGCATGTTTTCATATTACTAGACATTTACCTTCCTCCCTCTCTTCCTACGCACATGCAGAACACAAGTTTTCAAAGAATATTATCCTGTTGAGAATGTTGTGAAACTTTTTGAACTAGAAAGTTAGAACATTCTTAGATTGTTTGCAATGAGATTGGGTTGAAAAAGGATGGTTGTTTCAGTTCTTTAAAGACCAAAAAAAACCCCCGACCTCACCCTCCCACCCCCAAGAAAACACAAAAAACTGCAACTGTGGTCAGTTAGACAGGTAGTTGAGAATGCGAGCTTCTGCACTCTGACTTGAAAACATAGCACTTGCTTTACATGAGCAATTTGAGGAAATTTGAGAGATACCAGGCTCATGTCATTGTAGTGATTTCATTCAGCCTGCAAAAAGTGTGAGGTGGAAACTTTTTCTTTTATGCAATGTGACTGATCCCCAACACAAACATCTTAAGATGAGTTCAGAATGTAACAGCCTATGAGAAACATGGCTGATGAAATGTGGTTATGAATGTCTTCTGTGTTTTGGTAAGATACTTTCGAACCTCTTTGCTGTCTGCTGCTTCTAATGGATAAAGTTACTGTACTTAATTGTTGAAAAGCTGGAAAGGCAGAAAACTGCCAAGATGGCTGGGTTAGAATATCAGTAGTTTAGGGCTGCTTTCTATACACTTTTTCTGTTTTAGTGTGGTAAGGGTGGTATGGTCAGCATGTCAAAATAAGTCAAGAGCTGAAAAAGCTAGAGTTACTGCACTGGAGGAATGTTGTTTGTGCTTGTTGCATTAGTGTAGGTTTTTTCCCTGTCTTTATAGTCTATTTCATTAGAAATGGGAAAGAACTGAAAAAAAGCACACAGTAAGCTAGATTACATTTCATTGTTAAATTTTCTCTTTCTTCCAGGAAAATACCTTTTGTTTCCTTCTTCCTTTGTTCAAACTACTATTTTTCACTTGCCTTTCTATTCCCTGTTGAATATTGCCATGTCTTTCCTAATTCCTCTCAACTATTTGTTCCACTACAAGAATACGTGCCTTTGTCACTCCAATGCTAGTCTTCATTTTACATGCTGTTTATATTGAAGCCTGTTTCTTGATTGGTTTGAGTGCGGTTATGTGGGCACAGCAGGAGAAAGGAGAGTTCTGCTGAGTACTCTTACTTTGTCCAGGTTGCTGTTTGCTTTTGTAGGGTTGACAAGTGCTTATTCTTTGCCCTTGATTCTGCAGAGGCCAAATGTCCCTGAGGGTTATTTGCGCAGCTGTGGAATAGAGGGCCTCACAGAGTCTTAGCAAGTTCAGCTGCTCTGTTCCTGGTCGATGGAAATGCATTTTGGGCCTTCAGCATTGCAGCTGGCTGTCCACTGTCCTTCAAGGGAAGTTCGTCATGTGTAATGGATGATGCTTGAATGAAAGACTCACCATGAGAAGCATGTGTGCTGCATGAGGCCCATAGGGCTGACACTAAAGAAGGATCTGCTAGAATAGGAGGCAATGCTGCTTCATGACAAGTGCACCCTCTCTTATAAGGGATGATTTTTCTCCTGGTATTTTAGTATGGCTATCACTGGTAGAAGGGGAGGGAGAGAGGAGGATTGCAAACAAGCGGCAGTATAGCTTGGCTTAAAGTTAGGTGACATAATTCAGGATAGGAGCTTCATGGTAGGATTTGAAAAGTTCTATTCTAGTGTGGAGATCAAAGTAGTTTTTCACAATATGTTTTATTTTGTAAGGCGTTAAAACTGAAATTGATACATGAAGTACTGTAGATTTCTCCCTGCAAGCACCTGAAAAGATAGGATTCATAGATTCATAGATTTCTAGGTTGGAAAAGACCTTAGAGATCATCCAGTCCAACCGTCCCTAATTCCCATTAAACCATATCCTTAAGTAGTTCATCCACCCTATTCTTGAACACATCCAGAGATGGGGACTCAACCACCTCCCTGGGCAGCCTATTCCAGTGGCTGACAACCCTTTCAGAGAAGAAATACTTTCTAACATCCAACCTGAATCTCCCCTGACTAAGCTTATACCCATTTCCTCTTGTTCTATCACCCATCACTAATGTAAAGAGCCCTTCCCCCACCTCCCCACCATCCCTCCTCAAGTATTTGTAGGCTATAATCAGATTTCCCCTCAGCCTCCTCTTCTGCAGGCTAAACAGCCCCAACTCCCTCAGCCACTCCCCATAAGTTTTATTTTCCAGCCCCTTGACCAGTTTAGTCGCCCTTCTTTGGACTCGCTCCAGGAGCTCAATATCCCTGTTAAAGCGAGGGGCCCAAAACTGGACACAATATTCCAGGTGTGGACTCACCAGTGCCAAGTACAGGGGCAGGATCACTTCCCTATTCCTGCTGGTTACACTATTCGTGATACATGCTAGTATCCCATTGGCCTTTTTGGCCACCTGGGCACACTGCTGGCTCATATCAAGCCGGTAGTCAACCAACACCCCCAGGTCCTTCTCCGCCAGGCAGCTCTCCAGCCACTCTTCCCCGAGCCTATAGCGATGCTTGAGGTTTTTATACCCCAAGTGAAGGACTCTGCACTTGGCTTTATTAAAGCTCATGCCATTGGCCTCAGCCCAACGATCCAGTCTGTTCAAATCCCTCTGAAGGGCCTCCCTACCCTCGAGCAGATCGACACAGCCTCCCAGCTTGGTGTCATCCGCAAATTTACTGAGGGTGCATTCAATCCCCTCATCCAGGTAATTGGCTACTTCAGATATTGCTCTCTGCTGTTATAGGCATACTGAACTAAATAATTTTGTTTTTAAAATACTTAAGTTCCTTATATTTCATTTATGCTAAAGATTCTACTCGGCAAAGAAGTGGAAATGAGAATTGTCTCACTGAAAGCTTGGAACTTTTGGCTTTAGTCTGTTCAACCTAGGACTAGTATGCTTTAGTAGTTTACTTGACACAGTCCAAAGTATTTAGTGAAGAAAAGTCAGGTGTTACTATGTTGTCTTCAAACATTAAAACTGTTGTGTTCCTGTTTATTAAGAGGAATCAAGCCTTTTGCAGGTAAAATGGTGTTGAATTTGATTGGATTGTCTTCACTTGTACAGTCAGTTTTATCAGTAAGAAGTAAAAGTGTACTGATATGGATTTTTATCACCTGATGAGGTTTTCTGTGCTTCGGAGCATTTGGGCAAATATGTAATTTGTCTTAGCGTAGTTTTGGACTGAGTCATCTCTTTGAACAGGCTGAGCGTGTGCTCAGAGTAGTGTATTTGTTCCAGGAAAGGGGCAGATGTGCATGGTAGAGCGAGAACTGCGGAATAGAAATGCAGTAGACTAGAACTGGGTTGGAACAGCCTGTTGCCTGAGTTCTTGACGAAGCTAGTGGAACTCAAGATGCAGGTATGCTAGACTTCACAACTTGTTTTGGCACCCTCAGATTCTTCATATTACGCTTAGCTGGGCAGTGTTGGAAATCCAGAAGTTAGTGAGGACTAGTCAAGAAAACCGGCTCTGTATTGGTATTGCTCAGGCTTTGTCATAAACGGTGTCAGTGCAGGTGATCTGAGTATCTCCCTCTCTCCTGTCCTCTCCTATTGTACTTGAGGTCTTAAAGCAATGACAAGTAGTTGCAGCAGGTGTTTCCTACAAAACATTTAAAATCGTCGCTGTGAAAACAGATTCTGTTTCATGTGTGTTACCATCTAGTTAGAGGAAAGTTGTATGAAAGTATGTAATAAAGCCAGAGTTTTCTGCTATTTATACTCGTGGTACTTTGTATTCTCTAAACATAAAGTTCTTGCAGAATACTGTGTGCTGTAAAATTAGCAGTGGTGTCTAAATTTGATACAATGCTTAAAACCTGTACAGTGTTAATTTTTAAAAGCAGTTGGATTTATACTAGTGAAGACTCTAAACGCTAACTTTCTCTTAAAGTCACAATGTCTCACAGTGCAAAATCCTTCATATTGATGGAAGTGAAATGTTCTTAAAGATAATGAGGGGAGATTGCTTTGATACTTGAGAAATATATTACAGTAGTGAAATAAAGTAGTAAATTTTTAGATGGTGTACCCAGCTTTTTGCACATATATTGACAAAGCTATTAGAGTAAATTTCAGAGGTTATGAATATTTTTGCTGCTGGCAGTGATTGACAAATGTAGCTTTATTCCAGCTGTTAATGGGCTGATGTATTATTGAAATGATTGTATGTCTCCTTGTTGAGAAAAAGGAAGCTTTTAATAGCACATTCTACCGTATTTTTAACAAGGAGAAATCTTGCAGTCTTTGGCACACACAAACCTCTGGTGCTTTTGCTCTGTTTTCACACCTGCAGCTCCCAGCTCAGATGGTCCTGATTTTGTATTGCATTCTTGAGTCCCTTCCTCAATGTTTTAACTTTAGTGATTGTATTTTTTTTGAGAGAGAAAGAGGGGAAAAAAAGAGGGAAAATGTGTTCGAAACTGAAGTTGCAAGTCGACGTAAGAATTAAGGCAATCAAATACTGGAAAATATGGAGGACTGAACAGGTAGAAAGAAAAAAAACCTTTCTGCTCTATTGATTAAAATCCAGCTATGTAATTCGATACTAAATAAACAATGCTAACTATCAGTTTTTGGTTTTTTTTCAACATTTGCAGTGGGTTGAAAAGCCAGGATTGTGTCTGGTGTAAGAAAGCTGCAGCAGCAACAGTTCAAAGGAGACTAAATAACTGTTACATTGTTGCTTCAATTTATATCAGAACGAGCTGAATGTTAGAACTGTAGGAGAAGTGTGAGCAGAGTGCGTCTTAAAACGCTCCTTGGGTTTCAAGAACAGAAGAAGAAGGATTTTGCAAGGCTCCTTTTCATTTGATTTGTATGTTTCATGGGTAGCTAACTTTATGTAAGTTACTGTGTGTATGTTTCAATCCAGGAAGAGTACAGAACACCTAGTAAGGGTTTGCAAGGTATGGGGCAATTCTAGCAACATTAGCTTATCTTCTGTCAGCAGCACAGAGGCAATTATTGACGAGTCTGTGAAGTTGAAAGCTTTGATCCTGAAATTTTTTAACCAAAGGCATGAATATGTAATTTTTCAGATCCTTTCAAATCACAGAATCACAGAATGTTAGGGATTGGAAGGGACCTCAAAGGATCATCTAGTCCAATCCCCCTGCCGGAGCAGGACCACCTAGATCAGATCACACAAGAACATGTCCAGGCAGGTTTTGAACATCTTCAGAGAAGAAGACTCCACAACCTCTCTGGGCAGCCCGTTCCAGTGTTCTGTTACCCTTACTGGGAAGAAGTTCTTCCTCATCTTTAAGCAGAACCTCCTGTGTTCCAGCTTATATCCATTTCCCCTTGTCCTATCATTGGATGCCAGTGAGAAGAGCCTGGCTCCATCCTCATGACAGTCACCCTTTACATATTTATAAACATTAATGAGGTCCCCTCTAATTCTCCTTTTCTCCAAGCTAAAGAGACCCAGCTCCCTCAGCCTTTCCTCATAAGGGAGATGCTCCACTCCCTTAATCATCTTTGTGGCCCTGCACTGGACTCTCTCAAGCAGTTCCTTGTCCTTCTTGAACTGAGAGGCCCAGAACTGGACACAATATTCCAGACGCGGCCTCACCAGGGCAGAATAGAAGGGGAGGAGAACCTCTCTTGACCTACTAACCACACCCCTTCTAATACACCCCAGGATGCCATTGGCCTTCTTGGCCACAAGGGCACATTGCTGGCTTATGGTCATCCTGCTGTCCACCAGGACCCCCAGGTCCCTTTCCCCTGTGCTGCTCCCCTACAGTTCAGTCCCCAACTTGTATTGGTATAGAATCATAGAATCATAGAATGGTTAGGGCTGGAAGGGACCTTCAAAGGTCATCTAGTCCAACCCCCCTGCAAGGAACAGGGATATCTCCAACTAGATCAGGTTGCTCAGGGCCTCGTCCAACCTGGCCTTGAACATCTTCAGGGATGGAGCATCCACCACGTCTCTGGGCAACCTGTTCCAGTGTTCTACAACTCTCATGGTAAAAAATTTTTTCCTAATATCCAATCTGAATCTACCTCCCTCTATTTTAAAACCATTACCCCTTGTCCTATCACAACTGGCCCTCCTGAATAGCCTCTCCCCATCTTTCCTGTAGGCCCCCTTGAGGTACTGGAAGACCGCTATAAGGTCACCCCGGAGCCTCCTCTTCTCCAGGCTGAACAGCCCCAACTCTTTCAGCCTGTCCTCATAGGAAAGGTGCTCCAGCCCTCTTATCATCTTCGTGGCCCTCCTCTGGACCCTCTCCAACTGGTCCATGTCCTTCTTATGTTGGGGGCTCCAGAAGTGGACGCAGTACTCCAGGTGAGGTCTCACGAGGGCAGAGTAGAGGGGAAGAATCACCTCTCTCGACCTGCTGGCCACGCTCCTCTTGATGCAGCCCAGGACGCGGTTGGCCTTCTGGGCCGCAAGAGCACATTGCCGGCTCATATTGAGCTTCTCGTCCACCAGTACTCCCAAGTCCTTCTCCTCAGGGCTGCTCTCGATCCATTCTCCGCCCAGTCTGTATTTGTGCCTGGGATTGCCACGACCCAGATGTAGGACCTTGCATTTGGCCTGGTTGAACTTCATGAGGTTGGTACATGGGGTTGTTCTTACCCAGAACAAGACTCTACACTTGCCCTTGTTGTATTTCATTAAATTTCCCCCCGCCCAACTCTCCAGCCTGTCCAGATCTCTCTGAATGGCAGCACAGCCTTCAGGTGTGTCAGCCACTCCTCCCAGTTTAGTGTCATCAGCAAACTTGCTGACCATGTGCTCTATTCCCTCATCCAAATCATCGATTAATATGTTGAACAATACTGGTCCCAGTACCGACCCTTGAGGAGCTCCACTGGATACAGGCCTCCAACTGGACTCTGTCCCATTGACCACTACTCTCTGGCTTCTATCCTTCAGCCAGTTCACAATCCACCTCACTAGCCAATCATCCAGACCACACTTCCTCAGTTTAGCTGTGAGGATGCCGTGGGAGACTGTGTCAAATGCTTTACTGAAGTCAAGATAGACCACATCCACTGCTCTACCATCATCCACCCATTGGGTGATGTCCTCATAAAAGGCTATCAGGTTTGTCAAGCACGACTTCCCCTTAGTGAAGCCATGTTGACTGCCCCTAATGACCCTCTTATCCTTGATATGCCTAGAGACAGCACCAAGGATAAGTTGTTCCATCATCTTTCCTGGGCTGGAGGTGAGGCTGACTGGTCTATAGTTACCTGGGTCTTCCTTCTTGCCCTTTTTGAAGACTGGAGTGACATTTGCTTTCCTCCAGTCCTCAGGCACCTCTCCCGTTCCCCATGATTTAGGAAAGATGGTGGCGAGTGGCCTGGCAATGACATCCGCCAGCTCCCTCAGCACCCGCGGGTGCATCCCATCAGGACCCATGGACTTATGGATGACCAGGTTGCTTAACTAGTCCCTAACCAAGTCCTCATCAACCAGGGTAGACTCCTCCTCTATCCTGATTTCCTCAGGAGCCTCAGGGTTCCAGGGCTCATCAGGATAGCCTCCAGCAGCATAGACTGGGGCAAAGAAGGCATTCAGTAACTCTGCCTTCTTCTTATCCTCTGTCACCAGGGCACCCTCCTCATTCACCAGTGGGCCTACATTGCGTCTAGTGTTAGTTTTATCTGCAGTATATTTGAAGAAGCCCTTTCTGTTGTCCTTAACCTTTCTTGCAAGGTTTAATTCCAAGGAGGTCTTAGCTTTCCTAGTTGCCTCCCTACATCCTCTGACAGCAGACCTATATTCCTCCCAAGTGGCCTGCCCCTCCTTCCATGATCTGTACACTCTCTTTTTCCACTTGAGTTTGCCCAACAGTTCCCCATTTAACCATCCAGGTCTCTTGGTGCCCTTTCTTGACTTTCTGCCTGTTGGGATGCACCGGTCTTGAGCTCAGAAGAAGAGGTCCTTGAAGGCTAACCAACTATCTTGGGCCCCTTTACCTTCCAGTATTCTGTCCCGTGGGATTTCTCCTAGTCATTGTTTGAAAAGATCAAAGTTGGCTCTACTGAAGTCCAGGGTTCTAGTTCTGCTAGGTATTCTCTTCCTGCCGCATGAGATCCTGAACTCCACCATTTCATGGTCACTACAACCAAGGCTACCCTCGACCTTCAGTGTTTCAACCAGACCCTCCTTATTAGTGAGAACAAGATCCAGCAGCGCTCCTCTCCTAGTAGACTCATCCACCGTTTGCATCAGGAAGTTATCATCAATGCACTGAAGAAACCTTCTGGACTGTGGGTGGCTGGCTGAGTAGGCCTTCCAGCAGCTATCAGGATAGTTGAAGTCCCCCATGACAACCAGGGCCTGCATTTGCAAGACCGCTGTCAGCTGCCTGTAGAAGGCCTCATCAACCTCCTCATCCTGATCGGTGGTCTGTAATAGACACCAATAACAGTATCACACATGCCAGATTGTCCTTTAATTCGCACCCACAAGCTCTCAACTTGCTCCTGATCTGCCCCTGGACAGAACTCGATGCACCCTAGTTGCTCCCTCACGTAAAGAGCAACTCCACCACCTCGCCTTGCTGGCTTATTTTTCCTAAAGAGGACATAGCCATCTATGACCAGATTCCAGTCCTGCGAGCTGTCCCACCAAGTCTCAGCAATTGCTACCAGATCATAACCCCCTGATCGAACACAGATTTCTAACTCCTCCTGTTTGTTCCCCATGCTGCATGTACTGGTGTACGGGTATTTCAGAGAGCCAGCTGAGCACACCGATTCCACCCTGGGGGGGTGGGAGGCCTTATTCCCTGAGCCTGGTGTACTGAGTCTAGTTATATCCCCCTCCCCCTTCAAACCTAGTTTAAAGCCCTCTTGATGAGCCCCGCCAGCTCATGAGCCCGAATCCTTTTCCCCTTTTGAGACAGCTGAAATCCAACAGTTGCCATCAGACCCAGTTCTATGAAAGCCTCCCTGTGATCAAAGCAACCAAATTTCTGTCGGTGGCACCAGCCTCTGAGCCATCTGTTAATCAAGCGTGTTTTCCTGTTCCTATCTGTATTCTTTCCTGCCACTAAAGGGATTGAGGAAAACACTACCTGCACTCCTGACCCTTCAACCAATCGCCCCAATGCCCTGAAGTCCCTTTTGATGGCTTTTGGACCTCTCTCTGCTACCTCATCAGTTCCGACCTGCATGACCAGTAATGGATAATAATCAGAGGGCTGTACCAGATCAGGGAGTTTCCTAGTGACATCCCTGACCCGGGCCCCAGGGAGGCAGCAGACTTCCCTGTGGGTTGGATCCAGTCAACATATTGGCCCCTCTGTTCCTTTCAGAAGGGAATCACCTATGACCATCACCCTCCTTCTTTTTTTAATAGAGGCAGTCAGAATGCGTGGGGCAGACTGTCTCACCTTAGGCAACCCCCTGGGAGGGCCCTCATCTATATTTTCCTCTTCTGATGAGGTTTTAATGCTGACAGCAGTCCGACTAGGCTTTGGTGTCACCTCCAAGCAGGGAGAACCATCATCCTCACTGTTATCCAGTTCCCCTTGCAGAGCACTGTACCTGTTATGCAAGGACCCCTGGGGGGGGTGGGGGAATTGCCAGGCAGTTACGCTTGCCACGCCGAGCAGGGACTTTGTGCCATTGCCCCCTGTCCCCTAATTCCTCACATTCCCTGATCCCTTTTAACCTCTCCACTTCTTTCAGCTCTGCCACAACCAGATTATGGAAGCTGTCAATTACAATCTTTACGGGTTTTTTTTGGATTAATTAACCATCAAGGTCTGTAATCTGGGTTTAAACTATGTGGGGATGTTAGAAAGAAAAGAGATTGATGGTAAAACTGGGAAGAGGTCTTTAAGTGCCAAAGTTCTTGAAGTCTTTAAAAATACTATAAAAATACGGCGTTATCTCAGGAGTGACCTTCGTTTGAACTTGACCTGGACCTTCAGTTGAACTGTAGCACCTTCCCACTTCTTACCTGCTACTTCCTGTTTCTCACTGCAGATTTCCATTTTGACAGCTACAGTTTTACCAGACTGCTGCTGTGTCTGAACCAATAAGTGGAGTCAAGTGACTGAAAACCTGAATTTTTAAAGGCCTTTTGCTAAATACCACAAGGAGTTGTCTGTAGTTCCTGTGCGAAGGTTCTTTATCCTCTCTTTTTCAAAAACAGGCAATATTTGCATGAGAATGGGAAAATTGTTGTTTCCGATAGAGATCTGTAACCGCTTCAGATAAAAGATAAAAATCCTAGTACTCAGATTACCATACAGTTACTCACTAGGGATACACTTTCTCCTTGTCTTTGTTAATAAGTGGTTGGTGTCTGGGTTTGTAGAATCATCTATGATGTTTTGTGTAACTAGATGTTTTCATTGTACCTAGGATTAGGATTTTTCAACAGTGGAAGTTAAAATGTATGTATGTACGGGGAAGGAGGAAACTTAAAAGTGTTTTAGGAGTTGATGGCACGGGTCCACAAGGCTTCTTGCTTCTCTGTGGTGAGCTGTTCAAGTGCTTGTTACTTTGCATGGATTCATAGAGCAACCAGTGCAAATGTACACTGTCACTTCAAATGATAACTAAAAGTCATGTGGTATCTTGAGTTGCTCATCTGTTCTGCAGACGACATAGTAATGAATTACAGTCTGTTTCAGCTGTGGTTGAGTTTTAGATTGCTTTCTCTGAAGTGCATGGATATTAAAGATTCAAAAAAGCAATGTGGGTTCAGATAGTAAATCTCACTGAAAGTTTGGTTTTAAAGGACTTTGCACTTCATGAGATTCAAGGCTGATTTTGACTGACTTAATTACTGGAAATCAAGGATCTCTTTGTCTCTTTCTGATTCATGTGTACTTGTATGGGGTTTGTGTGATGGGGTTTTGGTAGTGGGGGAGGGGCTACAAGGGTGACTTCTGTCGGAAGTTTATAGAAGCTTTTCCGGCTGCAATCAGTGACAGTGGTACTGCCTCAGGGATAACATATTTAAAAAGAGAACAAAAAACCTGCAGGTGAAATCTGCAGTGGAAAGAGGGAGGAAGTGGAGGCCTCGCCACAAACCTCTTGCTGGAGTGGCTGTCTGCGCTGGGCCACCACCCTTCACCTGGCGATGGCAGGGCACCTGGCAGGCCCATACGCTGCAGTGGGGTAAGAGGAGTGAGATGTGAGAGAAACAGCTACGCAGACACCAATGTCCGTGCAGAGGGAGGGGGAGGAGGTGTGCCAGAGCTGATTCCCCTGCAGCCCGTGGTGAGACAGCAGGTGGCCCCCCTGCTGCCTGTGGAGATTAATGGTGGAGCAGAGATCCACTCGCAGCCCGTGGAGGACCCCACGCTGGAGCAGGTCATTGCACCCAAAGAAGGTCGTGACTCCGTGGGAAGCCTGAGCTGGCAATTGAAGGTGGAGCAGTCTGTGAAGAACTGCAGCCATGGAGGACCCCATGCTGCAGCAGGTGGCTGCGCTGAAGAAGGCCATGACTCTGTGGGAAGCCTGTGCTGTAGCAGTCTGTTCCTGAAGGACTGCACCCTGTGGGAGGGACTCAGTGCTGGAGTAGTTCATGAAGAGCTGCAGCCCATGGGAAGGACCCATGTCAGAGAAGTTCATGGAGGACTATCTCCTATGGGAGGGACGCCAGGCTGGAGGAAGGGAACAGTGTGAGAAGTCCTCCCCTTGAAGAGGAAAGAGCAGCAGAATCAATGTATGATGAACTGACCGCAGCCCCCAGCCCGTTCCCCTGCACTGCTGTGGGGAAGGAGGTAGAGAAATGGTGAGCAAAGCTGAGCCCAGGAACAAGGGAAAGATGGGGGAAGATTTTTTTAAGATTTGATTTTATTTCTTATTATCCTACTCTGATTTGATTGTCAAAGAATTAAATTGATTTTTCCCCGAATCAAATCTATTTTGCCCATGACCATAATTGGCGAGTGATCCCTCTCTGTCCCAACCCTCAAACCTTGTATTTTCTTCCTCCTCATCGCACCAGGAAGGAGGAGTGAGCACGTGGCTGCATGGTGCTTAGTTGCTCTCTGGGCCTAAGTCAAGACAGTACTGGATTGAAACAAAGTGCTTTTTTAACGGTGTGTAGTTTCTGTCTGTAAATGGATGAATTTACCTCCTCTGAATGAGGAGGATGTTGGGACATAATCGTCCAATGTATAACAAATGTGTCTGTGACACTTTGTCAAGACTTAATGAGATAGTACTCCTGCCTCTGGAAGTGATTTTGATTTCTTATAATAAGCTGGATTTTATTTATAGAAGATTTCAGTGGTATTCGTTAATGAGACGAAGGTCAGTCCTGAGATAACGCCATATTTTTATAGTATTTTTAAAGACTTCAAGAACTTTGGCACTTTTAAGACCTCTTCCCGGTTTTATCAGTGAATGTAATCCATGTTGATAGGAGATTATCTTGTACCTTCAGCACTAAACAAAGGAAATTGCAGAATGTGAAGAGTGATTTGAATGTAATTAAACTAGTGATTCTTTGTCAGAAATGGAAAATTGGATTAGTAGGAGCAAATCTGTCCCGTCAGACGCTGTTTTTATCGAGGCTGTCTTGCAGAAGATTTTAACTTCTACATCCCAATATTTGTTAGTCTGCTCTTAGGACTGTGTCAGGACCCCACCATAAAAAACTTATGATTTGAAAAACTGTCTTTTAATTGGAAGAAGTGTCTGGAATGCGCTTTACTGAAGAGTTTTGAAGGATGTGGTTTCACAGCCTGTGGAGCCAAGGTAATGGCTTGCTGCTGCCAAACGAAGTTCAGTTTTCACTGTGCAGTGCATCCTCTTCCCTTGAGCGTTCTCAAGTTCTTCTTCAGCCTTCCTGTGAATAAGTGAATTCATCAGTCCAGCAGAAGAGTGTCCACAGATTTATGAGTCAAAGCATCCCTAAGCCTTGAAACAGCACTACCTGTGTGGAAGATGCTGTTTTAATGAAACTCTGTTAAGAGCTACCTTGAACAGTGTAGTGATGAAATTCTAAAGTTCTGCTGATCAAGGCAGCTATATGACAGATAAGGAAAAATGTTTTCTACTTCAAATCGGCAACAGTATTTTTCCTTGTGAGAATCTTTACTGACAATGTAATCTAGAAAAGCTTTTCTAAACAAAAGTTTCGTTAACTAAACTTTATTTTAATTGTATGCCTTACCAATCTATATGAAAGAACTTTTGTGCACGTACAGGTAGTATACAATAAACCAGAAATACAGTGGTAGGTCCATCTGATTAAAAAAGATTCATCAAAATTAAAAAAAAAATAGTTGTGTTGATTTTAGGTTGATTTTTGTTGTTGTTGCGTTGTGTTTTAGAGCTTTCAGACCATTAAACCACCTTTTCTGATTGGATTATATTACAAATGGGAAGATTTCTTTACATTATCCAATATTAAATGAAACATCTGCTTTGAGACAGTGTAATTCCCATTTTCCCGTGTTATTTCTTCTCTGATCATGCTGCAGCTGCTTATGCTCTGCCAGAATGAAAAGCAAATGGCTTACATCACCATAACACGATTTCAGAGTGTTGTTAGTTATGTTGAATGCTTGCTGTTACTATTTGCATACTTCTGTAACTCTCAAGACCAGAGAAAGCAACTGTGTGACAATGGTTTTGTGGAGGTTAAACTACTGGTAAAGTACAGCTTAAATGCAAACCTGTAGAGGTTTGCGCATCAGAGTGAAGTGAGTTTTAAAAACTCTGCCATCTCCTTAGCAGATGAGTGCAAAAGTTATGAAAGATAATTTTCTTGTCCTGTGATTCTTTCTATTTAATACTTCTTTTTTTTTTTTCCCCCTGAGATGGTCCTCAGTCTGTTGGGGGTGTGTAAAAGGAGGGCATAAAATTTCATCCTAACTTTCTCTAAATGAGCTTAATATTATTGTAATAACTGAGACAGTAGTTAAGTACCACATCTCTAGCTCAGTGATATTTAGCACAAGCAAAGCAACCAAAACCGGTGCAAGACACTGAGTTTTAAAAGAGTTTTGACATTTCCAAAACCTTTTTGTCTTGCTCTTTCTCTTCCCCCTGCTTTTCTGCTGCCGACTCCTACTCTGCCCACTACATTATTGCTTCAGGGGTTAAAAGGAGGGAGGGAGTGGGAAGGCTGGACTGAAGATGAGATGATCTTGTTTCCTTTAGCAGCTGGTGCTGCAGGTACAATGAAACTTAAAATTTTCATGCTGTTGCAGTAGGGCCACCCCCATATGCTCTCAGTCTGCAAGTCCCCAGAGACACTGCTGCTCATTGCAGATCTTTTGTGAGAGACACTGTTCCTCCAAAGATGAAGAACTTCATTACTGGTTCTGAATTGCGGAGTTCTGATCCCTGTGGCGGAATCTGGTGCTAATCTCTTGCCTCTGAAATTTGACTGACTAGCTAGGTGCCTCCTAGTGACCGATGTAGAAAAAGTCGATTAACTCTGTTCTGTCTTAAATGATAGACATTCACAGTACTAAATGTCCCTGTATTTTTGTGGGAGTATGTTCACTGCTGGTTTAAATGACCATTCAAGAAACCTGGCAAAGTTCAATTTTTTTTTTTTTTCTTTCTGAGATTTACAAGCTAGCTTTATGATATTAGTGCACATGAGACCAATAGAATTCAGGAACCCTGACTGTGGTATGCTGCTTTTGAGGTGGCTGCTTTATTGGAGGAAAAAAACCCAAACCACCATATAAACAAAACAACCTCCTAATGTCTTAATACACTTCAAGAAAACAATAGAAAACTAATTATGAACACTCTTAAAGTACTCTAAGAGTTGGATTAATCTTGTTTTTTGTACTTTTTTGACTACTTACATGAATGCATTATTTTTATTATTAATGTTTCTTTCTCTAGGATGAGTGCTTTTGCCAATGGTGAGCGTTTTCTGTTTTTTTAAGTTTGTATGTTTTAATTCCACATTCCTTTTTCTTTTGTAACATAGCAGCAGTCTTTTGGATTAGTTCAAATGACTTCTAAGTATTGAACTTCAAGTAACACATCATTATACAATGAAATCTGTGTTGAAATCTGTAAGCTCAGGATAGATCACCATAACTGCACTTAAGGTAGCTTTTCAAGTCAATGTGCTGATTGAAAGAAAACTGAAAGTATCTGTAAAAAAAGTCTTATATCATGTATGCTTTTATGTTCCTAACCATATTTTATTTCTGATAAGAGATACCTGCCATCTGTTGCCACTTGAAAAGCCTCCTAATGCTGAGTTACAAGAATGTGATCTCTTCCATAATTACACTTGCCAATGTGTCTTTGGTTGATGTAATACATATTTATTCCTTGCCTGACTCTGCACGAAGAGTTAAGGCAGTGGAAAGACTGGTGGAGGAAGGATATGGGGAATAACATGCTGAGACTGACAGTTGTGATTGTAGGTGGGAAGCAGTCAAGTAAGTAGGCCAGGTTGCATTTAGTACGTATATACATTTTCCTTGCTTTAAAAATCTGCTGTTTTCTTCTTTTTGCTCTTATTGCTTGTCTTCCTAAACACAACCTTTTAAAATGCCAGCTCTGATTTAGTATTGATGCTTTATGCATATTCATAAAAGGCAATTTTCAATCATCATTGCTTCCAGTCAGGAAAACCTTAGTTTTGCATTTCTCTGCACTATGTTTGCGTTCACCTTCGGAAGCGAAGGGATCTAATGCCAAAATCTGTCTCCAGCTTGATCGAGCAGGGTGCTTAATTTCTATGCTCTTTTGAATTCTCATTTGTACATTTTAAATGTGCTTTCATTGTCCTTCCTTATATATACTCCTGCAACAAAACTCTGTAGTGGGCTTCTACCAGAAAGATTTAAGGAGGCTACAGGTGGTCTTTACAAGGGAGGAATTAGTAATGGATGTACTGCAAATCAGAAAGTTGAAGGCATGACGTAGTTTGTGTTTGTTGATCTGCAGTTGGCATACAGAGAAGGAAAATGACATTATCATCTTCCCGAGTTTGCTGTGACCTTGCTGTATCAGGGGCTTCGTCTTAGAAAAACAATAAAAGCCTGAAATATTGTCTGGATCATTTAGTTAACTTTGCTAATGTCTCCACTATCTAATACTCTCTTTAGGTAAGTGAACACGGTTCCCAATTACCTACATTAACTGAAGTGTAAGGCTATTAAAGATGTTCATCAACGTTTTTTCTGAAGTCCTCCTAAACTTAACTCTTAGATAGTTTATGCATGTATTTTCTTTCCATCATGTATTTTTAGCTTAAATAACAGTTTCGGCTTTCTTTTCATCTTACAAGTAGCAATCATAGTACTCTCTCGGACAAGGATGTGATGGATGTGATAGGTGAATGAATATAGGAGTTTTTTTTCATTGACTCTCTGTGTTCTTCCAATTGCGATAACCTTTCCTGATACTTGGTCCAGTTTCATGCCATTTTTCCTTAATGTGTTCAACTAGAATTGAACATTATTTGAGTAGATGGCTTACAAAATTGAACTGACCATGGCCTGTGGCTGTTGAAATTGATCTATGGCACATTCTGGGCTAATGTATACTTGACTATGGCTGCAGTAAGTATTGGTAATGTTTGAAACTTGTGCTTTCACATGTTTGGATGGAAGGCACTGAATATGAGAGATTTTAAATTACTGAGTCATGGTGACTATCAGTTCAGATCTACTGTGAGTCTGATAAAACTCAGCATTTACTGAAAATGAAGTGTGAGTCTCAATACAGGGATGATGTCCATCTTCTTTGCAGTGTTCTGTTACGCTAATAGGTAGGCAAAGGCGTAGATCAGTTTTTAAAGTACAGTAAAATACTGTATATTACAGCTCTCTAGTCTTTTGCCTTTTTACTGAAAAACGTGTTTATTGTTTTTAGTTGATTTTATTAAAGGAGTAACATTTACTTGATTTCTGAAGTGTCTTCCTTAATTTAGTGCTTTATAAGCATCTGTTACCAGGTAGAAAGAAGTAACTTCTGTAATTTAAGTATGCGTATATCTCTTTGGCTGCAGACACTTTGAGAGATTGATTGTGTGTCCATTTATAGCTAAAGTTTAGCAAACAGGTAGTAGTTGTTTGACTGTTCAGGACTCTAATAACGTCAATTTTAATACAGACTCCAAATCTAAGCAATGTGTAAGAGAAAATATTTAAATAAAACCTTGTCTTAGTATTCAGCCCTGGTATTAAACATGTGTCTAGTAACTTTGAGCTTTTTACGATTAGATGCCAAAATGAGATTGAATGGCTCTGAGATTTTTTTAAATATATTTAACATTTTGATACTTTATATTTTTTGAATTTTCTAAGAAAGTTAGTTCCTGTAACTACTGGAAGGAGGTGGCGTTTGATGTTCCTCATTCCACTCTGCAAAGTGAAATGATGGAAAATAAGTACCAAAATTTGTGTGAAGGGATGTAAGAGCCAGTTTTGAGTCACTCGGTTGTCTTCAACTGCATTGCTGTTTCTCCTGCCTTACTGAAGTCCTTTTCCTCATTATGTCTTTCATTAACAACATGCAATACAGAAATTTTGAACAGTCATATTTGCTGTTTGGGCAACTTACTGCAGGGCATAATTCATTTTTTGTAGACAGAAACAGGTATTTTATGGAAAAATATATGATATATTAGTCTCTCATTGTGCCCTAATATGTGGAGTGAATAAAGATTAAATGGGTAGATTTAATGCTACTATGTCCTGATTATTACTTCTACTTTATCTCAAACATTTGTGTCACTTTTTACATGTCGTTTACTAACAGTGGTCTCTTTTGCTTTGCATTGAAATGAATGAGACCTGTGTAAAAGTGCACGTGCTTTGCTTTGGGATGGATGTTTCTTAAGCCACCCTAGTATAACTATTAGTAATGATGTGACTACAGTTCAAGTAGTTTCTCTTTAACCTGTTAGTCAAGTCTCCTCAAAAAAGACCAAAGTACTCTTGAGCATAATAGATCAAAGAAATTAGTAGTACATGGCCATTTTCAGACTTCGTGAAAGTGATGTGATGTTAGAATCTTTTCTTTGCTTTTTATTACCTGCTGGCTGATGTCACCATTCATCATGATCTAAATTCTCTAAAATAACATGACAGACTCTATTTCAAATAAGTTGGCTAAAGATCACATTATTCATACTTGCTTGACTTGTCTAGTCACCTACTACTCTTTGGCTTTGGATCATGAATAATTAAATTGTTAAAAACTTAAGAGTAATGCATAATGACTAGTGAATAGTAAGAATTTCTGACTTAAAAATCTGCTGAGTGTAAACCCCATCACTAAAGCAGTCTCTTGGGGAGTGATACTGAAGATTGAGTTATACTTACTATGTACAGGCAGCTTTACTACCAGAGTGTTCAGGCAGAGCTTGTTTTGGTTGCCAGGTGGTTGCAGGGAGAGAGAAAAAAACATCTCACTCATTAGTCTAGCTACGGAGCCAAGACTAGGGATTGGAAAAAAAACCCACCAAAAACCCACAAAAAAACAAACCCCAAACAAAACACCAGCCCTTTCAGTTACCAGTTTAGATAGTCAGTTCAAAACTGGGATCATGACCTTTATTTTGTTTTATTTTTTAAATTTTCTCTGGTATTCTTGTAGGATTTGTAATACTCTTGTATTAATTAAAAGTTTTTAGATGTCTGTCTTGAAGGGGCTTTTATCTGCTGTCCACAAAATAAGGTGTGTTTTTGTTGTTTTTTTTGCTAGTTCTTCAAAAGAGTGCTTAAAACAAATCGACTTAGACTTGGGGAATATTTCAGAGACGAAAATGTGGTAGCAGTCTAGAGCTTTAGGTACTATTCCAGTTGTCCCTTCTTTTTTCACCTTCCCTTAGTTGTGTGGCTGGCGTTGTGAATGTCTTTTGTAGGCGAAGTGTTCTTGATGCCAGGAGGCAGTACCTCTGACACAAACCTCCAATGATTCAAGAAACTGGGAAGAAATCAGTAACTTGTTTGCAGCTTATAAAGTTATACCTCCTAAAGAAAGCTCCTGATTCATTGGGGAACAGTGAAATGTCTCAGCACTCTCCCCACTCCCTGCCGGCCCACCCCACCACTCCTTCCCACAACCAACCAACATCTCCAAAGTATTGAAACATGTAAAAATGAACTAGATGTTGACATTTGCTTGCTTTGGGAAGGCATGGTGACTTTCTAATCGCTTCATGAAAGGTGAGTACATTCTGATAATATAAATTTTATGTAGGCCTTGTGGTATCCTAGTTTTTATCTTTGGTGAAATTTACTTAAACCTGTGTTTTGAAATAGCGATTATCAAGGAACTGAGATTGGGTTGTAATTGTCTAGAAACTCAGAATAGCGGAGAATGTTACGTTGGTTCTGAGATTCAGGCTGTTAACCTACACTTAGTTGTGTCAGACAGGCAAGTCCTTAAAATAAACATTGATGTAGTGGCTTATCTGAATAATTTTGTGCAATCTGTGCTGTGTAATTGGAATGGTTAGGTGGTTAAACCCATTTTTCTAGTAGTAGAGGCAGCTAGTATTTTAGATGTGATAGTAAATTAAGGCTCTTTATCCTAAATGTCGTATTTTAAGATAACATGAACTTTGAGAGGGTATATTCTTCCTACGTGTTTACAGTTTCCAATAGACAGAGTGAAATACGTTGTGACTGAGTTAAAGTCTCTGGAGGGTCACTCTATGCTTAAGTAGATTTGGTAGACTATTCTGGATTTGGAAGAGGAGGGACATAGCCTTTGGTCTAGCTTTAACTGGATTTAAAAAAATATATATGATGACTTCCAGGCTGTTTTTTAGTTGGGATAAATTGTAAACATTAAGAGGACTTCACAAAATGTTCATTTAGCAGATTTTCCAGTGGACTTCTTTAAGGGATCATCTGTGCTATCTTAGACCTGAGCACATGAAAGTAAAGTTACGATACTTGGTCATGCATATGTGTTTCTCTTACTTTCTGAACTGCAGCTGAAGTATGTATCTAATTGTCAGCACTCTGGTTTGGCATTCCTATGCTCCACAAGCATTGCTGTGAGAGACTAAAGAGGGGTAACTATTTCTAAGCATGCAGTGGAATGCCCTGTTTTAATAGATCTGGTGCAGAGAAAATAATACTTGTTGGCCAGCTGAGAAATAACCTCTTGGAAGAGGAACTGTTCTTGGTGAGGATCCATTCTGTGTTCTGTACCTTCTGTATTATCTGCAAAAGTATTTTCCTTTTGCAGGTCTGAAGAACAGCTTATATTTACTTTGCTTTGAATCACAGAACGGGTTGGGTTGGAAGAGACCTTCAAAGATCATCTAGTCTAACACCCTTGCCATGGGCAGGGATATCTTTCACTAGATCTGGTTGCTCAAAGCCCCTGACCATGAACACTTCCGGGGATGAGGCATCTGCAGCTTCTCTGGGCAACCTGTTCCAGTGTCTCAACATCTTCATCATAAAAACTTCCTTCCTTATATCCAATCTAAAGCTGTCCTCTCTTAAGTTTAAAACCATTGCCCCTTATTCTGTCACTGCAGGCCCTGGTAAAAAGTCTATATCCATCTTTCTTCTAAGCCTTGTTTCAATATTGAAAGACCACAGTAAGATCACCCCAGAGACATCTCTTCTCCAGGCTAAAAACTCCAACTCTCTCAGCCCTTCTTCAAAACAAGAGGTGTTCCATCCATCCGATCATTTTTGTGGCCCTCCTCTGGAACTGCTCTAACAAGTCCTTATCTTTCTTGTACTGGGGGACACAGAGCTGTACTCTGTGAACAGATACAGTACTCCAGGTGGAGTGTCATAAGAGTGGAGTAAAGGGGGAAAATCTCCTCCCTTGATCTGCTGGCCATGCTTCATTTTATGCAGCCTAGGATACAATTAGCTCTCTGGGCTGCAAGCACGCACTGCCAGCTCATGTCCAGTTTTTTGCTTACCAGTATCACCAAGTCCTCTGCAGGGCTGCTCTAAATCCATTCATCTCCCAGCCTGTACTGGTACTGGAGATCACCCTGACCCAGGTGCAGGACTTTGCAGTTGGCCTTGCTGAACTTCTTGAGGTTCACATTGGCCCACTCCTCAAACCTTTGAAGGTCTCTCTGGATGACATCACTCTCTCAAACATATCAACTATACCACTCATCTTGGTTTCATCCACAAACGTGCTAAGAGTGCACTCAATCCCACTATGTCAGTGATGAAGATATCAAATATCACTTGTCCCAGTACAGATCCTTGAGGGACACCGCTCATCGCTGGTTTCCACTTGGACGTTGAGCCATTTAATGTAACTCTTTGGATGTGGCCATCCAGCCACGTCCTTATCCATCTAACAGGCCATCCATCTGTCAATCCCATCTCTCTCCAGTTTATTTGAAATGTGCTTCTGTGAACATGCTTAGAGAGATCTATTAGGTTACATGGTAAAGCTCATCTGCACACACACAAAGGACCACAGAGACAATGGCAGGGGAGATGGGATAATTGTACCCTGCCTGCCTACTTCCAGGCCCATCACAGGAGCCATCAGCTTGTCAAAGGGCCATCTCCACAGGCCCAGAGGAGCACAGGGGTACAATATCAAGCAGGAACTCAAATTAAGGACTAGGAGGAAGGCACACCATCAAGTGTGTAACCTAACCATTGCTGTCTCTGGAGAGGCCCATTGTCCAGTCGTGGCACCCATGACCATGAGTCAGTGCTGGAGCACCTTTTGGACAGGGGGCTGGAGGTGTTACTGCTAGGGGTAAGGGACATGTAGGGTGCAGGGGAAGAGCATTTTGAGGTTGCAGAGGACTTAGGGGATGTGTTTTGGGGAGGAACCAAAGGCAGGAGAAGGGGGATGTTTAGGTGATTTGGGGAGGAACAAACATAGGAAGACAGAGGGGCGAGGGGATTTATAAGGCCAGGCGTGTGTAAATAGTTGGCTGGTCAGTACATGGATCTAGGCATGCCCTGTGTCTGCTAAGTGCAGTCTGCCTTGCTGCCTTCTTAAATTCCTTTCTAACTCCTTCCTAGGGAAGGGGCACTCTGTTCTGTGTGCAGGTCTGTCTGTGGGGGCCTGAGTGCCAGCAGCTGTGGCCAGACCATGAGTCAGAGTGCTCAGGGTGCCAGCAACTGGAGAGACTGGTATGAGTGGACTTAAGTGCCAGCAACAGGAGTGGGGCCTCAGGTCACAAGGGGCCATGCCTCCATGGTGCCAGTAACTGGAACAAGTGAGGGTCCGGGCACCGCAGCTGTGGTGGAACTGCAGGCCAAAGGAGCTACGTGCCTGAGCGCCAGTGGCTGGAGAAACAGGAGTGAGTGAGACCACGTGCCAGACACTGGGGTGAAACCAGGGGTCAGGAGCTTGTGTGTCAGTGGTGCCAGCAGTTACAGTGAATGTGTGTTAGTGAAGAGCAATCCAGGCTAGGCTGCCTGTAGGTGCAGTGGCCAGGCGTGTGTGCCTCTCTGAGGGGAAGGCCAGAAGAGGAGCTGGCTGTTGGAGTGACCAAGTGAGTTTGCTTGGCTGCCAGGGACACCATGGGATCTGGGGATCTGTAAGAGTGAGGCTGCTGGTGAACGTGTGGCTCTAAGGGCAGGCAAGACCACAGGGTCCTGGCTACTAGGAGTCTCGGCCATCAGTGTATCTGTGTGCTGAGGGTGTGAGACCCTGGTAGCAGATGGAGGGGAGAACTCCTGGTGGAGCAGGAGAGTCCTAGCAAGCTGTGCGTGTGCATGCATGCGTGTGTGCGTGCGGACCAGCATCATACCCTGGACAGTGTACCAGCAACTGGAGTGGGGCAGTGGCCTTGAAGGCATGTATATCAAGGTGAGAGCAATTGTGGAGACTGAGATCCAGGGGACAGCTGCTGGACAGACTAGGGGTCCACCTTGGAGGTATGTGTGTATTCTTACTAGTGGACCTCCATTCTGCTCAGCTGGAGAGGGGAGCAGAATGAGGCTGTTGGTGCTGTTTGTGTTTGCGTTCATGTGCGTTTGTGTGTCTGTATTGGCTGATCTGATGTCACTGTCTGTGGTATGTGTGTTGGATACGTGTGCTGTGTGTGTGTGCCTACTGGGAGTATATGCTCAGCCTCACTATGAGTTGTATCTGGGGCGTTGGTGCTACTGCTCATCACCTCTTTTGGACTACCAGGTGCAGCCTGATTTTCCCTTAAGTCTGCTTTGGCTCTCTGCCTTTCACCTCCACAGCGTTAACCAGTAGCAACATCAATGATCACTCTTGAATATTTTCACAGGAAAAGAACAGTCACTGTGAGCAGACTGGAAGGCAAGTGGCTTTCCTTGCAAGAGTATTGTGATAAGAGTATGGCACTCACTTCTGTAAGGAATATTAGATGATTCAAAATCTTTGTTTAGGACCAACTGCATATCAGGTTATAGTAGTTTTTTAGCAATTTGACAGTGAGGCAAATACTCAGAAAAGTGAAAAAAGTAGTGTACTTTTCTTGCAGGCCATCTCTAATATTTTCTGAGGTCATGAAAAATTAATACATTAGTTTCCACTAGAACTGGAGAAACCTGATCTATCAGTTGGTTTGTTTGTGATGTGACCTCTGCAAATTGCCCTGCACACCCATGAAATGGGCACAGAACTGAAATGCACTATTCCACCCAACAGAAGGTAAACAAATGCATCAGGGAGCATGCTGCTGTCTGTATTCTGGAGGTAGTGCTGATTGAAAATAATGTCAAAATACTATCCACTGAATCAAATTAACGGCATGCTATGTTTCTGATCAGTAGGTCTTTGTTTTCAGAAGACAGAGACACCAGTTGTGTAAAGGTTGTTTTTCATTTGTTTTTCTGCTGGGGAGAGGCGGGTGGGCAGTCCTCCTGTTCTGTGTGGAGATACCAAGACGTGTACCGGCTGTATTGAGGTTTGGGCACTGGTGCCATCTGGTGGTGGTAATGCACTCACAGAAATAGGAAAAACGACTTGGGAGGAGTTCCACTGAGGTGTGAGAAATTGCTGGCGTGTTACTAAAAGGAGTACAGGGATACATTTGATGCCTTAACATATAATTATGACGATGAAGTAAGTCATAAAAGGCTGCACATGGGCTGTTAACTATAACTTGGCTTGCTAAAGCAAATTTAAATCTTTAACCATATTTCTTTCTGCTCAACAAAAAAGTTTGTTTCTAGTTTATTTTATTAAATGCTACTTTACAAACACAAAACAGAATTTTGTTGAAACTTACAATATTTTAAAGCTCAGTTTTCTTCTGTTGTTGCATTTTGCCAAACCCAGCACAACCTCACTGCTACTGTGTTAGAACCTACTGTTCTCTTTTTTTACATGGCTGATGCATTAAATGTGAAAGCAAGAAATTCAACAACATAAACCTGACAACAGCTGAAACAAACAGCTTTGATATCTGAAGCCAAACCAACCACAAATATTCTGTTTTCTTTATCCTTCCATGTCTTAAAAAAGGTGTCCTGCATCTTGAATTGTTTACCTGAGGTGATATCCTCATCATTCTCTAGAGTACTGTATAGGATGTACTGATCTTGTTAGCGATGAAAGTAGTACTATGACGACTTCTGAAGTTCTCTTGATATAAATTTCTGACTCGTAAATATCTTGCCCTGAGGTAGAAAGATTTGCAGAAATGCAAGATACTTTATATAAAGCTGGTGGGTTTTTTAAATTCATTTCACTTAGCCATAGTTCTTTTGATCTGTTGCAGGTCAGTATGATACTATTTTCATAAGCTACTGCTAAATAAATTTCTTTATGGAACAGAGATCTGTCTGTTCAGCCATTAGCAACTTAAATCTGTTGCAATTTATTACAATAATGGGCTATTTTTATATTTTAATCCAGCTAGTTGAAGAAGCACAAATTCTATGCTTGTATTTTTTTTGTAATCTCTGATTTTATGACCACACAGCACTGCCTTCAGTTGCATCATGCTGAAAGTGTGAATTAGACTTTTCTTTTTAACCAGGCATTAGTTCTCTAGTTACATGGTTATGTTCACAATGTCAGGAGCCTTCGTTGGATCCTGTCTTAGTGGAAAGAGGTGTTTGTAGGCCTGTTCAGCTAATGTAGATTGTGGAATTAGATAGAAACAGTTGTTAAAATATTTAATAGTACTTAAGAATTTAATATGAATATTTAAATAAATATTTGACATTTATTGGACATCTTTGAGAATAATTAAACTGTCTGCCATAGCACTGTCTTTTTTTCTCATTGTAGACCCAGGTTTGTCTACTAGGTTTCATCTGCATGCAGCTACTAACAGAAGTGTGCAAGGCTCATGCCTGGCGTAATCATATGCATCAGACGTAAAAATTTTCTTTCCCACTGTTACGGTTTAACCCCAGCCAGTAAATACTCACCACAGAGCCAGTTGCTCACTTCTCCCCAGTGGGATGAGGGAGAGAATCAGAAGGGTAAAAGTGAGAAAACTCGTGGATTGAGATAAAAACAGTTTAATGGGTAAAGCAAAAGCCGTGCACACAAGCAAAGCAAAACAAGGAATTCGTTCACTACTTCCCATTGGCAGGCAGGTGTTTAGCCATCCTTCAGGAAAGCAGGGCTCCGTCACGCGTAACGGTTAATTGGGAAGACAAATGTCATCACTCTGAACATCCTCCCCTTCCATCTTATTCTCTCAGCTTTATATGCTGAGCATGACGTCGTGTGGTATGGAATATCCCTTTGGTCAGTTGGGATCTGCTGACCTGTCTGTATTCCCTCCCAGTGTCTTGTGTATCCCCACCCTCCTAACTGGTTGGGGTGACATGAGAAGCAGAAAAGACCTTCACTCTGTGCGAGCACTGCTCAGCAATAACTAAAACATCTGTGCATCATCAACACTGTTTTCAGCACAAGTCCAAATGTAGCCCCATACTAGCTACTGTGAAGAAAATTAACTCTATCCCAGCCAAAACCAGCACACTCACATCTAAGTTTTGGGTCTGAGCCAAGTTTCTGTGTTGTAATATTTTGTTCTTAGAGCTGTGGCTTTCACTTTAATTATACTGTTGCTGTGAATTGAGATATACCTGCTGCTTCTGTTACTGTTGTCATTCAGCTTTCTGTGCTGTGTGACCGTAGAAACTTTCAGTAAATGTTCAGGAAAATTACTAGCATCTGCTACATACAGCTTTTTTTCTCAGGCTCTCTCCACTGTGAACACTACACTTCTGCTTTTTAATGAAGTAACATTATTATGCTGCATTTCAGCAAAAGAAAAATATATAGAATCATAGAATCATGGAATGGTTAGGGCTGGAAGGGGCCTTCAAAGGTCATCTAGTCCAACCCCCTGCAAGGAACAGGGATATCTCCAACTAGATCAGGTTGCTCAGGGCCTCGTCCAGCCTGGCCTTGAACGTCTCCAGGGATGGAGCATCCACCACGTCTCTGGGCAACCTGTTCCAGTGTTCTACAACTCTCATGGTAAAAAATTTTTTCCTAATATCCAATCTGAATCTACCTCCCTCTATTTTAAAACCATTACCCCTTGTCCTATCACAACAGGCCCTCCTGAACAGCCTCTCCCCATCTTTCTTGTAGGCCCCCTTGAGGTACTGGAAGACCACTATAAGATATGTGTTTATCCTTTCAAAATAGAGCAAAGTTGTAATCATTTGTAAATCCTTCAGGCATTAACTTAAGTTCTGGATTTGTACCTAGTCAGAGTAACTTCCTGTTTTGCTTTACAAAGCCAGGTAGTACAAATGAGAATTAGAGTTTGATAATCTGTCAAGCTAGCAAGAGCAGTCATAGCAGTGGAACAGTCCTTTAAAGAAAATCCGTTTTGGAATATTTGTTCTCGCTTCTGACTTGTTAGTGTGCATGATCAGTAGAGCAATCCACTTACCCAGTCTCCAGCAACCATCTAGATATAAAAATGGACTGAATTTTCCTGTCTTTAGCTTTTATAGTGCATCACTATGTACCTGTAACCAGAACATGATGAATATGGTGGTGATTAAGGACTAACTTAGTTGTTGGCTTTTTCCCCGCGAGTTGAGTGCCACTTTCTTCTTCCAGCTGAAGTGAAGTGTTGCCTTGTCCTCTTCCAGTAACAGTGAGAGAAGATGCATGACAATTCCTTTTGGAAGACTGTTACTCAGAAGTTTATGTTGTGATGTTCTCTTGGAATAGTGATAAGCCTCTGGCTCAAGTTTCTTCACAAGGAGTGTCATTGACTGCTCTGTTCTCCACGTTTGGCTGCAGATATAGATCTTTTTTTGTGGCAAATGCCTTCTGGAGTTTCTTCTCCTGTGCATATGAGGGGCTTTCCATCTTTGGTGAGGACCTTTTTTGTGGGTTCCAACAAGAGAGCATCTCGTGGAACTCAGCATTGCTTTCAGTTAGTAGTAATTTTTTCTCTAGATGCAGCCAAAGAATTTCACAGTGGAATGGCTGATAAATTTTTATTTGCTTTATACTGAAGTTCTTAGCTAGTGCTATCATTAATATCTTGTTGTATCATTGCATTTATAATTCCTTTAGCAATATAACAGTAAAATCGGTATAACCACAGGCTATGCCTTTGATTTTTTGAGGCAGGAAGACAGAAGTAGTCGTGCTCGTTGCCTGTCTCTGTAACATCCAAGTATTTCCTGTGTCAATCAACTTAATAAGAAAAATTACCTTCTTGTCAAGCTAATCTATTAATGTGAGATTATCCTCTGGCTAAAGGCGATGCAAAGGTCTATTTTATTTTTTTTTAAATATATTTTGGAAAATATCTAGAGATTCTGGAAATGCAAATTATTTCCTTGAAAGTATTTTTGGAAACTTAAGGTACAAAGAGCATATTATTTGCAAAAATAGCGTAAACCTGAGAATAATACTCATGTAGATCTTCAATCTAGAATCTTTTCTTTTCTTAAAGACTGATCACTATCTAGTCCGTAGGTTGTAGGTCAAGGTTTTTGCTTATTTATTTGGTTATTTTCACTGTCATTTGTGAAGATAATTAATTTTTTTCATTTTGCCATCACGTAGTGACAGGTCTACTTGGATTTTTAAGTAATTTTCCTTGTTTATGTGTGTCCTTTCATAGGAGACTGTATTACATCTTTTTTTTTTCCTTCCTTTTTTTTTTTTCTGAGGATCTATTTCTTGACAGTCTTTTCCCCCTTTCTTTTTCTTACTCAGAAGTGCCCCTGCCCTGCTGTTACCTTACATTAATGTAGAAGCTTAAGATACTTTAGGTGAATTTTAGTGAGTGAAGTATTTCTTTGTGGCAGCTGGATTTTGAGGAATTTTGGATGTTAACTTTCAGACTATTTTTCTGTCTTTTCAGGTCTCTGGATGGCAGACTCTGAAAAGAAATGCTGTTTTAAGAGGTATGCGTTATGGAGGGCAAAATATTCTTGACTAGTGTGTATACAAATGATAAGGCCATACTTCTAAGGAGCCTCTTTGTAAGCTTGCATGAATAATAGTTTTCAGTGCTGAAATCTCTCTGAAAGGTGAAAGCTTGTACAGAGACATTCAGGTTTGTCTTATTGGTGACACAGTTTTAGGAGAGCGATCTGTGATACAGTGCTTACCTTTTTACCTGATCATCTTAAAAAAAACACTGCCTCAGTGGATGAAGCATAGCATGAACAAAACCAGTTGACTGTCTGACGTGTTCATACACCCTGCCAGCCTTTCCTGACTCTGTGTGTGTGGTTTTGTTTGTTTGCTTGCTTTTTAATTGGGAATATAGTCCAGATGTCTTTGTAATTGTCTTCACTCGCTTCTTCCTGATGTGATGTAAGACTTACCAGACAGTGAGTGGCTGACACCATGCCAACAGTGTGGTCTAAAATAATGCCAGTTGAAACCAAGATAAAGAAATACTGATCTTTGTGCAAGTGACCATTTTTGCGTATTAGCTGAATGTTTGGAACGTTTGGTGTGTTTGTTTGGGGTTTCGCCTTCCAGCACTTAAGGAGACTGTCTCTTCTCTGCCATTGTTGGTATACTGTTTCTGAATAATTCATTGCTTTACAGCTGTTGGGAAAGCAATCTCTTCAAAATTGAATTGGATAGCTCTTCTATTATGTCTCCCATTCATTTCAGGATTCGTAAGTGGCAGATTTTAGGAAAGTAGGCTTTGTTTGTCTTTCTAAGAGAAGTGTTGGTCTAAGCCAGTCTTTTCAGGGCTGTTGTTATAATTTTTTAAAGAGGACCTCTTAATTCTTTTTTAGGCATGATTCAGATCTCTGAAGCTTTAGAGTGTTTCCTGTTTCTCTAAAGCAGTACAGTGCTGATTTGTTTTGATCTGATTAAAAAATAATTCCTAGTGTAAAGTACTAACAACTTCGGTTAAAAGTGTCTCTTCAGCTATTGACTGAGATTCTCTTGTTGCTGGGTTTTATGCTGTTTTTACGAACGTCTTAAAGAAAATGATGCTAAGAGTAAGGGAATATAGTATTGCTATTTTCAACATACCTGTGAACACAAATCAAGAAGATGGTGCTGCACTATTCTTGGAGGTGCACACTTGTAGGATGAGTGGCATTGCATACAAATTGCAACACAGGAAGTTCCTGTGAGACAGCTGGAGCATTTTTTACCAGTGAGGGTGGTCAGACCCTGGAGCAGGTTGCCTAGAGAGGCATATTTAAATGGGCCTACTTTGATTGCAAGGTTGGATTAGAGCAGTTTGGACGTTACTTCCAATCTAGTTATGCTATGAATTTATGTAACCTGCTGAGGGGCTGCTATTTTCACATTTTACATTTCCTATAAAAACAAGTGAGGTTCAGGTTTGTGTGTTTTGTTGTTTGTTTTTCTAAAAAAGAAGTATCTGTAGTTGACAGGTATGTTGTGAGTATAGAATTGAGGAGTCAGAGTAACTTCCTCCTATTCCAGCAACATGGTTTTGAGGGAGAAGGATCATGCTGTGGCTCTAGCATTTACTTGTTTGCTAGGTGAAGAGTGAGAAACTTTTTTTTTATAAAATGTCACTGTTCAGTCATTTGATTGAGAGTCTCAGAAAGTTACATACAGTTCTTACAGTTTATTTGGGAATACTCGCTGTAGGAGGTTACTATTTTACCAGGTAACTGCATAAAAGAACTGATGAACCTCTGTGTCCTACAGATTTGCCTTGCTTGGGTTTGGCTTTCTAAAAATTAAATTAAGGTATGATATTTCTGTTGTCTGCTAACTGCCATAGAGTTTTGATGGAAGCCTAAGGTTTGCAGTGTCCAACTAGGAAAAAGGGGCTATTAGGTTTGGAAAATGACATTGTAAATATTGAGATTCTGATCTGTCCTTTGAAGTTGTGTGCTTTTATATAGGATGATAAATTTCTTTGAGACTTCTGCTTCTGAACTTGACTGCAATCCTGTGAAAGGATCTTTGAAGTACTCAATGAACTGTTTGAAAGCAGTCAAAACAGTACGAAATTCAGCTTGCATGGATAGGTGAAGGTAGTGTAATAGTGTAGTAAGTTCATGGAATCACAGGATAATTCAGGTTGGAAAAGACATCAGGAGATCATGTAATCCAACTGCTCAAAGCAGAGTAAGCTATGAGGTCAGACCAGGTTGCTCAGTGCTTTATCCAGTTGTGTGAACATTTCATAGATTCATAGAGTCATAGATTTCTAGGTTGGAAAAGACCTTAGAGATCATCCAGTCCAACCGTCCCTAATCCCCATTAAACCATATCGCCAAGTAGATCATCCACCCTATTCTTAAACACATCCAGGGATGGGGACTCAACCACCTCCCTGGGCAGCCTATTCCAGTGGCTGACAACCCTTTCAGAGAAGAAATACTTCCTAACATCCAACCTGAATCTGCCCTGACTAAGCTTACACCCATTTCCTCTTGTTCTATCACCCATCACTAATGTAAAGAGCCCTTCCCCCACCTCCCCACCATCCCTCCTCAAGTATTTGTAGGCCGTAATCAGGTCTCCCCTCAGCCTCCTCTTCTCCAGGCTAAACAGCCCCAACGCCCTCAGCCGCTCCTCATAAGTTTTATTTTCCAGCCCCTTGACCAGTTTAGTCGCCCTTCTTTGGACTTGCTCCAGGAGCTCAATATCTCTCTTAAAGCGAGGGGCCCAAAACTGGACACAATATTCCAGGTGCGGCCTCACCAGTGCCAAGTACAGGGGCAGGATCACTTCCCTATTCCATGCTCTTAAGCTGCAAGCTTGCTTGGGAATGTATATTTGGAGATGTTTGGACTTCCATCTTTCTTTTTATGGTTAGACTACTTGTTTTGGAAGTAATTTCTGAATTCACTTTTAGCTTTCTTTTCAACTGTTGTGGTTTAGCCCAGCTGGTAGCTAAGCTACCACGCTACTGCTCGGTGAGATGGAGAGGAGAAAATCGGAAGAAAAGGATAAAACTCGTGAGTTGGGATAAGGACAGTTTAATTGACAGCACAAAAACCTCATGAAGGGATAATAACCACAATAATACTAATAAAAGAACAATAGAAAATGAGTGGTACAGTTGCTTACCACGCGGAACTTGGAACCCAGCTCGCTCCTCATCTGCAATGCCTGTCCCCCAGCTATCTCCCCCAATATATAGTCTGAGCATGATGTCATATGGTATTGAACATGCCCCTGTCTAGTTTGGGTCAGCTGCCCTAGCTGTGTCCCCTCCCAGCTTCCTGGGAAAAGTAAGCTCTATCCCAGCCAAACCCAGAACATCAACATATCACTGTTTGAGAGAAGGGAAGATGAGATTTGTGGAAGATACCACCTGGAGTTCAGATTTAGAAAAATCTCATTCCCTTTCTCAAAAGGAAGGTATTAAAAGGAAACCTGGATTTGCTTAGAAAATAGAAAAATAGGTTGGTTAAAGCAAGCTGGCTATTCTTGGTGGTTCTCAGTCAAACTTCATGTTTTGGACATTGAGTAGTCCTGCTGTTTAGTTCCATTTTTTATGAGATTACCAAAATGGTTTAATTGTATGTGCAGAAAGTGTCAGTGGCCTAAGCAGAAGGATGTCACTTCATTCAGAATTGTTCGAGAAGTCCAGTAGCTGATAAGCATGCTTTTCATGCCATAGAATGGCATAGGCTGGAAGGGACCTTAGAGATCATCTAATCCAACCTCCCTGTCATGGGCAGGGATGCCTCTCAACTAGACCAGGCTACTCAAGGCTCTGTCCAACCTGGCCTTGAACACCTCCAGGGAGGGGGCATCCACAACTTCTCTGGGCAATTTATTCCAAAATCTTACCACCCTCGTACTGAAGAATTTCTTCCTAAGATCTAATCTAAATCTGTTCTCCTTCAACTTAAACCCATTTCCCCTTGTCCTATCAGTGGACACTCTAGTAAAAAGTCCCTCCCCCGCCTTCCTGTAGGTTCCCTTCAGGTATTGGAAGGCAACTGTTAGGTCCCCTGAAGTCTTCTCTTTTCAAGGCTGAACAATCCCAGCTCCTTGTAGCAGAGGTGCTCCAGCCCCTGGATCATCTTTGTGGCCCTTCTCTGAACACGCTCCAACAGACCTATGTCTCTCTTATGGTGGGAGCACCAGAACTGGACGCAGTATTCGAGGTGGGGTCTCACAAGAGCAGAGTAGAGGGGGAGAATCACCTCTCTTGACCTGCTGACCACGCTTCTCTTGATACATCCCAGGATGCGGTTGGCCTTCTGGGCTACATGAGCACACTGCCGGCTCATGTTGAGCTTCTCATCTATAAACACCCCCAAATCCTTCTCTTCAGGGCTACTCTTAACCCACTCTGTGCCCAGTTTGTCTTTGTGCCTAGGATTGGCCCGACCCAGGTGAAGGACCTTTCATTTTGACTTGTTGAAGCTCATGCAGTTTGCACTGGCCCATTTCTCAAGCCTATCGAGGTCCCTCTGTATGGCACCTCTTCCCTCAAGTGAGTCCACGGCACCACACAACTTGGTGTCATTGGTAAACTTACTGAGGGTGCACTCAATGCTGTCATCCATGTCCCTGACGAAGATGTTGAACAGCACTCGACCCAGAACAGACCCCTGAGGGACACCGCTTGACACTGATCTCCATGTAGACATTGCACCATTGACCACAACTCTTTGAGTGCGACCATCCAGCCAGTTCTTTATCCACTGAGTGGTCCATCTGTCAAATCCATGTCTCTCCATTTTAGAGACAAGGATGTCATGTGGGACAGTGTCAAACGCCTTGCACAAGTCCAGGAAAATGACATCTGTTGCTTTACTCACGTCAACCAGCGCTGTAGCTTTGTCGTAGAAGGCCACTAAATTCGTCAGGCACGACTTGCCCCTAGTGAAGCCATGTTGGCTGTCACCACCACTTGGTTATTTTTTAAGTGCCTTAGTACGGCTACCAGGAGAATCTGTTCCATGATTTCACCTGGCACAGAGGTAAGGCTGACTGGTCTGTAATTTCCCGGATTGTCCTTGGTCCCTTTTTTAAAGATGGGGGTTGTGTTCGCCCTTTTCCAATCTGTAGGAACCTCACCAGACTGCCAGGACCTCTCAAATATGATGGCTAGTGACCTAGCAACTTCAGCTGCCAGTTCCTTCAGGACCCATGGATGTCTCCCATGTTTTTCCTCCTTTCTTTATGTTACTGCATGTTACTATGGTAAAAGTAGCTCTTTGAGAGTGATACCTAAATAGCAAAAACAGATGCCGAGACTTCTGAAGGATACTGAGATTTCCTCAAGATATCTATCGTCTTGCTTTCATGGAAGCCTAGCAGTTAAAAAAAAAAAACCAAAACAAAACTAGGTTTTCAGTTGCTTGGTTGATTAAACTCGAGTTATATTTCAGCTGAAATTTGCAAGCTGATTGAAGTGATGTAAAATCTTATATTTTTAATGAATAGATTTTTAATTCATTACCCATTTAAAGAAGGGATAGACATTATAATAATTAAGATGGAGTTAAGATGTCTTAAGATATCTTGTTAAGATGGCTTGGGGATTTACTTATGATTATACTTGTCAGCATTAATGTCTTGGAAGTTTTTTTTACCTTCTGTTTGCTTCTAATCTTTAGGTCTAATCCACATTTTTTCCCCTACAGCAGTGTTACTTCAGTGTATAAATAGTTACTTGAAAAGTATGTTTGGTGTGTTTTTTTGGTGGGGTGATAGGAACTTGGCTGTCTTATATGATGAAGTGACTTTTAACTTTTGTTTTGAGTAGGCTGTAGGAACATGGGAATGTTGGGACTCCTTCTCAAGAGCAGATGTGTGGCTCAAATAGACTAATACCCCTTCAGAGTTGATGGTTGTTAACATATTCCAGATGAGAACATGAAAGACATCCTGTATTAGCCATCTACCCACATGGCGAGTTTCTTCCTAAGTATTGTGTATGGTAGCTTAGCTTTGCGTTTTGTAGTATGGCTGTTTATCCTTTTGAAATACATTAATAATCATAAAAAAGTAGTTGATGGTGAAATTTGCAATTCTGTTGTTTACTTTCCTCTGAATCAATACAGAACAAATAGGTCATGAATGTGGAATTACTTTATATTTTTAATTTGTTGCTCTTATTAATGAAATCTAATTTCTGGTGTCAGGCTTTAATGTTAGTCCTTCTATTTATTGTTCAGTAGCTTTGCTAATTATTTCTTTTCTTGTCTTTCCCTCTGGGAAGCAATTCAAATTGTCTTCAAAGTCTGACTCTTTAAATATGTTGAGTAATTCAACTGATGTCTTGGTAATCCACCATTTTGTTGCTAGCTTCTCCCTTCCTTTCTACATAGATATGAACTGGTCTGGCCTTTCCCCCTTGCACTATTTTTTTTTACTTTTAATAAGGCTTTCTATTGTTACATGTTAACGGTTTCGAAAAATACGACAGGCATTCCACCTTTCTTCTTTTTCCGGAGAAGAGAGGGCACAGGTCTCGTTTGCTGAAGTGGAGTCTGTCACAGCTTGCTTACAGAGTTTAGAAGTTGCATTGCTTACTAGAGATTCAGACTGTGTTGAAGCCACCATGTCTGGGCCTCTGCATAAGCAGAGAAGAGATCATTCTCGTATTTTAGCAGCTGAAAGAGAGCAGTGTGGGCTAGACCTTCTGGAGAAATCTGTAGGTTTTGTCTTGTTTTGAAACTGAGGTGTCTAATGCTCTGGAAAAACCTGTTCCCATTCTGTTGCTTCTTCCAGTAGTTCCTGGTTTCTGTTCTTTAAACATCTAACGGGAGGGATTTTGTATCATTCTTGAAAGGTATATAAAATTGTCATAAGGTTGATTTGGCAGACTTGGTCTGGGTTTTCTAGAAGACATATAATTTTCCATTGCCCAAAAGTGTGTGATTTTGTTTCCCATTCAGCCAGTGAAGTGTGTATCATCTTTGCTATCTTCTTTTTCTGGCGCTATGGGCTTTACTACCAGCTTGTAGTATTTTTACCTTCATTGTATGATTCATTCATTGTCCTCATAATATTACACGCTGTCTGAGCTGGTTTTTGTTTGTCGTTTGTTTTTTTTTTCTAGTGGCAGGGCTTATCTCTACTGTAGTGGTAAAAATTGTCCTGCTTTATCTGGAGAATAAATGACTTCTTTGCTTCAGTTTTTACTGTAATGTCTTTGGCTCTTCTACCTCATTAGTGTTGGGATTCAGTCTGTGGTGTTCGTGAATACCTTTTTCTGAATTCCTGCCTAGGCAAGTAACTAGAGTTATATTGATACTGCCTTTTAAAGTATCCGTGTAGCTTAATTTCTCTTTTACCTGTCATGAATTGTGTGTTCCAATGCACTGGCTTTCTATTGAACTGGTAGTTTTAAGCCATCTCCTGAACTCTTCTTAAAGACTGATGTTGGATAGCTCTTCTCCTGTGCTATAGAAATGTACTTACTTCATGCAAGCAACTTCTTTGACTGGAGACCTTGTGTACTGACTTCCAAGGGTTTAATATGTGGCTAGTTTTCAGTTGGTTAGAAATAAATCTGTAAAGTACAATTTAGAAAAGTAATTCAGTTTCCCAGCATAGATTCTGACCTCTCTTGTGTGCTGCTAAATGAAGTTACACTTTCATTCTTCTGTAATAGCTGGTCACTAGCATAATTAAGAAATCTCACGTACCATAAAACAAGCTTGATTTTTGTGTCATTTACTTCTTAGCCATGAGACTTGAAGTCTTCCTAACCATTTTTGTATAGAACATTGCAGATTTTAACGTGTGTGCGTTAGATGTGCTTTTCCATAGGTTATAATGGAATATAAAATACTTTTTCAGTGCTGGTATAATTCAGATTAGTGTGAAAGTTTGCCTTTTGATAGTTCTTTTCGCTTAGTAGCACTTTATTAAATATACAAAAAGAATATAACAAAAAGATCAGACAACCTTGTAAAGATATTTCTGTGTGAAATTTGGGGTACGTGTGTCATCATTCAGATTCTGAAATGTATTCCAAACTAAGCTAGATGAAAACTAGTATTTGTGAGCCAGGGACAGTAAATTCACTTTAATGGAAACCAGTGTAATTTGGTGACTTCTGCAGTGCAAGAACCAAATGTAATAGATCGTAAGCCAGTTTAGCCTGCTCTGTTAATTAATTCTAGTGCTGTAATCTTATGGTAACAGTAACATTTTCCTTTCAATATATTTTGAAAAATAAAGTACAGCATATTTAAAAGGTATTTAAGGCATGGGCTTTGTGTGGTGTTTTCTCTGAAAGCAATTGGGGTTGCTGATAAAAAAAGTTAAATGAGCTGTTTAATTTTTAACTTTTGATTTTTCTTCCTTTTAATGGTGGTTATGCCATCCCTTGCTCTAAAGAGAGAAAAACTTTCTAGTTCACGTTTTATAGTACAACAAGCTGCATCTCTGCCAATGAAAGTATTTTAGTTTGTAATGTGTTCATTAAAGAACTTGAGTTTAAATAAAATGGGATTTCAGAAGGTTTACTTTTCAGCTCCATTATTGAGACACAGCTTCAAAATTATACTTTAACCATACTGGCACAAGACAAACATTTAAAAGTGTGGTTAAACCTACTGTGCTGAAGTAGACCCAGTTATTTTGACTTTTCAATTATCAAAATGCTTGCAATTCTGAAATTGCTTGGAGGATTTTCTGTCTCCAAATTTTTGTGAATTTTTCCCCATTACTAGAATGTGATGACTTAAATGAGTTGAATAGTTGAAGGAACTCATTATTAACATGCTAGAAAGACCGTTTTCTATACTATTGAAATTTTGACTTGCAAAATAGTATGGGTTTACATTGTTTCACTTCTGTGAAGTCCTTTAAAAATTAGTGCTCTCATTGTGCATGTGTGTGTGCATGTGCATATACAGTACATGAGAGCCTGAAGCTGTATAAACATATATTTAGGGTTAATTCTAGTTAATAGTTGATTCCCAAATGACTTTTATCTTATCACTACAGCTGTGTTACTTTATGATATGTCTTTTCTGCAGACACCAAAGATGCTAACGAGAAAGATTAAGCTTTGGGACATTAATGCCCATATAACCTGTCGTCTGTGCAATGGATACCTGATTGATGCTACTACTGTAACAGAATGCTTACATACTTGTAAGTAGAAGTGTAATTAAGTTAAAAAAAAATCATTTGTGTTTTTTTTTTTTTACTTGATGAGCGACATGTTTTAATGGGTTTTAGTTGAAATTAAAAAATCTATCATGCATCATCAAACTAATGCGTGCTTCACTAGACTGCTTTTTTAAACAGATTATTTGCTTTTTTAACAAAGCAAATGAAGAGAATGTTAAAGCTGTATTGCACAAACTTGAAGCCAAATACAATTAGTGGTAATGTATGCATTCAAGAATGCAGTCTGTCTTCCTGCTAAAGGAATGTGGAATGCCTAGTTGTCTCTTCTGTGACAGTTAAGATAGCATGTGTTCTCCACCTGGAGCCTTCCAAGTGTCTCTTGCTCTCCTGTTCTTCTGCAGAAAGCAGCCATGGTTTATTGATAAAGTATATTGTATTGTTCCCTAGAAATATGCTTTTGTTCCAAAATATTGTGATGAGGTAGTTGCTTGTTTTTATGTCACTTTGTGAATTTTTAGTTTCACATCGGTGAAGTGTGTCCTAGTATCTTGCAAAGCCTTAGGCTTCAAGAAAATTGAAGTTGCAAGTACATCCTGGCATCTTTGTTATTGACATCATGAGATATAGGATACCTAGGGTTCACAATATTCTGATGGAAACCTTGCATATTAGCACAGTTCCAACTAAAGATCTAGAAAGATTCCTTTTGAGGAGAAGCACCCTTGTAGCCAAAAGTAGTAAATACAAAACTATTCTCTGTCTTGAATCTATTCTGATCCTCAGTTTCCTTTGCCAAGGTAGGTATCAGCTGAGGACGTAACCTTCAGTCCAGAAGACCTGCTGTAGTGACATTAAATAACCTCTGTAGCAACCACATTGATGAATTTAAACCTTACATTACAGGGCTTTACTGAAAGTATTTTTTTCTAGCTGTGTCTTCAGAATCCCTGCAATTTGCCCACTTGTCCTTGTCACCCAAGAGCTTCCGTTGTCCAGTTTTATCTGTTCAGAGCTTAGAATATAATTTGTTTTGATTATACGCACCTGTATTGATCTATTAAATAGTATTTGCCATGCAACTTCAAACATCTCATGTATTAAAATGCTTCTGTCATGGTATTTTACTCTTATTCTGATAAAGCTAGTATGTGGTTGAATAGCTTAATGACCCATAGTCCTAAACTTTCTTGAAAGGGAATTACTTGCTGGCCGTGGCTTCATCTTGACAAAATGAAAGTTTCAGTGGACTTATTCTTCACCTAAAATGTCTTACAAAGGGGAAATACAATGCTTGTGATTTGTCAGAGATTGTTTTCCATTGTATTTCATTTAGAAGTTCTGTTCATCAGCTGTAATGAGTTTAATCATGCTTTCGTGTCATTTTGGTTTTTCTCATGTCCCTTCTGCATCTGTTTTCACATGTTAATTTCCATAGTGTTCTTTCTGGAGTGTAGAGATCCTTAAGCTAGACTTCTAATTAGTTTTGCCCTGAATTCTTTACTGGTGCTATTAATAAGAATATATACAAAAACAGTATTATAACAAGTTAATATGGCTGACACAGAGCTAGAAAGTCATTTTTCATTGTTCTTTAAAAAAAACCAAACAAAACAAACCCACAAAAACCCTCTCAGCTGACATAGTCTACACCATTTCTTACATTTGCTTATAGCAGAAAGTTTTAGATTAATCCATAGTGCTACAGTGCTTCAGTGCCTCCTTCAAAAACGAAGGAATGCTCCTTGCTAGCTTCTGCTTTTTTTTTCTATGTATGTGTGGCTTGTCCCTCCTGTATTTTGGCTGTTTATATTTTCAGAATAGTACTTCAGTGTGTGTCCTGTAGAATTACAGTTTTCTGAGAAGAGGTGCACAGCGCTGTCTTTTTGAAAAACTTTATACATGTTGGCATCATTTGTATTCTCTATGTTAATGCTAATAATATATGCATAATAAGGAGAAGAGGGTCTTTGCTCATCAGCTGGCGGGGCTCATTGACAGGACTTTTAACTAGACTTGGAGTGGGAGGGGGATAATACGAGGCTTGATTAAGACAAGCTGAGAGCTCCTGAAGAGCAGCAGAAGGGAATTCCTGCCACTCCAACCAGGAAGTCTACTTCAGCGGGGGCCCAACTTAAATGCCTCTTTGCAAACACACGTAGTATGGGAATAAACAAGAGAAGTTAGAAATGTGTGCATGCCTACAGAGCTATGATCTTATTGGCATCATGGAGACATGGTGGGATGAATCCTATGATTGAAGTGTTGGCATGGAAGGATAAAGGCTTTTTGAGAAGGATAGGCAGGGGAGACGAGGAGGAGATGTCAGCTCTCTATGTCAAGGACCACCTGGAGTGCATGGAGCTCCGCTGGGGATGGATGAGGAGTCAACCAAGAGCTTGTGGGTCAGGATTAAAGAGAGGGCAGAGACAGGTGACATTATAGCAGGGGTCTGCTACAAGCCACCTGACCAGGAAGACTGAGCGGATGAGGCTCTCTATAGACAGATAGGACCAGCCTCACATTCATGAGCCTTGATCTTCCTGGGGCACATCAACCAGCCCAATATCTGTTGGAGGGACAACGCAGCAGGGCATAAGCAATCCAGGAGGTTCCTGAAATGCGTGGATGAGAACTTCCTTCTCCAAGTAATAGAGCAACCAACAAGGAGAGGTGCTATGCTTGACCTTGTTCTCGCCTGCAAGGAGGAACTGGTGGGGAATGTGAAGTTCAAGGGTATCCTTGGCTGTAGTGACCATGAAATGGTGGAGTTTGAGATCCTTAGGGTAGCAAGGAGGGTGCACAGCAAGCTCACCGCCCTAGATTTCAGGAGGGCAGACTTTGGCCTCTTCAGGGATCTGCTTGGTAGAGTACTATGGGACGAAGCCCTGGAGGGAAGAGAGGTCCAAGAAAGCTGGTTATTATTCAAGAATCACCTCCTCCAAACTCAGGAGCAGTGCATCCCAACAAAGAGGAAGTCAGGCAAAAACGCCAGGAGGCCTGCATGGGTGAACAAGGAGCTGCTGGACAAATTAAAACACAGAAGGGAAGCCTACAGATGGTGGAAGCAAGTACAGGTAACCTGGAAGAATACAGAAAAATTGTCTGGGCAACCAAGGATCAGGTTAGGAAAGCTAGAGACCTGATAGAATTAAATCTGGCCAGGGAGATCAAGGGCAACAAGAAAAGCTTCTTGTAGATATGTCGATAATAAAAGGAGGACTAGGGAAAACGTGGGCCCTCTCTGAAAGGGAATGAGAGACCTGGTTACCCAAGATGTGGAGAAGACTGAGATAGCGAATGGATTTTTTGCCTCAGTCTTCACTGAAAGGTGTTCTAGCCACACTGCCCAAGTCGCACCAGGTAAAGGCAGGGACTGTGAGAATGAAGAACCACCCACTGTAGGAGAAGATCAGGTTTGAGACCATCTAAGCAACGTGAAGGTGCACAAGTCCATGGGACCTGATGAGATGCAGGTCTTGAATGAACTGGCAGATGAAGTTGCTAAGCCACCATCCATCATATTTGACAAGTCGTGGCAGGCCGGTGAAGTTTGCATCAACCGGAAAAGGGGAAACCCAGCCCCCATTTTTAAAAAGAGGAAAAAAGAAGACACAGGGAACTACAGGCCAATTAGTCTCACCTCTGTACCTGGCAAGATCATGGAGCAGATCCTCCTGGCGACTGTGCTAAGGCACATAGAAAAAAAATGTGGTGATTGGTGACAGCCAACATGGCTTCATTAAGAGCAAATCATGCCTGACAAATTTGGTGGCCTTGTATGATGGGATTACAGCATTGGTGGATAAGGAAAGAGGACTGACATCTATCTGGGGTTGTGCAAAGTATTTGACACTGTCCCACACAACATCTTTGTCTGTAAATTGGTGTGCTGGGTTTATGGGAGAAACTGCAGAAATGGTCCCTGTAAGTAGCTGTGAAAAGCTTCACTGGCTCCAAAACTGGTTGGACCAGCCTCTGGCTGGGTCGAAACCCCCATCCCTTCAGGCCAGGGCCAACCCAATCAGTGCCTCTGCAAATGCCCAATTTAAAATGGGGACAAGCGAGCCTAAATTGGGGCTGGACCTGCAGTGAAAACAAGGTGGAGGCAGCGGCTGGTCCCCCAGCCTCCCGGGTGGGCAGCTGCCCATGCTGGGCCACAGCTACCTGACTGGAGATGACCACAGTGACACGACTTGGAGAGTTGCGAAGCCTCTGCCAAGGTTCATCAGGCCCAGCACAGCTGCTGTGGAGACATGGCCATGCAGACACGGCCATGCAGACACCAAAGGCAGCAAAGGCAGAGCAGGAGGAGGTGTGCCAGAGCTGAGATTCCCCTGCAGCCCGTGGTGAGACGGCAGCGGCCCCCCTGCCACCCGTGGAGATTAATGGTGGAGCAGAGATCCACCCGCAGCTCTTGGAGAACCCCATGCTGGAGCAGAGATGCCTGTGGCTGAAGGAAGTTATAGAGAATGGTCTCTGTGAGCAGCTCGAGGCTGACGACAAGGCAGAGAGGCATCTGAAGCCCATGGAGAACCCTACACCAGAGTGGGTGGCAGCTCCCTAGGAAGTCGTGACTCCATGGGGAAGACGCCCACGCTGGAACAATCTAATAGGTAAGGATTGCATCCTGTGGGAAGGACTCACATTGGAGAAGTCTGTGGATTGTCCCTT
The DNA here is from genome assembly GCF_009769465.1 of Tauraco erythrolophus. NCBI lineage: Eukaryota > Metazoa > Chordata > Aves > Musophagiformes > Musophagidae > Tauraco > Tauraco erythrolophus. Next base: position 64,873,759 of record NC_141496.1, read on the forward strand.
GAGTAGGCGATCCACTGGAGCGGGGGGAAAAGGATGTAAGGACTCCTCCTTTAAGAAAGGAGTGGCAGTAACAACGTCTGATGAACTGACCTGCAGCCCCCCCATTCCCCGTCCCCCTGCGTCACTGGAGGAGGAGGTAGAGCTAGGAAGAAAGGAGGGATGGAGGGAAGGTGTTTTTAAGATCTGAGTTTGTTTCTTGTTATGCTGCCTGAATGAACCACTAACGAATTAGTGTTTTGTCCTCAAGCCAAGTCCATTTTGGCCAGGGGCCATGACTGGTGGGTGATCTCTCCCTGTTTTTATGTCGACTGTCAGGCCTTTTGTTACATTTCTTTCCTCTCCATCTCTCTGAGGAGGAGTGGGTGAGTGACCTTGAGGTGGCTCAGCTGCCAGCTGGGCTATACCATGATAATTGGAAAGGCATGGGTTTGACGGGTGGACCACTCTATGGATAAGGAGTTGGCTGGATGGCCACACTCAGAAGAGTTGTGGTCGATGTCTTGATGTCCAAGTGGAGACCTATGATGAGCAGCATTCCTCAGGGTCAGCACTGGGGCTGGAGCTGTTTAACATCTTTATTGGTGACATGGGCAGTGGGATTGAGTGCACTCTCAGCAAGTTTGCTGATAACCAAGCTAAGTGATGTGATCGACACCCTGGAGAGAAGGGATGCCATCCAGAGGGACCTTGAGAGGTGGGCCTGTGTGAATCTCTTGAATTTTAACAAGGCTAAGGGCAAGGTCCTGCACATGGGCTTGGGATTGCCCCAATCCAAGTACAGGATGGGCAGAGGATGGATTGAGAGCAGCCCTGAGGAGACTTGGGGATACTGGTTGATGAGAAGCTCAACATGTGTCGGCAATTTGCGCTTGCAGCCCAGAAAGCCAAACCGTATCCTGGGCTGCATCCAAAGAAGCGTGGCGAGCAGGTCGAGGGAGGTGATTCTGTCCTTCTGCTCAGCTCTCGTGAGACCCCACCTGGAATACTGCGTTCAACTCTGAGGCCCCCAACACAAGGAGGACATGGAGCTGTTGGAGCAGATCCACACGAGGGCCACAAAGATGATCTGAGCGCTGGAACATCTCTCTTGTGAAGACAGGCTGAGAGAGTTGGGTTTGTTTGGTCTGGAGAAGAGCAGGCTGTGGGGACACATTCTAGCAGCCTTCCAGTATCTAAAGGGGGCCTACAAGAAAGGAGAGGGACTTTTTACAAGGGCGTGTAGTGATAGGACAAGGGGTAATGGCTTTAAACTGAAAGAGGGGAGATTTCGATTAGCGATATAAGTAAGAAATTTTTTACAGTGAGGGTAGAGAAACACTGGAACAGGTTGCCCAAAGGAGTTGTGGATGCCCCATCCGTGGAGGTGTTCAAGGCCAGGTTGGATGCGGCTTTGAGCAACCTGATCTAGTGGCAGGTGTCCCTGCCCATGGGAGGTGGTTTTGAAGCAGATGATCTTTAAGGTCTCTTCCAACTCAAACCTTTCTATGAAGCTATGTTCCTGGAAAAGCTTTCTTGCAAAATCTATCCTGAAAGTGCCGTGTCTGTTGAGATAATGAATTCTCTGCTGAATTACACCACCTTGACATTTTCTTTCTGTTTCTACTCAGAACTGCAGAGTTTTCTTATCTTTTTCATTTTTCTCTGATTACCTGTCCTTCAGACATTCTCTTTACTAGTAAGCGTAGCTGTTGAGTCGTTTGAGAGTCATTTGAAGGACCAGGGCCAGTCCTTTGGAGAGTTGGGGTCAACTTCTTTTGTAAAAGAGATTTCAGGAAAAAACAAGCAGTTTTTTGTTCCCTTTCCTGCTCTTTTCTCTGTTACATCTTTAGTTTGTTGGTGACAGGTAGGCCTATTAGTAGATAAAAACATCATTAGTAGTAACTCAGTGTTAAGTCTTTCCTAGTTTACATCTGTTTCTTGATTAGAATTCTAGGTTAGCAGGTGTATGTAGGTCTTGTTAAGCTGTTATGTTTGTAGTTTGAGTTTCATTAGTGTTTACATGTGAAAGCTGTTGTATGTTGTGAAAGGGAAAGCTTCATGTGTTTTGAAAGGTATTGTTTTGTGGGTTCATGAGGACGATGAGAGACCAAATGCATTTCTTGAACTAGATATAGAAATGAAAACAGTGAAGAGGAATGAAACTCTAAAAAAAATTAAAAGTCAGTGAGGATTAACCTTGCTTTTCCTTTGCTAATGAAAGTTCTCTGATATAAGTGTCTTGTAAAAGTAACTAGAAATTGTACAGATCAGTTCAGGTCTACAGTCAGTGCACAAATATCTGGATTAATGGAGATCGGAGACTTTGGAAATCACGAGTAATGGAAAAACTCTAGTAATAAAATTGTTTCGGACTGTAGAATGGTTCCCACATTTGTAGCAGGATCCCTACTGTGGACAGACCCGAGTCATGACCGTACACCAATATGGTTAGAAATCACGCTCGTTTATTACAACCGACACACAGGTTATATAGCAGAATATGGCGTGACACGACTACATTCTACAATTGGCTTGCTTAGCGTAAACACACTCTCGTGGGCTATAGTGATAGGGCAGCGCTAGCAGACCACAGGTAATAAGCTCATCCCTTTAGTCTCCTCATCGCGGTCATCGGAGAGGGATCCGGGAGGCGTGCATCTTGGCAGGCAATCAATCTACATTTCCTTTTAAGGCCGTTAAGTTAATTTGAAGGACAAAAGTAATCTAGTTGGTAACCTTGCGCTCTGGGGACCAAGCAGGAATTGTCCATACCCGAGAGAATATTATGGCCAGTCTCGGAGAGGAACTCCTCCACACACATTGACTGTCCCATACTCCTAGGACTTGCAGTTTCAGGAGAGTTTATTAATCCGAACTTGACCCCATGAAAAAAGAACCAATCTAGAAGACTGCAGAACCCTTTATAAGCTATCTAGTTGCATTTCTTTGGATGCTGTGCTTAGACTAATAAACCTGCCAGAACCTTAGGCAACTTGTGACGAGTTCAGTTCAGGAGGAGTTAATGTATACTTAGTCCAAACTGGAAGACGTACTGAAATGGGACTTACAGAATGGTTCGAGTTGGAAGGGACCTTTAAAGGTTCTCTAGTCCAACACTCCTGCCATGAGCAGGGACACCTGCCACTAGATCAGATTACTCAGAGCCCCGTTCAACCTGACCTTAAATGTTTTCAGGGATCGGGCATCTGTAACCTCTCTGGGAAACCTATTCCAGTGTTTTACCACCCTCATCATAAGAAATTTCTTCCTAATATCTAGTCTGAATCTACTCTCTTTTAAATTAAAACTATTACCCCTTGCTCTGTCCCTACAAGCCCTCTAAAAAAGTCTGTCCCTGTCTTTCTCGTAAGCCCCCTTGAAGTATCGAAAGACCACAATAAGGTCTCCCCAGAGTCTGCTCCAGGCTAAACAACCCCAACTCTCAGCCCGTCCTCACAAGAGCGGTGTTCCACCCCTTTGATCATTTTTGTGGCCCTCCTTTGGACCCACTCCAACAGGTGCATGTCTGTCTTATACTGAGGACTCCAGAGTTGGATGCAATACTCCAGGTAGCATCTCACTTGAGCAGAGTAGCGGAGCACAATCACCTCCCTTGACCTGCTGGTCGTGCTTCTTTTGATGCAGCCCAGAATATGGTTGTCTTTCTAGGCTGCAAGTGCATGTTGCTCGCTCATATCCAGTTTTTCACCCACTAGTACCCTTAAGTCCTTTTCTGCAGGGCTGCTTTCAATCCTTTCATCTCACAGGTTGTATTGATACCAGGGGATTGCCCCAACCCATGTGCAGGACCTTGCACTTAGCGTTTTTGAACCTCCTGAGGTTCACATGAACCCACTTCTTGAGCTTGTCCAGGTCCTTCAGGATGGCATCCTATCGCTCAGGTGTGTCAACTGCACCACTTAGCTTGATGTCATGTGTGAACTTGCTGAGGGTGCACTCACTCCCACTGTCTGTGTCATTGATGATGATATTAAACAGTACTGGTGTCAATACTGGACCCCTGAGGGGCACCACTCGTTGCTGATCTTGATCTGGACATTGAGCCATTGACTACTACTCTCTGGATGCAACCATCCAGCCAATTCATCATCCACCGAATAGTCCATTCATCAAATTGTTATCCCTCAAGTTTAGAGGGAAGGATGTTGTGGGGGACCGTGTCAAAAGTCTTACAAAAGTCCGGATAGATGACATCAGTAGTGCTTCCCTTCTCCACTGATGCAGTCACTCCATCGTAAAAGGCTACTAGGTTGGTCAGGCAAGAATTACCCATGCTAGCTATCTTGAATCGCCTCCCTGTCCTCCCTCAATGTAGCTTCTAGGAGGATCTGTTTTGTTATTTTCCAGGCACAGAGGTGAGATTAACAGGTGGATAGTTCCCAGGGTCCTCCTTTCTACCGTTTTTAAAAATAGATGCAATGTTTCCCTTTTTCCAGTCGCCAGGGACTTCACCTGACTGCCATGACTATCATGGAGAGTGCGTTGGCAACTACATCCGCCACTTCTGCCAGGACTCTGGGATGCATCTTGTCAGGTCCCATAGACTTAGTATGTTCAAACTCCTCAAGTAGTCTCGAACCTGATCTTCTTTTACAGTGGGAGGGACTTTGCTCCCCCAGTCCCTGCCTTGAGGTTCAGCTTCTTGAGAGGTGTGGAGAGATTGCCGATGAAGACCAAGGCAAAAAGTTGTTGAGTACCTCAACCTTCTCCTCGTTTGTTTTTACCAGTTTGCCAGTCGTCTTCATTTGGGGGGATACACTTTCTTCAACCTTCCTTTTCTGACAGACATACCTGTAGAAGCCCTTCTTAGTATTCTTTGCGTCCCATGCGAGTTCAGCTCCAGCTGCGCTTTGGCCTTCCTGACCCCATCCCTACACAAACGGGCAATGTCCCTGTACTCTTCCCAGCATACCTGTTCCTGCTTCCACTGTCAGGTTCTACTTGCATTGACTTGTTAAGACTGGGATTTGGCTTTACTTTTGCAAATCATGTGTTCCGCTGGAACAGAACGCTGTGCAAGATCTGTGCTTAGTGTGCAAAGCTATAAGGCTTTGTCTAACCATAACCTCTACCAGCAACAGTACTGTCATCTAAGCATGTAAATGCCAAACTTACTATGCTTCGTTTGCTGCTGAGTAGTTTTTTTGGTTTCAACAAATCTTTATTTAATTGTACTATCGTCATCTCTGGGAGGTAGGTGGCACCATAGTTACAGAAGTTCTCATTAATACCAAGATTAAATGAGCTACTGCTGTTTAAGAAAAAGCTGCCACCCATTCCTCCCCCCGTCCCCCCCCCATCTTTTGGAGTTGTAACTTCAAGTGAGTCAGGATATCATGTAGTAGTGTATACGACGAGTACCGTTTGGGGGCAGGGAGGAGTGTGAATACGTTACTTTGAGTGAAATACAGATTACTATGTTTATGCGTATGGAAACAGATCTGAAAGTATATAGCTTTATAATGAACAACTGCTTTACCACCTTCTACTAGCACGTTTTACAACTACTGAAGCTCTATGCCTGTGTAAATTCTAACTGTAAATGGTGAAAGTTTAACTGTAGTGTACTCTGTGAAAGTTCAAATTAAAACAACACCTGGATATCCACTTTTTGAGAGTTTTCTGTTCTTTTAAAAAGTATCCAACTTTTGAATATTTTTTTTGTCTTGGGTTCACTGCCACTGTACACTTCTGTATGTGGTAATGGTTGAAGCAAATAGGCTTAATATCTTACTGGCATACAGTTCCTATGGTATCATCTGTGCAAGCTGAATGATGTTGACCTGCTAGAAATTGCTGTTCTAGTAAATTCCGGGGTGGGGCTGTGTGTTGTATGCTTTATTTGGAAGACTCTAGGTAGGTCTGGATGCCTTAATTGTAGTGCATCTCTTCCCTGTATGAAAAACCTTAGTAAAGAATATTGGCAACTGTGTTCTACATGATTAGACATGATGCTTGCATGATGTAAAAAAATGAACTTTGTGTAAATTTCAGTAACGTGCATTTCTCTGACTGTATAAAAACAAACTTCTTTTTCATTATGCTTCTTTTATTTCTTTTTAATTATCAATGTCATTGTTATCAGTCTGTAGAAGCTGCCTAGTGAAATATTTGGAGGAAAACAACACCTGTCCAACCTGTAGAATTGTTATACATCAGAGCCACCCGTTACAGTATATTGGGTAAGTATGAAGGCAAAAGTGCAAATAGCTTCACCCCAAACTGTTTCAGCCTTTTTAATACAACACAGCTTTTCCCTAAACTTTATTACTTATTGTCCTAGTTTCAGCTGGGACAGTTAGTTTTCTTTTTAGCAGCTAGAATAGTGCTGTGGTTTTGGTTTAGTATGGGTTTTGGTATGAGAAGAATGTTGATAACACACTGATGTTTATAGTTGGTGCTGAGACATCAAGGACTTTTCAGCTTCCCATGTTTTGCCAGCGTGCGGGAGCACAACAGGCGGGGGGGAAACAAGGCCGGGATGAAGGACCCACAGCTTCTAATTTATGGTTTGAACTTAGAATTAGGATTGAGATCCAAATAGGCCAATGGAATACTCCATATCATGCAATGTCATTTCCAGTATATAGGTGAGGGTTGGCCAGGAAGTTTTCACTCTCTGCTTTTTTCATTCTCTCTTTGGGGCTCTTGCTCTTCTGGGATTGTGATTTTGGGACTTCTCTGTTTCGGGATCACTAGCGGGATGGGATGGGTGTTGGTCAGCAGGTGGTGAGCAATTACACTGTGCATCCCTTGTTTGTATAGGTTATTATCATTTTTATAAATTATCATAGATTATTATAATTTTAATGTTATTTTTATCATTAATACTTTGGTTTTATTTCTGTTTTTAAATTGTTCTTGTCTCATCCCATGAATCTCCTTCCTTTTCCCCTTTAATTCTCTTCTGCATTCCTCAGGGGGATGGGGAAGGGTGAGTGAGGGGCTACGTGGCCTTTAATTGCCGGCTGGGTTAAACCACGACACACTCTTACAAAACCCTCAAAATAATTAGTCTCAGTTGAACAGTGCTTTTCAGTGTCTGACAGAATAACGAGAGAAATAATTGTCAGCTTTATTGTTTAGTTAATCTTTCAAAGGTTTGTTTAGTTCATAAGGAGAGGTAAGAGTATGGCAGCAAAAATATTAGACCAGTGGCTTTAACCTCTAGAATGGAACCATCTTGTCCTTTGTTCTATTTTGATCCCTACACAGAGCACTCTCTTTTTCTGACCTAACATGAATGTGGTATTGTAGGTTGGTTTCCTTTTTTTTTACTAAGTATTTTTGTTGTTTTTTATCCTTTTGTTTTCAGAAAAGACATTCCCTTTCTTTTTCTTCAGTGCTTTCCCTTCTTTTTACTGAACTGTAGTAACTTTCTCTGATGAAAATCCATTGTGACAGTGTGTTTGCGCTAGCTGTTGCACATCAAGTAGTGTTTTTGCTACCTTTATGAAGAATTTATTTTCATTTGTGACAGTTTTCAGTGTGTCTTTCTCAGTTCTATAACAACTTCTGAAGCAATGCTTATAGAAAATGAGTTTGATTTCTCTTAACTTGCGTAGAAAACTGTTTTCTGTGTCAAAATGGCCAGGAAACAGCATCAAATTAAGAACTGCTAGAAAAGAATTTGCTTGGTTTTGATTATTAAATACACGTCAAAGAAAGTATTTTGCCAGAACTAGTTATAAAATACTGCCCCTTCAAGACTGAAACTGCCTTTGCCCAGCCTACTTTTGGATATGTGTATTTTTTTAATAAAGAATTGACGGGAGTTTCACAAATGTCTTAGAATGTACATTTGCACTCCTATTCATATCCCTCTATCTGAAAGATAGCTAAACCAAATGTGTCTCCTGATTTCTGAATGGTGTGAAATTCTCACCTCTGATCTAATAGTGAAGGCTAATTTACTCATTTATGTTGAAATATTTTTGAAGATGTTACTGCAATCCATATGTGACACTTGAAAATCCTAGCTTGTGCAAAAGGAATTGCTACTGGCTGAAATAACATGAATATTTTGATTCTTCTTGCAGTGCTGCTTAGAAGATAGTAATGGTCAATTGTAAATCTCTTGAATCGTGATGATTTCTGTACTTGTTCACTGTTCTCTGCTGCTGTGAAGTGCACATGTCAGGTGATCAGAAACCTGAGACTACTCTTGTACGCCTCTTCTGTTTAAGTCAGATTCAGGATTTGGTATTGCAAGCTCTATTGGAGTAATATCCTTGCAGCAGCTGAGACAGACTTTTGAAACACTTCTGATTTTATTTATCAATTGGAATTCAGGGTAATATTTTGTTTCTTTCAGAGAATGACTTATTTTAGACTAAAACAGAATTTTGTCTAGGTGAGCTGGGAATTAAAATTTAGATTCTTAACTGGTCCTATTACCTCTATTTTATTTGAGCTACACTACCTATACAGGCTTCTGAGATACATAATGTTGCAGTTAAAATGTTGACTTTTAAGAGCAAAGTAAAATTTTATTGTTGTGGCCTTTTTCTGTGAGCTGTTTTCTTGTGTTTTTGGAAAAGCCTAGTAAAGGTAACTAAGTAATCTAGAAATGTGAGACATGAGTCTGTAGGGGTATGGAACAGAATATCCTTGATGCTTTTGTAATAAAAATGGTTTATCTCAAAGTTGTCAAAGAATTGTGAGATTATTAGTGGCATACTTACTTGATGCAGGAGGCCATGTTCCATGGAGTGTCATCCTCTGCCTGTCCAAGACTGTTCTTCCTCAAACTTCCACTGGCTTTCTGTTTTAGCCTGTACTTTTTCATAATTTGTTTCATGTTACTGTCCTTCCTTGTTTGATATAAATACTGATTTGAGAGTTGAAATTCTTCTTGTGTGAATTTAGAGATTTTACATCAATTTAGTACTGGAACTTTTTTTAAGATAAATGTTTTGAATCAAGATGGTCAACTTAAACATTTGATTTTGTTTTCTTTTCTTGCTAGTCATGACAGAACAATGCAAGATATTGTTTACAAACTTGTGCCAGGCCTCCAAGAAGGTAAGTTGCAGTATGACCTTTTTCTAGAGGTTGTTTTGCACATACTTCTTTAACACTTTCAAAAAAAAAAAAAAAGATTCAGATGATGAAAATGCAGGGGCAGGGAACTGAGGAGAATACAATGGAAAACATGTTCCTTCATTTGTCATTTCCAGTGATTAATTTAATTTCATACCTGTATTAGCAGCAATTAGGGGGGAGGAAAGATGACATATTTCTTCCAAAACTAGTATTATGTAAAGCAGAATAGTATTTCAGCTTTTGAATGTTGACATGCTGTAACTCTCATTTGTTCATGTTAAACTGTGTACTTAAACCTGTTGTGCCAGCTTTCTAGAATTCTCAGTTAGAATGTAATGCAGAACAGCTTTTAGTTTTAGCGAAGCTTCTGCTACTGAGTCCTTTCTTAGCTGGGAATTAACTTTCAATTTGTGTTTTTATAATCCTCTTTGAGACTGAATCTATTCAACTAAACTAGTACTTTATAGTAACTGCTCAGTAATTTTTTCTTACTTACATTCTCAATGTATGTTACAACTTTCACTTAAATAGCATTTTAATCCGTTTACACTGCAAACCCAGAACATTTTCAAACATCAATAAGATTAAATAGATTATTTAAAAATTATTTATAGCGTATTGAACATCAAAACTATAAATAAAAATTCATAAACAATGATTTGACTGAAATGCTATTGGAGGGATTCAAAATAAGTTATAGTGTTTTAAATTCTGTATCATTCTAATAGCTATACTATAGTAGTAGCTATACAGATGACTTTGTAGTATTCTAACTGAAAAATAAAAGCATGACTTGATACAATACCAAAGATAGAAGAGTAGTAAATACTGACAATACCACTACTTGTTGGCAAGCGTCTCATTTAAGAGGGAAGGGATTCGGCATAACTTCGTAAATATTGCATTAGAACTTCATTACAGGGATTAATATTTACAATTTTAAACAGCGGAAATGAAAAAGCAAAGGGAGTTTTATCACAAACTGGGCATGGAAGTTCCAGGGGACATCAAAGGGGAGACGTGTTCTACAAAACAGCACCTAGATTCCCATCGGAATGGTAAATGTCCTTTATTTATTCTCTCTTGGGCGGGTGATGGCTAGTAAATTGATGAAAACAACTGTTGGAGGTATGTGCCAATCACAATTGGTTTGTAACACTGCACAGTAGAGTGAGTGTAGGATTGTTGCTTTGTCCCTTATTTGTGTACAGAATCTTTTTTTTGGCTGGTCGTAGCATATAGCACTTGGTGAGGGAGATCTCCATAGTAGTGCCTACATGGGGACTCTCTGAAATTACCCAGCTTCTCGTCAGCTAGCAGTTGAACTGGAGGTGGTGCTCTGTATGTATTCTTCTCTTTCATGTGTGGGGCTGTTGGCAGATAGTGTTGCCTAAGCAGACAAGCACGATTTGGGAAAAGTTTATTCTATGTTGCAGTCCTGAGCTGTGCTGTTTTAATCATACTGGCATTACAAGCTGCTGCTGAATGTTATCCCATATATCTGATTTCTTATCTAAGGTGAAACTAAAACAGATGAAAATTCAAACAAAGAAACTTCTGAGGAAAAACAAGAAGAAGATAATGACTACCACCGCAGTGACGAACAGGTGAGCTCATAGGGCATGTTTTGGTTTTATGTTGTATTTTAGCTTTAGTGCTTTGGTAAGACACTACTAATACTAAGACAGTGTTAGCCCTATACCATAAAAATTATATGAAAGCAGGGAAGTTCACTATTAAGTCTTAAACTTAAAGCCTGTTTGGAAGTGAAGTCTCCTTTTGGGATAAACAAGCCATCCCTTTTATGTTTTCCTGATACATGTGTCCGGAGTAAATTAAACTTGGTTTAATTTTCTTTTCAATTATAATGTAAGGAAACTTTCAAAGGGATTATATCTAGTACTAGATCCTATTAGTCTAAACTCTTTGTGATGATTTACTTTTTACATTAAGTAATGAATAGCTGGATGAGAAAAGAAGTGAGAATTGAAACACAGAAATTTGAAAGACCTTTTGGGGGGTGATCTTTAGAGCGTCATTTGTATACGTTCTTTTCAAACTTTAAATTCTTTTTTGAACATGTTAAAATTCTGTTATAAACTGGATTTAGCAGTTGCATTAAAAGCAAGAAGTTACATTAGCAGCAATCATTAAAAATTGGCAATGGTATTTTTACTGTTTATCTTACTCTAGCTTTTGACATTAGGTCGTCTTGAGCTATTGGCAGCTTATAAATTTGGACTGAAGCAGCCTTATTCCAACATGAGAAATTCTTTCTTGAACGTCTAGATCCATTTTCATTACACTAGTGCTTATCACTAACCAGATAAGATGTTAGAGAATGTTTTCTTTAATAGGACTACAGGCATTTCAGTTTAAGGAATACTAGTACTGTACTTTTTCACTTTGTTGTATTAATAAAAATGGCACATAGAATACATAATGAAGACTGCAGAAAGTTGTTCCAGCAAACTCTGACTCTTTGCTTTTTCCTGAAGGTAAGCATTTGCTTGGAATGCAATAGCAGCAAATTGCGTGGATTGAAACGAAAATGGATTCGCTGCTCAGCACAAGCAACAGTCTTGCATCTAAAGAAGTTCATTGCCAAAAAACTTAACCTTTCTTCCTTTAATGAGGTAAACTTTAATTTTTTAAAATTATTTTGCAGATACAAAAACCTTACGGAAAGTGTGAGATTGTTCCTTTGCAAAGGAGTGTCTTTCAGTCTGATTTTCCAGAAAACAGAAGCATACACTGTTTCTTGAGTTACATATTACGTAGCCATTTTCCTGTCCTTTTCGGGCCTGTACAGGACTTGCCACTTAGTTTGCAGTGTGTCTTTTCTTGTCCGTGCGTAAATAGTTGAGCTGAAAGACTTGGTTATGTGCTTCCACATGTGTGTCTTTGACGGCTTGTAGCCAGGTATACCCCAAGCTTTTGGAGATTTCACACGCAGTGCAGGGAGGGGACAGGCAGTAACAACACTTTAACACTACTGAAGCCCAGCTTAAGAGAAAGCAGCACTAATATTTTGTTCCTTTCTTTGCTCTCGGTGACACTCAACCTGAAGTTGCTGCCTACCACGAGCACAGTATTACCAGACACCTACTTTTCCCTCTCTTTGCAGGGAATATTTGGAAGAATTTATGGTGAAAAGTACAGAACGGCAGGCAATTCTTTGCACTTGTCCTTGTTCAGATTTGAAATTAACAGTGGCAAACACACAAATGCATCCTCTGTTGACCACTTTGTTGGGTCTTGTTCACGGTCTTTAGACATATCAATTGACTCCCAGCTTGACATCTCCCAACTCCACATTATGTCACTGATTCACTGAATTTCATTAAGACTTTTCATTCAAATCAAATCATCTGCTTTCCAGTCCAATGTGTCAACATCTTTCTGCTCAAACTTTTCAACAACCAGCTAGCATCTGTATCACTCTTCCTTCCTAGCTTCTGTACACTTCAAACCAACACTCTTGTCTTTATGGTTGGAGTACATCCCTAACCTCTGCTAATCTTCCTGAAACAAAACTGTATCTTCTGTCTTGTTCTCAGCTGGCTTGGAAGTGGTTGACTCCTGGCTGTAGGCCAGCAGCAACATGCCACACAGTGGAATGGAGGGTTTAAATACACACATAAAAAAAAAAGCCACTTTTGAACAATGTGTGTCCTCCATTCCATTGTGCCAGTCTGTGATTTAACAACCTGCTTGCCTTTTACTGAAAGAACAAGCTCTCAGGAGTACTGTTTATTCCTTTGCCATCCCTGCCCACCTTCTTAAAGAGTACATGAATTGTGGTGTAATCAGTGTAACAGTACCAAGTATTGAGTACATAGTAGACGTATTTAAGCTTGTCGGCACTTGGTTGATTGCTGTAGACTATTGCATTTTTGAGTTATTGGCAGTTAGATAAGCCATGTAAATGGACTGCATAAACATTCAGGCCTTTCTGCGTTGTGTGGTAAAATGTTGTTAATACAAGCTGCCTTGGTGGAACTTCCTGTTTTCATGCATGTTCCCTGTTTTAGTTCATGTTCAGCTACTGTAGTTCAGCTGATTAGTAGTCGTACAGTCCTCGTGTTTTTCTGTTTATATATCCTCGCTTTTTCTGATATCAAGATCTTTCAACACTGATACTAAAGTAAAAATAGCTATTGAGTATCTGCAGAAAACCCATAAGTATAGTATATGAGGGAGGTGGCAGATAGTTGTTTTAAAAAATTTATCCTTTGAGCAGAAAGCCACCTGGTTGGTGTTAGGTAAGAAATTTTCATAGTACATTAACAGAACTGTCTTTCAGATTTGTGAATTCTGTCGCCTCAATCCTTTTATTGGCCCTTTTTAAAAGCATTTAAAGCTTTTGGGAAAGGGCATTAGTAGTACTTGGGAAGCTAAATCAAACAGTAAAGTCCTGTTCACTCAGTATTTCCTAGATAGGCACAGAGATGGTCTTTTAGCGTTTTATGTTGAGAAAAGACACTCTCTTTTCTTTACTGGTACTATTTTTGCCTGCAGAGCCACTGCAAGACAAACAGTTCTAGTGTCTTCAGAGAAGAAAAATCTTGTCAAACATTTGTAGTATTATCTGAAATACGTTATTTCATGTAGTGTGTCCCAATGAATTAACTGTCATCTTTTTTTTGTCAGCTGGACATATTATGCAATGAAGAGATTCTTGGCAAGGACCACACACTCAAGTTTGTAGTTGTTACTAGATGGAGATTTAAGGTATGACACAGTGGTTCCAGGTAAATTGTGATGTGGCCAAATAAAAATGTTTAGAAAATAGCCATCTTTTGGAACTATACTGCAGAAACTGCAAATTCAATAAAAAGATACTTTCATAAATATCCAATACAGCATCCTTCAACACCAAATATTAATTTTATTTCCAAGAAAATCTAAATTGGAGAGACATGGATTTAATGGATGGACCACTCAGTGAGTAAAGAATTGGATGGATGGTTGCATTCAAAAAGTTGAGGTCGACGGCTCGATGTACAAGTGGAGACCAGTGACCAGTGTTGTTTGTTAGTGGTCAACATTGCAACCGATGTTGTTTAACATCTTCTTTGGTGACATGGACAGTGGGATTGAGTGCATCCTCAGCAAGTTTGCTGGCAACACCAAGCTGTGTGGTGTGGTTGACACCCTAGAGAGAAGGGATGCCATCCAGAGGGGTGAGAGGTGGGCCTGTGTGAACCTCATAAAGTTCAACAAGGCCAAGTGCAAGGTCCTGCACACGGGTTGGGGCAACTCTAAGCACAAGTACAGGCTGGGCAGAGAATGGATTGAGAGCAGCCCTGAGGAGACTTGGGAGTGCTGGTTGAGGAGAAGCTCAGCAGGAGTCAGCAATGTGCTCTTGCAGCCCAGAAAGCCATCTGTATCCTGTGCCGCATCAAAAGAAGTGTTACCAGCAGGTCGAGGGAGGTGATTCTGTCCCTCTGCTCTGCTCTCATGAGACCCCATCTGGAATACTGCATTCAGCTCTGGGGCCCCCAGCATAAGAAGGACATGGAGCTGTTGGAGCGGGTCCAGAAGAGGGCCCCAAGGATGATCTGAGGGCTGGAGCACCTCTCCTCTGAAGACAGGCTGAGAGAGTTGGGACTGTTCAGCCTGGAGAAGAGAAGGCTCCAGGGTGATCTTACTGCAGCCTTCCAGTACTTAAAGGGGGCCTACAGGAAAGCTGGAGAGGGACTTTTTACAAGGCTATATAGTGATAGGACAAGGGGTAATGGCTTTAAACTGAAAGAGGAGAGATTTTGGTTAACTATAAGGAAGAAATTCTTTACTGTTAAGATGGTGAAGCACTTGGAACAGGTTGCCCAGAGGAGTTGTGGATGCCCCATCCCTGGAAGTGTTCAAGGCCAGGCTGGATGAGGCTTTGAGCAACCTCCTCTAGTGGAACGAGTCCTTGCCCATGGCAAGTGGTTTTGAACTAGATGATCTTTAAGGTCCTTTCCAACCCAAACCATTCTGAGATTCTATAAAATAAAGGAAAGTGGAATTAAGTATTAATTACAAGGGAAAAGGGGACACTGCATCAGCTGTCAAATTGTTATCAAGTCTGGCAAAGGAAGTGGAAGCTACAAGAAAGTATTATTTTCACCTATTTCAGGTAAAACTGGATTTAGTCCATGTGGGTGGGGAAATTGATTGTGATGCAGAAAAGGCAGAAATTGTCAACACAGTTCTCTCTGTAACTCAAGAAGGCTGTTCACTTCTAAAAGAGAGGCAGTAATTAATTACAATGCTTGTCTGCCTTAGTTAAGGAGACTTCTAGCAGCATATAGTAGGCATAAACAAGGCTGGTTAAAAGTGTTTGGGTGCATCTTTGACTTGCTTATTTTGATTTCTTTAGAAAACTTCCTTGAGCCTAAATAGTAAATAGTGGGGTGTTCATTCTGAGCATCAATAATCACAATAATGGCAACTCAGGCGAAATGAATGAGTGTAAGAATGAATTGTAAAATTGAACGCTTAGGAGGCAAGTCACATAGAGTCTGTGTATGTGTATTTGGGGATATTTGAAATAGGGGTTCGTATTCATAATGGGCAAGCAACACAGTCTGACCTTACAGTGTACACTGAGGTTAGAACCACTTCATGGCTTTAGATGCATATCTAGAAGTGCAGGTGGGAACAGGGAAGTGTTTTTCTGTCTTTGTGTAGAAAAATAATTGACTTGCATAAATGTAGCCCTGCACTGACAATATTGTGGTTATTTAGGAAGACAGATTGGTGACAAAGGATTGAAGCAAGCCTCTACAGTTCTGAGTGACAGGTGATTCATGAGCACCTTAAGTTGAATAAAAGTACATGTAAAAGAAGACAAAGCAAATGTTAGAGATTTGGGGCTGGGGGTTGGGGGTGACGACAGGGAAAGAACCAAACAAGAGCATCAAATTGATGTGCATATGTACAAGACTACTATTCACTTTTGTCATAGAAATCTATACAATTGTTAGTTACATAGAAAACAGAACTGTACACTGCCTTCTCAGGTCAAAGAGGTGGGGGATGTAAAATGAAACTGGGAGGTGGGAGGTCCGGAACAAAGAAGAGGAAGCAATTCTTTACAGGAGACACAGAATTCCTTGGTGCAGGATGTTGTGGATCTTAGAATTTACCTATTCATAAAAAACCACAATGGATACGTTCACAGAAGGGGAACCAAGTGAGAGCTGTTAAATATGAAGTACCACACGCTCTTATGCTGCCTTCTACATCTGCATTTCTTCCTTGCTGGGAACAGGTCTTCCAAGTTAAACAGATCTGGTAGAACTGATCTTAAGGTGACCAGTTCTTGAGACAAAGGGAAAGGATTCTTCATCTCTTGTTTGAGCTCCACAGATTAAACTGCATCTTGTCTTTGTCTTGGTGAAATTTTGACAGGTCAGATAGCTACTCTGATAATTGATTTAAGCTTTAGTTTATGAAACCAAAGTTTTGCTTACTGAACAGATAAGTTATGAAACAAAACCGGAACTAATCTGATGTTTCCGTCTTGCAGAAAGCACCTCTACTGCTTCATTACAGACCCAAAATGGACTTGCTGTAAGAGAACTTTATTGTCCTTCTGGACAGAGTTTTTTGCAGAGACTATCATCTGGCACCTTCTTAGTGCATCACTAATCACATGACACAAACCAGCCGAATAATTTTGGAAGACTGTAGTGCTTTCATAGCGGACTGTCCTTCTGAATATTTCTTCTAGGGATGTGTTACCTAGATTTCTGGACAGAAAATATTTATACCTTTTTTTGTACGGAAGAAAGAAGTCGCAACTCAACAAGACACTACCAGCACTAAGTTTACAGATACTGAAAACACTTCACAGTTCCATGTAGCTCAGCCTGATTTATCTCTTACAGTTACACAGAAATAACGTAGAATGTTGTGGGGTGATTTAAAGATATTGCTTTTGACACCAAGTTGCATTTAGTTACTTTTCACATTCTGAATCTTTAAAAACTATATTTTTGCAAAGTGTTACTGTCTTATATAGTATGCCTGATTGCATTGGCTTTATTCAATTTGTTCTGTAGAGCATTGAACATACCTAATGATATAGTGACTGGTGATAATTTATTATGCTGCATTGAAAACTACTAAAAATCTGGGAAACCAGTAAGTTTGTCATCTTTGCCCAGGTATTGCTTTCCCTCAATTTGTGTTTTAGTAGAGTTTTGATACTCTTTTATGCATGTTGATTTGCTAAGATTAATAAAATAATTCCAGTTGATTTTAATGTGCCCGGATATTTTGCTGTGGCATAAATCGCACCACATAATGACAAATACTCAAAAGTGCTACATTTGTGAACTTTTTAAAAAATAAACATTTCTTATGTAGTTGTGGCTTGCAGAAATCAGTTTTTAATTTAGCGAGAATTGCTCTCACTAGCTGTCAAAACACCAGCTCTTGGGCTTTGAGTGATATTGCACAGTTTTCACTTCACTGATTGGAAATTCCTCCGATCATTATGAGCAGCTTTATATTTCCTGTTTTCTTATGAAACCATAGCATTTTCTTTATTACAATTCCTAGCTGTGTTGGAGGCAGGGGTGTCAAAGAAGATTATTTTAGCACCTTCTGGCCTTAACACATAATTTTGCTTGCATCAGCCCTAATGGATGCAAAGTAATACACATGCATGCATATATGTGTGCATACGTCTGTACACACATATATGTTATAGAATGCACCCTGACTAGCACTGAGCAGGGTTCACTGTACTGTTTGTAAGGCTTTGGCTTTTTAAAAACAGTAGTTGAAAGTGATTTCTGCAAGCTGTGTACGGTATAGTATATAAGGTATGATTGTAAGAGTATTTGTCTGGCACAGGTGTCAGGTCGCTGAAAACAGGCTATGCCATATTATTGGCAGCTGGAAATACTTAAACTTCTAATTTTTAAAAGAGTTTTCCAGTCAGCTGAAAATGCTAGTTGCTATTCCTGTTATTAAACCCTGTTATTTTTTTATAAATTGTCTTTCAATAAGAAAACAAGTTTCCTGTAACAGCCCTGCTTCCTCTAGCTATGCTCCTTCCCTTCTTCTGCTAGAAAGTATTAATTGTTGATCTGCAAGAGGTTTATCTAAACATTTTAAATCCTCTTCCTCTTCTTGAGTTTTCAAAGCACCACATTCCTTACCATGTGTCCCATAATTTCCTGCTTTGAAGTCTTCAGTCCTCCCTTCTCAGCTCTGCTCCTGCAGAAGGGATGCTCCAACTTGGGTTTACCTTTGAAAGCAGGGTTTCTCATTTTTAGTTACAGTCACAGATGTGAATGGGAAGGAAATCAAAACGTGTGTGAGCAGAGAACGAAAGGGAGTCTACTGAACTTTGGAGATGGAAAGGAGAGCCACACAAAGGCCCAAATGTGTTGCTATCCTTGCAGATGAGGGTATAGAGTAGCTGTGTTTGAATGTTTGAGTTAGGCAGAACTCCACATGCGGGCTGGGTGGCTGAGTTTCGGGGTGGGGTGCGTGCATGCATATGAGCAGTGGAATTGAACGTGGCTCTGGTTTTGTCTTACAGTTTGTGGGCTCAGATATACGTATTTTTAGCTTTTTTCCTGTCTTTAACATTTCTTTAACTGGCAGAAGAGAAAAAATGAGGTCATGGGCCTACGATTTTTATAATCTTTTAATGAAACGGTGAATACAGGTGGTATGGATATGTACACAAGCTGCCATACTGGGCCTTTCTGGAGCTCTTATGTGGTTGTTACTGTCCTAGCATAAATAAGGGGCTGGTTCTAGCCGGTGAGGCAATGAGACTATGAACGGGGCTGTAAGTGTCCACCCTCTGTGCACCCTGAGTATATAGACACTGGCTGTACCTGATATAGACAAAAGATTAAAGCCACCAGACAGTGTTCTGATTAACCACCTTAATCAGGATATATATACACATAAAAACAAATACATATATGTGAGATCTGTCTACCTCAGAATGCATGTATTGAAGCTTTTTGTACAACTAGACATAGATGCAGTGCTGTTAAAGTACATTGGGATTTTAGTACTTTCCTTTGTATTTGTGCAACTGAGAAATTAGTTATGAACATGCAAATTCAGAAGCCTTTCAAATCTATCTCTTGTTGTAACAATCTACAGTACAGAACATATGTTTCGGAGTTTATAACCATCTTTAGAATCACTTGAAATTGTTATGGTGCTATCAACATATTGAAAACTCTGTTTATACCTATATGGATACATAAATTCAAGCTAGTATTAATACCTACAGGTAGTTGTTTTGCTCATAATTGTGTGTAACTGCTTTTGCAATGTCTTTGATCTGATAAAACCTCACCAGTAAAAAGGAAAAAAAATACAAAACTACTCAGTTATTTTTCTAAATCACATGTCACTATCTTTGCTACAGAAACTCTTTCCCTCAGGAGGGATGTGACTGTGTCTGGACCATATGTTTATTTCCTTTAGCCTTACTGAAAGACTACAATGCAATTGAATTGAGGGCAGAGGGAAGTCTCCTTTGGGTCAGAGCCTTGTTTCACTTCTGTGAAGCTTAAGAGACAGTTTATTTTATATCAAGATTATATTGGGTAAAATAACCCTGATACTGTTCAAAGCTGGACTCGGCATAGTGGACTCAGCATAGATGTCTCCTAGTCCTAGTGAGATCATGTTAGTTTATTTTGGCTTTCGTTAAGATGCCATTACTGTGAAGTAGTTTTCACAATTGCTTACGCTGGTAAATAATTGCAGTAAAGAAGTATCTTGTTGCATTATCCTTAGTAGCAGTGAGACTGATGCATCACCCAGGCTCAGAGTCTCATTAAATATAGTTTCAGTAAAAATAGATAATTCAGATAGAATATTATAATATTGAATTTAAATAAGATTTGGGGTTTTAAATTTTAACTTTATAAAATTATTTATTCTATTTTAAGCCTTCTGTCTTATTTTACCATCCAAGTATTTTTGGTTTCAGTGGTCCAGCTTTATTTACGGGCATATAAAATGAAATTGTAAGATGTTTTTACAAGCTTCTTCCTTTTACATGGAGTTTGAGTAGCTTTTATTTGTATGTTTCTGTTTTGTATGGATAAAGAGCATTACTTATGCTTTTGTGCAATAGGTTTGAAACATGCATTTATTAGGCATATGTTTAAGTTGTAAATGTAGCATCTACTTACCGTTATATTTAAAAGGAATGTAGATGGCTTTTCTCACTTGTTTAAACGGGGTTTTATTTGAGGCTGTTATTTGGGGGGGGTTGGTTTTGGATTTGTTCCTTTTTTTTTATTTTAAGAGTGAAGTGTGGGATTTAAATTTGTGTAAGTACGAGAACTATCTGTCAGCAATATTTTAAAATAAATCATCTTGCAAGAAACCTTAACGTGAATTGTGGAAGCAATTGACAAGACTTGCAGCCTATCTGAAAATGTTTTGTGCCATTGTTATGTCTGGTATATTTGTGTACCATCAAATCTGGGTATATTTATTTTTATTTGTTGTGCAATAGTATACACAACACTATCACTTCTGGGGATATGAACCATAAAAAATATCAGACTACAACTATGATGGTGCTATTTTTTTCCAATAGGCTATGAGCCTTTGAAAGCTTATCTGGCTCTTACTGTCCTTATAACAACTTAGTTGTAGGAGATTCATTGAGGGTTTTTTTCTACTGGATAATAAATATAACCATACAGCTAGCCTATTTTACAGCATTACACATCTTACCATTGAGCTAAGTGTAATAGGAAAAAGCCAACCCATCTGTACATCAGCGAGATGAACCTTGATAAGTACTTAAAATGCATTTGTACAAAAGGCTTGACTGTACAAAAAAAATCAAGTTTCTGTATTTCCTCAGGTAATCACTTCAGTTTGGATATTCCACTGGAAATGTGAATGCAACCTGCCCTTCAGTTCATCTGCCTAAAGTTGATAACAGGGCAAAAAATTGTCCCATACACTAGAGTCTCTACGTAAGTTATATTTAGCTGTAACTAGGGTCTTGAGAGCTGTTGTTCAAGTAAAAAGTTGTAGAGAGAACAACATTAAGGAACATTGAACAATGCTTAAATCTCTGCTTTAATCAAAACTTGTGATCAGTACAAACGCTTTCTAGGAACTTGCGTCTTGTGGCAAGTCAACAGGAATCTTTCCATGTGGTGTTATGGTTTATTTACATACAAATTAAAGCTCTGGGCCTGCTATTTGATCCATGTTTGATCATCCTTAGGGCTTCTTGGAAATCTGTCGAAACCACAATGACCTGTCCAGATCCTTGTGGTAGGGTAGGAACTAAATGTCCAATTCTGCCAACACTGATATTGGTGACTTCACTAATAACCTGGATGATTGATTCCACAGAAACCAGCAGGATCATTCATGTGTAAATGGTTAGGTGTGGCTGAAGGAAGGAGCACTGATTTTTGCATACTGGTCGTCCAGTATTTTTTTTGTTTTTATTTGAAACTCAAAGCGTTGGTTTAATGGAATCTTGAATTCAAGTGACTTTACCTAGACAAAGGGAGAGTTTGTTCTTTCCTTCTGCAACAAGATTATTTTACAGTTAAGGGACAATAAGCCAGTGCAACCACTAAGCCTTTATCCTCATGTGGCATAATAAAGCTTCTGGAACTGTCACAGAGTAAAACCGTATTTTTGGCTTAGCTTCATTTGAAAGTTTACAAATTTTTATGCTTTGTGTTGCTGTGTAATTTTTGTACTATTGGTGGCTAGTTTTGTCTGAATAAGCCTTTTGGGATTATTGCTTAATGTTTTGATTTTATGATAGTGAAGCTTGTATCTAGTGTTTTGCCAATTACTATTATATGCTTGTTAATAAAAGCAGAGAAACTAACTGAAATACTGTCAGGCTGAAAGTTATTGTCCCATTTTTCCCCAAGAACTTAAGGAGCTAGCCATCCTGATATGATAGCACTGAACAAACAGCGTGACGGAAACAATGGTGGTGTGTCATTGCATTGTCATAATCAGCCTTTTAATAAAAACAAGCATTGCCCAAAGTATTACTCCACTGCACAGAAGGACAGTATGTCTCTGACACATGTGTGGCCTGTAACTGCCAGTTGGGAAACAAAATGAGGGAAAACAGTTGCCCTGATTTCTTTATGCGTCTGTGAATAGAAAGGTACTTGCTTGTCCTGTATTGTGTTACTTTCAGTCTTACCCCTGCTTGGTGATGGTGATGCGAGGGGCCAGCTGCAGCATTCTGGAACACAGACATTCATGTAGACACATGCCAAAATGAAAAGCATATCCACACACATTCTGATTTGATTTGATTTTACTTTGGTGAGCTGCTAGCGGGAGGAGAAAAGGTCTTTTACTTATAGGAAGCTTTGATTAACGAACTGAATATGTTTTGCCTTTGAAAAAAAATTGTGTATTGTGGTATTTGGCAAACATTGGTGCTTGCCCTCTTTGTAACTTCAAGAGCTATTTTCATTCAAGATCCTTGAGATTTATTTTAATACCTGAACAGATCAAAGGTAAGGAGGAATTTTTAGATACAAATAATTGAAATGCCTAGTTGATATAATACAGTAGAGCTGCAAAGCAGATGCTACAGTAGTAGAATTTCTTGCAGGATCTACATGCAGTGATGCAAATTTATAGCTGGTGAACTGCTGTATACGTACCGAGAGGGCAGGAAGGGCTTTTATTCCTGCTATTGGCTTTTTAGAAACTGTTGGCTGCTATGGGCTGGTTTGAAGTCAGGGGTTTATTCATACTCATATTTCTTATTTGCACCGATAGTATCAATGTATAATTATACTAAGGAAATTAGGCATTTGCCACTTACTGGCTTCATTTAAATATTATCATGAGAGTTATCACAGAAAGGTCCCTTTGCCTGTGTATAGTCACGTAAAAGTGAATAAATGTTAGCGCTAATTGAGCAAGTGGTACATTTTGTAAATTTTCCATGCTCTCATTATTAGTGGTTCTAATGCTTCCCTGAACTTTGTACCACTGGTTGTTTCCCTCTATCTGTGAACTAAGCAGTGATGGGCCTGGCTCAGCCTGCTTCTTTCCTTCTTCCATTTTCAGCAACTATTACAGGAGTCTGTAGAAGATGTGCTCAAATGGAAGCGTTCTGTTTCATGGGAGCGTGATTACAGATTTTCTGACCTCTGTAAATGCTGGAGTAGTTAAGAGGTGATGAAGCTTTCTTCTCCGGTGCAAGCAGAAGTACATAGTCACTTAGTGCAATACATAAGTTGTGGTGTTTTTAATTGGCGTGTGTATCATGAAGAAATTTCTCACGTTTGCCAGAGGAGTGACTTACATGTATACCTCGCTTCAGGAATCATTAAAGCACCATCAGCATCTGTTGTGAATGTGACCTTTGAAATGGTTGTGGCAAAAACTGTTCTGTAAGTCAATGTTCTGTATTGTCCCATATAAAATATACTTGTAGAAATGCAGACTGTTCTTTGGCTGTGATTTCGACAGAAAAAAAAACTTTTTTAACATTTTATCTTTTATTACTATTACTTTTGTTAGTTTGAAATGTGTCATTTAAAACTAGACTGCAAAATATTGTGGAAAACGTAAACAACAGAAATACATCATGGAACTGAACTAACTCCCCTCATTACCTGGACATGATGCTAATCTAATAAATAAGAGTGAAAGCAATTCCAGTTTGGTTGAAATTCCCAAGCCTCACAACAAGATATGGTGCTAATAATTGTGTTTGCCAGCCCTGAAAGTGTAAACCTGCCGTGTAGCTAATAGCAGCCAACTGCATTTTTTTCCCCAGAGGTAATTCAGTGTGAGAAAGCTATAAGTGGTATTTCTTATTTTATATGTAACTGATATTTTCTTATTCCACTGCTTGAATATTCTGCTGTAAAAATCGGTACTTAAAAGTGGAATGTCTCTTTGTGCAGTAACTTCCTTGGGGTTTCCTTGAGATTGGAGCAGTCAGAAAAAATAATCCATGTTAATTGAATATGTGAACTTAAACCAGATTAATTCAGCTGTTTAAACCCTGGTGTAGGTAGTCACTCGGTATTAAATAGATCTCAACTCAGTTTTAATCCAATACCACATATGAATAAGTGTATGAATAGAGGAATAATGCAATTCAACTCTCTATGCACCTATATGTAAAAAGTCCCTGCATGTCTTTAATTTCTAACATAGACCTCATTTAGCTTTCTTCTTTTCTTGATTTTTTTTTTTTTTTTTCCCAAGCTTCCTTTTGATTAGCTTTTCTGTGAGAAATTCAAGCAGTGGCCTGGCTTGAGTGGAGAAGAAAGTTTACACAAGTACTTTTGAGAGGTTCCCCTACCAAGAGTAAGATGAGGACCGCATCTATCTAAATGTCTAGTCTTTCCCCTAACAATATCCTTGAACTTGTACTGTCACTGTTTAGAGACGTTGTATTCATGGGTTTGAATTAGACATGTCTGTGCTTCATATATTGTGTGTAATGATGTGCGTTGATGTATCCAAACATATACGATACACGTGAAGATAAGAACAGAACAAAAATCCAAGCAACTGGCTTCAACAGTGTCGTGGTTTAGCCTGGCCAGCAACTAAATGCCACACAGCTGCTCGCTCACCCTCCCCGCCCGTGGAGGATGGGGAACAGAGTTAAAGGGGAAAAGGAAGGAGACTCATAGGTTGAGATAAGAACAACTTAGTACTAATATATTATTATATATGTGTAATGATAATAATATGTACAAAGTAGTAATGCACAGTCTAATTGCTCACCACCTGGTGACCAACACCCTATTCTGCCCCAGCTAATGATCCTGAAACAAGTAAGTCCTGACACCACAATCCCGGAAGAAAAAGAGGCCCAAAAAGAGAATGAGAGCAAGTGAGAGCACTCCGAGAGTCTTAAGAGTGGGAGCCCCTAGAAGAGCAAAAGCTTGTTTTTCCAGTCAACTCTCATCTATATCCTGGACAGACGTTGCACAATATGGAATACTCTATTGGCCAATTTAGCCCTCAATCCTAAATCTAAGTTCAAATCACAAGGGGAGTTGTGGGCCTTTTGTCCTGGCCATGCTCCCCCCCAGCCTGTTGTGCTCCTGCACACTGGCAAGAACACGGCAGCTGAAAAGTCCTTGAGGTCTCAGTGCCAACTATAAACATCAGTGCACGATCAAATCCCAGGCTAAAACCAAAACACAGAGCTCTTCTTGCTGCTAAGAAGAAGCCTAACTGTCCCAGTCAAAACCAGGACAGTATCCACTCATTCCGTATCATCCGCATCATGCTCAAGTCTGACACATGTACACAAATATTAGTCCCTTAGTCTATGGGTCATCCCTCCAAAACGTCTGTTGAATTTATTTAGTCTGTAACTCTGGGCTCCTTCTGTCACGACGGTCTCTCAGGGTGGGAGAGATGATGCGGAGTTTGCTCAGTCAGTAGAACGGATGACGTGTAGTCTCTGTTGCATGCAGCATCCAGAGCTCATAGCTGATGTATCCAGTGCAGTCCATGTCCACAGTCTGTAGGCTGAAAATAACCACCTCAAGGAAGCTACTGGATGTTAGTCATTGGAATCAATTCTGGTTCTGTTCAAGTTCATTAATCTGGATGATTCTTGATATAATGTTCCAGTCAAAACCAGTGAGTGGGTAGTTTCCATGAGGGTAAGCTGCCCTTACAGCCTTGCCTCTTGTTTTCTGCCTCTGCCTGTGGCATGTAACTGTTCCTTCACATACCTGAGGGAAGAGAAGCTTCATTTTCATGAAAGTCTTGAAGGCTATTTATTTATTTTCTTCTTTGGTACAAACTCACTATTCCTTGCCTGAATTTTCATTCCTTCGTTCAAGAGAACACAAAGCCTTTGATTCTGGATGCTCTAAAGCTGCTCCATATGAAGGTCTCCATTGCTGTTGTGAAAAATGCTGATTGGTGATGCAGCAGATAATGTCTCTGCTTCTGGGCTGTTCTGCTAGTTCTCAGCAGGCTACAGAGCAAAGTTTCTGCTTTGGTATATTTCATAATACAATATATTCTCTAAATAATTTTGTTTTCCCACTTAAGCAATATCTTTGTAACCAGCTGCAGTGGATTGTGACAGCATTACTTAGATTATTGTTTTAAATGTGTTTTGCTGATTTCTGAGAGTGCCTGGAAGGAGACTGATAGTATAGTCGTGAACCTGGATGTCAGGTAGAATATATCCTCTGGTCCTGTTTCACATCCTCTGGAAAAGATTCCTTTCTCTGCTTCATTTCAGCCTTACAGTCATTTGCAACATTTGAGACCTGATGATTTCAACTGTTTCCTCTGCTCAGCTTTGAGGCTGTCTCTGGATTTTATTGCAGCAGTGGGCATCGCTTGAAAATGATGACATGCTGGTTTGAAACCAAGATCCTGAGTAGTCGTTTCTGGACCCTCTACCATTGGCACCTCAACAGATCTTGTGTGTCCTGACTTGAGAGACAACTGGATTGTCATTCTAGAGAAACACTCTTCTTTTTCCTCTTCCTAGAAAACAAGCAGTCCCAAGTCTGTGCATTTTGACATGACAGGGACTGCTTCACCATTGCTCTCTTCAAGAGCTTTCGAGATTAGAGGATTGTCGTGTTCAGACAAGGTATACATTGTTCTACTCTGGTTCACAAAGTCTACAGAAACGAAACTAGTTTTTGTCAGAATGACTGGAGGCTAAACACATGAAAAGAGTTGCTAGCAGGGGAGTCTGGGCTCTGTGACAGGTGACTGTGGTATTTCATGTTGCCCTGCAAAAGTTCACAGTTCTGAGATACTAGATGGCTCCCTTCCTCAGCATTTTTCCATAGTTCACTGGCATCTCAGTGTCATGGGTCTGATCTCTGGGGTTCTTCCTTAGCAAACCGTGCTTTCAACTTGCCTTGGGCCTTGTCCTCTTCTTTCCTTGGCTTTTGTGGGTCAACTGGCTTTGTCTTTGTGGTGGGGGAGCTCTTATTGCTGGATATGAGGAGGCCTCATCAACTTTCTTCATCTTTTCGTGGTCACTTACCTGGATTTATGGTCTGATGTTGCAGTCTCAGCACATGCATGTTTGTTAGAGGTGAGACTCTTGTGATGGAGCTGTTTTAGCAAACCAATTTACTGCCAAGTGAATTAATCTGTCTGTCTTTTTCAGGCTTCTCGAATGTCACAGTACAAGAGAAACTCTTACAAGCAGCCAATTTGGGTTGAGGGTCTTGGGACCTGAGTCTCTGTCCCTTGTTGTGGGATTATGACAGCAATGTGCTCTTCTCCTCAGGCAGCTGCTTCTTCAGGCTCTAAGCATCAAAAATTAACTACAACTGTAGAGAAACCTCTTTCTGTGCTGGTACCATCTACCTCTCCATCTCCTGGTGCCAGCTGAGGCACCTGCTGAGCTTCAGTTCATCTCCTTGGCAGTTTCCTGGGCCCAAGCTGCAGCCAGGGAGACAGAAGAGCATGACCCACTTTCTGCTTCTGCAGGGTCTTCCCTGTCACTGAGCTCTCACCTTCAAGGCCTTCGTGTGCAGGAAGAAGCTGTAGGAAACTATATTGAAAGCCTTGGAGAAACCCAGGTAGACAATGTCTACCACTTGCTCCACATCAACCAAGCACGTTACTTTGTCATAGAAAGTGATGAGGTTTGTCAAGCATGATTTGCCCTTGATGAATCCGTGTTGGCTTTTCCCAATCATTTGACTTGTGGTAGCCCCCAGGAGGATTCGTTTCTCTAGGAGCAGAGGCTGTTTTTATTACTAATGAATTATTATCTACAATTCATGGAAAGAGGAGCTGTGTGTAGACTAACATGCTAAGTGCCTGGAAAATACAACATGTCATTATTGTGGCTATGGATCTGAAAGGAGAGCCACGATTACATAACTGATAATAGACTTAATTTTAAGGCTCTTATCTGTCAAAGAAAAAACGGAATTCTGCAGGAGATCCTAAAGGCCATCAGGAAGGGTTAGCTGACTGGGAAACATTGAAGGCTGTGCTCGGATAACGTACAGAGTGCAGGGTTCACAGGGGGTACTTGAGATGACTGAGAAGTCTATGTGTGGTATGGTATAAAGTAATTAGCTAACTGGAAAAGGACACAATGGAAAAGGGACTAGTAGAGAAATGCCTGTTGCAGTACATGAGGAGTTCATTGGATGCTTTGGATTTTGTCTTGAATACCTCTTAATTTTCCCTTGAGTGTTCTGGATGCTGAGCATGCATCACTGCAGATGTCCTGGTTGCTATTGCAAGAAGTCCAGTATTAAGTCATAGTTGTGGGGGAGTCAGATCCTTGGTTAGAAACTTTGAGGTGGAAAGTTGCAGCTGGTGGGAAGAACCTCTGTCCTGGGGTGTACCAGGGTTGTTTGAGCACCTCTGCAGGGATGAAACTATCAGCGGGAGAAGCAAGCCCTGGAATTAACAAGAAAGGCATCCAAAGACAGGGACAACACATAGCTTGATGGATGGCCACTGGCCAGACTGCATCAGAGCAGAGAATCTGTATCTTTCAGGGAATGGTCCTGTCAAAGTGACAGCTAGGGTGCAGTCAGTAACGGAGTCCTGACTATGGTCCATCTATTCATTTGCCTTCTAACAGGTCAGTTTTATCAGAGATGTATGCAACTATTCCAAACTTCACACCGATCAAGAGCCACTGTCGGCTATATCCCACCCATCTGCTGGCAGGGGCTCATGGGAGTCTTGGGAGCACAGGGCTGTCAGATTTCAACATGAAAGCAGGTTCAGCTGCTGCATTCAAAGGTAGATTTATACCACAACCGGCTCCTTGCTCCTTCCACTTTTTCAAGTCTTCTTGGTCTTGGACTCGAGAAGCAGCTCTGCTTATTTTAGAACTGGATTTTCCTGCCTTAGCTGCAATTTTTCTTTATCAAACACCACTTTGGTCAGCTTTCCCTTATCTCCTTCTGTTTTGCTTTAGGAAATCTTGTATCACACAATGGCAGCTCCTTTCCAATTTTTTTTTGCCTGGTTCATTCAGGTCTTATTAATGCTAACAGGACACCGTTGGACTGCTCAGCTGACAAAAAAAAGCCACCCTGGGAACAAGCAGTTGGGCCAAGGCATGGTGGATCCATACTCTCAATTGCAGCACAGAAGCAGTTACAAATTCCCCTGTAACTATGAAGTCTAGACATCTGCAGAGAAGTAGATAGAGAAGGCAGTGGTTGCAGATAATTTGATGCACACCAGTGACAGTCAATTTTGTCAAATGCACACTGGGTTGTGTGCTAATACATCTTTTTTACCATAAGAATTGTAATTCAGGAAGTATCTTGGTTTTGTCCTCCACCTTGCTTAAGCCCAGCTTCTTGTTTAACAGGCATGAAAGCTGAGCTATATGAGCTATTGGCTTTCCTTGAGGCTCATGCATCTGTTTTTTGCCTTACTGTGCAAAGGGTTTCTATTCCAAAACTGTGTTCCTTGCCAGCTGGTGATCCATTTGCAGCTTGCTTTAGAACAGCAAAAAATATCCATGCTATGTAGCAAAAGAACCAGATGCTGAACTGTGCTCTGCTCACAAAAGGGAGTTTGTTTTCAGTGCTGCTTCTACGTAGCACAGCCTGATTTCAGGCTCAGTGAAGCTTGTTAAATACTGTCAGCTTTGTCTCTCAATACTGGAGAAAAGCTCTCTTTAGCTGCACTTAACTTCCTCATGCAGTCCTGCTATTGGAGTTAGTCACTGTTTATCCTCATCTTTCTTCATCTGCCCCTAAATTGAGCAGCACAGTCCAGCATACAAAGCTGTGCTCAATTCCCAGAGCTCGGTTCCGAGTGGAAGAGGTTGTACTCTGACAGCACCAAGTGAGATGTATATGCTTGACAGAGCAGAAAGTGGATGAAATCACAGATTTTAGTTTATTTTGCTAATCAAAGAACAGATTGATGGTATTGGTCTTTAGAGATGAGCAATGTTTTGAGAAATATAGGCTTACTATCTATACGCTAAAGCTCAAACAGAAGCTCAAAACTGGCACCGCTAACAAAACGTGCAGACTGCCTGTGCTTATGTATGTCCTGTGTGCTGGGGCCTTTAAACTTCACATGGGGTCATTCATAGGAAAAATTTCATTGGTACAGGGTGGATCCCTGCAGGAGCTGGACTCAGACCCTAAGACTACCCCATAGCTGGCCCCTGGATTCCAGTCTCTCCAGTTGCTGTCACTTGGACATTCATGCCTTTGAGGCCACAGCTCTACTCCAGTTGCTGGTACAGACCATCACACACACACCTGGCCAGGACTCCCCTGGTCCCATAGATGACCCCCGGTGCTCTCACTCCTAAAGACACACAGGCATTGTCTCACCCAGAACTGGCGCTTGCATACCCACTCAACCTCTTGTTCCCAGGCCACTTCACCTGGTCACTGTCCTATTTGGCTTTGTCGTTGAAAATCCGGACAGAAACTCCTTAGCACAGTTTGCAGTGTTAGAAAGTGGCATTGCTTTATTGCAGCGCCGGGTGCGCGGGGGATGTCTCCTCCTGACATGGACACCTGGCCCCTGGACAGAAACTTAGTTACACACTGCAACCATGCATGTTCGTAACGTGTTTACATGTTCCTTATTATTCTCTTAAACAATTGGTTAATTTTCTCTCTCTTTGCATGTAAATTACTTCACATGCTCAGTTCTCTTCCTTCACCCCTCACCCAGGAAGGAGTTAGAAAGGAATTCACTGTGAAGATAAGACAGGTGCTGATCAGGCACAGGCCATGATTAGATGCGTGTCCTGACCAGCCAAATAGTTAACACAAAACTGGCCCTTTTAATCTTCGTACTCCTCTTTTTTCTCCCATATTTTTGTCCCCAAATCACCTAAGATTCTCCCTTTTCCTACTTTTGGTTCCTTCTCTAAACATCCCATAATAAGTCCTGTGCAATCCAGAACTGCTTTTCCCCTGCATCCCATAATATGTCCTATACCCCTAGGCAGAAAGCCCCCTCAGATATTTGATCTGGAAGGCTGCTCCCTATCACTTGTCATGGTGGGTATCACGCCTGGACATTGGGCTGATGGTTCTCCTGGGACAGCCTTGGGAGGGACCAGACAAGGCTCTCCAGGAGTCCTTAATTTGCCTGCCATTGTGCCTCTGTACTTCTCTGGGCTTGTGGACATGGGCCTTTTGTGAGCTGATGGCTCCTGTGGTGGGCCTGGGAGCCCATCAGGGTGCTGTTTGCCCCCACTGATGCCTTTCTGTGCTCCTTTGTGAATGTGCAGATGTGCTAAAGCTGTGACCACATAATCTAACAACTATGTGTTAGGTGAAGTGACATTAAAAGACTGAGGCATGAGGTCCAACCCGTGTGGCAGTGTCAGGGTCATGCCAGTCTTGGACTATGTGGATCTGGCATGAGAGGTGTCTTCCTGATGCAGCAGAATGCTGGTGTAGTATGAGATGGGCTGTAACAGCAAGTCTCACAGGTGATGTGCAAGCATGACAAAGTTGCACAGGATCTCCTGGCCCCACAGACTGCTTGTTTGTCCCACTAGCCCTAGCTTAGAGAATGCCATCTTGCTCAAAGCTTCCTGAGACAGCTGTGATATGACCAAAATGCTCAAATGATGGTGTCAAATGCCAAATTAAAATGTTTAACTACCCTACAAAACAAATTCTGCATTCCTACTCCTTTGCCCCTGCTGCCATCCTCCAGCCTGTTTATTCTTAAGGAGTAGCAATGCAAATATCTTGGCTGTTAATGAGTTCCCTTACCTTGAAGCATCCCTACAACTGGACATGAAGACCAAATAAATATCCTCTAAGGGTGTACTTGCCTCTGTTCAGAATTAACAGGAGTGAAAAAAAGTCCTCCTGGTGCAGAAGTGATTCAGTTTTGCTGCTATGGATGTGCAGAATAGCAGGAAAGGCAGTAGAGGAGAGCTGGTTGCAGGCCTTACCCACTTCTCATGTTGGAAAGACTGGACAGGATGGTCACTGCTGCAAGTCATCCTTGCATGGATGATGATAACGATGACGAAGCACATTCTCAGCTCAACAGCATACATGGCAGTCAGACTTTGTGGTGATTCTGCAGAGTTGATGGCTGCCAGCATGAGATTAACCATCTGTCACACAGCTTTTCTGTTTTATGAACAAAGCACTTGTCTGGCTTTTGTCTGGGTGTGGGAAAATAACCGAAACTGGGGAAATGGAGAAACACTGCTTCGCAAAGTTCTGCTCAAAAGCTGTAATATTAAAGGTAGCTCTGAGGCAAGGCGCGGCTACTGTTCCCAGGAACACAATATGATTGGTATGGCCAAGGCCTGCCCTGGCTGAACAGAACATGCAACGTCCTTGAAATGGGGAGCAAAGTCGTACGAAGGTATCACAGCTCTTCCCTGTTCTCAGGAATAAAAGAATGGCTGGCAAAGGGAACCGCACAGCTGTCAAGGAAGACAGATCGCAGCCCTGGACTCAACAATGGTGATGGATAGAGTACCTAGCCAAGCATTCACCTAGGCCATTTGGGCATGTTGATATTTAACAAGTTGCCAAATGGCTGGCCTTTGGGGTGAACTTTGCTCATTATAACATCATTATATTACAAGAACACACCTCCATCCCAAAAGCTACCCTCACTGAGCAGGCGCCCTGAATTTCTTCTTGTCTACACCTTTAAATCGAAGTGATGAAAATTTACACCAATCCTGACAAAGATATGCATGACTAGAGTCCTTCAAGCTCCACCTGAAAGCATAAAAATGGCTTAAGAGAAGGGGGTGTTGGGGAAAGACTTCCATCAGAACGTTTGGGTCCAGTTGACAGGCTGGACCTCTCTTCTCCCCCCCATAGGGACACCTATTGGGTAAGAGCTGTGCGTTATGTGCACTTAGTTACTAACATCTTGCTATCTATTTAGAATTATTATTGATAAGTTGTGTTTTCGCAGTCAGTCCCTATCACCGGCTGTCTCCGAATCTGTATCCTGTCACGAGCATCTGTAATAAAACTCATTATATATATACAAATACAAGTTTCTGGAAACTTCATAATTGATACAGAGGATATAAGGGATTTGACCCTGAACAGGTTGGGCAAACACCCTCTGACTTAGCAGGCTGCCCAGCAGGGCAGGCGGGTCAGGTACAAGGGTCTTGTCTTTCTTAGGAAACTGGTATACTGGTCAAATTGAGGAGGGCTCAAGGTAGTCCTCTTCTCTACCCTGTATTGACCTTATCTTGTGTCATAACGTGGCACTGAGGAGAATCAACTAGGTAACCACAGAGAAAAAGTGCCAGAGCCAAGGATGGAGCCCATTTCCTTCATCAATTGGCCCAATTATCTTACTGTGACCATTCATCAAGGTGCTGGGAACACACCACCGCCTGTATTCCTGCTGTCTGCTGCCATTTTGAATAAGCTATTGCCTTGCTTTGCACCTGTGACCCTGAAGCTTATAAAATATGCAGAGAAGTGAGGGCTGGGCAGGCAGGTGCTGCTTCACAAACATGCTGCTGGCCCTATGGGGATGTGTATTTTATCTCAAGGGTCAAGCATCACCATATTCCTTCAGCCTTAGTATTGTTTTTATCACCAATTCTTAAATCAAGTAGCTATTTTCTATTTTTTCCTTTTTTTTTTTTAAATTTTGAAACTAGATTATGAAATTTCCACAGCATTTGGAATAAACGCTGTTTAAAGCCCCTACTTACTTTGTAGGGAAGGGGAAGTGAGTTACTTTTAAAACGCTCCTGGGCATGTGTATGTTAAATACTTTCTTCGAAATACTTCAGCAGAGCACCCACCTGCTTTTGAGGTCCTGGAGCACTTCAAAGAAATCTATTTGCTGTCACCTAAATGCAATCCTTCGTGCAAGAAAAACCTTGGAGAGAAAGCTGTGAATAATGTCTTGATAATCGCAAGGCTGCATAGGGATATTGGGAACTGGAACACAACTGCTTAAAGAAGCTCACAGCTGATGTAAACTGTCTGATGTAGGGATGAGAGGTGGTGTTTCTAAGTTTACCTGGCACCTCAGTTTACCTGGCAGTTTACCTCAGTTTTTCTGGAGGAATGCTGTGGTACGCTTCTATGGCACTCAAGTTTAGGGCATTAATGGCTTTTCTGGTTCCTCTATAAACTAAATTCAAACTGCTTGTGAGCTAAAGATGCCCAAGTATATTTTTGGAGATAACCCTTCTTCAGAAAGCACTCACTTCGTGTTTCTCCCATCCTCACCCTCACCTGGGGTCTTTTCTCCCATGCTTGGCGACCTGCCTATGCTCAATGTGGACAGGACTGCTTTGATCAGCTACAGAGCTCCACTTTACTTCAGTCTTAAGGAAATTTTCAGAAAGTGAAGAGACTTGAAAAGCCTTATTTCTTTCAAAGGTTTAAGAGCTTGATGGCGTGTGCCATACAGTGGCCTGTTACCTGGCCCACTGTCAAGTTATGGGCTGTCCCTTGGCTCATCCGGGGCAGTTTTCAAAAGACTTGTCATTTCACTGTGCAAAGAAACTGTCCTCAGAGTGGCATTTCATACGTGTTGTAACCAGAGTCATCCCAAGTACACACTGGAAGACATAAACACAGTCCCTGTCATGCTTTGTTACATGGGTGTCACACACTGGCGCAAAGCTCTTAGGTCCAGCGTAGCAGAATGGTGCTGATACAACGGAGTGAGGAGGATGGGGCCCAGGCTGCCACTGCAGATGTGAATGGGTAATACTGGCTCCACTATTGGGTGAGAAGGTGTCTTGTGAGGGACATGAAGTCTTGTTCTTTAGAACAGATGCCCAGACCTACTGTCTGGAGCAATACTTTTACATGTTTCTGACTGAAGAACTCTTCAGATAATGTTTTTAAGGAGAGTTATTGGTGTCTCACAGGAGTTTAGCTTGCCTGTCATGCTGAGGGCAGGGCCATTGTTGATCAGTTGAGTTTGAGGGCCAAATGGCTGTTGACTTCATATTCTAAATCTCTATTTCAGATCCTTTACCTAGTTCAACTTTAATGTTTCATGTGTAATAAATCAGAGATTTAAAAACATAGGAAAGTTTTGGGGGTTTTGGGGATGCTACTGCATATAAAGTAGTATTTACAGGGCTCAAGGCAACAGCTCTAGGAGAGCAGGGGAGTATGGGTGGTTGACACCTAGGATTCTTGGATTTAGAGTTCACAAGTCTCTCCAGAGCAATATTGTATTGAACAGTTTCCAATATGCTATTACATTCACACAGAAAAGACAACATAGTAGAGAGAGGGAGATGAGGAAAATAGGTCCTTTTACTGGCTGTGTCACACGAAAAGAAAGCAGTGGTTTGGCCAAGGTGCCTGGATCTGAGCTCTGTTTTAGCAGTTTTAATCCAGAGTTACCTACATGTGAACTTTCTTGATGCTTTTTACAACCTTTAATGTTGCTTCTGCTGTAATATCTGCCCCAGTTTACTGGAGCTGTGCTAAACTCTCATGAATAAAATCATATATGCTGTTCCTCCTGGCTGTTTGTCCACTTATTTCTTCCCTAAAGAGGTATTCCCACGGTGAGTAAAGTGAAGCTCACCTCAGACATCCAGGCTGACTGGAAGAGAACATTTTCCAGACTGCCTTCCCTGTCAGGTTTTCATTCAGATCATAAGAACTTTACATTGACTACCCATCCTGCCCTCAGCCCCTGCCGGTAAAATATCACCTACATTCTTCTAGCTCTGGCCATCAGTGTTTCGTCTTTGCAGACAGTGATACCTAAGTTGCAGTAGGGATGCAGACAGCTCTGGTACTGGAAGAGTTCACAGTGCTGGCAGTGAAAGTGATACTTACTGCATGTGTTCAATTTTCTAGTAAAGCTCAGCTACAAAAACATGTCCTGTCAGTGAGATGGGGGGAAACACCGATGGAGACACATTGTAAGAGCTTTCTGATTCATCTCATGACTCTCTTTCCAGAAAAAAAGGAAAAAAAGAAAAAAGTTTTTCAATGTCTTTGGGCAAATTAGCATTGTTTGCCTTGCTACATAGCTATCTGGAAAACTTTTAACTTCAGCAATCATTTAGGGGAATGAATCTTTAACACTGACTAGTCTGTTATAGGTGTAAATAAGTTTAATCTACAGATTCCTGAGGAGCTAAAACCAAATCTTGCATATCAACCAAGACGGATCGAAGCATGTTGGCTTGCTGCCAGGTGTCAGTCCTATGAAGAGATCTCAGACAATACAGTCCAATGAAGAGATCGCAGACTGGTCCTCACCAGAGGACCATGACTGGCACAATCTGAGCTGAATGGCTCAAGCAGATTTGAGGGCTTGAGTGAGCTGAGTGGCCTTTTGTCTGTGTTTATACCACACGGCTTTTCTATCAAATTACTTTGGATATCTGTTCATATCACTGAACCCCAATGATGCAGGCCTCAGACTCCCTTAGCTTTCTGACACCTTCCTCTGCATTTGTAAGTATCTGAGGTCAGGGTTTCTGTGTTCCTCAGCTCTGTACCTTGCAGGTCTACAGCAGGAGGAATGTTCCTCAAAATAGAAAAAAAAAGACAGTGCTTTAATTCTTGTGAAAAAGGAAAGCTTGAATGCTCCTGGTGTGGTGGCAAGTTCCTTGCCAGGAGGATATGTGGTGAAGTAGGGTGATATAGGTGCACCAGCATCATATACTGTGCTGGCTTAACTCTCTGTGCTGTGCTGTTGCTCACCTCTGCAGGAAAACCAATACTTTCTGGAACTTCTCTATAGCTGCTCATCCTGAGGTTTGATAAATGCTTTGCACAGATTCCTCTCTGCATGTGTTCATCTTTGCTGGGGATGGAATCTATTTCTCTAGGGCAAGAATAATGGATTATAGTTGGCTAAGCAAGTACATGCTGAGCTGCCCATAGGCTTTGAGTGCACTAACAGCAGTGCAGCAGCTACTCGATGGCTTTTCAAAGCAACA
Source organism: Tauraco erythrolophus (assembly GCF_009769465.1). Classification (NCBI taxonomy): domain Eukaryota; kingdom Metazoa; phylum Chordata; class Aves; order Musophagiformes; family Musophagidae; genus Tauraco; species Tauraco erythrolophus. Next base: position 64,910,672 of record NC_141496.1, read on the forward strand.
GGCTTTTTTAGACAGCCTGAAAGTGGGGTCACAGTCGGGGGCAGACTGTTTGTGTTGTGTGGCAGGAGAGAGGGCTGTCATTTATAGAACACTCAACTAATGGCTGTTTTTATGGTAAACCTCCTCCTGGTTTCCATTCTGGGGCTCAAGGGCCAATTTTCTTGAGCTAATTGTGGGTTCGGTGGAACACGTTCTAGTCCAGGGAGTGCAACAAAAGCTGAGCTCAGTTTAGTGTGATGTTTGATGTCTTCCCTTCAGCCTGGTCAGCCTTGCATTATTCTTAGCATTCTGTAAAACTTCCCTTATCCAGCTGTGCTCTTTTGCAACCTGTGGGCATGAAGATACTTCAATGGACTTGGCTCACTGATTACAGTATCGGACAGAATGAATGAGGCTGAGGACAGAACAAGAAGAGCTCTCAGGATCTGCTGCTTGGTAGTAAGCTTGGAGGTGGTTAAGTGAAGCTGAGCTTTTCCAACTCCGCAATTGAAACTGATTGTGGGTCTAAGTCAGGTTTTTCTGGAGCTCTGGGTCATTGTAGATCTCTTTCCAGGCTTTCATGAGCTTTCTGGAACATAACCTAAAGCTGAAAATTATGCACTATTTGCAGAAGGACGTCTTTTAACTGCTTTGTGCCTGAGGGAACTGGCAGCGTATGCAGCATACTACATGCTGACATAATGAAATATTTCAAGGGCACCTCAGATGGCTGAGCTGGTTATAAACAGTACTAGAGTAATCTGCATGAAAGTCACATAAATCGCTTGTAAAAATCTCTGCGGGGAGGTATTTTTAATACCCACTCACTGCAGTTTCATTACCACCTATCTTACATTTGGAGAAAGATAGAGATTATGTTCTCCAAATATTTGTAGTATCCTAAGAAGCAACACATGCAAGTGATCAAATAATCACGGTGTCCCATCACATTCAAATACTTGTTTTTCAAGCCTGCAGCTGACCATTGCCTGCCTTAAAGAGACATTGGAAGACTGCAACATTCTGTGAGATTTCAGAGGTAATATCTGAAGTAAAATAACTGTTGGCTCTAGGAAACATTTGATTTAGATGTCTGCAACGCACTCAGCTATGGGAAGCCAGCAGCAGTTTCTAGGTATTTCACAGCTGTGAATTTTATATAAATTTCCAGAGGAATATTTGAAGTGATGACAAAGTAGTAGAAGGGTGTAAAATTCAGGAGGCTAATCCAGTAATACATAAGCTTTGTAAGGGGCAGAGATTGTCCCATCTGTCTGAGGGAGCTAGCTGGCAACATTTGAAGCATACTGTAGCTTGGTGGGCGTTAAGCAGATTGAGTCAGGAAGAATAAACGGCAGATTTGGGACTGGTTGTGGTGCTCTCAAAACCGTTACTGGAACTTTCCTCGGGACATGAACAAACTTCAAAATGAGAATATCGGACTTTCTCCTGGTTCAAGCACCCTTACTTTCAGACCTAGGACTTTAGCCCATTACAGTAGTGCAAGCTGCGTTCCTGAACTGATTCTTGCCTAGGACACGTCTAGTCCACATCCCAGCTTTTCTTACAAATCACTGGTTGAAGAAGTGCAGTGGTTCAATTAAACCGGGAAGTGCCACAGTTTGAAAGCAGTGAGAAGTCAAGTCTGCTGTGCAGCCCCCATAAAGATAAGTTCACAAACAGGCAGATAATGTGATGGGACAGTGGGATGGAAAAGATGTCCTAATCACCAAGGCTGCGAGTTACCTTTATGCATCACTACATGAACTCTGAACCAGAATGCTCTGGGGATGTCACTTCTGTTGAAGCTTTAGCAAAAGGCATATAATGGTAGAAAGAAAGAATCACTGTTTCTTCCACTTCTTGCCCTTCAGAACCTCTCCCAGAGCAGAGATAATTGCAAAGATTCCTTCCTGCAGTGCCTTTAAAAGGCTTTTCCTGTTTCAGAAGCTACAACACAGAGATGGCATATGAACATCCTAGGTTTTTCTTTGAAGGCCTCAGATCTTCTGGAAAGCCTTTTCATCTTTGCAAAAAAATCAGAACTATCAGGAATGCTCATGAGGAACAGACACTTATAAAATTAAAGGTGTGTCTCATGTTTTGCACAGTGATCTGGTGGTGCTGTCCAGTGCCACCACGTGTGTGATGCAACACGGCACTGCACAATCTGCAAGGCATCGAACACTGATCCTCTCTGAGAGAGAGAGCCAGGAGATTCTGCTTCAGCCCCAGGGCATGTTTATTTCACAGCTTCTCCTTTTGTGCGTCACTGAGATGAGCCTTAGTATTTCCCAAACTGATCAAACACCAAACAGTCATCTCCATGGTCATCTCTGTCCACTGCCTGTTTGATCCCTCCCTGTAGCTCGATAGTAAACAGCCAATACATGCCTGCTGGAGGGAAGGCACCAGTATGTTGGCCACAGCACAGCTTTTGAACTATGGAGTCACCTGCTGCATTTCTTAGTGACTCCGAGGCCACTTACAGCAGCACTTTTTTGAGGTAACCAACGTTTGCTAAATTGTAGAAGGAATTGTCCTTTTTTCCTTTCCTCCCTTTGCCTTGTCTTTTAGACAGCTATGCTCTAGGCAATGCTGTGCTTTGATAAGCCAGCTGACACGTGGGTACTTTAGATTCTCAGAAGAAATCAGGCCTTTGCCTTGAGTGTCTGTGCAGTTGCCCAGCAGCTTGGTGCCATCAGCAGCCAACGTCACCATGCAGAGAGCTCCAGGGCCTGGCCAGCAGGCAGGCGCAGGCTGATGGAAGACTGAGTAAAACTCCTCCTTTGTCAGCAGAGATTTGCATCTTCTTCATTCCACGCAGACTGTGTTCTTCAAGCTGTGGCTGCAAAGACTTAAGGTACCTCAATCAGAGTGTCTAACAGAAGTAATCCAAGAGATTTGTATGTGCACAGGCGTTGCTGACAGATTTCTCCCATGTCCCTGTGCATTTTGCTCTCTGAGTGTGTAGATGTAGACCGGTAAATCAGTCCTAATGATTCTGATGTATCATTGGCATGAACACCTTTTCTGATCTTAGTTTCGAGGCCATTTCATTCATTCAAATCTTCTGTAGTACTGTCATGGGTTATTTGAACAAAAAATTTGTGTTAGAGTTCTTTTAGTAAGGCAGCTGAAACTGGTATCGCACCACCCAAACAGTTTCAGTGTTACTGTTTCTTCTGCATTCCCTGACTTGCCAATATTAACTGCCACTGAGAATTTCCTAGCTGAGCTGTAGTAGTAAACATGTATTTATTTTGGCAGCCTATAGCTGGTTTTTAAATTTAGACAAAACAAACGATATAAGTATTTCTGAGTAATATACTGAGCCTTCAAGAAACCATCCTTCTCTTTTGGATCACTATTTTATTAAATAAAACACCTTTTGTTAAGCAAAAAGGCGATCTAAAAGAGAAAGTTAATCATTCAGCTTTTAGTTATTTCAAAATCTTCAGTCTCTCTTGCTACATGCCTATCCCCTATGGTTCTTGTAAGAATCCTCACACCTCCTCTCGGGAAAGTAGCGCATTTAATAATTTAAATTAATTTATTTAATTAATCAATTTATTTATTTAATAAATTTAATTATTTAATTAATTATACATGTATAGTGGTAGTGCAGCGACTCACGCTTCACCTTCCACTCCCATACAACCTACGTCGGATGACACATTTCCAGTGCACAACGCATTTAAGACTTCTGATCCTGCCAACGTCGTCGGACAGGAGTTACCTTATCCCGTTCCGGGGAAATCCTGCAGCCTCGGACTTTCCCCTCAGAGCTGGAACAAGACTACTTGTAGATGCCCCATCCCTGGACGTGTTCAAGGCCAGGCTGGATGGGGCTTTGGGCAACCTGGTGTAGTGGAGAGTGTCCCTGCCCGTGGCAGGGGGGTTGGAACTAGATGATCTTTGAGGACCCTTCCAACCCTAACCATTCTATGATTCCAGGAATCTATTTTCTCCCAAGCCGACGCATTCTCCACCTGCGTTATGCCCCTCCCCCTCCCCACCCCCCACGCAACCGCCCCGGGTCACCACAAAATTCGCCTTTGACAAAATCGCGGCGCTTTCTTTGAAAACCCCAAACCTGCCGCCTCCCACCGAGAAGGTGGAAGCGAGCGCCTTTAGAAAGGGAAAAACCAAAACGCCCAGCTGGGGCCGGCTGCTGCCGCGCCGGCGGGAAGCGGGGCGGGGCGGGCGGGGCGGGCGGGGCGGGCGGCGCCGCCGGCCTCTCGCGCCGCCCGGTGGCGCTCGCGCGCTGTCCTGACGGCGCGAGCCGGAGCCGCCGCCGCCCGCCGCTCCGCTTCCCGCCGGGACGCCGCTGGCGCTGTGAGCCGTTAATTCTTCCCCGGGAGGGCAGCGCCGTGCTGCCGGCGGTGACCTTTGGTTGGCACTAAGAGGGTTTACCCGGCGGGCAAGATCGGCCAGGACGCATTAGTGAAACTGCTTCGGCATCGATCGACGATTTTATTCCTCGCTTAAATTCAATTACTTAATTTTGCAGACCGCGGCTTTAAAGTCAAACTGCAGTAATGTAATTTGGGTGGTTAATAAAAAAGCCTCCCACGCTTATAAATATCCAGAAAATGTCTGTTCTGTGTAATGCTATGGAATATACTAAAATATCTGTTAGTTCAATGCAGAATAAAGTTTATTAATCCAGATTTAATTTGTTTTCCTGCAAACTTGTTATTTACTTTTTTTTCTTTTTTTTTTTTTTTGAGAGTGCAGGTCCTTATCTTGTTGCTTTATTAATGCAGAGAATGTCACTGCACGTTTCTCAGCTATCTTCTTTAGTGTAACTCCTTTATGCCTTTGCTTTGCTTAGTCTGCTTCTGGAAGTCAGGTCAAAAAAGCGAATTACAGCTGCCCCAGGAGAACCAGATTCTACCTTGAAATTCATGCTAAAATGAGTTTTCTGCAAGCATTCTGATAAATGTGTTCTTTTTTAATTAAACTTTTTAGCCCATCGAGACCAGGGAACTCATGCAGCTGATTTTGTACAGGCAATAGTACCACTACTTTTTTTTTTCTTATTTCTCTGTGATTTATTACTTTTATATGCCTTGGAAAAATTGAGTTCAGTTTGATGATTTTTAATGTACTGCCATGCTCTAGAAAATGAAGGGAAATACCTGGTTTTTGCAAAAAGTTACACAAGACTGAACTACATTGTACTGTTTGTAGACTTACAGATAAAATGTTTTTCTCTGGCTAGGAACAATGTTTATCTTCTGTTCTATGTTCTTGTATGGAATTCGCAGTACAATGGATGGGATTTCCACATTGTCTATGGAGCTTGTCTGCATTTCAGCCTCAACAAGAGACAAAGGAAGAAGCTCAGAGATAGGAAGGGCAAGTCTTTTCTGCCTTTGGTCATCAGACTGATTTGAGGCTGATACAACCACTAATTACTAAGTTTGGAAACTCAGGAAGCACTGATGAAGAGTTTTGAGTGCTTTTGTTTAGAGCCCTGTTTCCTCTCTAAAGAAATGAGTAAAAAGATAGGTCACAGTGACGATTAATGGGGGACAAATGTTGGAGCTGTTGACAGCTCTCTGCTGAAGAGAGAGTATCATTATGACAGACTATATTTAAAAGTTATGGGGAAGCGATATCCCTGTCACACACCTGTATGCGAGTTCCCTTGCACAGAGTGAATTTTACAGACAAGTCTAATTGTGTGGGGTGGTTCTGAGTGAAATACTGTATTTCACACCTCTTTGGCTATTGCCAAAGGAACTGTGTTCCTTTGGGCTGGTACAGAATGAAATCCTTCCAAGGTCTGCAGGCTGAGGGACAAAGAGTTGGACACTAACACTGCACTAAGCTCTGACTGTAAATTTCACCTTCCCGCTCCTCCTTCCCCCTGCCATGCTGATGATGTTTAAAGACATTGATTAACAACTTCTACAGAAGCAGCCATCTCCACCTTATGGAGACCGGCTGCCATTGGTATTATTCAGATCTGCAGGACCAGCCTTGGAGCCAGAGGCTGGGAAGAGGTTTCTGAGGAAGCTGTTGCAAGGTCCTGCCTGCCTGCTTCTCTGCCTCAATGGGTAACATTACATCACAGTCCCAAAGAAGAGTTCATAGCCATGTAACCTGGAATCGTGCTTGGTACGCAAGCCTAACAGTTGGAGCCACAAGCTGTATCATCCTTCTTGCAAATATTTTGGTTAGTCCCAGCAGCTTTGTTCTGCATGTGTAAGGCTCCTGAGACCAAGAAGTTGGAGAGGGCTGCCTGGGATGGCTCTGCTGGAACCAGGCAAGGGGAGGTGGACAGAAGGGTACTTGGAAATCACGATAGCCATATCAACAGCGAATAACTTTAATAAGCAAAACTAAGTAAACATTCCCCCCCACACCATCCCCGATAAGGACCCTAATGCAGCAGTCTGATCCCTTAGATTCATTGCACAATGTGCGTGTGCAGCGCAGCATTATGGATGAGGGCAAATAACTGTACATTTTACTGATAACTCTGCAGGGTGGCTTCAGAAGATATTTCATCATTTGGCCTGTGCAGGTTTGTGATTTTTCTGTCTGGTAAGTGAATTTCATTTGTCATCATGCCGATGAGCTCTGCTTGAATGTGCTTCCCTCCCACCTCTGGAAGGCAGAAACTCTGAGAGGGAGAACAGGAAATTCTCCTTCTTCAGCTGTAAGAAGTGTCCCTCATGATATGGTAACATATGCTATGATTGATCCATCACTATTAACACAAGGCAGCATAAAGTGTGCCTGAAAATGAAAATAAAAGAGATGGAGAGACTGCTGACGACCCCAGCTGCTCACAGCATCCACTTCTGCTTTAAGACTGTCTCTGGCACAAGCTGAAACAATTCAAGTGGAAGACTTTGAAACTTGTAGTGAAAATGGAGTGCATAGCAAGGGGGAAGACAGTTTCATTTGTGGTCAGACTACAGCCAGAAATTACTCACGAGACATGGAACCTGTGCACTTTCAAGTTAAATGGAATTGAGCACTTTTTTTCTTTAGAGGAAGGAGCAAATAAGAGGAAAATAGCATTACTTGATTTCAGTAATTACAAACCTTAGAAAATGGCCGTAGCCTAGTTGATGAACCCATTGGAGCAGCTCTGTTCCGAGTTGTTTAGTACAGCGTGCCAGACCCGATTCTTGGCAGGATTATAATTATACTGTTTTTAATTATGTCCACCTTTTGACATTATTGATTTTGGCAGGTGCTACTATTCCAGCATGCTAGGCTTTATAATTATGATCTATAATTAGGTTGGTTTGCACATGGCCTAGAAAACATGCTGCAAAGAATGACATCAGCGTTACCAAAGTTATTTAACCCTATAAACTCCTCTTTCCTCTAGCTATTTTCTCTACTTCCTTCATGTTCTGTACCGCCTTCTCTAAGATACTGTGCTATGCTGATGCATAAGGAATAAATTGAACATTTAACATGTCAGGGAAATAAGTTAGCATCTATAGTTAGACTCTAGTTATATACTTATGTAGCTATAGGTCTATAGTTGTAGTGAGTTATCACTGCAACTTGTGCTTATCCACCAGTTAAAACAATTTCAACTTCGGCTTCAGGTGGGACATAGAACAGAGAGAACCATTTGGAACTTGCTAACAGGCTCCGGCAGATCCAAACCCCTTGTCCTGTTGCATGGGATGATAGCGCTTTGCTCCTCATAGAAGCTTTGAGAAGCTTAAGAAGATAAGTTCAACTGACCTAAATTAGATGAAAGATCTGACCCTGGCCCAATATCCTGGTCAGCAGCTGATGCCAAGAGATGTGTCTTGGTTTAGCTCAACCAGCAGCTAAGCTGCTCGATGACTCCGTGCCTTCACCTTCCCCCTGTGCCCCCACCCCCACTGCGATGAAGAGGAGAAAAAATGTAGCAAAAGGTGAGGGTCGAGATAAGAACACGGAGAGATCACCCACCAACCGTGGAAATGGGCGAAACAGACTCAGCCTGGGGACAAAACAACTTATCAGTTACTTCAGAGAGGGTAACGAGAAACAAAGCTAGATCTTAAAAACACCTTCCCCTCACCCTCCTTTCTTTCTTGACTCTACCTCCTCCCCTCCAGGGGCACAGGGGTATGGGAAATGGGGGTTGTGGTCAGTCCATCACACACGCTGCTCCTTCCTCCTCAGAGAGAGGACTCCTCAACTCTTCACCTGCTTCAACATGAGACCCCTTAGCACGGAGAGAGTCCTCCATGAACATCTCCAGTATGAACCCTTCATGCAGCATGCGATCCTTACCCATCAGATTGCTCCAGCGTGCGCTTTTCCCATGGAGTCACGGTTTCTTAGGGCACAGCCACCTGCTCCAGCGTGGAGTCCCTTCCCACAGACTGCAGATACATCTCTGCTCCCACATCAGTCTCCAGCAGCGTGGCGGGGTCTTTTCCCACAGAGACAGTTCTCTATGAACTCCTTTGGGCACAGGCATCTCTGCTCTGGCGTAGGATCCTCCATGGGCTGTGAGCAGATCTCTGCTCCACCATTAATCTCCATGTGCTGCAGGGGTGCCACCTGTCATTTCACCATGGGCTACAGGGGAATCTCAGTGCCGGCACACCTCCTTGTCCTTCTTCTTCATTGACCTTGGTGTCTGCATAGCTGTTTCTCTCAGATCTCAGTCCTGTCTCCACTGCAGCTGTGCTGGGCCTGACCGATCTGACGAGCCTCGGCAGTCCCGGCAGGACGACCTCCACCCAGCGGATGCCCTGGGATCAGGGCACTTCAGAGCACTCCAAGCAGCACTGCCGTGGCCATCTCCAGTTGAGTGGTGGCGGCCCCGCTCGGGCAGCCACCTGCATGGGAGGCTGGGGGAAAGGCCAGCACCCCACCTTCCCCCTCTCTTCACTGCAGATCCTGCATAGTTTGAGTTCCTTTGTCACCCTCCTAAAAGCAGCATTCGCAAAGGCTCTGATTGGCTCAGCCCTGGCCAGATACCGAGGAGACTTCTCCCAGCTCCTTACAGGGGCTATACATCCAGCCCCTCCCCTGCTACCATATCTAAACCCAGCACAACATTTAAGAATGGGTCAAGCGTGATTCTTCCCTAGCACTTTCTCCTGGACTCTTGCAGATGGCAGATCTAAGTTAGCTGCCCTGGACTGACTTTTACCAGTGAATTTTTCCAGGTTTCCTTTTGAACTTGTGTAAACCGCGAGCATCCTGTAGCACAGTCACACAGATGTACTACATACTGTTTCAAAAGTCACTTCCTTTTGTTTATTCTGAGGTTATGACAGATAGAGTCATGTGATATCCCCAACTTTTTACCAGAGGAGACAGCTGAACTAGAGTTTTGTGGTCACTCTCTCTGAGCTTCTTGTCATTTCATGGAGCTTCCTCTTCGTCGGTTCTGTATCATAACACTATGCAGTCAATGTCATAAGCCCCTCCCTCTGTTCCAACCATTTTTGAGAGATAGTCCTTTGGCAGAAGCTATCTCAGACATCTGATTGTGCCTCTTGCCATCTTGGCACCTTTTGTAAATCCATATTATCTTGAGGGCTAGGAAAAAATTTGTACAGAGCATTGAAGATTTATCCACTTATACAGGAAGATAATGATGATGTTCTCTCCAGTGTCTTCTACGCCTTTTGTAATAATTCTGAATATGTGATGTTTTTGATTACTGCTGAGCTCAAAGCTGCTGTTTTTGATGTCACCCAAGGTCTCATTCCTGTGTGATTACAATTAGCTCAGACACCATCATTTTATACATGAAATCGATGTTTTTTTTCCCACCCATATGCATCACTTTATGCTCACCCACGTGGAATTTCATCTGCTGTTTTATTGCATAGTCATTCAGCATTACCAGATACTTACACAAAGCCAGCTTTTATCTGGATGACTCTGATTAGGCTAGTGAAGTCTCTGGCCTCCCTACTTCTCTCCTGACCTTTTACAGCTTATTTAAGATTGTGTTGAACAGCAAAGGTCACTAATGCACATTTCTCTGGAGATTTTCCTCTGTTGGAAAAAAATACTGCTTTCTCCTACTCTTTATCTCTTTTCTTTTAACCATTTGTTTAGGCCTGTATGAGGATTTTAACTAGAAGACTTTCTGCTAATTTGACTGATACGGAGAGCACACTTGCAGGTCTGTGGCTCCCCAGATCTCATGGCTGTTCCTGTTGGTGACGTTGGGGTCTCTATAGAGGTTCCCAGTCAACATCAGAGTCTGGACACGTCAACCAGGTCAGATAAACATGGATTTATCTGGACACATGCCGGAAAGGAAAAACAGAGGGAGAAGCAGCCACATAGGATCTTCATTGTCCTTTAGAGCTTTCAGCAAAAAGAAACAGAGGAGCTTTCAGCTCTTTGCTATGAGTGGCAGAAGAATGAAGGCAAAGGTTGCATGAAGGGACTTAGGTGAGGAATGAGAAGATGTTTAGGGATAATGGCAGAACTAGTAACAGAATGCTGCTTTTTGAGAAGGGCATACAGCTATCCATAGTCTGACATTTGGCTAAACTAATGCAGAAAGTGGAGAACTGAAGAGAATTTCCACCTCCTTGTTAATGTTTCATAAATAAGAAGCAGCAGCATAAAAGCAAGCAGCCAGGTTTATGTTTCTTAAGTCTCAAATCAAAGCCAGTTGCTTCAGCAGAGGAGAACAGATGATAGACTTATAGTGGTAAGAATATTTATGCCCAGTTGTGGTGGTGTTTCATAGGTGTTGAACTGCTCTGGCAGATAGTAAAAATTATCCATGGCAATGCAAGCTTGTGTTTGTATAGCTAATTCTGTCCCTGTGCACAAGCAAACTCATTGTTTGAGAGATGTGACTTGGCTATTAGTTGCAGAGTTGTATCAAGAGTAGTTTTTACGTTTACCTTTGCCCATCATGACTGCTTATCTCATCTGCCCTAAGACCGCCTCAGTTGTTCTTGCCCTCCTGGGCTGCTTCTAGCAGCTGATGTTCAGGAAACAGTACATCTTGTGCAAAACCTTCCTGTACCATTCTTGCCCAAAGAATACCAAGTTAAACTTTTCTCATAGTACAGAACTTGGCCAAAAGCCTAGTGCAATCATCAGTAGTAACAGAAGAAAGTTGTCATTTTAGGTGTGACTAATAGAGAGAAGGCTTCATTATCCTAGAGGCTATACAGACAGGAAAAAGTAATGATTGCTACCTCAAAAAGCTTATGGCCTAGAGATGCATTTATTTTTCAACACCTTGTGATCATTTCTGTGTTGATACAATAGAAAAATGGTAAACTTGTCTCCAGATCATAAAAGCTTCCACAGTTCTAAAATATAATGCTGTGAATTTCTCCCTCTCCAAAGCTGTTATCACTGGTTCTGTAATTTTCTGCTCAGTTTTCAGCAGTGTTGGTCTCATTGTAACAAAAGCATTTTCCTTTAGGTGACTAAAAGAGGTTTGTAATGGTACTATAAATCTTCCCTGTATATATTCATTAAATGACCAGTGTACATGTACAGGTATATTAAGATTCCCCCTCCTTTCCCCAAAAGTCATACTTAAGGCTCAACATAATGAATTTTTAGATACCAGATTGTTCTTTCTCTGTACAATTGGCTTACTCTAAAGATGTTGGATAGGTAGTGGTGCTGCTATGACAAATTCACGGTCACTGCCTCTTTGTGACAGCATCTACTCTTTTCCAATATCTAAGCCTGTGAGAATTAATAAGCTGAACTGTAGTTCTTCATAGGCACCTCTGTAATGGCAGTCAGGTTCATAGTTTTCCATGACAAGGCCCTATGATAACCTGGAAATAGATGTAGAAATGCACTTCATTTGGCAAGCTTCTTCATCTCTTATGTTTTAAGAACTCTGTTGTGCTGTGCTCTGGTGTTGGTTTAAATTAGCAGGCTTGTCATTCAGAATGGCCTTAGTGCTCTTCTTGCAGTGCTCACAGTATAGAGCAGACTCCACGCATTGCTGTGACACGAAGAAAAGGGCAAATGCTGCAGAGCTGCAAAGAGATTATAAAGGAAAACTACTGTAGTGTGTCCATGAGCAAGTGGAGTCTATAAATTGGGAGGATTGTGAAATCCTTTCAAAGATGCACCACCTGATACTCAGGAAAAAAATGCTTCTAGCCTCTTCCATGCTTTAATTAAATGGGAACTGAGAACCTTTGAAACCATAGGAGGAAAGCCAACCAAAATGAAAAACCTTTATCTGTGTGAGAGTGTTACGGAGTAGGAGTTCACCAATGGAGAAAGATTCTGCTCTTTTGGGCAATTCCACGTCATATCCCACTGGAAAAATTAGTTGGAGAGCTGTTTGGAAAAAACAAAATAGTATATTCGGCCATATATGTATCAATGGGAAAAATATACTTCCCAAAGCTTTCTGAAATTCATATAAACCATCTGAAAGAACTGTTGAAAGGCACTTTGAGCCTACTTTTTTTACAGATGAAAAAACATATGCTGATGGATAATATGCAACAAGTTTCAGAAAAGCACTGGGAAATCCTACTTCAGAAGCTTCATTGTGTCTTGATGCCATGAGCTGGAGTCTCCTAATGTATCTGAAAACTGTGAACTAGAAGTTGTCATGTTGTGCCGTGGGAGAAACAACCCACAGCCATGGTGCTTTCTAGTAACAAAATCTTCTGACTCTCTGTTGACAGAGCTTCGCACTGAACAGAAGCAAATGCCATCTCCTGGCCGTGACTGCAGTACTCTTGAAGTGCCTTGTCCATATGCTCAGCTGGCTGGATTATGTGTGAGGAGAAAAAAGTATTTGCAAAATTCAGCAAGGTTTTTATTGCCTTAAAACAGCGCTTACTTTTCCAGCAGATCGGCATTCACTGCTCCACTTGACCGCTCCAAGTGTGCAGCTGACAGAAGAAACTGGACAACCTTAAGAAGCTGAAGGACAAAGAAACACACTTTTCTGGGGACCCCGTGGGACTCTTTCAGCTCAGGAAGCCACTGAAAGTGATTTGGAACATGGCTGGAGAAATACATGTCTTTCTGCTAGAAACATAGTCTTTGCAAACACTTTTCTTCAGTCTGTCTCCACTAGCAGAAGTTTCCTCAGTTGGAAGATGACTTAGTTGATTGTTTTTCTGTTCTGGTGGCATAGCAGCAGGACTTGGCATCTCAGGGTGCTCACTAGCAAGAAAAGGGATGCTCTTCAGGTTTTTGCTCTTTTGGGATTGCATTATGGCCTGGAATACTACATTCTCTGCCCTTGAGAGGCTGATTGCCTGTGAGGACTGTGTGGGGTCTTTTGGAAAGCAGCGAGAGCAATGGATTGCTCTACTCCTGCAGCTGTTTCCCAGTTAGAGTGTTAGAAGAAATATGTGCAGCTTAGCAACCAGCATTTGCTGCACTGCCAAACCCCTGTGCTTATAAAGGCTCTAAGTCAGCGTATGCAAAGCAGCAAATGAGTTGACTGACCTTGTCATCTGGGCAGTATCTTTGTGAAAGAGCTGAGACTGTGAAAGTTGCTGTTCTTCCAAGTGAAAGGACTTGGGTAATCACAATCCACCTGCGGTGTGTGTTTTTGTCCATCCCTAGCCAACATTGCTTCTTTCAAACCATGCTTGCCAGGTGCTTCAGAGTCAATTGAGTGTCTTAACCATGTGGCAATAGTGGCCTTTGATGCAGTTTCCGGGTTTGAAGAAAGCCTGGAAGGCCAAAACAGGTTGTGATTTGGAGTAGTTATGCATATACAAATTTTTACACAACCCAAAATCTCGCTTTCTAATGCCAGCATCTCTTGCCCTTGAAATTTATAAGTGCCAGTTGCACTGTAAACTAAGAGGGATCAGTCTCCTTGTGAAAAATGTTTTTTGAAATTAGAGACTAAGGAAGCAAAAGGGAGAAATCTCTTGTGTCCATATTATCTTGGAATCAAGCTAAACTTCAGTTACAAGTGAAAAGCTGCTTGCCTTCTTTTTTTCCTTTGTAATATAAACAGCTTAACTTGTCAGCAGTGACACGAATTGTACACAGAAGTGCTTGAGTGAGTTTTGTGTAAAGCAGATTTCTTTATTTAGTGTTCTTTCTGTGAAATATTTCCCCCTTTCCCTAGGTCACTAAGGGATATTTTGAGATTACAGTGTTTTCTAAGCAATTAAATTTTCTAAAAAACTGTGCCAGTCTCCACTGATCTGTGCAATGATGGTGATTTTAGATAGGCAAAGTTTGAGCTGGACTGTCTGATATGGGGCTTTTGCACATTGCAGCAACCTGCAATGATCTTGGAAACAGGTAGAAATAGGGTGTGATGTGGTCAGGGAGGAAGGCTTCTGAAAGGCAGGGTGTCGTGGGTTAGGCCGATCTGGCAACTAAACCCCACGCAGCTCTTCCACTCCAGTAAAGTGGAGAGGAGAAAAATGTAATAAAAGAGCTGAGGGTCAAGGCAGGAACAGAGGAGCACCCACCAACCAACCACGGTCCCGGGCAAAAGAGGCTGTTTTCTTAAACCAAAACAGTTTATTAACAGCTACCGACAAAGAGAAAAGCAAACAAAAACGGTTACTTGAGAGGATAACAAGAAAACAAGGCCAGATCTTAAAATCAACACCACTCTCCCCCTTTGCATTTTCTTCCCGGCTCTACCTCCTCCCCCAGCGGCGCAGGGGGGCAGGGAATGGGGGAGTGCAGGTCAGTTCATTCCATGCTGTTGCTGCCGCTTCTCTTAAAGGAGAAGGAGTCCTTACACCACTGTCCCTTGATCCAGTGGATCCCCTACTCAGGGGAAAGCGTGAGGTCCTACCCGCTGGGAGGCAAATCCTTACCCCATCGGATTGCCCCAAGTGCGGGCTTCACCAGTCCTGGACCTTTAAGGAGCTGTAGCCACTCGCTCTGGTGTGGGTCATCATACAGACTTTAAATGCACTCCGGCGTGGGGCGTCATCTCAACCTGAAATGCGTCTCCGTACAGACTTAAAATGCATAAATGCACCTCGACCTGTGCCCAGGATTCACAACAGTCTCAGGCTCAGGCATCTCCTTTCACAAAGCACCTCCCCATCGGCGGGGGTCATCCCACGGACTCCAGATGCGTACCATGCTCAGGCTCTGGCATCTCTTCTCGACGTGGATCCTCCATGGGCTGCGAGTGGGTCTCTGCTTGCTCCACCGAGGACTGGTTGCAAAGGGGCCGCTTTGCAAGGGGAACTCAGCCGCGGCACACGTGTCCCATTCCATCTCCACTGACCTGGATGATCTGTGTGGCCGTTTCTCAGATCTCAAGTCTTTTCTGGGTGAACTCGGCCCGGTGGGCGCCCCAGGAGCGGGGCTCTCCCCGAGTTCCCCAAGTGGCTCCGTCGGGGCCATCCACGACGGGGGCGGGGGGGGGGGGGGCGGGCATCGGCCCGGCCCGAGGCACCGGCCCGGGTGGGCGCCGGGGCTGCGCCCCACTCCCTTCTCCTCGCTCCTGGGCAAAGGCACACCTTTCCGGTTCCTTTGTCCCGACATAAATAGGGCAATTCGCAGAGGCGCCGATTGGCTCAAGCCCCGAGGGGGATGGGAGTCTGGCTGATGGGCAGCTTCTGCCACTCGGACCTCCCCCCCCCACTTCAAACCATGTCGCAGGGCTATAGAAATCTGTGGGGAAGGAGAGGGAGCTAAAAGAATACCACAGGCAAAGTTAGAGAGATCATTTTATGGGGGCTTGAAGAAGGGCTGAGGTCACTCTGGGTCTTCCTCAAGAACTGATATTCTGCGACATTTTTTTTTTTTTTTTTTCTGCCTTGTGGGAATTTTCACTGCTTTAGGTTTTTTCCCTCCTGGCTCAGAAAAAAAGGTTAGTTCTAAAAATAAACTGTGGACTGAAAACAGAAAAAAAACACCATCAGGTTCTGCACACACACGTCAGAAGGAGAAGTGAATTTGGTATCACAAGCAAGTAACATACATTTTTAAAGCAAAGAAAATGATAAATCGCTAGTTTTCTTAAAAAGTCTTTATGGGGACCATTGGCAGAAATGGAGATTTTACTACAGGCTGCAGGCTGATCACTTTTTTTGGGAGTATTTGTGCTTCTCTGGAATCCGTTGTTCATTCCAACACCTGTGTTTGGCTGACTGATCCCATGAGACTATTTTTTTAATACTTACCCTTTGGCCACTTGATGCAATTGTCCATTAATCTGTCATTGGTCTTCCTTGAGACTTGCACCAATTTCCTCATCAGGATCTGAGGAGATTCTCTCTCACCCTCATCATTGGCAATGATTTTTTTATTTTTCCCCTGAATTTATGTTTTGGATGAGTCTGCCTTGTGCCATGTGCCTGTGCAGATGGGGGAGGTACTGTCTCCTTTCCCAGCCGCCTCTTCCATGCTGTCTTACTGGGGACACACAACCTGTTTTATTTTCATTTGTCTGCTTTTCTTATCCAAGTTCCTTTTCCTAGAGAGTTTCCAGCCTCACCAGGACTCTCCTTATTTCTCATTGCACTGGCCCAGTGGTGAGTCCCAAAGAAGAATTTCAAAAGTGTTGAGACTGCCATAAGAGAGTTGGGGTAAGTTGCACAGCTGAGGTGCATGCCCCTTTGTGCGGAGTTTTCCAGCTGACTGCCTCTTGCTGAGTGGAGTCAAGCCTCCACATCCACTGTTCGCACCATGGTGAGGCACCACATTCAGGAAGCTCTGTGGAAGCTTTACACTACTGTTAGTAGAGGATCAGGACAATGGATTTCCTCTGTGGTGCCCCCTCAAGCAAGCAGATGGCTTTGAGGTGCGAAGCTGTGAGAGAGGCGTTACATTCGGTTGTGTGAGCCCTGTTCCCACATCTATGTTGCCTACATCTGTGTCAACGAACGGCTAGAATGCATGGAGCTCCATCTGGCAAGTGATGACGAAAGAACGGAGTGCCTGTGGGCCAGGGTGAAAGGAAGGGTAGGAGACTTTACAGTGGGGGTGTGCTGCAGACCACCCAATCAGGAGGACCAAGTGGATGAGGCCCTACATAGGCAGATAGGAGTTGCTGCTCGTTCACAAGCCCTGGTCCTCATGGAGGATTTTAACCACCCTGATAACAGTTGGAAAAACAACATGGCGGGGAACAAGCAATCCAGGGGATTCCTGGAATGCATTAATGATAACTTCCTTATCCAAGTGATAGAAGAACCAATGAGGAGAGGTGCCATGTTAGACCTTGTTCTCGTCAGTAGGGAAGGGCTGGTAGGTAATGTTGAACCCGTGGATAGCCATGGCTGCAGTGACCATGAGATGGTGGAGTTTGACATCCTAAGGGCAGCTAAGAGGGGAAGCTCAGCAAGCTTGAAACCCTCGATTTCAGAAGAGCTGACTTTTGCCGCTTCTGGAATCTCCTTGGTAGTGTGCCAAGGGCACATAAAGCCCTGGAGGGACTGGGAGCCCAAGATTGCTGGTTGACTTTCAAGGATCATCTCCTCCAAGTTCAAAGACATTGCATCCCTAAAAGGAAGAAATCAGGCAAAAACACCAGGAGACCTATACAGATAAACAAAGAACTCCTGGCTAAAATAAAATACAAAAGGGGAATACACAAAGCATGGAAGCAGGGACTGGTAACCTGGGATGATTACAAGGAAGTCGCTTGTGTACTCAGAGACCAGGTTAGAAAAGCTAAGGCCCTGACAGAGTCAAACCTGGCCAGCGATACTAGAAATAACACAAAAGGATTTTATAGGTATGTGAGAGAAAAAAGAAAAATGAGAGAGAATGTGGGGCTTATCCGGAAGGATACAGGTGACCTGGTTACTGAGGATGTGGAGAAGGCTGAAATATTCAACAACTTTTTTGCCTCAGTCTTCACTGGCAACCACTCGAACCACACCACCCAAATCACAGAGGATGTTGGCTGGGTCTGGGAGAGTGAAGAACCACCCAGGGTAGGAGCAGATCAGGTCCGGGAACACCTAGAGAACCTGAAGGTGCACAAGTCCATGGGACCTGATGAGATACATCCACAGGCCCTGAAGGAACTGGCGGCTGAAGTTGCTAGGCCACTAGCCATCATATTTGAGAGGTCCTGGCAGTCTGGTGAGGTTCCTACAGATTGGAAAAGGGTGAACACAACCCCCATCTTTAAAAAAGGGACCAAGGACAACCCGGGAAACTACAGACCAGTCAGCCTTACCTCTGTGCCAGGTGAAATCATGGAACAGATTCTCCTGGTAGCTGTACTAAGGCACATAAAAAATAACCAAGTGGTTGGTGACAGCCAACATGGCTTCACTAGGGGCAAGTCGTGCCTGACTAATTTAGTGGCCTTCTATGACAAAGCTACAGCACTGGTTGATGTGGGTAAAGCAACAGATGTCATTTTCCTAGACTTGTGCAAGGTGTTTGACACTGTCCCACATGACATCCTTGTCTCTAAAATGGAGAGACATGGATTTGAAAGATGGACCACTTGATGGATAAAGAACTGGCTGGATGGTCGCACTCAAAGAGTTGTGGTCAATGGTGTGATGTCTACATGGAGACCAGTGTCAAGTGGTGTCCCTCAGGGGTCTGTGCTGGGTCCAGTGCTGTTCAACATCTTTGTCAGTGACATTGGCATTGAGTGCACCCTCAGTAAGTTTGCCAATGACACCAAGTTGTGTGGTGCCGTGGACTCACTTGAGGGAAGAGATGCCATCCAGGGGGACCTTGATAGGCTTGAGAAATGGGCCAGTGCTAACTGCATGAGCTTCAACAAGCCAAAATGCAAGGTCCTTCACCTGGGTCGGGCCAATCCTAGGCACAAATACAAACTGGGCACAGAGTGGGTTGAGAGTAGCCCTGATGAGAAGGATTTGGGGGTATTTATAGATGAGAAGCTCAACATGAGCCAGCAGTGCGCTCATGCGGCCCAGAAGGCCAACCGCATCCTGGGATGTATCAAGAGAAGCATGGTCAGCAGGTCAAGAGAGGTGATTCTCCCCCTTTACTCTGCTCTTGTGAGACCCCACCTTGAATACTGCTTTCAGTTCTGGTGTCCCCACCATAAGAGAGACACAGATTCGGTGGAGTGTGTTCAGAGGAGGGCCACAAAGATGATCCAGGGGCTGGAGCACCTCTGCTACGAGGACAGGTTGCGGAAGCTGGGATTGTTCAGCCTTGAAAAGAGAAGACTTTTTTTTACCTGAAGGGAACCTACAGGAAGGCGGGGGAGGGACTTTTTACAAGAGTGTCCACTGATAGGACAAGGGGAAATGGGTTTAAGTTGAAGGAGAACAGATTTAGGTTAGATCTTTGGAAGAAATTCTTCAGTACGAGGGTGGTAAGACTTTGGAATAAATTGGCCAGAGAAGTTGTGGATGCCCCCTCCCTGGAGGTGTTCAAGGCCAGGTTGGATGGAGCCTTGAGTAGCCTGATCTAGTTGAGAGGCGTCCCTGCCCATGACAGGGAGGTTGGATGAGATGATCTCTAAGGTCCCTTCCAGCCTATGCCATTCTATAATTCTATGATTCTGTGATCTAGGTTTTTGAGTCGGCTTACATTGGTGCAGCAATTCTTCCCTTACCAGTAAACTCTGTCACTCCTGACTTAACTCACAATTTACTAAAGGACAAAGATGCTGCTAGCAAGCAGTCCTTCCTAACCTCAAATTGAATGTTCTTCTCTCACCTAATTTTTTAAAACATTTTATTTTACCTGTTAGATGTATGCTGAGAGAACACCTGTGAACAGCTGGTCTATCTTTCATCATGTACTACATGCGAAAAAGGCATAAAAGGCCTGTGCAGGATTGTATAGAGATTTCCCCAGAGAATTTGTATATCATTCTGGCAACGTTTTCTTCAGAGCCTTAGGATTTCTTAAGATTTTTAAGGGGTTAAAGGAAGGTTAGAGCATGTGTAAAGTCATCCCATTCCCCTGGTATTTGGCAGAGGATAGATGTAGGCATACACTTATGCCTGTAGACTTTTCTGGTGCCCCAGCAGGTCAAGTTTTATACAGAAACGGTGTGAAGAACACATGATTTTCTAAATCCATTTACTTCCTACTTGGTAAGGAATGTTTCTTTTCTCTTACGATTTCTCTGTTCAGGAACATGTGAAAAAGTACTGTACTTCCCCAAACAGTTATCTTTGATTCCTAGAAATAAGGGAATGAAAGAATGGTGTTCTACCTGCTTTCCCACAGGTAATTTATGAAACTGAGTAGTCTCAGTTGGTTTCTTCTAGATGAGATTTGCTATAACCTTAAGCAAAGGCTTTAACATTTTATGGACAGCCAGGGAAGATTTCAGCAATTTGGAGTACCTTGGTAAACATAATTGTACTGTCTATTGCTTATTAGAGTGTTTACCAAAGCAACTAGTGTGCTTTAATACTGATGTGAGTCGCTCAGTACTATCTGGTACTTAAACTTCTCTTCACTTCTAACGCAATCTGGTTTATATTGCAGCAAAATTTATGTCAGCTCTTGTGCTAATAAATTTATAGTCTTTGAGAAGCAGTCCATAAATTTCCAAGTAAAATGTAGCAAAGCATGTCAGAATCAACACTGCTGTCACAGCTAAAGTGGTCGTGGAGAGACCATCTTCAGATGTGCACCATTCGTTCCGGGAGAGAATTCTGGAAACTGAAGGGAGAAGAAAGTAACAGACATTAATGGCTCTGTGTACTCTGTTCAAAGCCCTGCCCAAGTGTTTGTGTTTCATGGTCTCTATCATGAGTGATTCTGTTGCAAAAAATGTAAGTATTTCCTTTTCTGAAAGAAAATTCATGCAGTCTGGAAGATGGGAAGATCTCTTGGTCTTCCTCCAGTTCAGTCTCCTGGTTTTGTGTGCCAAGTATCTTAGACAGCATTTGGTATCTCTGGATCAGAGATGGAGTTGGGCTTGGATTCATAGTAAGTTTGGATCTAAAACCAGATTTTTAAAGCAAATTGGCATTTTTTCTAGTCCAGAAATACAACAGGGAAGAGCTGCTGGCAATTGTCAATGATTGCACCAGTAAAGCTTGTGAAGATCAGAGTCTGGCTTTATAATGTAAAATGTTCTTCTAAGCAGTCAAACCTTTGAGAAAGTATGGTCCTAGTTTGGTATGCATTAAATGACCAGTATTTGTGTCTCTAGCTCTCATGTACAGTTAAGCAGGGTATGTCCCAGTTCCTTACCTCTGCAGTTAGTGCAGTCTTGTGAAGGACACAGCGACTTCCCAAACTCTGGCAGCTCATGTCCTCTCCTGGTTTCCAGGCTCATCCTCCTGTTGACTTCTCTGTGAAGAAGGTGCTGCGGTAGCAGGCCAACAGTGAGATCCACATGTCAGCAGGTGCCTTGCAGAACAGTGCTAAAGCTGCCTGTGTTTGCTGCAGAAGTCTGGCCTTTGCTTTGGGACTGCAGTGAGGGACAGAAATACAAATGTGTCATTCAGCAATTTAGAGTATCTTAGTAAACGTAATTATGTTGTCTATCGCTTGGTGTATATAAATACACTGAGACATTTATCCTAAGGAGGATAGCCCCATTCTGCTGTGATGAAGAAAAACCTCTCAAGCAGAAAAATGAATTTTGCAGAACAAAGAAAGCTAGGAAAAAAGGAAATCTTCTCTGAGTTCCTCAGCTGTAGCGAATAACAAAACTATCTGCATCCCTTTTCCCTGCTTCCACCAAGTCTTCGATTTATTGGAGATCAAAGGCTTGTGACATTGCTGAGTACTCTGTGGCGGGCTTTTCTTGCCTTCAGGCTGGGCTGACCTGCTCCTAGGGACGCACAGATATCCTCACGGCGTCGGGGAGCTGTGCTTATACCTAAATAAGCTGATCTTTCTGATATGAATCTCACAGCTACTATTGATTTCCTTTTATCCAAAAGTACACTGGAGTGGAAAAAAGAAGCTTTGGCTTGTGGCTTCGTGCTTCAATGTTTTTTTTGTTATGTGTGAAGGTATAGTTTCTGTTTCAGAGGCATTAGAAGATAATTTTTGTTTAACCCAGCAGCATGAGGACTGTGAAACCTTTGTGTCTCTTTTCTGAAGACTTTTGTCAGATTTTAGGAAGTGAATAAAGTAAGTTGTAGGCATGTTGTTTTAATCCAAATTTTTCTCATCTAATGATGCATTTCCTGATTTTTAACTCTGTATTTAACAAAGCAATTCAGAGAAGAGTTTTGGGAAGAAATTTCCTAAAAGAAATAGAAATAGGAGCCTCTAAAGTCTCTCCTTCCTCAGCTATTGAAGCATAAGTGTTTACAGCCAAAGCCTCTCATATCCATGAAGCCCTAAGTCCCCAGCTTTTCCTATGTGAGCTGTTAACGAACTTTTCAGTATATCCTAAGGACCAGAGAATCTGCAGTCAGAGAGATCTGGAGGTTAAAAAGCAACACAAACCTCAGCATTTTCATATGGAGGTGGTGTTATTGGAGTCAGAGGCTGTATGAATAGGTGACACCAGGGTAGTTTGGCAAACTTTCTGTTCAGTCAATCACAAATAGTGAAAAGCATATTCATTATATGAATTCCCTTTATATAACCTCCAACGTTTAGTGGAGTGGTCTCAGCTTAGTCCGTGACATATAGAAGAACTAAAAAGTAAACAGTATGTAACATTTCAGCTATTAAGTTACCAATTTACAGTTGAAATGTGAAGAAATGGTATTGTTGCAGGATCCCTTCTGAGGACGGCCCAGAGTCATGACCATACACCAATATGGTTAGAAGATCATGCTCCGTTTATTACAAACAACACACAGGTTATATAGCGGAATGTGGCGTGACACGACTACATTCTACAGTTGGCTTGCTTAGCGTAAACACACTCTCGTGGGCTATAGTGATAGGGCAGCGCTAGCAGACCACAGGTAATAAGCTCATCCCTTTAGTCTCCTCATTGCGGTCATCGGAGAGGGATCCGGGAGGCGTGCATCTTGGCAGGCTATCAGTCTACATTTCCTTTTAAGGCCATTGAGATAACTTGAAGGACAAAAGTAATCTAGTTGGTAACCTTGTGCTCTGGGGCCCAAACAGGGATTGTCCATACCCGAGAGAATATTATGGCCAGTCTCGGAAAGGAATTCCTCCACAATGGTATAGCAGAATTCAGAAACAACCATGATCAGATTTCTTTTCTCAGATCACCTTGGAGAGGAAATGAATCACAGAAGATTTCAGCCCAAAATGACATAGATAAATCTGAGAACTTTTAAAAATCTAATCAAACCAGCACGTGGTTCTAGTAGTTGAAATATGACATTGCACAATCCCTAGTCTTGTGGTTAAGTGCAAAGCCTCTGACAAATCAAATCGTACAGCAATGTCCATCCACTGCTTAAGTTGGCAGGAATTCTACCTCTCGCAAGGAGCCAAACTGCCATCAGGGAGGACGTCACTCTTCTGCCACTGGATTTGCATGGACTATTGCAGTAAGGAGATACAGGCCTGCCTAGGAGATTTGCTTTTCTGATGGTTTTAATGCTTGTGAAATGTTTTGAAGATAAAGGTCCCAAATATTTGTTTTAGTCTTCACTTTTTGCCATGGCCAGTACAACTGTGAGTTCCGTATCTGTGCTTCCTGCCAGAGATGTCAGCCCACAAGCTGAGGGGCCTTGTAGTCTGCTCTAAGTCTTGTATTTACTTTTCAATGACTTTGACCTTTTCTAGTATTTCAGAGCATTACATTTTTACAATAACTTCCATCCAGTGCACAGAGGGAAGAGAAGAAAAGAATTCAAAGGATTTATAAGATCTGTACTGGCACTCTGGTTTTGGTTGAGGTGGATTGGCATGTGCTGGCATGGTACTTCTACTCAGCAAATGACAGGGCCAGGAACAGGATGGAAATTTGTGCCTGTTAATGTTAGATAGGAATCAACAGCTTCTCTGAGAGGATGTATGCAGGTGTTGATGAGTGAAGGGCTGTGAGGAAGCCACCTGCAGCCAGATCCCAAACAGCTTCTAAGCGCCATTTGTCTTCCAGAAAAGTGAGTTACCAGGCAACCTCTCCTTTGGGACCAGACCTTGAGTGCTGCTGGTGAGTGTTGTGGGTTAGGCTGCTCCGGCAACTAAACCCACGCAGCTCTCCCAGTCCAGTAAAATGGAGAGGAGAGAAAAATGTAATAAAAGAGCTGAGGATCGAGACAGGAACAGAGAAGCACCCACCAACCACGGTCCTGGGCAAAAGAGGCTGTTTTCTTAAACCAAAACTATTTATTAACAGCTACCTACAAAAGAGAAAGCACACAAAAATGGTTACTTAAGAGAATAACAAGAAAACAAGGCCAGGTCTTAAAAACAACACCACTCCCCCGCCTTTGCCTCTTCTTCCTGGCTCTACCTCCTCCCCCCAGCGGCGCAGGGGGGCAGGGAATGGGGGAGTGCAGGTCAGTTCATTCCATGTTGTTACTGCCGCTTCTCTTAAAGGAAAAGGAGTCCTTACACCACTGTCCCTTGATCCAGTGGATCCCCTACTCACGGCGAAAGCGTGAATACTGCCCGCTGGGGGGCAAATCCTTACTCCATCGGATTTGCCCCAAGTGCGGGCTTCACCAGTCCTGGACTTTTTAAGGAGCTGTAGCCACTCGCTCTGGCGTGGGTCATCAACAAACTTTAAATGCGCTCCAGCGTGGATCGTCATATCGACCTTAAATGCGTCTCCATAGAGACTTTAAATGCGTAAATGCGTAAAATGCGTAAAATGCGCCTCGACCTGTGCCCATGATTCACAACAGTCTCAGGCTCAGGCATCTCCTTTAACAAAACACCTCCCCATCGGTGGGGGTCATCCCACGGACTGTAGATGCGTACTGTGCTCAGGCTCTGGCATCTCTTCTCGACGTGGGTCCTCCACGGGCTGCGAGTGGGAATCTGCTTGCTCCACCGAGGACTTGTTACAAGGGGCCGCTCGCAAGGGGGACTCAGCCGCGGCACACGTTGTTCCGTTCCATCTTCACTGACCTCTTATCTGTGTGGCCGTTTCTCTTAGATTTCAGTCCTTTCTGGGTGAACTCGGCCCGGTGGGCGCCCCGGCAGCGGGGCTCTCCCCGAGTTCCCCAAGCGGCCCCGCCGCCGCCATCCTCGACGGGGCAGGCATCGGGCCCGGCCGGGAGCCAGGAGCCGGGAGCGGGGGCCGTGCCCCACTCCATTCTCCTTGCTCCTGGGCAAAGGCACACCTTTTCGGTTCCTTTGTCCCGACATAAATAGGGCAATTCGCAGAGGCGCCGATTGGCTCAAGCCCCAAGGGGGACGGGAGTCCCGTCTGATGGGCAGCTTCTGCCACCCGACCTCCCCCCCCACTTCAAACCATAACAGTGAGATTTGGCAGTACGGCCCCCATGTTGCTCTGCAGACTTAAGAGGAGTGAGTTGTCAAAGCACTGTGGTGGGCACATCGCAGGGAATGCAAAGGCTGCTGTGAGAGCCATCCAGCCAGGACAGTGACGGTCGGATACACTCCTGGAGGACAGGCACCAGTCAGGCCCTTGGCTTGAAGGCTCAGAGCACAGAGACATCACCTATACTGTGTCCTTTTACAGTGGCCACAGCTAACAAATACAGAGCAAATGGGAACATGTTGAACATGCTGTGGTGATCCCAGGTAGGGCAAGTTTTGCTGGTGTAGAGATCTACTCGCTACTCCTTGGGCAATCCTCTGGCGTGTAATAGGAGCAGAACTGCACAACTAGGTGTTACCTGAGGTGAGGAGAAGGTTGGTTTGTGTTTGGTTTGGTTGAAGATGCAATGATTATCTCTGTAAAAGCAGGTTTGTCCTAACCTACAGCAGATTAGCATCTGCACCTGCAAGGCAGGGATGGAGGAACTTGGTTGCTCCTGGTTTTTATGATTTGGGGCAACAGATGTGCCTGCCACAAAGGCTGAGGCAGGCGAGTTAAAAGCAACAGAACTCAAATGACCTGACAGACTCAGATTCAGCAGAGCAGGTCTAAATTTTGGTTGTTCATAGTTCCCTTCAGAAGAAGCTGTGAGTGACATATATAGGTGACTCCCACCGTTGCCTTCTACAAGTCTGAATAAGTGTGTGTGTGTGCATTTGTGGACTTTTAGCCATGCTGTAACAAGTGTTTCCTATGGTCCAGTCACCTCCAATCATACTGTGGGCCTAGTGTTCAACCCCTGGGCAGGCTCTACTTGTGGGACCAGCACTGCCATCAGCAGTGGTGGGCAGCCTAAAGTGTTGGTCTTTAAGTTTCGAAACCTGTGAAAGCGTGAAGAAGGTTTTCCTCTGTCTTGCAATCCCCGGAATACTGAACTGGGCACCCACATTTTTTTGTATCCATGAAACCTACAAAGGAACCTTTTCCCTGAGAGAAATGTTTTCAGTAGATTTTAACGTTCACAGGAGGTGGGTATTAGCATGCATGAGTCATAGATATTTCTGGCTCTGGATGCAAGCAGAAATACTAGACTCCCTGTATGTTCACATCCAACCTCGCTGAAGAGCACAGCAGCAGAATTAAGCACAGAGAAGACATTGACTTTAAAACATTTTGGCAAAATTACTTGGTATTTTCTTGATGTTACCTGAAAGACTATCTGTAATTTAAAGTAGAGCCTCTTTTCTATCCTAAACTGAAGCAGCAGGACTGATTTCTGGGCGTGAAAAGTGACAGTGCTCCTCAGTACCACCATGCTTTGTTCTCTGCTCAGAAGGGCTGCTTTGCAGTGGTGGAGGTTTTTGGTATGAAACATGCAACACCAGCAGAATAGGGAAGCTGATCAGGCATATCTTGTGTCATTCCCCGTTCATAATGCGTGTTTTTGAAAACTGTTGAGACATTATCCAGGACTTAGAAGTAATTAAACCATTTCCCTGGAATATTTTGACCCTTCTGAGGAAGCATGACATCTAGAAGTGCTTCAGGCCTTTGACTGCATAATATTACTTGAAAGGTAGTGCATTTATAGTTCTGTGAGGAAAATAGTTGGAAAACATTTTTGAAATTGCTGATGTGACATTTACAGAACTTCAGCAGACCTGATTTTTTCCCAATTTCAAGCTGTAAAATTGTTGGGCAATTTAATTCTTCTAAAGGCCATTTACTATTCTTAAATGCCAATATTCAGTCTTTTTCTCCAGTAAAAGCTGTCCTTGTGGTTGATGGTACTGTACCCTTTCTGGGATCTGCTAAAGCTTTAATGAGAGGAGGCTGAACAGATAGGAGATGGAGCCACTTCATAATTCCTCTCTCCAGCCTTGGCTGCTGCGGCTCGCATGCACAGATGGGAAAGATGAGCTATGCTTGTATTGTCTGGAATGGCAGGAACAACCACAATGTTGTTGAATTTCAGAGTTGAGCTGGTTAAAACCGAGATTTCTATCCTGTGGGGATATTGTGACATTTCAACATATTTTTCGCTCTTACGCAAAGGGGAAATGATACATTTCTCTTGCTGTCTATGAATATACTTCTAAGGCAAGTTTCTCCTAGTTTTCAGCAGCCTGCCTGAAGTAAACTGAAAGGCCCAGAGCCCCTGCCTGTCAGGCAGTTAGCTGAAAAAAAGAGACAGGAGGACTGGCCTGTTCCCTGTAGCTCCCGAAAGACGAGTTTTTCATAGGAAAACTTTCAGCATTGGGGCCATGACCGACCCCTGCACAGTTGAACTGGACAGCATGACCCAAAGGCTGTAAGGGAGCTTTGAGATTAAGTGGTCCTATTGTCTTGAACAGCCACAACACTAATCGGGCAGCTAACAGGATATTTGATGAGGATGCAGAGTAGCTTTTCCCAATGAAGTTCAGGGCTGTTATTCCTCAAAGAGGGCTTCAGAGAGTGATTTATGCTCCCCTCTTCTTATGGGGCCTGGACACCTCTTAGCATGGCTGTGTGTAGGGGGGAGGGCTGGCATTTGTAGGATTCCTATGAGCACCCTTACATTGTTGTGATTTGCTGTCCAGCAAATTGTGTAAATGCAGAGATTGTTAATATTCCTGCTGATGTTTCAGGGGTCTAGTCACAGCCTGTCACTTAAAATGTGGGGGTGATATTCACATTTTGCATCTTCTTTCTTTGCTGCTGTTTCTGGGGACAGACACTGATGTGGAAGAGATTTTTCTTGCTCTCCCACAGGTCTTGGTGTATTTTAGCTGTTGTGCCTGAAGTGGGATCCTCTGATAGAAACAGTCCATCCTTTTCCAGCCTCTTCTTCTCAAATGCTGTCCTATCTGGAAGGAAGCTGACTGTGCAGGCAGCAGCCAAAATCATTAAGCAATGTTATCCATGCTGTAGCTTGTTGTACAGTCTTGTATTAGAGCTATTTGTGAAATCTATTTTGTTTCTGAAGCACGTATTTCTACACCCACCCCGATTTTTGTTTGTTTATCTAATTTAAGGTACTTTGCAACTTAATTGCTATAGGCTTTATGAAACTGCATTAAGGACTGTGCTAATTGTGGCCTTACACCCTTCCTAGTTCTGGATGCATTTTGAAATTCTGTAATTGGATGTATTTAATTTTTTGTAACTTTGTATAATTAAGTTATGAATTAAGAAGAAAGAAGCAGAGAAAATCTGGCTCTGCATCAATACAGAGTGGTTTCTAGGTATAAGCTTTGTCTTGAGAAGCCTTCTGACAGTTTAGGCTGTTTTCATACCAGTGATACTGGGGAAATACTCATGAGTAGAAGCCAGTTTTATCCTCAAGTGAACTGCGAGCCTCTGTTGATGTGGAATTTTGCCTCTTGCCATGGGTATAAGATGTGTTCTGGAGACTGGGAGTTGATGAGTGGAGAGAAAGATCCTACAGGAACATCTGAGCTAACTCACCTACAACTGTGACCTGTGGGCAACCTACACAACCTACCCAACTTAGTGGCAGAACCACCTTTTCAGTGGGTCAGGGAAAGTTGCTTTGCCATAACATACAGGAATATGTAGGAAGCGATTAGTGATGGGAGCCATTTGGAAAAATGAGTGTTTGGATGGTAGGTCTGGCTCACTGCAGGACAGCATCCTAGGTATTGTTGGTATAGGCAGGGGAAAGCTCAATCCTTAGTTAGGAAAACTGCTGTCAGAAAAATTATGCCTCTGCATTGACTTGGGATGAAGCACATCCATCAGTCATTATTTTCTGTGGCTTTCTGTGAGTCTAGATACTCATATAAAGAAGTTCAGCAAATTTGGTGAAGGCAATCTTTCCACAGCCAGCTGACCAAAGCTCTGGGCTGTGGATTAGACATTTACATCTGTGTTACTTTACCAGCTTGCTGCACCTGCTTTGTCCTTGGCTCTACACAACTGTGAAAACTTTATCTTATTCAGCAGTTCTAGTGAATCAGTTCTGCTTTTTCTTGATTTTCTATGCAGGATCCAGCTTTGCGTTGTGTAATTAGATCCATGAACATGAAGAGCAGCAGATGGGCCTGCCAATGTGCAAAACGTTCTTTTCATCTGTTAAAATGTCTTCATTATTTTTAACCCCCTCATATATACCTTTCCTGTTTTATCTTATTCTTCCTATTTTATCTAATTCGCTGTGGAAATGAAATGCTGTTCTAAAACACATGGTCACATAAACAAGAAATCAAACCTACGCAAGAAATCAAATTTACATTCTCTCTGCCTCCTGCCAGCCAAAGAAGGCTGGGTGGTTGACTCAGAAAACAGAATATTTCTGTGTATAAATTAAGCTATATAAACTGAAAACCAAAATGTTAAGTACAGGTTTGTCAGCTAGGCTTTTACCTTAAAGTAAAAAGATTTCCACTTACAAAAGTTGGCAGGGTTATCTGCGTGATTCACAGCGTTACAACAGCATTATCAGCTCACAGGACTCTGACTAACATGTGCGGAACATAGGATATCTGGTTTATAGTGATACCGGTTGAAGGGCTATTCAGCATAAAAGACAAATTCAAGAGGTAAGAAAAAGTAATAAACAGATGGATACACAAGACTTATTAAGTTGGCCAGAGCTGTTAGGTCCATGAAGGAGAGGTCTTTGCAGGAACCAAACATAACCTCAGAGACCTTCAACTAGAACTTTCCAATTAATAAAAAGGAGGGAAAGAAGGGAAACGAGGCTCTCTCGGGTGTCCCAGGAATCATAGAATCATAGAATTATAGAATGGCATAGGCTGGAAGGGACCTTAGAGATCATCTCATCCAACCTCCCTGTCATGGGCAGGGACACCTCTCAACTAGATCAGGCTACTCAAGGCTCTGTCCAACCTGGCCTTGAACACCTCCAGGGAGGGGGCATCCACAACTTCTCTGGCCAATTTATTCCAAAGTCTTACCACCCTTGTACTGAAGAATTTCTTCCGAAGATCTAGTCTAAATCTGTTCTCCTTCAACTTAAACCCATTTCCCCTTGTCCTATCAGTGGACACTCTTGTAAAAAGTCCCTCCCCCGCGTTCCTGTAGTTTTCCTTCAGGTATTGGAAGGCAGCTATTAGGTCCCCCCAAAGTCTTCTCTTTTCAAGGCTGAACAACCCAAGCTCCCGCAACCTGTCCTTGTAGCAGAGGTGCTCTAGCCCCTGGATCATCTTTGTGGCCCTCTTTTGAACACGCTCCACCGAATCTGTGTCTCTCTTATAGTGGGGACACCAGAACTGAAAGCAGTATTCAAGGTGGGGTCTCACAAGAGCAGAGTAAAGGGGGAGAATCACCTCTCTTGACCTGCTGACCATGCTTCTCTTGATACATCCCAGGATGTGGTTGGCCTTCTGGGCCGCATGAGCGCACTGCCAGCTCGTGTTGAGCTTCTCATCTATAAACACCCCCAAATTCTTCTCTTCAGGGCTACTCTCAATGCACTCTGTGCCCAGTTTGTATTTGTGCCTAGGATTGGCCCGACCCAGGTGAAGGACCTTGCATTTTGACAAGGACCTTTGACAGGCTGGAGAGGTGGGCCCGTACCAACCTCATGAAGTTTAACCAGGCCAAGTGCAAGGTCCTACATCTGGGTCATGGCAATCCCAGGCACAATTACAGACTGGGTGGAGAATGGATTGTGAGCAGCCCTGAGGAGAAGGACTTGGGAGTACTGGTGGACGAGAAGCTCAATATGAGCCAGCAATGTGCTCTTGCGGCCCAGAAGGCCAACCGCGTCCTGGGCTGCATCAAGAGGAGCGTGGCCAGCAGGTCGAGGGAGGTGATTCTCCCCCTCTACTCTGCCCTCGTGAGACCTCACTTGGAGTATTGCGTCCAGTTCTGGAGCCCCCAACATAAGAAGGACATGGACCAGTTGGAGAGGGTCCAGAGGAGGGCCACGAAGATGATAAGAGGGCTGGAGCACCTTTCCTATGAGGACAGGCTGAAAGAGTTGGGGCTGTTCAGCCTGGAGAAGAGGAGGCTCCGGGGTGACCTTATAGCGGTCTTCCAGTACCTCAAGGGGGCCTACAAGAAAGATGGGGAGAGGCTGTTCAGGAGGGCCAGTTGTGATAGGACAAGGGGTAATGGTTTTAAAATAGAGGGAGGTAGATTCAGGTTGGATATTAGGAAAAAATTTTTTACCATGAGAGTTGTAGAACACTGGAACAGGTTGCCCAGAGAGGTGGTGGATGCTCCATCCCTGGAGACGTTCAAGGCCCGGTTGGATGAGGCCCTGAGCAACCTGATCTAGTTGGAGATATCCCTGTTCCTTGCAGGGGGGTTGGACTAGATGACCTTTGAAGGTCCCTTCCAGCCCTAACGATTCTATGATTCTATGATTCTATGATTTTGGCTTGTTGAAGCTCATGCAGTTAGCACTGGCCCATTTCTCAAGCCTATCAAGGTCCCCCTGGATGGCATCTCTTCCCTCAAGTGAGTCCGCGGCACCACACAACTTGGTGTCATTGGCAAACTTACTGAGGGTGCACTCAATGCCAATGTCACTGACAAAGATGTTGAACAGCACTGGACCCAGCACAGACCCCTGAGGGACACCACTTGACACTGGTCTCCATGTAGACATCACACCATTGACCACAACTCTTTGAGTGCGACCATCCAGCCAGTTCTTTATCCATCAAGTGGTCCATCTTTCAAATCCATGTCTCTCCATTTTAGAGACAAGGATGTCATGTGGGACAGTGTCAAACGCCTTGCACAAGTCTAGGAAAATGACATCTGTTGCTTTACCCACATCAACCAGTGCTGTAGCTTTGTCGTAGAAGGCCACTAAATTAGTCAGGCACGACTTGCCCCTAGTGAAGCCATGTTGGCTGTCACCAACCACTTGGTTATTTTTTATGTGCCTTAGTACAGCTACCAGGAGAATCTGTTCCATGATTTCACCTGGCACAGAGGTAAGGCTGACTGGTCTGTAGTTTCCCGGGTTGTCCTTGGTCCCTTTTTTAAAGATGGGGGTTGTGTTCGCCCTTTTCCAATCTGTAGGAACCTCACCAGACTGCCAGGACCTCTCAAATATGATGGCTAGTGGCCTAGCAACTTCAGCCGCCAGTTCCTTCAGGGCCTGTGGATGTATCTCATCAGGTCCCATGGACTTGTGCACCTTCAGGTTCTCTAGGTGTTCCCGGACCTGATCTACTCCTACCCTGGGCGGTTCTTCGCTCTCCCAGACCCAGGCAGCATCTTCTGTGATTTGGGTAAATAAGTGAATAATAATTGGAATATGTGAATTTATTATGAATAAGTGAATTGAATAAGTGAATTTATTATGCGATGTTTGAGTGGGCTTGTGAAACTGTGGAAACAATATGGGATGTCTTAAGGGGACTGTGGAAATGTATGGGAATCTTTCTCAGCTTTTTCTTTATGCATGTGGTCTTGTCACCCTTCTGGGTGCATCACAGTCAATGAGACAAAACTTCAGCATTTTCTGGGGTTTTCTTCTAGTTTCTTACACATTTGCAGATGTTTAAGGGACATATATACTCACTACTCAAGTCTCCAGATCAGTAACAGAGATTAGTCCTGCCTGACCAATTGGAGAAAACTTTTCAGAGTGCCCACCAAGTTGATGTTATGGGAATCAGAGCGGTGAGGAGAGTAAGAGTTTGTTTTCTGATGGTCAAAGGCAACAACAGCAGACTGGACAAGTGAGCCCTTAAATAATATTTCTTTGTAAGGTAGTCTTTGTTTTAAGGTCCTCTCTGGCATTTGGACAGATGCTCTGCTTTGTCCAAGAATGAATATTTGCCCAGCGATGAGCATAAACATTGGGAATGTTTTGTATTTGACTCCAAGAGGATTTCTCTGTGGCTAGTTTCGTTTCCTCTGTTTGTGAGACAAGTTTGGTTCTCCCTTGATGGTCAAGAATTGAGAACCTTTGCTCATTTAGTCTGATCTGGTGTTGGAATTCGTTCTTTTCCTAGTTCAGAATGGCAAGTCACCTGGAAAGGGTGATTCTGAGCCTGTCATAGGCTGTGCGCCACCATGTGGTGGAGATGAGGTTTCAGTGCTCCTCCTCCTCCTCCTGCACCTGATTCTTAGGTGAAGTGACTGTAAAGCAAGTGGCTTTTCTTTTGCTTTTAGAGTAGCAGCAGCACAGGTTTGCCTCTACAGGCACAGGCTGGGTAGGTCTTGTGGACTTAAGTGAGAATCACAGAATCACAGAATGTTAGGGATTGGAAGGGACCTCAAAGGATCATCTAGTCCAATCCCCCTGCCGGAGCAGGACCACCTAGATCAGATCACACAAGAGAACGTCCAGGCGGGTTTTGAACATCTCCAAAGAAGGAAACTCCACAACCTCTCTGGGCAGCCCGTTCCAGTGTTCTGTTACCCTTACTGGGAAGAAGTTCTTCCTCGTGTTTAAGCGGAACCTCCTATGTTCCAGCTTATATACGTTTGCCCTTGTCCTATCATTGGATGCCAGTGAGAAGAGCCTGGTTACATCCTCTTGACAGTCACCCTTTACATATTTATAAACATTAATAAGTCTCCCCTCAGTCTTCTCTTCTCCAAGCTAAAGAGACCCATCTCCCTCAGCCTTTCCTCATAAGGGAGATGCTCCACTCCCTTAATCATGAGCCTAGCAGGAATGAGCCTAGTAGGAAATCTTGCTGAAATATAGATGCCATGAGAAGTTTGTTGTTCGTCCTCCCATACATGGTCTGCAAGTGCTTTCATAATGCAGTAGATCTCTTTCTCTGAGTGATTCACAAAATGTGTGTTTCTCAGGATGGAAAAAGTCCAGCCTGCTTTTAACCTAAGTCCAAGATTTCCTGTTCACAAAAAAAGTGTATTTTGCTTTTGCTCAGCTGTGCAGGTCTTATCTGCAAGTCTTCTTTGGAGCTCCAGTCACTCACAATGCACAAGTCAGCAGTATATCCTCATGGCAGTGAAGATCCATCCTGTGGTGGGCTGCATTAGTGAAGTATAAGCAGCTGATTGAGGTAGATGTCTGTTTTCCTCTATTAAGCACTTATGAGGCTGTATTTGGAGCAATGTGTCAGTTTTGGGCTATCTGTTACAGGACAGAGGTTGGGAAAATGGAGTGAGTCCAGCACAATCTGTCATCGAATGACTAGAGAGCTTGAGTACTTGATGTTCAAGAAAAGACTGAGGGAAATGTGTTTATTTAGTGTGAAGAAGACATAGGAGGATCTGGTTATGTCTTCCACTGCCTACAGTGACCTACAGAGATGACAGAGTCACACTCTTAGCAATGAAAGGAAAATAGGGAAAAGGCATAATTTGCAAAAAGATAAATTATTTTTGGGTGTAAGTAAAAACTGTTTCCCCATAAGAATGGTGCAGCAATGGGATAGGGGCTGGAGAGGTAGGAGAGATCTACCCCCATCTAGACAAAGCCCTTGTGCACCTGATCTTACTTTGAAATCGACCTTGATTTGAAAAGAAAGTTATAATATAGGCCTCCAGAGGTGCCTTCCATCTTTAATTGTTCTGTGATTCACTGATTAATTCATTCCTTGGTTCTCATGTAGCCTGATGCACAGTTTATGTGCTGGTGTAACAAGATGTCTTTGGTCTCCACTACATCTGCTCTGTGAGAGAGTTTCTTAAGCATGTGTTTGGGAAGCAGTTTCCTATTGGGAGAAGATTATCCTGAATAATTCCCTTTGCCCTGTGACTGACAGTTCCAAGAGATTTTGACAAAGAACACATTTCCCTTGAAAGATGTAGGAACTTAGTTGTGTTTGGAAACAGATGAGAGAGCATTATTTCTTAAATGCAAAGAATTAATCTCTTGTCGGAACCACCAAAACAGCCCCTCCAGGAATGATGTACTGGATAACTTTGTTAGTTCATTGAGCAGCAGTTTATGCCTGTTTGAGTGCTTTTAGGAGTATGTGTTTAAGTGCGGAACGGCACTGAAAGCAGAAACAAGAAAAATGCTAATGCTTCAGTCCTTTATTCCCAGAGACTGAGGTATTCTGCTTTTGCCGGTGGCCTTGTTTATTGTGATATCACTTGCCAATGATATTGCAGACTTTTTTATTGTTAGTTTAATACAGTTCTTTTATGACTTTCCCTCGTGCTATCTTAATCACCACCCTTTGCCAAGAGAAGGATGCCTCTATAGTAGCCTTGGGCTTTACAAAGAGGTTTCTGATGGTGCTATTCTCTTGTTACTGGTTGGGTAAAACAAAACCGCTGTCCGTTCAGGGGACAGTTTGCATTAAGGACAAGTCTTTCTCTTTGTTTTTGGATCATGACCTAAGTATAAATACTGAGGGCAGCCACGATGCATTCTAGTTCCAACCTGTGCTTTGTTCCTTAGCTTCTGAAAATACAAAGTGTTCTTAAGGAATACTGTCCACTAGTCTTGAGTCAAGAGCTTTGTACTTTGACTGCAAAATGACTGAAGATTTCCTAATTACTCAGCCAGCACAAAGTGTCTGTTTTCCACTCTCCTCAGAAATTACTTGGCAACAAGTGGTGTTTCATAGCACTTTGTCTAGCTGAAATTACAAAGCAGAATTCTAACTAGTCATGGGGGAAAAAAATAAGAAAGCTCTTTTCCAAAGAAGCCTTTTTTAATCTGGTTCAGCTGGCTTCAGGGACTTTGCTGAGTGTTTTAGAGTCACCTGATCTGATAGTTTGTCCTGGGAGGATGGGGTGATGGAAATGTTAAGCTAGAGGTAGACCCCAAGCTGTTAGTCCTCAAGGTGGGAGACTACTGTGTTTTTTATAGTCCTGTTGGGGGTCTTCTCTCTCTGCTCCAGCACCCTCATTCTGACTGACAGAGCCGAGATAGCTGTATGGGCTTCCTCCACCTTATGGATGACCCAGAGCCCACACACACGTTATGCAGCACAATTTTCTTGGTGCAGCTCTGTGAACCCTTCGTAGCATGTGGGATAAAGTCCCGCAATGGAAGACCTGACACAGTTGGATCAGAGTGTCTGTGATCCTAGACCAGAAGTCTCTCCTGCCTGAGTTAAGGATCATTTTCAATGAGTTGGGAGGTAGCAGTCAACTCACAGGCCTCTGTCCTTTGCTAAGCTACTGTGGTTAAGACACAGGGATCCTTATCAGAAGTTTTTCGTGGTTTTTTGCTTATTGTGTAGACATCTTTCAGAGGAGACCTCTCTCTCTTGCAGAGATGATCCACCAAGACCTGCTGACCATACAGTAAAAAAAAAAAAGACCCCAATTGATCAGAAACATGTCTTTGCCTTCTTTGCCTATTAAATAAATCTGAGTATGTCTAAGTTCTTGTGTGGCTACCAGCCAAAGGATGAGAGGAGTTTCTTGGAGAAGGTGATCCTTTCTCGCTGGGGCCAGTCTCAGGCCTATTGTGTTTCATTGGGAACATGCTAGTTGCTATGGCTGCAGATTAGCAATTCTGGTCATGTCTGTCTATAGGATCTCTTTACACCTGATAGTGTATCAAGTCAAATGCCTGTTACATGCAATACATCAATTAAAGGAGGCTTCTGGTAAATTCACATCATGGAGCAGGTGACTGCTTTTTTCAGGTTATCAGAAATTTGCTTTGGTGTCCCTGTGTGACTATTGTAGTTTTGGTCCCATACCATTCGGTCACCTGAGGGCAGCAACCAACTCAGTTATATGTCAGTCTCACCTCTGTGCCTGGCAAGATCATGGAGCAGATCCTCCTGGCAACTATGCTAAGGCATATGGAGAAAAAGGAGGTGAATGGTGACAGCCAGCGTGGCTTCACTAAGGACAAATCCTGCCTGACTAATTTGGTGGCCTTCTACGATGAGGTTACAGCGGTGGTGGATAAGGGAATAGCAACTGACAACTTTGTCCAAAGCATTTGACTCTGTCCTGCACGACATTCTAGTCTCTAAACTGGAGACACATGGATTTGACAGATAGACCAGTCGGTGGATAGTACGCTACTACCTACTAAAGGTCGCTGGATTTCTCTTGGGGATCTAACAGGCAGCAAAAGCTCAGGCATGACAAGGACATCACATGTAAGATGTGATGAATTAATCTAGTTCTATCCGTCGTTAAGACACAACAGTTAATTATGTTGAATTTCCAGGATCCAGTTTATTGATGTGTCTGATGTCTCTATACAGTCTTTCCCCCTTCCAATTAAATTGATTCCCAGACTTAGTACTGACAAGGTGAAGTTTCTGATAACATCCTGAATCTTTTCCTGGATCCTTTCTCTCCTTTTTTCTCATTTCTTTGAGCTGCTCTGAATACTTCCCCCTTCCTATGAGGTAGTTAGCACTTTCGAAACATGATGTAGAGGGCTGTAGTCCTTTTTCACTAGTGCAATTACCTTGTCACAGTTCATTACTTTTTACTCTAAATGGATCCATCTTCTCTGTCACTGACTGCCAACAATTAGACAAAATGGAATGTGTGCTTTTGAGAGAGTCCCATGGGAGCTGTGTAGAGATGTACTGTGGTTACCACTGTCACCTTCTGGCCAGAGATGCACTGATTGCACACTGAGCTGCATTATGTGAAAACTTAGAGCAGTCTCCTAAACACAGGTGTCTGTCTCAGGCTTTGTGGTCTTCAGTTGTTGGCAGCTAACAGCTGGGTATTGGTGCTCCTGATGCTTCTGGAAGACTCCTCTCCCTCTGCCTCCTCCTCTTTCAGAGGAAGACCTCATCTTCTCCTTAACAGGCTGTTCCCCCCTGCGCTGTGTGGTCCTCCCATCCTTGGTTCCTCCAGCCTGGAGAGGAAAGGCTGCTCACCTAGTGGTCAGAAATATCGTCTGTGAATATAAGAAGTCAATGCCTGCCTTTCACATCGTTATAAAAATGGTAATTGGAGAGGTCTTTAACAATGAGCCATTTTAGCATCTCAGATGATGCCACTACCTGTTCGCTCTTATTTTTCTGACAGGGAACATACTGTACAAATAGTAATCTTTACCATCAGTGCAGCAGACTTTTTGGATGTGTCTTGGAGTACACAGGTCTCACAGTGCATCAAACATGAAAGAAATGGAGAGCTGTAGAATTATTCCTAGTTTAGATTTAGACAAATTTAATTTAAAAGATCCAGCAGAGAAGATTTTAATGGAATAAATGGACTTCCCCCCCCCGCCCCGTAACATCCTAGCAAAGAATTTATTACCATTCTCAGATAAGAACTTTTTTCTTTTTTTTTAATGTAAAGTGACTCAAATAAAGGACTACAGTCAAAAATTTTACGGATCTGTGTGTCTGACCTGCTAGGTGACCTATGTTCTGGTTCTGGAAGTGAATCAGGGTCCCAGTCCCAGTGAGAATTTCATACCAATATGCTTTCTGATTGTGCACCATGGTGGGGTTATCTGGTACCGAGGCACCAGGTATTCGGGTAGTTACCTTCTCCAGACAGCAGCGACAAAGTCATAGCCACTGACCTCCGGAAACTCTCTTGAACACTGAGTAGAGTCCCCAGGAAGGGACTGGACAAGCTGAGCATGGCAGGACACCTCCAGGCTGTTGCCCTGTGTGTGAAGTCCTCTAGAGTTTTAGTAGTTCTGGGTATCTCTTAACTAGAAAAGATAATATGAAGCCTTTAAAAGTGCCAAAGTTTCTGTGGTGTCACTTGGAGCAGTCCCCTCTTACCAATGTTGCTAGGTATCTGGAGAGAGAATGAAGCCAACAGAGATAGAAGAACTTTGTCCCGAGCTGTGATTTTTGGCTTTTCTTGTTCTCTTTTCCTCTTGTCAGCATCTCCACCTGCAGCCCAGCTGAATCCACCTGAAAGCATCCATAGCCCACTCAGTACTGCACCTGTCCTTAGCCCTTCCTTGCCTCTGGGGCTTATACTGACCTTGCAACACTGAGAAAGTCCTTCTCCATTGAGTTCATCTCCCAGACATCTTTGCATCTCATGGTTCCTTTCAATCTTAAGCTATCCTTCAGAATGTTCAAGATTGTCAGACAATTACCAAGTTTTACTTTGTCATGTAAAAATCTCCACTGTCTTGCTCTTTTTTGGCAGATCCATTCTAACCAAATCACAATTAGATTAAACTGACCTCAGCGGCCAGCATCAGGCACACAGACTGTGACCCACCATCCTGCTCCAGCTGCTGGTGCTGAGCCCCTCAGTCACTCCAATCCCCCCAGCAGCTGGTTTTGGACACACACACATCCCATTCCTGCCCCAGTGGCTGGAGGTTAAAGACCTGTCTCGCTCCAGTCACTGGAGATCCCCCCTCACTCCAGTAGCCAACCCCACATGCCAGGGAGACTCACACTCCTGGTCTGACTCCAGCAGCTGGTACCCACTCCTCTCATGCTGGTCCTCCAGCAGCTGGCACCGAGTCCCTACAGCACTCACACACACGGGATGGAGAGTGAGATTACTCAGAGAGGTAGTTAAGAGCTACAGGACAGACTGTGGTGATCAGGTGCAGGGCTCAGCCAGACAAGTGTACTGACTGGCCACAGTTTACAGGCAACTGGCCTCTTTTGTACCCTTGGCTGTCTACCCCACCTCTTTGTTCCTTTCTTCCCCCTCCCCCTGCACATTGCCTCCTCAGCTGGCGTAGTCTCACTGATCCCCTCCAATATCCTGGATCCTCGGGTTTGCATCCTTATTGATTGCAAAGTCCTTGTCTGCCCACAGTTTCTCAATAGTCAATCAGTTAGCGTGACTGATCAGGTTTGTTTCTTGTTGTCGTCTCCATTATTTGCAGATTTCTGTCTTTCTATATTTCACTTTTTGCTTTCCCTTTTTCTTTATCATCCTGTTTGAGAAGGTCCTCAGTCAGACTGTCATGTTGAAATAACATTGCCACATTCCACATACCTTTATCGTAGAATCATAGAATCATAGAATGGTTTGGGTTGGAAGGGACCTCAAAGATCATCTAGTTCCAAGCCCCCTGCCATGGGCAGGGACACCCTCCACTACACCAGGTTGCCCAAAGCCTCAACCAACCTGGCCTTGAACACTTCCAGGGATGGGGCAGCCACAACTTCTCTGGGCAACCTGTTCCAGTGCCTCACCACCCTCACTGTGAAAAATTTCTTTCTTATATCCAATCTAAATCTGCTCTTTCAGTTTAAATCCATTGCCCCTTGTCCTATCACTACATGCCCTTGTAAAAAGTCATTCTCCAGCTTTCCTGTAGGCCCCCTTTAAGTACTGGAAGGCTGCAATAAGATCACCCCGGAGCCTTTTCTTCTCCAGGCTGAACAGCCCCAACTCTCTCTCCATAGCAGAGGTGCTCCAGCCCTTGGATCATCTTCGTGGCCCTCCTCTGGATCAATATGTGACTGACCAGGTTTGTTTTTTGTTACTGTCTCCCTTACCATTTGTCAGTCAAATTTATGTCTCTGGATGTTCTTGTTTTTGGCTTCCTCTTTTTCTTATTGTCATGCTTTGCGTTGAAAAGGTCCTTGATCAGGGACCCTTAAATGAGCAGATGCTTTCTCCTTCCACATATACTTACAATTTAGTTTCCCATTATCGTACATGCTTGACTCTGTTTAAGTGCTGACGTGAATACCCTAGTTTTCCAAATTGATAGATTTGCTTGTAAAATTCTGCACCCACCAAAGAGTTTCACTGGAAGTTGGCTTCTAGTTTCGGTTGTTTTTTTGTTTGTTTTTTTTTGGGGGGAGTGTGTGTGTTGGTTTACTTTGCCTTTTTTCTAAATAAATGTTTAAATAAACTTTAGAGTCTGGAAATTAAAAAGAAAGATATTCAATCCTTTTTTCAGTTTACATTGCATGACTTCAATGCTTGCTGCTTCTGTGCTTCTGATCTCTACTGCCCAATCTCAACTTTATTCCTGACTAAATGCAATAGAAATAAAAAAAATCAGTGTTATTATCGACTATTATCAGTTTGTTATTTCCTTTTCCAGTCATGTTCTAACTGTAACCTGTTGCCTTCCCTTGCTTTCTTAGACTACACAAAAAAACCAATTACGTGCATTATTGTCTGCATGATATAGCTAATACAAACTTACAAATTCTGCACATGCTTCTCAAAGCCAGGAGATTCATTTGATTAATCCTTGCACAACATCCAGGAGATGCATCATTATAGATTTGCTTATGAATATTCACTTCACTGACAGTCTGCTACAAGAAAGCAGAGCTGAGTCCTCTGAAACCATGCTCTCTTCCAAAATCTCTATTCCCGCTGAAATTTTCTGTACTTGAATTTGATGATGTATTTCAAGTACAGAACAAAACATAAGACCAAATTTTTGTCATGTGGTTGAATGAGATTAAGGGTTTATGTAGTTTTTCCTTGAATATATTCAGGAATTTGGCTACATGCAAGTGATATAAGTACTGAGTTGCCCACAGAATAGCATTTTAATGTATAGTAGAACCCCACAGCTTCCTACTTGAATACATTTGAGTCCAAGGCTGGTCAGAGATAGAAATTGAGAAACTAAAATTTCCAGGTTATTTCAGGTATTTCCAGTTCCAGTGTGTTCTATGTTTAGTGGGATATAAATCAGTCATATGATGCTAGAAATTCAAATGGAAGATTTTTATATATCGCCTAATGCCAAAATGGCCAGCAAACAGTGTAAATTAGGATTGCTAGTGAAATTTTATTTTACTGATTGAAAGTCCCACAGATACAAGAGACATAACTAGGAACATGTT
This sequence comes from Tauraco erythrolophus, assembly GCF_009769465.1. Taxonomy (NCBI): domain Eukaryota; kingdom Metazoa; phylum Chordata; class Aves; order Musophagiformes; family Musophagidae; genus Tauraco; species Tauraco erythrolophus. The sequence continues at coordinate 64,952,465 of NC_141496.1, forward strand.
CATATGTTTGCCTAGTTTCCTGTTCAGAAGAAAAAAGAAGGTGAGGATTTGGCTTGCTAATGGGATATAGGTTTTTACTTCATATGAGCTACTTTAACATGCTGTAAATAGGCAGATTTTTGGCAGAGTGAGACCACAGGTCCCAACAATACCTGTTGGGGGTTCTTAATAATCTGAATTCACTTTTTGTTTCTGTTCCAGCATCAGAGACTCTTGTGTCAGTTGAAATTTAGGGAAAGTACCAGGACAAACCAAGCTGAACACTGATGAAACAGGAAGCCAAAGGTTCAGCAGGAACAGCTACTTCAATAAGAAGTAGCTTAGAGAAGTCTCTGTCTCCAGAGACACAGAGAGGCAGATGAGCTTGGATTTGCAACCTAACTTGTTGCATTAGTTCTATGAGGGAAGAATATAAATGAGTCTGGCTAATGAAGGAGGGTGGTGGGAGATGTGCATAGAAATGCTCTGTTTGTAATGAGATTTGAATGAACAAACAAGGGCCTTCAAGGCAGGAGTAAGCATGGTCACCACAGGACTCTAACAAATACAAGGCTTCATTGCTCTCTTTCCTAAATTTCAGTGGAGGTGTTCCCCTAAGCCACCATCCTGCTCCTGCTTGTCAGAACTATGTCTTATGACAGACGGTTTAAGATGATGATTAAATTTCTGAGTAATGGGTTAAGCAGCATTAAGGGCAGTATTTTGCATGAGGTTCAGTGTCCGATGGATTCAATCCACGTCCAAGTGTAAGTCCAAGTGTAAGGGCTCTTTCTCTTGAGCATGACTGATGTGAAAACCAAGTGTATACCTTAGCCGCATTCTTCACAGGGCAGTTGTCTCCTTTTGGGTGAAGTCCTCTGTGGATACTGCCATCATGTATCTCAAATGACAGGGAGTAAAAGTCACCATGGGACAAGGGGCTTTTGCAAAACACTTGCAAAGCTTGCAGTTGAACAGCAGAGTGGGTTAATGAAGAGAGAAACCTACTTTACAAACCGAGGGAGAAACACTTGTCTACTTCCACCTTCGTGAAGCTGGAGGGTTGCTGGGAATAGTAGGACAGGCCTATGGAAAACCAAATATATTTGGTGTCTGTTGCATATCCAGCCTTGTTCCTCTCCCTTATGTTCCTGAAACACAGAGAAATGTAGTGCTCTGAACAGGCAGAGGTAGCATTTATGCTGAATCAGAGCTAGCTCATGCGAATGGATGAGGTGAAGATTTCAGACATGCCCCAGTTAATTCAGTCTGCTGTGCCTACCTGACTGCTGCAGCTGAATGGCTCTGTAGTTGCAAAGATTTTTAGTTTGCAAAACAGTTGGTCACTGCTTGCACTTCCTGAATGCTGTGAGTGTTTCTCAGGAAATATATTTTGCATTTTCCTCTGGATAGTTTTGTAGTAAGAACTGAACTCTAGGTCTCTGTAGAATATAATTATCCCATTGTCCTAATAAGTTTCAGACTACACATTATGTCTGCCTTGATCATTGTGGTCTCATTACGTACTGCTTTATTTTTGAATGTTAATTAAGTGTTGATACAATTTACACCTACTCTAGGGTTAATAAAATAAATACATTTATATTTATGAAATCAACAGTAAATTCAGAGAATAAGTGTTGTGCAAGATCCTCTGGAAAAGCTGCTTATTTGGAAATAAGAAGAAAGTAGGTATTTGTTTTCATTTTACTGCCTGGTTGACTGATGTATCCAGATCATCTCGTTATCAGCAGGGACTGCCTGATTTGTTGCGCTGCCAATCTGAAGACTTGAGGAGAGACAGTGTATAAATAAATCAGTGGAAAAGCGTCCCAGAGAAAACAAAAACTGGACCTCAAATCTCTTGGCTTAAATCAGATGAAGAATTGGTAGGATTTGAGGAAATTTGCACCTGTATCTGTTGCTGAAAAAGAGATTTCATTCAAGTTACTGTAAGACCTGTGGAAACCTCTCCACCACCAAATGACAGATCCACAGCTGTAGCTCTTGGTTACAGCTAGTTTGCATTCAGAGCCTGAAACCTGTTCTCAGGTAATGTGTTATTCCTGGCATTTCATGAGTTCTGTCACTTTATATTGCATCAGTTAGGCAACCTGAAACAATTATACAATGTAATCAAGCACTGAAATTTAACACTTGACTGATAATTTTAATATGAGGAACCTACTCTAATTTCCAATAGCTTCATTTGATTTGAACTCCTTTGAACAATAATGAGACGAAACACAGGTCTCTAGGCTAGCTTGTTGATTTGAGAAGCCAGTCTGAAAAGTGACAATGCAGATCTCATTCTTCCAATAATTTATTTTCAAATGTCTTTAAATAGTTCTTTGTATTTTATAGTAAGTGATTGAAAAATCCTGTATTTTTCTCACTGAGACTGATCATTGGTAACAAAACTATGATTTTGAATGGAAAAAGATCCAGATAGCTTGAAATTTCACTGACATAGTGCAAAAATACCTTAAATTAAACAGTGACTTTACTTCCTTTCCCATTCTCACTTTGAGCTATGTGACTGCCATGGAGTGCTTATTGTGCCTATTCTTGTGCCAAAGCTCATATACAGACTTGTGCTTATCATCAACAGCTTATCTCTCTAAAGCTTGGAGCTGCCAACAGCTGCTGTTGAACTCAGTAAGACTTCTGGAGGACTTAAAAGTGTGGCCAGCATGCCATGACTGTGGTTTGCCTTGGGAGATGGTTTCCCTGATGTGGTAGGGTGAATGTTTTTCCTGGGCATGCAGTTACCTGTTGTGCACTTGGTTCAGGGGAGCATAAGTCTCTGCTGCTGCCTTTGGTCCTTTTCTTTTAATTATTTTCTGCATTTTCCTTTCCTCTTCCTCCTTTTCTTCCAGCAAAATTTGTCTAGGTTTGCATTATTCCTTAGCATCCCCACTTTGCCCATGCCCTCATCAAGCCTTATGCCTCTGAGGAGTGGAGAGGAAGTTTCTGTTTCTGGTCTAGGTGCTGTCTGTCTTCTTCAGGGCACTCTGGGTGGAGACGGGATGACAGAGAGGACCATAGCTTCAAGGGGCCAAACTAGAACAGAGATCATGGCTGTAGCTTCCAGGTCATGGCGTGTCTTGGGGAGACCAGAGTTTGTCTTCATTGAGTAAGCGTATCACAGTAAGAAACTACAGCCAGCCTTCAGAGGGGGCAGTCATCACTAATTTTAAAATATGACTGCCTGGGGATGACCATTGACAGTCTAGGCAAGATGCTATGCTGTCAAAGGACTGGTGCTCCCAAGATTTGCACAAATTTCACTTGTGAAAGGCCAGAAAACATTATGATGCTAAGAGATGATGCTTTAGCTGATACTGGAGTGTAGATCTTTTTTACCACCTTCTGGACACAAACACCCAGACCAACATTGTTTGGTTGGGTGCTCTTGCCTACAGAGTCATTCATAGTTCCTCTTTGGGGACTCATCTTTTATATTCGCAGCTGCTGTCCTTTAACACGGACATGTTGGGGGAAATTTCAAGCCTAACAGTTCACCCAGGGCAGCTTGGGTGACCTTAGTAAAAAATTTTTCCATCCAGAACAGAGTTATCTGTGATCAACTATAACAACTTGTGGGTGAAACCTCTCCTAGAACACAGGACATTTCTTACGCATGGATGGAAAGTGTTTTGATTATCCCATTGTAAGGACTCTGGTGCAGACCAGTTTGATTAGCCAGGGACCAGTCCTAATAAGATTTTAGTAGCTTGACTTGCTTCAATTCATTTTGATAACTGCATATATCTGCATCCAACACCCTCTCAGACCCAGTAATCTCGATTATAAATGTTACTTCTTCGGAAACAAATGGGAAGGGGAAAAAGGTAAACCAAATAACCTTATTGCAGGGAGAGGAGGTGGAATCAGATTATACTTCCTTTGTTTAATTCGGTGCTCTGTAAAACCAGTTTATTTTGATTTAAATGTAGATTCTATCGAACAGTTCGCTTTTCTAAAGCTTTAGTCATATTTCCCTTTGCTGACTTCAGGTTGACCGTGCTGTGGAACAAACTGCACACCTGTCGTGGGTTAGGCCGATCCGGTAACTAAACCCACGCAGCTCTCCCAGTCCAGTAAAATGGAGAGGAGAGAAAAATGTAATAAAAGAGCTGAGGATCGAGACAGGAACAGAGGAGCACCCACCAACCACGGACTCCAGATGCGTACCGTACTCAGGCTCTGGCATCTCTTCTCGACGTGGGTCCTCAACGGGCTGCGAGTGAGTCTCTGCTTGCTCCACTGAGGGCTGTTTGCAAAAGGGGCTGCTGGCAAGGGCGACTCAGCCGCGGCACACGTTGTTCCATTCCCTCTTCACTGACCTCTTATCTGTGTGGCCGTTTCTCTTAGATTTCAGTCCTTTCTGGGTGAACTCGGCCCGGTGGGCGCCCCAGGAGCGGGGCTTTCCCCGAGTTCCCCAAGCGCCTCCGCCGCCGCCATCCTTGACGGGGCAGGCACGGGCACGGAGCGGGCACAGGACCGGCCCGGCCGGGAGCCGGGAGCGGGGGCCGTGCCCGCCTCCCTTCTCCTTGCTCCCGGGCAAAGGCACATCTTTTCGGTTCCTTTGTCCGACGTAAATAGGGCAATTCGCAGAGGCGCCGATTGGCTCAAGCCCCGAGGGGGATGGGAGTCCGGTGTGATGGGCAGCTTCTGCCACCCGGACCTCCCCCCGCCACTTCAAACCATAACACCACCAAACTCTAAAAAGGCTGTCATAAATCATAAATCCACTATGATTGAAAATATAGTCGGACTAATAATACTCGTGTTGATTGTTTCCTTTCCTGGAATAAATGATACAGTTTCTCAAGGAGCTGTATGTTGTTTTAATAATGATGTGCATATTACACCGAAGTGGAAATGTGACAGTGAAGTGGTCCTGATTGCAAATAGGTATGCAAAGGTAAAGGCTCTGGATGAACTGAAAAATAAGCAACAGAGTGAAAAATGTGAGGGCAAGTGAAAATTTCTCAGTGCTTCTAAGACACTGATGGGAAAACAAACAAAACTTTAAAGAACTGTACATGATGACTCAAAAGGGAAGTTATCTGTGTTAAACTATTTAATTTGTGCTAATTGAACTCTGTGTTCACTTTACATCTGTAATATCAGGACTTTGGATGCAAGCAGCTGAGAGAGGGGTTAGGAATCTGGACTCAAGGATTTCATTTGATTTAGCACTGACCTGGGCAAGCTCTTTCTCTTAATGTACCTATTCCTCATCCTACATTTAGAGAAAGTGGGAAATTGTTACTGTAAACAAGTTCGGATGAGTGTGCAGGGTTCAGTCTCCACAGGAAGGTGACAGGCATGAACAGCTACTGAGGAAGTCACTCAATAGGCAATTCTGTACTTAGACCTAAAGGGCACTAAAGCCTGGAACATGACAGGGCCCTGTTTTGGGTAACAAAGAGAAGAGGTGGTTTTGAACAGACAAGAGGAGATAAGCAAGAGCTTGGGAAGAGAGGAACTCTGCTCTTTTTTCTGAAATCTCTTCTGAGCCCAAAGATAGCTCAGGGCTGAACTGAGTAATGAAAACCTGCATTTAGCTTTTTTGCTCCCAGAAAAGAGAGGTGGCTCACCCCCTGAAAGTGGTGAATTTGTTTCTCCAAAGGAACCAAGCAAGATCTGTGTCTGCAGAGAGTTCTGCAAGTGAATCGTTTTTTGTTAGAAGGAAGAGGAGAGAGTCTAGCAGGTTTTTTTCACAGAGAGCATCGCCTCAGACATCCGATGCCTGCACGATCTCTTTTTGTCTCTGTCCTGTATCAACAGTATTTTTCAGTCAGGCCCATTTTGCTGACCTTTGCTTAGGGCAGTTTTAACAGGTAGTTTAGGAGAACTGTCTGTTTCCTGGACTGTCTTTTTGAAAGTCATGTCCTCCAACATCTATATATTCTGCTGTTGCCTTTTTCGTCTTGGTATGGAGTGTCTCTTTTTTACCCTCTCAGCCTTGGACTTGTAAATTCCTTCTTTGCATACCAGCAGCAGATAATACTGTCCCTTTTCCACCTGGCTCCAATTCGCTTTCCTTTAGGCAGCACACCTTTAGCGTTGTGGCCCATTTCTACAAATGATTTGTTTCATATGGTACATATGTGCATGCTGTTGAGTGCACATCATATTTCTGATGCAGGATGTGCAGCTCCAGAGTGAACTGCCTGCCTAGGCAGGAGTGACGCAAAGGAATTGGGATCAGAATGGGAGGAGTTGTTCAATGCCAAGAGGAGGTCTAAGAACAGATAGATACTTGCAGAAAAAAAAATCTGATGGAAGAGTGCAGATCAGTGAAGGAAGTTGGAAGAGCCAGGAGATTGGATATGAGAGGAGATCCGTAGACTGGAAAAGGAAGAGATTAATGGAGGCTTCATGAAAACTGCTTGGAGGCAAAACATATCTGGTGAGAACCAAACTGCATGAGGGTACTGGAAAGCAAGCCAAGTTGTGGAGGATTCTGATACTCGGAAAATATGTATGAGGAGCACTGGGAGAGTCCTGTGGAACAGAGTGAAGCTGTCTCAAGGACTAGAGAACATGTTTGAGTGCCAAAGAAGGAGGAGAAAACCATTTCTGATGCAGTGAGTAGAAGAAGAAATGAGGACAGTGTGAGAAAAGGGGACTGCTGCAGAAAGAAGGATCTTGCTGAGAGAAAGAACTGTGCAGGGCCTATGGACAGTGTCTATTTCAATGCCCTGCTTTTGCGAAGCTATGACTGAACGTCAAAGAGACCTGTGGAGGCTGCAGCATGGGAGAGATAGATGAGGAATCCTCCTGCAGGGTAATAGGTCTGAAGACCCTGAAGGCAAATCTCCAGTGGAAGGAACGAGCATGGTCCCAGCTGTCTATCCAAGAATGCTTGCAGCAGTCTTGGAAGGCAAAGGAAAGGGCTTTACTAAACTCCATGTCTTCTGCCAAAGGTTACCATTAGCCTGTATGCTGGGCTGACGTCCTGAGAATTCACGAAAGATGGGAGATGGCTACCTTCGTCTATTGTGCACATAATAGCTCTGCTGTCCTTTGATGCGACACCAAACCTTTGAGGGATGTCACTTTGGATGATGTACTGGCAGATCTGCTCTGCAGCAATTCCCCAAATAATTCCAGGAGAGCAGGCCAGGCGGAGGATGGGTAACAGAAGGTCACTGTCACCTGACTCCTTTTAGTTTTCTTGTACTTTAAAGAATGACCTAGTGGACTCTTGACACCATAAGCAAAGATTGCTCTAGCTTGTTCCCTGCCAGGCCACTCAGCTTACTTGAATGTGTGACCCACAGTAGTGCAGGACTTATGGCTCTAAGTGCCAGGGGACAGTGTCAGGTGGCGCAGCCACACTAGAGCAGTGTAGCTGTCAAACCAAAATGCAGTCTCTGAGAGTGAGTCCAGGGAAGTTGAAAATCTCTTGTGGAGCAGAAGGGTAAAAGCTCACCTGATCTTGATTTTCAGATTTTTTGTGAAAGAGGGGCCTTGTGGTACTTCTGACATTTTGTCTAGTAAGCAAGAGGTGTCATAAAAGTTACCACAGGGATGACAGAGGGGTGAAGTGTTTATGATGGCACAAAATTGAAAATTTAAAGGTTGAAATTACTTTTTCCATCTTTGTATCTCCTCTTCTTTTCAGTGTGATGCACAATTCACGCTAGATTGTTCCTCTGCTAACAAGGAATGTGACCTGGCTTTTGGCTGTTGTAAGAAAGGTCAGTTACAGCTTTAAAAGCAAAACAAAACCAAATAAAAAAAAAAACTACAAACAAAAACAAAGACATAAAATGCCTAAGTGTTTCTCAAAGTGCAAATTAAGCATAATAATTATGTTCAAAGCTCACCAAAGCTCAGTTTGTAAAGAAAATGAAATACTACTTTTTAGTTATGTGCCCCCGAGGAAATATCTTCTCCCCACAGAAGAGCTGGATCTTTTTCTCAGATGCAGGAATGTGATATTTTCCAACTCAACCATGCATCTCTTTTTCCTGTTTGTGTTTCATACCACTTCTGAGACCCCAGGGATGGTAATAACACTTCCAAATTTAGTGTTTCTGTAGTACGCTCTTCCAGTTCATTAATAAAATGCTAGAAGATATCTGACCTACAACCTGGTTCTTTTGACAAATATTGCTACTTGGCTTAATTCACTGCTGTTTGTATGCTAAATCCCTTCAGGCTGCTGAAATTTATGCAACAGTGTTCACAACTAAGATGATCTGAGTTAGCATTCTTGGGTAAGATAATTACATGTTTGGTTCCAAAACCAGGAAGAAGGTTTATCTCTTAAGACTACCTATGCATAGAATACATTGGGGCTTATAAGTTTAACTAACAGCTGATCCAGATTCAAGTAGTAGCTATGCAGCTACTACTGGGTTAGCTATTTGTATTGAACTATATAGCTGTTATATAGTTAGCTATAGCTAACTGTTAGCAAAATGATCGTCAGAATAATTTATTCTTTCAAATTTCAGAGTGTGTGGAAGTCATTAGGAAAAATCTGGCAGACTTCTATGGGCTTGGGGTTGGAGTCTTTGCGGTTCAGACTTCTAATACTGTATTTCTGCCATTAATGGTTGTGGTGATCGATGATTCTTCCCCAGTGAGGCTCTGGATCTCATGCAAGTAATCAATACAGGCCTGTAAGCGTTCATGTATCTTCCGCCAGCTTATATTGCCAAGAGGGAACTGACAACAGCTTTTGACTCTGGTGGGTTGGCATTTAATATGCAAAGACTGGGATGGATTTCACTAAGGGTGAGAGACTCATGCTGTGGGTTTGTTTGTATATGCTTGAAGAGCTGTACTACAGCCAGACACTAGACTTCTAATAATAGAGAGGTAGGATTTCATGTCTGTGACCTCCTTGGGAACACTTTGGAGAATGAGATTTCAGACAGGTTGCCCCGTAAGGAAAATGTCGGTGACCTGATAGTCTTTCACCATTCCAAATACCAGAATTGATCCCATCTGATTTCCTCCATCAAATCTGGTTTTCCCTCTTCAAACATCATTACAGCTTCACTGGCTTCATAGTGACTTTATTTTCCATGTCTGTGTTCAGTGTGTGTCATTGTTTCACATGCCTGCAAAGTTTTATGTACCTTGGTAAATGTAAATCTTTATGAGCAGCTGATAATATAGCTGCCCAACAGACAGCTACCATTTATGTTCATGGCCAATGTGGCAGTACACAAGGCCACCATGGTGGAATAGATCCTGTGTATAGGTGTTGCAGCTGGAGAGAGTACTGTGAATTAGAGAGTATGTTTTCTCTCACTCAACTGTAACGATTGCAGCAATGACGAAACACGCATAGCCAGGAAATTAGCTTAGGTATTTTTGTAAAACTGCCTAAGTAGGTGAAAACTTCCCATTCTGCTGGCCGTTCAGTAGGTAATAGTGGATGTCTACAGGAAGTCTCTGAGGGAGTTCAAGCATGAGGAACAAGGATCTTATTCCAGTAGTTCTTCAGAGTCCTGATTTTTACCTCTACATGAGCGAGGTTTGCCTGAATTCGTCCTCTCCTTCACAGATAAAGGATACATATCCCTCACAAGGCAGGGACAAGGAGTACCTTGAGCTATCTGTGCTAGCTGTAATCTGGGCAGGGATATCCTTGTATCTTTGCATTAGGGCCTCGGCACTAAAAATAGTACAGCTCTATGCTTTGGGGTTCAGTGAGATTAGCCTGGTGCTACTCAGCAGATCATAATTCTGGAGACGGTTTGTGAGAGGGAAGCTCAGGTACTTTTTGCAATGGTGCATTGTGTAGTATAGTTGTAACATATGCAGGTTTACAAGGTTCATTTGCCTTTGAGGATGGCTGTTACCTGTGGTTTGTTCTGAGCTGTCTGTCAGAACAACATATGTTGCCCATTCAAATCATACCTTGTGTGTTCATCTTTAAAAAAATCATGACTGGTGTTAAAATGGAGATGTGATCAATTGACAAAGGTGTTTCACTCTTCAGACAGAGCACATTCAGCCCTCTAGGGTGAGGTGGAAATGTGGCCTTCTTGAAATGGAAGGAGAGCAGTCCTTTCTCAGTTTTTCCAGCCACAGCTCTAATGTTGGTCTTTGGTAAAGCAGAAGTAAGTGAGCAGTGCTGTAGCTTTGCCAGCACCTCCTGTACCCATCTGGTTGTGGGAACAGTGTTGGACCTGCAGTTTTTTCACTCCTTTGCATCCCCATGGAGCTTCAGAGTGGGGAGCAGGTGGGAGATGATGCACAACTTGGTCTACATTCCTCCTCTGAGTGCCGCTCTCCTCAAGTATGGTTGTTGGCTAGCTTTTCCTGCCGGGGCACCAACAGAAGTTATTATCCAAAGTCCTGGAACGAGTTTTGTCATGCATTTTTTTACAGATGCCAGTCAGTTTTTAACTTGGCAGCCTCAGTTTTTGACTTGGCAGCCCCAGAACAATCTGGAGCCACTGCGAATACTGCTGGTGATTTTTAGCTTGAGGCAGGTGTGGATGCACTATGTAACTTGCCATCAATCAGCCAGCGCTCACGCTGGCATCTTTATCCACGCAAAGAGGAGGAGGGATTTGCCCATGAGTCTGAATTTAGATATCCAAGGGAGGAAAAGGCAGGAAAGTGTGAATATCTGCTTCTACTTTGAAGACTAATTTAGACAAGCACAGGTGTAGGAAACTAATCAGTAACCCATAGATGAATGCTGTTCAATATTTACTCCATTGTCTTCAGGAACTACCCACGTGCTTTCTGTAACTGGAGTCTGGAGTGACAGCTTTTGTGGGAGCAATTTCTGAAGGATGGTAGTGTGCCAGGACAGAATAGGGCTTGAAACTAAAATGGAACATGATGAAACAAACTCTGCTTGAGTCTCTCAGAGCTTGTCTAGCTGTGGCTTGCTAAATGAAGCCATTAAGCCAAAGATTTAATCTCTAGCTCTCTGGAAGGGGAGGAGGCTATCTGCTGCCAGTTGACCAGTAACATGGCTAGCTGAGTGATCCCATGATCCAGTCCTAGCCCTGAGCCATAACCTCTCAGCTGGCCTGCCACTCCAGTGGCTGTGTGACACAGGGTGGCTCCTGCTTGTTTCTCTTCAGACTCTTCAGAGGGGGGCTTTATGCCACTGCCTTGCCTAGCCATCAAACACTGAGGACATTTGCTGCCATTGCATTGCTTTTCCTAATGTTGCCCAGGTGTGATACAAGGGCCAGGAAGGGGAGCAGAAGCCAGTCTAGCTTGTTACTGGACCAGCATGGGATGAGAAGGTGTATACAAACCTGGGCTCTTCTTTGTCTAATTGTCTTCAGCAGCTGCTTGGGGCTCTGGGGAAGGACAGGACAAAAGTGGAGGATATTCCATTATTTTCCCTGTTGAGCAGGATAAGAGGAGGGAGACCTTGTTGACATGTCTCTTGTATAGGCGCCTCTCACATGTTGCTTCCTAGGATGAAGAAGCAGAGATGTTGACTGGATTAGCAGGCAGGGGACTGATGTGCTGTTTGTTAGCTTGTGCTAGATACTCTGCTGCTACTGCTTTTTTGCTGCTCTTACTTGTGCCAGCTGAAAATAACGTGCATTCTAGAGTCTCTTATTTCACAGTACACAGGAACCTAGAAACTCTGCTTCTCACTTAAGCGCTAGCAGGCTTTCTTTATCATGGATCACTGCGTGTCCCAAATGTACAGGACATTAGCCAGCATCTCCTCCCTGCGTAACTGTTCCCCATGCCACTCTGTCTTCCTCATGCTTTATTTAGTGTTGAGCCAACAATTTGGTACCAAAGGACTTACGTATATCTCTAGTGGAGCTGCAGCTTGAAACACTTTTTTGTTCTTGTTGGTGGGAAACATCTGTGATCCTCAAAGAGGCAATCGCGCTTGCCTGCTGCTGCACCTGCATTATTATTATTAATAATAAATACGTGTCATTTAAACTGAGGCTTTTTGTGTGCAAAGTGCTTCGCAAACAATTTCAAACTCGCCCAGAAAACCTGTGTTAAAAGGGTATAAATGTTGCATGGTGGGCACTTGAAAGACAAGGAAAAGTAAACCTTGCCACCATGGTTCTATGCTGTGTGTAAAATGATTATTTATTAATTATTGCCTTTGTGAAAGTCTCTAAAAGTTCTTGTTAAGAAGATGATTCCATTGAACTCGATTAAAAACTGGTTCCACTTCTGAAAAGCAACAGGACAGGAGAGGGATTGCAAGATGGGAGAGAATGCCAAGAGAGGAGGAGGGTAGACCAGGAAGACAAATTAAGTCTCTAGGTGAAGCTGAAAGCCCTACAAGATGCCTACTTCCTCTATATCTGAGCATGTTGTCATTTATTTCAAAAGCCAGATAGGTACTTCCTGCACCGTTTGATGCCCATGATACAATGCAGTTTCATCCTTTCCAAATATTTTACCGAATTGATGAAACATTTTAGTTGAGTAGAGTACCCTTCTGCTCACCTGGACAATGAGGTCCTCTGGTTATCTTACTGAACCAGGGCAACTGCTGAATCTCCAGTGTTACAGAATTTGTTGTTAGGAGTCTGATCTTTCAGCGGAAGAAAGACAACCAAGGTTTTCTATTTTTTTTCTCTCCTTTTTTTCCCTTGTCCCAACAATAATTTCTGACTACAGAGGACAGAGTAGAGTAGTATGCTGGTTTTGGCTGGGATAGAGTTAATTTTCTTCATAGCAGCTAGTATGGGGCCATGTTTCAGATTTGTGCTGAAAACAGTGTTGATAATACAGCGATGTTTTTGCTATTGCCAAGCAGTGCTCACACAGAGTCAAGGCCTCCTCTGCTTCTTGACATCAAGTTGTGTGGTGTTGTGAACATGCTGGAGAGAAGGGATGCCATCCAGAGGGATCTTGACAGACTGGAGAGATGGGCCTGTGAGAACCTCATGAAGTTCAACAAGGCCAAGTGCAAGGTCCTGCACGTGGCTTGGGGCAATCCCAAGCACAAGTACAGGCTGGGCAGAGAATGGACTGAGAGCAGCCCTGAGGAAAAGCACTTGGGAGTGCTGGTGGATGAGAAGCTCAACATGAGCCGGCAACATGCTCTTGCAGTCCAGAAAGCCAACTGTATCCTGGGCTGCATCCAAAGAAGCGCGGCCAGCAGGTTGAGGGAGGTGATTCTGCCCCTCTACTCTGCTCTCGTGAGACCCCACCTGGAATGCTATGTTCAGCTCTGGAGTCCCCAGCACAAGAAGGACATGGAGCTGTTGGAGCGAGTCCAGAGGAGGGCCACGAAGATGATCCGAGGGCTGGAGCACCTCTGTTATGAAGACAGGCTGAGAGAGTTGGGGCTGTTCAGCCTGGAGAAGGGAAGGCTCCAGTGTGATCTTATTGCAGCCTTCCAGTACTTAAAGGGGGCCTACAGGAAAGCTGGAGAGGGACTTTTTACAAGGGCATGTAGTGATAGGACAAGAGGCAATGGCTTTAAACTGAAAGAGGGTAGATTTAGATTAGATATAACGAAGAAATTTTTCACAGAGAGGGTGGTGAGGCACTGGAACAGGTTGCCTAGTGAAGTTGTAGATGCCCCATCCCTGAAAGTGTTCAAGGCCAGGTTGGATGAGGCTTTGGGCAACCTGGTGTAGTGGAGGGTGTCCCTGCCCATGGAAGGGGGGTTGGAACTAAATGATCTTTGAGGTCCCTTCCAACCCAAACCATTATATGATTCTATGATGATTCTCTCACCACCCCACCAGTGAGCAGGCTGGGGGTGCACAAGAAGTTGTGAGGAGACACAACTCGGACAGCTGACCCCAACAGACTAAAGCGATATTCCATACCATATGATGTCATGCTCAACATATAAATCTGGAGGAAGAAAAAGGAAGTGAGGGACATTCAGAGTGATGGCATTTGTATTCCCAATTAACTGTTACACGTGATGGAGCCCTGCTTTCCTGGAGGATGGCTAAACACCTGCCTGCCAATGGGAAGTAGTGAATGAATTCCTTGTTTTGCTTTTCTTGTGCACGTGACTGTGCACGTAACTTTTGCTTAACTGTAAAACTGTCTTTATCTCAACACACAATTTTTCTCACTTTTACCCTCTGATTCTCTCCCCCATCCCACCATGGGGGAATAAGCAAGAAGCTGGGTGGTGCTTAGTTATTGACTGGGGTTAAACCTCAACAAGTAGACACCCTGGACTAGTAACCTTGGACTCTGAAAAATTACTTTGAGCTACTTGGCTTCACTATCTTTCTCTCCAGCTCCATTTTCCCTCTTTTCTCTCAATGGTACCTAAAATGTAGGTAATGTCCCCTGCCGTAGATCCTTTGATTTGGGCTTAAGATTGCAGCCATGCAATTAAACACCTCTTGGATAAAAGCTGCTCTGCATCTCTCACAGAGTATAGGTACAGAGGGCTTGTTTCTGCTAGCAAAACACTGTTTAATATCTGTCCTTAGCTGACAGAGGCTGTGCAATCAACACAGCTCGTGCCTAGCTAAGTTCATAGTTAATTTAGTTATGTGAGGACAGCAATCATATGCAGAGCTCCCAGCTTGAGCCCAGGCAATCCATTGACTCAGGGCCATGCTGGCTGAAACAGAAGGTCAGATCCAAACCTGCAAGGTTTAAACTGCAAGGTTTGCCCAGCTATGCATAAGAGTAAGTGGGGCAGGAGCTGTTAATAACCAAGAAGAGTAAAGAGGCTTGATAGGCAGTCAGTCTCAAATGCTTCTGAATCAATTAGGCACTTTGCAGTACAAGTTCAGGGATCGAAATACATGACAGAGATGTGATCGTTCACTTGTCCTTCTAGATATGGCAGTGCAGTCTCCTGTGGACATCTCCCAGTAGCTACAGATAGCTGGGAAGAGCAGTTAGCTCTTGATGATCCTGCTTTGGATGAGATTTCCAAGATAACACCTCTCTGCAAGATCCTTTGTGTTCCCAGGAGAAGCCATCTACCACTCCCTTGACACAACCTAGGATTAACAGCAATCTTTAATTCTCTGCCATATAGCTCCAAACAGAGCTTTTAAGTTAAGAGCCCCGTTTTAAAAACTCATGTAAATCTGAAAAACCTCTGTTAGAATCAATGCAAGTTTTTCATATAAACATGGGGTCTGCACACAGGAAAAGAGAGAGAGAAGCAAAAGAAAAGAAGAAAGGAAGGAAAGCAAACAAGACCAAACCTGACACCAGGGATCCAGAACTTGACAGTCATCCTAAAACTTAAGGATATGTATAATTCTCCTCACTTTACTCACACTAAAAGTTCTCCTCTCCCTGCCTTTCTTTTTTCTTAGTAGTCTCAGGGACTTCTATCTCTAGTCAGCCATCCTTGATGTGAGTTTTTTTAAATGGTAGTTATATAAACTCCCAGATTTTTATAAACCCTTTTGTCAAAGGAATTCCTGGGGATAAAACTTGTTTGATCATACTGAGACCTGTTAAATTAACAAAGAACTGACTAAAGAGATGATTCTTTCCTTATAGTAGAAACCCTGTTTTACGAGAAACTGTTTATAAGGAACCCTATATATGTGTGCTTGTGCATTCATGTCCCTATGTTTTCTTTTCTATCAAGTAAGATTCTGAATTCACGAACATCATGATCTGTGCGTGTGTGCATCATAGAGATTCTGGACCCTAGACTACATGCTTGCTGCCCTCAACCTTGAATTAGTTCAACAATTTGAACTAATTTTCCAAATCAGATTAATTTCTGCACCTTTTCTGAGTCTCCGTGTGGCCCTTGGTCACGTGCAAAGCCCTACATATAACACAATTGTGAGGATAACTGAAATGAAAAAGTGCACAATTTGGAAGAGAAAAACATGTATTACTGGAAACCCAGCGAAGAGACGTTACCATATATAAATTCCGAAATAGTCAGGATACTTGCTAAAAATATAGTTGTAAGTTTAAGAGTGCAGAAGTGTAAGAAAACCAGTAGCTTTAGTGTAAAAATATGTAATTAAAGTCTGTAATTGCCAAATGTATACCTATGGGGTCATGGAAAGTTTGTTTGTTAAAATAACTTTGTTCTTTCTTACTGCAGCTACAGCATTGAAGTGATCTTACCAGAAGATTTCTGTGAGATTATTCACCCCACAAAACACAAGAAGTAACAAAGCAGCTCCCCACCAGTGGAATGGCTTAACTTCTCTCAGACCAATTTCGACACTAATTTTCACCAAATTGTGCAGTCTTCCATGCTTGAAATAAATCTGAGCAGCAGAAGCCAGGCTGGATGTCTTACACAAAGTTGCTTACAAAAGTCAGCAAAAACTAAAGTAATTTAATCTCAGAAATGTCTACTGATGTTGTCTGAGGACTGCACAGAGAAAATGGCTGGTGAAGAAAAAGAGAGAGAGAAAAGTTATGTCCGGAAAAGCAGGAAACAAAATTAATTTCCCTGAAAATTAGGCATAGTTTGTTAACAAATTACAGAGAATGTGGGATGTTCCATCTCCACTTGGAAGTCCCCCAAACAGACACTACAGACGTTAATTGCATACTGTTACATAAATCCTCCATTTCCTGGCTCTTATTTTGACATTTCAAATCTTTTAACAATCCAAAGAAAAGAATAGGATCCAGAGAACATGCTTATCTCCACTGGAGTCCACAAAGTACTGTGCACCCCCCTTGGAGCCAGAAAATTGTTGTCCTGCTGTCTCCCTGGCCCTGAGTGTGGCCATTTTCCTTTTCAGCCTTACTTTTCTTTTCACCCAATGTTTGAACATAGGCTGATTGAGCTGGCCTACCTTGTTTCTTCTGCAGTGATGCTACAAGTCAGTGAACAAAGATGGTTCCAGAGCAATACCTTAAGCAGTCCTACGTCGACACAGTTTTTGCCAGGTCTACCAAAGAGGCTTTGCACAGGTTCTAGTTGTGCCCGCCACCAGCACAGGGGATCTGCAAAGTTGGACAGCTGGTGCTAAGCCACAGAAGCTGTATTTTCTATTGTACTTTGGCTTTCCTCTTTCCTTCATGTGTTTGTATTGTTCTGTCTTCAAGGAAGACAGATTCAAAATTCTAAGCAACAGCTGCAGACAACACGTCCAGCTCACCAGGTCTTCTTTTCCACTGTCCTCCAGAGAAGCGAATTCCCAAATTTAATACCAAACAAAAGGCTTGCAAGCTGAGTGGGTTAATATATAAGAACTCTAAACATCTAGTGGCAATGCAGAACATCACTTTATGACGACGTTGTTTAATGCTTTACACTTTCAGTGCTTCAGGTGCTCTTTTTAGTCTGCCTCTTTTTAGTATTGTAATTAATATTTAATTACAATTAAATGTGCTACATTATAAATAATTTAATACATTACTTATGTATAGAGGAATAATTTAAACCATGCTTTCTAGAGGGAAAAGGCTGTGGAATAATGTGTGGGAGTATGCAGAAAAAAACATTTTTTCTGTTCCCTTCCAAAGTTTTGAACCTGTCAGCTGATTTTGGCCATGTTTATAAAAGGACAGAGGTCTCAAAGAAAGATTGCTTTAGTTTTAGTAAAATGTCTGTCTCATTTAGATGAAGACAAGAGACTCAAATCTCAGTCACTAACAATAAAAAAAAAAATAATATTTTATACTCAGCCCTTGATTAGACACCAGAAACCCACTCAAGAAACTTATCTTCCCCTCTCTGTCTTTTCTCAGCTGTGGAACAAACTTGTTTATTCTGGAAACCTTGCATCACATAGCAGCATCAGTGTGGTGGATGTTGTTTCCCTGAAATCGCTTCAGGTCTTCAGTATCCCTCAAGCTC
This sequence comes from Tauraco erythrolophus, assembly GCF_009769465.1. Taxonomy (NCBI): domain Eukaryota; kingdom Metazoa; phylum Chordata; class Aves; order Musophagiformes; family Musophagidae; genus Tauraco; species Tauraco erythrolophus. Next base: position 64,970,163 of record NC_141496.1, read on the forward strand.
AACTCTTTCAGTACTGTTTGCTCTTGTCTTTATTTTTGCCAGTTGTCTCCTGAACTCTAGCTTCTTTTGGTAATTCTTGTTCTTTCCATCCTAAGTAAAACTTTTGTATCTCACAGCAGATCATTGCTTCACTGAAATCCAGACAAAGGAAAGCTAGTGCATATTCTTTGTCTAGAAAGTAAGTGATTAAGGAAAGACACCAATTCAGTTCGGCATGAAGTATCTATGATAAAAGCACAAATTGTGCAAGTTCCTTCTTCCGCTTTAGAAGTGCTCTTGTCTTCACTGTGCTCTAAGTCTTGTTTACTATTGGCTTGACTACAGGAAATATGATAGGGAGTTTTCCATTTCCTACAGGCAGCGTTGAGCTTGCCGTACTCCAATCTTTCGGTGGAGCTGCTGATTTGATAGGTTTATAAAAAAGGTTCCTTCAGAAGCCTGGAGAGGAGGCAGCACTGCTTCCATCTGTTGTCAGACACAACACACTGAAAAAAACTGAAAAAACACTGTATCTGGAAGACAAGGATTCTGATAAAGAGTCCATTCCATATTCGCCTGGAGGTCTGTTAGTTGGTTATCTTCTCCCAAACAGTGACTGCAAACATTTATACGAAGAAACAGAAGTATGGAAAGATCCTTCCTCCAAGATGTCTTCCCAGTTCGTACCAAAAGTCTCCACTCTGGAGGTATTTCTTTTTTAGAGAAGTTTTGGCAGTTACATGAATTGACAGCCAATCGACATTTGCAGTCACATATTTCTGCAGCATGCTTATTCTTGGCCTCATCTTGGAATTGTTGATACATTACTCTGCACCTGAAGCTCTCCCCTACAGTGTGCAGATTTGCTTAATTTCACTTTTAAAATTATCATTATTCCCCATTAATAAAGCTCATTAACATGTCCATTAGTGTTATATTTCTGCATCATCCCATTTCAGCTGTTCCCATCCCTATGAGTATTCAAAAATGCAAACGGACTTGAGAACAGCCCAGATCCTTCTTTTTGCTTCCCTTCTCAACCCTGAAAGCACTCATGCCATCACTCCCAAATGCAGGAGAACAGAGCAGTGGTACTGCCAAATACAAATAGCATCTTGTCGGAAATAGATGACTTAATTCTCAGAGAGCTCTTTCGTCTCCCTAGCTAAATCAGGTGCCATTCAGTGCCTTAGTGGGTGATGCGGACTACCAAGTCCCACAGACCTGGCAGTGTGAGATGTCCTGACTGGAACTTGTTTGGCTGGATGTGTGTGTCACCACCCAGACTTCTAGAGGACAGTGAGAAACAGGCACTGTAATGATGGAATTGTTACCATCCTAAGGTGGATGTCTAAAAACTGACAACGTGAATTGGTCTCTAAAAATAATCAGTTCTCTCCATGAAAGGAACTATGAATGACTATGTCTGAATTAGAATATGGGTTAGGTCAGATGAACCTAACTGTAGTTAAACCTATGTGAGCTGAATCAGTTTCTTCATCTATTCTGGTGCTTTGCCCATGTGTATGAAACACTAGAACGTTGGTCCTACATTTGCAGTCTTGCATCACAGCCTTTGTGTTTTGTGCGTACTAGTGTCTGAAGGCATGAGCTGCTATGAACCAGAGAACCCTTGGAGACAGAAAATACGCTGGTCAGTTTCAAACAGCACTGCAGCTGACCAAAACACTGGAACAGGGCTTCAGGGGTTTTGGTTCTGCCAAACACTTTTGTGTAACTCCAGCTTCAGCTGAGCTTGTGCCACCTTTTTTGTCTCCTTTCTCTGGTGTGCAGGGCCTCTGGCATGAAGACTGTGCAACACCAGCCGCAGTGACATCCTGGTGTTTGCTGACACCAACAAATGAACAGTCTCCTTTTCAAGGTGGTTTATTTTAGCCAGCCAGTGTTTCTACCTTTATCTATGTTATTTCTTGTCGCGGACTACTGGTGTCTCAATCTTCGGGGATCACAACCCAGAAGGTTGCTGTGATCTTCCTCGTATATCAGAAGGCTTTATCACACTCACTCCAAAGGTCCTTGTCACAACTAAAGGCTTCCAACAGAGAGCTTCAAGATGCTGCTCTCCAGGGGCTCCTATCACTCCAGTCTCCAGGAGGGAACTGCCCCACTCCCTCTTGGGAGTGCCCCACCTTTATTCATCCATGAGTCACGTGGTTTCCGGTTGACCAACGTGACTCACAGCACCTGTCCTAACGAGGCACAGGTGCTTTCTATTGTAGTAGCCAGGAGCTCCCCCAACAGCCAGGAACTCCCCCAACAATTCCCCCTTTCTTTTTTTGAAAAAATACCTAATAGCATTTAGGGCTTTCTAATGTTCCAGTTCCATTTTTCATCACCATTTGTCAGATGCCTTGGAACAAAACCGTGGGGGAGTCGTTCTTATGTTTTCCTGTCATACCACGTCGGTGGTGGATATATCCACTGTTCTGATGAAGTTGGATACATCCACCCTGGTTGTTCTGGCTGCTTAATCTGCGGCTGCCGCAACATTCCTTCAGGGGTCTTTTCCGGATTAGTTTGCGGTTGTTGCAGTGTTCCCGCAAAGGGCTTGCCTGGAGTATAAGACATCTGTGCATACTTTCTCTTTCTGCTGCTCCTCGGCCGGCCATTGGATTTGCAGTTTTTTGCGAGATGACCTATTCTCCCGCACTTATAACACTTCAGTTTCTTATTATCTGAGGCCATCAAGGTGGTGGCTAGCGCGGTCATTTCATGTTCCACGGACCCGACCTTAGCACATGCAATGACCATCTCCTCTAGGGAGGGGTCCCCTGGGAGTACTTCAATAGCTCTTCGGCAGTCAGCGTTGGCGTTATCCCTTGCGAGTTGTTTTGTCAACAGGGCCCGTAGATTGCCGTCATAAACTTGTTTTTCTATAGCCCCTTGCAATCTTTCTACAAATTGTAAGAAAGGCTCCTTGATTCCTTGTTTAATTGTGGAATACCTCGCTTGGGGTTTCGCCATTTCTGTGGTCCGCATGAGGGCCTGCATTCCTATTTGTTTGATCTGCCCAAGAATTTGGGGATGCCATTGGGCCTGTACCGCCGGATTACTAAATACCTGACCCGTTCCCATCAGGACATCTGCACCTACGGCATAACATGGGTCACCTTGGGGTAACTGTATATTTTGTAGTGCCTGACGGTCAGCCAACTGCCTCCATGTGCTCATAAAAATGGAGCGTTGTACCAGCTGGAACATAATCTGAGCTAGATGTTGAAAGTCATACGGCACCAATATTTCCAGGTTTAGTAATCGTAATAATTGTGTTACTGCTGGGGAGTTTGGCCCATACTGTGCTACCGCTTTTTGTATGTCTCGTACGACTTTCCATGACCAGCCCAGGTATTGATTGGGCTGGTTAGAACCCGGGAGGGTCAATTCCACAGGGAATACATTTGGCCTTTCCCCTATTTCCATTATGGATAATTTTTCGTTATTGACTGGCAGCCCCAAGACTTGAGCCAAGTCCCAATCCCCAGCCTCTATTGCTTTCATTTTTATTTCGTTCCAAAAACGGACCGGGTCACGGCGTTGAACTGTCACTGTAGGGGTTCCCAAGGGGTTTGGATTTAATAAACAGACAGATTCTAGTGACTTTTCCCTCGGTGGTAACTCCTCAGCTGGGCTGTCACTTGTTTTGGAGATTTCTTTTGCTGCAGGGGGGGTCATAGCCTGATGCAGTATCTCCACTACAGCTGCTAGCTGCTGAGATACTCCTTGGAGCATTGTCACGGCCTGGCGCACTAGTGCTGGCTGCGCCAAATGTACCTGGGCCGGATAACCAGATACCGCGGGATATGAAGTTGCCAAGGGTGGGGCCAATTGCTCAAACGGCGGAGCCGTAGGCATAACGCATCCTGAGGAGGAAGGGGGGGTTGCTGGGGCAAAGGGTGGGGGACGCTCCACTATTTCCTGCAGGGTGGGGTAGAGTCCCTGCATAGTCCCCGCAACTTCATTGATCTCTGTGAACAGCGAGGATACGTCTAACTCGCTGTCCACGCTGTCTGGGGTTAGTCTTCCTTCAGATAGTTCATTGTTCCCTTCATACCCCTCACTTGCAGATACATAATCTGTTGATTCCTCTTCCTCCTCTTCTGCTGACCCCTTTTGAATTATATTATCTAAGGCCTCCCATGTACGCAGCAGGTCGGTCCGGCTCTTTTGCTTAACCACAGCTTCATAGAGTAACTTATCCCCCAACCTTTTCCAAAGTTCTAGGTTAAAGGTAAAGGTGAGGTTGACTAGATCTTCATGTCCCGCTGCCCAGTTGAGTAGGTAATATAAATCCTCATTACTTATACTGAGCCCCGCAGCCATTCCTGCAGACTTGAGAAAGGTGAAGGTCTGGCTTTCCTTTACAAAATTCTGACCCATGTTCACTCCCAGTGGCTCACCTTGTTCCAGGTGTCTAAGTCAGAACTGGTCAGTCCGCAGCTCCTGCCGCTCTCAAGCTTCGCTCTGCAGTCCCAGTGGTTCCTGTTCCGACAAATCACGTCGGGGTCACCAATTGTCGCGGACTACTGGTGTCTCAATCTTCGGGGATCACAACCCAGAAGGTTGCTGTGATCTTCCTCGTATATCAGAAGGCTTTATCACACTCACTCCAAAGGTCCTTGTCACAACTAAAGGCTTCCAACAGAGAGCTTCAAGATGCTGCTCTCCAGGGGCTCCTATCACTCCAGTCTCCAGGAGGGAACTGCCCCACTCCCTCTTGGGAGTGCCCCACCTTTATTCATCCATGAGTCACGTGGTTTCCGGTTGACCAACGTGACTCACAGCACCTGTCCTAACGAGGCACAGGTGCTTTCTATTGTAGTAGCCAGGAGCTCCCCCAACAGCCAGGAACTCCCCCGACAATTTCTCTCAGTTATAGTCCTTTCTCTTCTGTGGTACATTCACCTTTTGGACAAACTATTCTTCTCAGATTTCCCATAGAAGCTTGGATATGCGTATCTCAATAATACTTATCAAAAAGGACTGTAAGTAGGAATCCTGAATGAGGATCCCATGATGTTAGTTTAAAGGTTGGACTCGATCATCTTAAGGGTCTTTTCCAACCTAAATAATTCTATGTTGTTGATTTGGCTTTTGAGACAGTTCCTTAAACTCTGCTCTCCATAATGAATAAGCTCAGTGAATGCCAGCAGTTCAGCTCCCAGGCATCTCTCTACAAAAATTAAGGTGTACTTGGCTATGGGGAATAAGATATGCATGTGTATCTTATATATCTTTAAATAGGCAAGCATTTCTTGGGTCTTTTAGAAGGACATTATGTTTAAATTCTGTTCGTAAATTGTTTCTCAGACATTTTTAAAATATTGATACATGTTATAATGAATGGTTAGTACATAACCTTTATAAAACATTTTAATATATTAACTGTCTATGAGTCTGTACTTGTAGAAACTACACGTGTAGACCAAAATGTATTCTCTTCAGAGCCAACAACAGCCAAGCGAGGCCTGAAATCATCATTGCTTGACTAGGATGCAATTGAATTGTGGAAGGAGCTCTGAAGACTTGAAATCTGAGCAAGGCTGATCTGGTATAGGAGATGAGGCAGGATTTGTTGATAAAAATACATTTATAATGATGTTGCCAATTTTCTCTCTTGCCTTTTAATGTCTTTTTGCATAATAACAGTTCAAGATGGAACGCATTCACTCACAGTTTGATCTGATCCATTTCTTCTGGGAAGCAATATGCAACCGGTACGAGAATAAAAGAAATGCATGCTGTGCTGTGTTGTGTTCTTTGGAGACCATCTCTGCTATTGCTCCCTCTCTATGTTAACAATGTGGGAATGCAGAACCAGAGCGACTCTGTCCGTGTTTTGGTATGGAGTCAGCTGTGTTCAGGCTTGGCCTGACAATAACAGGAAAAGCTTCTGTTCGTCCTGCAGCTGAGGTACAATCATTGACGAAAGTTGTTCATAGTAAGTTTTCTTTACTGAGTGCTTGATTGAGAAGTTTCCTTCTCGTGCTTCTGAGGGAGCCTAGTAAAGTGTTCACAGAGCTCCTCAGTATTGGCCTTTGTGGGTGAATTGGATTGAACACTTTCTTCTGCATGTCTCTTGGGCAGAGACATCTCAGGACAGAGCTGGGAGAAGATGGGGCTGGATTTGTTCAGTGTCAGCTGAATTGATTTGCTTTGTGGTGCAGAGGAGTGCCAGGCTCCTCTCCCTGCTCTCAGAAAGGTCAAGGGCAATCAGTGTCTTGCAGGAAATTGTTTTGTAGAATTGTTCTTGTGGGAACTTGTACATACCAGAGGCCTGAGCCTCCCACTCCTTGGAGGGTGTTTTTTCATAGACGCTAGATTTAAAGTTGAGAGGACTCCTGGAAGCTGCAGTTAATAGGAATGATGGGCACACTCAATTAAGTTTTCAGCATGTGGTCATTGCATCTGCAGTGTTATCCTGTGGTACACTCATAACCTTATTTTGATATTTTACTGTGGTGTGGAGGCACATGATAAGAACTGGTATAGTTCCAGTATAGATAAATAAACTGGGCCAGCTAGTGTTAGGACAAGCAAGACAGAGGAGACTTCTCAGTGACCTTGTCAAAGGTATTGCTTTGGCTGCATAGAGCAACAGTGTGTGCTCTGACTTCTGCATCTCCAGCCAACAGCAATTCCCCTTTTTGCGTGCATCCCTGTGGATCAACTGTATCTCTTCTCTGCTCTGTTGCACCTCTGCCTTGACCTTTTCCTGGTGGGTGCAGTTTTGGCAAGTACTGTTTGTTCAGGATTAGAGCCCAGCTTGAAGACGGTAGAGCAAAGTCATCAGGAAAGTTTAAAGAGTCCTATATTTGGGACATGGACTGCCAAGATACAGGAGGATGTTCTGGATCCTTGGAGCAAGCAACATTGCACAGTGGTATTCTTCAATAAAAGAGAAGGTGAGCTGTAAAACACACACATACAGGAACATTGGTGCTTGAATAGTTTGTGCTACTGCTTGTGTCACCAAAAATCCAGACAGAAACTCTCTAGCACACTTTGCAGTGTTAGAAAGCAGCATTACTTTATTGCGGTGTTGGGTGCACGGGGATGTCTCCTCCTGGCATGGACACCTGGCCCCTGGACAGAAACTTAGTTATACACTGCAATCATGCATATTCATAATGTGTTTACAGGTTCCTTGCTATTCTCTTAAACAATTGGTTAATTTTCTCTTGCTTTACAAGTAAATTTCTTTACATGCTCAGTTCTCTTTCTCTGCCCTTTTCTTTTGGATCTGGGGTATGTTTAGGGGAGATGGTCCATCAGTTGGTGGTTGTGATCTCTCCCTGCCGGAATTACCTTTTCCCCAAGTCACTGCTGAGCATATTCACAATTCAGAAAAACATGAGAAAAAAGTTTGTACGTTTTCTAGGATGTTCCATTCAAGGGCAGACAGTTCTGGATAAAGAGTCTCCCTTCTAATCATTCCCGGCAGCTTCAAGGATGTTCATCTTATTATGTTCTTTAGGTACTTGCAAACCACCTACCAAACCCTTCATGAAATTCTTACACAATAATTTTAACCCCTTCATTGTTGAGTAACCCTTGTGTAGCTACCCAGGTCAGGAATAAAGATGGAGGTGCTCCTGACTGTAAGCACATAGCTGTAGCTCTCCCACAGTAAGAGCAGTATTAGTGCAGAAGAGATAAAGAGGCTGGGGAGAGGAGATATCCACCTGAGCGCTAACTTTAGGTTAAGTAAGAGGGATCTGCTGCAATCTTTTTACCAGAGGACAGTAAAAACAGTCAATCTCAAGCAACATGGTATGCAATGGAAACCTTGTGATATCAGCACAGTCTCATCTCTTCATGTTAGTTTCACAAGCACAGTCTGTGGCCAGAGTGTCAGGATCTGTCCTATCCTTTTACCTTTCGTTCCTGTGGCTCAAAAGTCCTCTCGGTCTCAGCTCTTTCCTCTTATCACCTTGCACCTGTAGAACAGTGGTTGGACCTACATACTATGCATTTCTTGCTACTATTCCAAGGATTACTGTGTCATCTCTTCTATTTATAGCTGCTGTTTTTCCTCCAGAGTATTGGAGTAGGAAGGGGGAACATGGAAGAGCCTGTGCAGAGAAACGGAAGCAACAATGGAGGCTGAGGCTGCAGTTGTGAGCAAGCTGCATATGTTGGAAGTGTTTCTTCAATAAACAGATGGCCAAATCACAAAGAGTAAACTTTGACTTTTAGATAACCTCTGTAAAGTTTTCCAAACAGGCTGTTTCCAAAACAGCTTGGTACCTATCTGTGGAGCATATCAAGAAAAGTCTTGGAAAAGCACAAGCGTGGCTGTGAGCTTTGTCTGTGGTTTTTAAAATCACACATCTTGAAGGACACAAGGGGATACCTGAAGGACAAGGCACCACCATAGTGGAAATTTCTCCCCTTCCAAAAAAGGAAGCACTGAAAATACCTTTGTGATGGTAGCAGGTCAAAATCTTGAAGATGGTAACAATTCTTCTTGCTAGTCTCTTTCCCCCTACATTTTTTCAATTCCTCTGTCCTTATCCCCTCCTACAGACATAACTGATGCTCTGACACAGATGTTGCCTGAGACATGCAGGTATTTTTGTACTGATGCAAGACAGTATTTCAGATTGAGTCATGAGAAGTGGCAGGAACATCTTGTCCTGGTAAGTGTTTTCATGTTTCTTTCTCACACTACACTCTACTAAATGATGCTATCAAGATGAGTAAACCTCTTGCTTATGCCCTGGAATAACATGAGAGCCCTGCTGTACATGTTGTTTTTATTTGCCCTGCAGGTGTCTGCTGTGTCCTTTTCAACACTTTGCATTTGAATCATAGAATGGTTAGGGCTGGAAGGGACCTTCAGAGGTCATCTAGTCCAACCCCTCTGCAAGGAACAGGGATATCTCCAACTAGATCAGGCTGCTCAGGGCCTCGTCCAACCTGGCCTTGAACGTCTCCAGGGATGGAGCATCCACCACATCTCTGGGCAACCTGTTCCGGTGTTCTACAACTCTCATGGTAAAAAATTTTTTCCTAATATCCAATCTGAATCTACCTCCCTCTATTTTAAAACCATTACCCCTTGTCCTATCTCAACAGGCCCTCCTGAACAGCCTCTCCCCATCTGTTGCTCACCAGCCTGGGCTGCGGCACCAAGGATGCTGTTGCATTCTCCACAGCCAGGAGGAAATGGCCTGCTTCTTGTAGGCAGGATAGGTGCCTTGAGTTGATTAGTAGTAATTAGTAGTTCATTATCTCAACTCAGTCCAGCTGGGTAAGAATGATTGGTGCCATAATAATTGTCGGGGTAGTTTCCTGGCTGCTACATGGGAAGCACCTGTGCCTTGTTGAGACAGGTGCTGTGAGTCACGTTGTTTAGCCGGAGACCACGTGACCTATGGGAGGCTTAAAGGCAGGGCACTCCCCTCAGGGAGGGGGGCAGTTCCCTCCTGGAGACTGAAGAGGTAGGAGCCCCCAGAGAGCAGTGAGTTGAAGCTCTCTGTTGGAAGCCTTTGGAGTGTGATAAGAGCCTTCTGATATACGAGGGGAATCACAACAGCCTTTTGGGTTGTGATTCCTGAAGACGAGATACCAGCGGTCCGTGACACCCATCTTTCTTGTTAAAAAGAAATATCGCATATTTGTGATATAATGATAGAGCAAGAACAGTCCAATAAAGTCTGGAAAGATTAAAAATTAATCTTGGCACATAATTAAGAGAAGAATGTGCAACGGTACACCATTGCTGTTTATTGCAGTTTTAATCCATTCTTATTGAATATGAATACAAATTTATATATTTATATTTACGCAAACACCACACGCATGTATATGGATTTAATATGGCTTGTTTAAAGTATCTTTGCTAATCAAGTCTCAGTGCCAACCTGGTAGTGATCTTCATCACTGGGTGAAGAGAGCAGAATGTGTAAGTAGTAAAGTGGGTACTTTGTTATTGTTTTAGAGCCTGCTTCTGGTATTTGGCACTATACTCAGAGAGCTGGACCCTACCATTGCTTTTCCAGCTATGACTCACTCCGTGTGTCTCTGCTGGCTGGAGTACAGAAGCTATCCATGGCTCCAATAAATTGGCGTTACTGCAGGGAGTCAGAGGCCCTGTGCTGAGCCATCAATCTGATGGTAAAGAAATCTCTGCATGCCCCAGCATCCCACAACCTCAGTGGCACATGGACACAGTATATTCACGTTGGTAGTGTTGTGTGTAAAAGAATACTGAAAATCGCCATCAGAATGGCCTTTTATTTATAAACTACAAGCTTTGGGGAGGGATGACATATCAGTGTTTTCACATGGTTACTTCAAAAGGAAATTCTTGTGAGTGATGTGAGTTTTATGGTGAGGCAGGGAGTACTGTCTGCTGCTGGCAGTTCTTGAGCTTCTGTTGCTTTTTCAACAATTTGCCATTCATTGTTTCCACAGTGTCTACCTCAGTGTGCTGTAACAACCCTTTCAAAGGACCTTGAGCAAGTTTCTGCAGTACAAAACCATGTCACAGTAAAAGATGTCACCTGTAGCACATCACATTTAAATGTAAAGTAAACCACAAGCTGTGGATAGAAAGACTGATATATAAGCCTTCCTACACAGGCATACACATACATATATATGGAGGGAGAGGGTGATGGAACTCCCTGAGTATAACAAGAGTTGTTGATAATAACAGTATTTCTGGAACTTGGCTCATACTTAAGGTACCTAGGGCTGGCCAAATACATAGCCATGGGGATATTTATTTTCAAATATGAACCCTTGCATTTGCTTGTTTGCATGCTCGTATAACTGCTAGGATGCTGTCAGTTCTGATAGAAGGTGGCACTGCCCAGTCATGTGATGTGAGAGTCAGGCTGGGCTGCTGGAATGGCTCCTTCTTTTTTAAAATGTTCTTCACCAAGAGCTTCTTTTGTTTTGATTTTACTTTGATTTTAGCTGTGATTTTGTTTCTGATAGGGGAAACTATCCTCTTTTATGTCCTGGTGCATGTCACATAGCTGTGCAGGCACTGGATTTCCTTACAGAATGCCCTGCATGATCTATTAGACTGACAATCTGTGTTTTTTGGTTTTGTTTATTCTAGCCATTTTCATCTGTTTGCTTGTCATTGCTATAGGCAGAGCCTAAATATATAAACATACAGAGTGTATCCATATGTTTATATTTTTAAGTGTACCACCAGCAGAGGGAAAGTAGCATCAAACAAACATGGAAACATGGAATGAGGGGCAGAGTAATTTTACATCCATGAAAATCTTTTCTGTAGGTCATTTGTGCTACATGGAAGTCTGTGACTTATCCAGAAAAAATGACTTATCTGTCAGATTTGTCCACAGAAGTGGACTGCCTGCTTTGTTTGTAGTCCAGATAGCAGCTTGATTTATTAGCAGCATCATCACCAATGGTGCGACATTACTTCATGCTGCACCACAAGTGGCTGTGACGCTGTAAGATGTGACATGAAATCTAGGTAACAACAGGGCACACCACAAATAGCCTAGTGGGACATGCGATGATGTAAATGTAATCCACTGAGATTTATACAAAGATTCAGGCACGGCAGCTTTTTCTTGTAGTTTTCTTGAAGGAGGAACTAAATGGACAAATTAGTGCCAAAGTATGACTTCATCCCATGAGATGAAATTGAAAGTCCTAGGGCAAAGTTTTGGTGATATCCTAACAAAATGTCACTACCACTTTGGAGAAGAATTTCCATTGCCTTCTGTTATTCCTACAGTACTTTAACTGGCTGTCTCGGTACTGCTCTGTGTGTATGTGACCGTGTAGCAAAAGGCATATGAAGGATAATAATTCCTATCTGTATGTAAACAGCGTTCTTCTCTTGTAAATTTATTCTCACCATGCCTTTGACCAAGCTCAAAAATCTCTTCTATTCTATGCTGACAGTCAGAAAGCTAGCAGTGCAGTGCAAAGAGCAGGGCAAAACAAAAAAATCTAAATTGTGGGTTTGCAGATTTTTTTTTTTGGCAGTTGGGTTATTACCAACCTGGGGTGTGCTGACCCTTATGGACACCCTGATGCTTAGTGAGTTTTGGCAGAAGACTGAGTTTCTGAAATTTTTAGCAGTGTAAGAAGCTCTCACTTCTCTCACTTCTCTCCTTCTGTTTACCTCACCTCTGCGCCCATGGCTGATAACCTACCATTGTCAACGTGAGCACTATGGACTAACTTGTAGCACTAGTTTACTGATTATTCTCTAAAGTCAATCTGTTTCCTTTCTGGGAAGACCTATCAGTTGCAGGAGGACTAGGAGAAGCAAAACCTTTCCCTCTTCTGCTAGCGTGACTCTGCATTGACTATTAAACTTACTTCAATCTTATGCTTTGCTTGGGAGTCTCCTGCAGGCACAGCGCAAAGACACAACCCTCGTAATCCCTGCTGGGTAACAAGGAAGCCCTAGGATTTGTAAATAGCTGCACTAGGTTGAGGGAGGCTTACACAGATGGCAGGAAGCCCTTTGTCATTCTGGTTTTGTTAGTTTTGGCTTCCTCCTGGCAGCAACATAAATGGCAAGTCAAAGAATATTTCACAGCGTGCTTCAGATTCATGTAGGCAAGACTGTTCTGAAATAAATGTGGGAGGGAAGGAAGATGGAGAAACTCAGCCATCTGTCAGCATTTTTAAAGTCAGATTGAGAAGGGACATTTTTATTCTCAGGGCTTTTAGGAAACTTTCCCTGACAACACATTTCACAGAGGACTCTTTCTGACAGGGCAGCAGGGACTGCTAGCTATTGGTGACACATCTGGGCAAGCAGATAGTTATGTGTAGAGTTGCAGTTCACTATAGGGCTATGAGCAGTTTGGGGAAGTGGAAGAACAGAGGGAAAAGAAGCTTGAAGCCATTCTTGTAGTCTGTGACTGTAACCCTAAAGTGCATCTTTAGCTGGTGCCTCCTCTCTGAGAACATTAAATGCCACTCAACAGGGATCTGATAATCTATGGACAGATGTTCTGATGCATGCATTGAAAATAATTGTCAGACTGAAAAAAAAAGATATGAATTCTCTTTGCAGATCATGGAGAAAACTAACCAGTTACTTCCTTGGTATTGCAAAGCCCTTCTCCATGTATGTTGGTCTTCTGGGGTCTTCTGCATTGATAGAAGTGAGACTAGTAGGATACAAAAAACAGACCTCCTGTATTTCCCTGCTGCTGAAAAATAGGTTGATGGATCACAGTCCCTTGCAACGCATCATGCATGGGCAGGAAACACAGACCTCTGAATTTCCTATTGTCAGTTGGCACACCAAAAGTGTTGTTTATAGTCAAGGAAAAAGCACATCTTATTTAGCAGTAAAGCCATGAATCTATTGTTAGTTTAACTGAACTATTAAGAGACTCTTCAGTATTAATCCAGCTCTAACTGTTACAAAAACGAAGGAATAACAATCCAGCTAGAGTACTTCTGTGAAATTGTAACACACACACACATTCCTTCATTTCACCCCTTTCCTTGGTGCTGCGCTCACCTTTCCACTGCTTCCCCATGTTCTAGTGATTTCACACTGGTGCTGGTAGGGGGGAATATTATCATGAACTGGCAGCATCTGGAGTCCTTTTCCAGGACAAATATGATGTTCATGTTGATGATTTCTTCTTTCTCCCTCAAGAATCCACTTGGGATCATTTTTATATGTCTGCAGAGACATTCATCTCTTTCCCACATGGTCTGCAGCTCCATGTTACATCCAAATTTAGGATACCTGGTGCCATCTCAGTATATTATCTCTTTGTTCTCTTTGTTACCCCTAAACCCAGTTTTGTCCAGACCCAGGTTTGCACTTTATCTGACTATGGGCAGGTTGTTTGCAGCTGTGCTCGTCTATGCCACATCCTGTATCTCCACTTCTCAAGACTTCTGCTGTCCTACCAGGTCTTATTTCTCAGTACCATGTCTTCATGTTACTACTGTATATATCTTGTTCCACACAGAGTAACTGCTTGTCGTTGCTGCCTGTATGAAACTATGGCTGTACCACACAAAGAGAAGCAAAAGTGAAACAAATCAGGCATAGACACCTGGTCAGCTGGACAAACTGCTGTCACAGCTAAGAAAAGCAAAACAAAGCTACAGGCAGGTCAAGGAAAGTTTAGAGAGGGTGAACCTGACAAGCCTCAATCCACAGGTCTTGCAAATTACATAAAAAGTTTATGGCCTATTTACTAGAATAGCAATGTTGTAATACAGGGTTACACACACACAGGAGACAAAAAGAGCAACAATACTGGGTCAGCTTTGTGCTGGAATTGCCTCTTCTCTGACAGCACAGGATGTGAGGCGCTGGAAAGCCTGGAGGCAGGTTTTTGTCTCAGGTTTCAATTCGATGTTAACCAGCAGATCTTGCTCTCCAGGCTGAAAGTGCAAGTAAACAACCAGAAGATGAGGCTCCTTTTCTTACATTCTCTTTGGAAATGGCTCGGCCTCTCCTAAAGGCAGGCTGAAAAAACTGTATGGGGATGCTCAGCATGGAAACAGAGGAATAAAGATGACCTATAAGAGTAAGAGCTAAGATCTAAGATAAGAGCTTCAGCTGCATAGCCCAAGTCACAGAAGGCAAAGGCAGGGACTGGGAGAATGAAAAACTGCCCACTGTAGGAGAAGATCAGGTTCGACACCATCTAAAGAACCTGAAGGTGGACAAGTCCATGGGACCTGATGAGGTGCATCCGCGGGTCCTGAGGGAACTGGCAGAGTGCTAAGCCACTATCCATCGTGTTTCAGAAGTCATGGCAGTCTGGTGAAGTTCCCACTGACTGGAAAAGGGGAAACATAGCCCCCATCTTTAAAAAGGGGAAAAAAAGAAGACCCAGGGAACTACAGGCCAGTTAGTCTCACCTCTGTGCCCAGCAAGATCATGGAGCAGATCCTCCTGGTGACTATGCTAAGGCACATAGAAAATAAGGAGGTGATTGGTGACAGCCAACATGGCTTCACTAAGGGCAAATCCTGCCTGACTAATTTGGTGCCTTCTATGATGAGGTTACAGCATTGATGGATAGGGGAAGAGCAACTGACATCCAACTGATGTCCAAAGCATTTGATACTGTCCCACACGACATCCTTGTCTCTAAACTGGAAAGACATGGTTTTAATGGATGGACCACTCGGTGGATCAGGAATTGGCTGGATGGTCACATTCAAAGAGTTGTGGTCAACGGTTCAATGTTCAAGTGGAGGTTAGTGACGAGTGGTGTTCCTCAGGGGTCAGTACGGGGGCCAGTGCTATTTAACATCTTTGTTGGTGACATGGACAGTGGGATTGAGTGCACCCTCAGCAAGTTTGCAGATGACACCAAGTTGCATAGTGTTGTGGACACACTGGAGGGAAGGGATGCCATCCAGAGGGACCTTGACAGGCTGGGGAGGAGGGCCTGTGAGAACCTCATGAAGTTCAACAAGGCCAAGCGCAAGGTCTTGCACGTGGGTCGGGGCAATCCCAAGCACAAGTACAGGCAGGGTGGAGAATGGATTGAGAGCAGCCCTGAGGAAAAGGACTTGGGAGTGCTGGTGGATGAGAAGCTCAACATGAGCCGGCAATGTGCGCTGGCAGCCCAGAAAGCCAACCATATCCTGGGCTGTATCAAAAGGAGCGTGGCCAGCAGGTCGAGGGAAGTGATTATGCCCCTTTACTCTGCTCTTGTGAGACCCCACCTGGAATACTGCATTCAGCTCTGGAGTCCTCAGCATAAGGGAGACATGGAGCTGCTGGAGCGGGTCCAGAGGAGGGCTACGAAGATGATCCAAGGGCTGGAGCACCTCTCCTATGTAGACAGGCTGAGAGAGTTGGGGCTGTTCAGCCTGGAGAAGAGAAGGCTGCGGGGTAATCTTATTGCAGCCTTCCAGTACTTAAAGGGGTCCTACAGGAAAGCTGGAGAGGGACTTTTTACAAGGGCATGTAGTGATAGGACAAGGGGCAATGGATTTAAACTGAAAGAGGGGAGATTTACATTAGATCTAAGGAAGAAATTTTTCACTCAGAGGGTGGTGAGGTACTGGAACAGGTTGCCTAGAGAAGTTGTAGATGCCCCATCCCTGGAAGTGTTCAAGGCCAGGCTGGATGAGGCTTTGGGCAGCCTGGCGTAGAGGAGGGTGTCCCTGCCCATGGGAGGGGGGTTGGAACTAAATGATCTTTGATGTCCCTTCCAACCCAATCTATTCTATGATTCTATGATTCTATGATTCTATGATTCTATGATTCTATGATTCTATGATTCTATGATTCTATGATTCTTTGATTCTGTGATGCTATGGCCTGTGTTCAGCCCTTTGCATCACTGCAGTCTTTGTTCAGTCACCAAGTCTATCTATGATATAGTCCCTGCACTATCCGCACCTTGCAGGAGACGTGGGGAGGGTGGGGATGACTGGGTCACCAGGGTCTCGCTACAGCTAGTAGAATCAAGTAAGTGCAAAGGAGGATGGACAGGCACCGTAGGAAAATAGCATGCACATACTAATAAACACAGAGCTATTGTTTACACAGAACCATATCCACCAGTCTCTAAGTATAAAGCCCTTCAAATGGAAATTTCCAGCTTTTGGAAATTCTCAATATTTCAATTTTACCCCTGTTCTTTACCACAGTGAAAATAATATCTATATAAAAGACTAGAATTTGTGGCAAAATCCAAGCATTTCTGGATTGACAATTCTCTGAAATGTTTCCACCTTTCTTCTTTCAGAGGAGCATCTGAGGTGTGTTCCTAAAACTGAGGGCACATAGGGAACACTTCCTAAAGCTGTGAAGTTCAGCTCAGTTGAAATAAATGCTGACCTGAAAGTAAACTTTCCATTTCAGTTTCTCCAACTGACAATAACACATGTGGAAACTTTATTTGCGTCACACCAAAGTTTTCCATGGGAAGGAAGATCTCAGCCTACTGTAAATCAAATTAAATTAAAATCTACAAGCCTTGCTGGGAATGCAATGCTGTTAGGTTGCTTACTCATCCACCTAATACCTTTGTCTTCCCTCAAGGCTGAGCTCTGATTCAGTTACTTTCAGAGGGTTCATGAGTGGAAGATAAATCATGGTGTATTTATCCACAACTGCAGACAATCTCAGCACGTGTTAGTGATGTTGCCATGCTGATTTGAAGGGATTATTTGAACAACTTGTGAGGACAGTCAAGGGCAGTTGCAACTATTTTATCTTCAAATTCTTACCTCCTGAAAATGTCATTACTTATGCAGAGTGGTCTTGGTTCTTGACCAAGGAAATCCAGGATAAACACAACTGTAAGACAGAAAAGTCCATGTGTATTGAATTTATACAAGCCTGAAGTCTTTTTATGCAATTTCTTTGGTCTCTGTGAGTGAACAGGCTGCTAAGCGTATCTTTGGCTTTAAGTTTCAGGTGAAGATGAGGCAGTTTTCAGTCAGAGGCTTAGGCGAGTATCTGCCATTGTGATGGACTGCAGTTTGGTTTTGCCTTTTTACTGATGCTACAGTATTGCTTACAGATCTTGCTGTGGTGGGAGTGCTGCTGTGTGTTTATGTGGCAATGAAAACAGCATATTTTTCTTCCCCTATGTCTATTCCCTCCAAGCCTCTGAGCTCTGGATGTTGCAGAATGAGAGAAGGGGTTTCCTACAGGAGATGACAGAGACTCAGAGCCTCAGGTACTCTGTTCTCAGCACATGGAGCCTGCTTTGATGAGGATGTGGCCACCAGCTGTTCCTGATGATGCCTTTCACATGGCAGAACTGACTTTCAGTAGAGAGCATGGTAAAGCACCATGCTTGTCCTCTGAAGTTCTGAGCAAGTCCTGCAGAGGCACACCCTATGCAGTTTTTGAAAGACAAACCACTACCCAGGGGCATTTGGATGAAAAACTACAAGGGGATGCTGCCAGCTGAACTTAGTGGTGAGGGTAATGGGCTTGACTCCTATGACAGGAGGCAGAAAAGGAAGACCTTGACTCAGGGTCATCCATCTCACTGGCAGCCAGTCGCTGAGCACTTCCCTCCTGTTGCCCATAGAATCATAGAATAGTTGAGTTGGAAGGGACCTTCAAAGATCATCTAGTCCTATCCACTTCCTGTAGGTTGGGATATTTTTCACTAGATCAGGTTGCTCAAAGCCCCATCCAACCTGACCTCGAACGCTTCCAGTGATGGGGCATCTACAGCTTCTCTGGACAATCCATTTCAGTGTCTTTCCACTCTCATTGTAAAAACTTTCTTCCTTATATCTAATCTAAATCTACACTGTTTTAGTTTAAAACCATTTCCCTTTGTTCTATTGCTACAGGTCCTGTTAAAAAGTCCCTCTCTATCTTTCTTACAAGCCCACTTTTATATGTTGAAAGGCCACAATAAGGTCTCCCCAGAGCCTTTTCTTCTCCAGGCTGAACAACCCCAACTCTCTCAGTCTTTCTTCATGGGAGAGGTGTTCCAGCCTTCTGATCATTTTCGTGGCCCTCGTCTGTACCCAATCCATCAGGTCCATGTCTTTCTCTTGTACTGAGGGACACAGAGCTGGACACAGTATTCCAGGTGAGGTCTCACCAGAGCAGAGTAGATGGGGAGAATCACATCCCTTGATCCGATGACTATGCTTCTTTTTAGGCAGCCCAGGTTACAATTTGCTTTCTGGGCTGCCTGTGGACATTGCTGACTCATATGTAATTTTTCATCTACCAATACTCCCAAGTCCTTATCTGCAGGGCTCCTCAAAATCTCTTCATCCCCCACTCAGTATTGATCCTGGAGATTGCCCTGACCCATATACAGGACCTTGCACTTAGCCTTGTTGAACAAGGTTCACATTGGCCCTCTTCTCAAGTCTGTCATGGTCCCTCTGGGTGGCATCCCATCCCTTTAGTCTATCAACTGCACCACTCATCTTGGTGTTGTCATTCACAGACTTGCTAAGGGTTCACTCAATCCCACTGTCTATGATATTGAACAGCAGCAGTCCCAGTGCAGATCCCTGAGGGACCCCACTTGTTACTGATCTTCATTTGGATATTGAGCCATTGGCTGCAACTCTTTGGATGTGTCCATCCAGCCGATTCCTTATCCATCAAATAGTCCATCCAGCAAACTCACATCTCTCCAATTTAGAGGCAAGAATGTTGTGTGGGACCATGTTAACAGTCCTACAGAAGTCCAGGTAGATGGCATCGATTACTCTTCCACTTTCTATTGATGCAGTCACTCTATTATAGAAGTCCACCAGATTAGTCAGTCATGATTTGCCCTTGTGAAGCCGTGTTGGGTGTCTCTAATCACCAGTCTGTCTCCCACTTGAACTTTTCCTTCTATCCCAGTGCTGTGTACTGGCCTTATCTTCATGGTCCCACAGTACTTTAAGGGTCCAAAAGCCAAATGAGAGTAGGCTCAGAAAGCTTTTCACTTTGAAGTGATCAGGTCAAAGGTCTTCTCAGCAATGTCTGAGCTTTTCTTTCTATCCTTTTGCCATGACCAGGCCCTAGCTTTGTTCTTCTTTGCTGAGAAAATTTGAAAATGAATTGGAAAAATAGGTCAAGATTCCTCCTGTCTGGATCCTGGAAGTCTGTTAGGTTCCATGTGCCACAACTGTGGTTCATGACTAGAAAAAAATAGTGCCAGGCAATGGATCCAGCTTGCCCACCAGCGGAATGACTGTAATTGTGCCAAGTCAGAACTGCAATTTCCAGACAAGGGAACTCTTAACCTGGCTAAATTAACTTACCTTGATGACAATAAACTGAAAAAAAATGCAAGCTATCCAATATTGTCAAACTAGTGTCTTCTCAGGTCTGGGACTTGCTTCCTGTACCGAGAGATGTGCCATGCCATGCCATGACCTGAGACCTGGAGACTGGGTCCTTGTGAAGGACTTTAAATGAAAACACGCTCTGTTCACCATGCTGGACTGGTCTCTGCCAAATGCTTCTAAAGACCACCACAGCGATGAAGGCAGCAGAAAAGAAGGCCAGGATCCAGGCAGGGCTAGTGAGAGAACAAAAGGTCCATGCCAGCACTCAGGGGATCCGGGAATGTTCATGTGCTTGTGAATCTAGAGAGTAGGGTGAGGGGGTGTGTGTGTGCATGTGCGCGTGCGCGTGCGTGTGTGCTTTCACTAACTGAACTTAGATCCCCACCAGCCAAAGAGGAGGAAAGGAACTTGGAAGTTTGTGTTTTAGCATATAGGCAGGTGCTGTTGACAACAACGCCATGTCTGTGGCAGCCTGTGTGACCAGCTGTGGCAGTGTCCTGCCTCTGAGATGTGCGCTCAGCTTTGCTACTAGATGAGCCTGCACACAGTAAAATGACAGCCGCATCCTTCAGCTGGGCAGCAGGATTCCTGGCTGAGGCTGCTGGAGGAGGCAGCCACACTGCTAATGTCCCTTAATGGTTTTGTAGCCAGCAGGATCTGGTCAAGTTATGAGTATTCCTGAGAGTGTGTGCGTATAATCCTGATGTGATAGGAAATTCATCCTTTACTAATGAACCTACAGTGTTAAATTTCTAACCAACCATCTAGAGCTTAAGGTGGGCACCCAAACAGGGCCTGTATTAGTAAATCCTTGGATTAATTGGAACAATTGGATTGAAGTAGTGGATTGGGAAGTAGTGAATGAATTCCTTATTTTGCTTTGCTTTCATGTGCAGCTTTTGCTTTATCTGTTAAGCCGTCTTTATCTCAACCCATGAGTTTTCACACTTTTAGTCTTCCAACTCTCTCTCCCATTCCACTGTGGGGAGACCAAGCAAGTGGCTGTGTGGGGCTCAGCTGCCTGCTGGGTTTAAACCACGACAGGCAGAAAACCTCTTTTCTCTCCTCCCCATTACGTCTGCCCTGTGGCAAGCAGCTGAACATGCCTGGCACCAGGGCAATGTCTCTTCTGTCCTCTGCCTTCTCCAAGCCACAGATTTTGAGGGACTTCAACCACCTCGACATCTGCCGGAAAAGTAGCATGGTGAGTTGTAGACAATCCAGGAGGATTACTCAGTTATCCATTGAGGATAACTTCTTAAGCCAGGCAATGGACAGCCCTACCAGACAGGATGCGAAACTGGACCTGGTGGTTACCAATGCAAGAGCACTAATCAGTAATCATAGAATCATAGAATCATAGAATGGCATAGGCTGGAAGGGACCTTAGAGATCATCTAATCCAATATCCCTCTCATGGGCAGGGACGCCTCTCAACTAGATCAGGCTACTCAGGGCTCCGTCCAACCTGGCCTTGAACACCTCCAGAGAGGGGGCATCCACAACCTCTCTGGGCAATCTATTCCAAAATTTCACCACCCTCGTACTGAAGAATTTCTTCCTAAGGTCTAATCTAAATCTGTTCTCCTTCAAATTAAACCTATTTCCCCTTGTAATGTTGAGATCAGGGGCAGCCTGGGCTGCAGTGATTATGCACTGGTGGAGCTGACAGTCTTAAGGGATATGGGTCAGGCAAAGAGCAAGGTCAAGACACTGAATTTTAGGAAAGTAAAATTCCAGCTGCTCAAGGAATTAGTCAATAGGACTCCCTGGAAAACTGCCATGAGGGACAAGGGAGCAGAATAGAGCTGGAAGATCTTTAAGGACACTTTCCATAGTGCACAAGAGCTCTTGATCTCCAGGTGTAAGAAACCAGGAAAGGAAGGCAAGAGACTGGCATGAGTGAGTCGAGACCTGATGGTCGAACTAAAGGGCAAAAAAAGAAATGCATAGGCAGTGGAAGCAGGGACAAGTATGCTGGGCAGAGTATTGGGACACTGCCTGGTTGTGTAGGGACGGGGTCAGGAAGGCCAAGGCATGGATGGAGCTGAACTTGGCAAGGGACGCAAAAATAATAAGAAGGGCTTCTACAAGTATGTCAGCCAGAAAAGGAAGGTCGAAGAAAGTGTACCTCCCCTGATGAGCAAGACTGGCAAACTGGTAACAACTGACGAAGAGAAGGCTGAGGTACTCAACAACTTCTTGCCTCAGTCTTCACTGGCAATCCATCGTGGTTTAGCCCCGCTGGCAGCTCAGCCACCACTTAGCCGCTCGCTCACTCCTCCCCTCAGTGAGGTGGAGAGGAGAAAAATGTAACAAAAGGACTGAGGATTGAGACAAGAACAGGGAGGGATCCACTCACCAACTGTGGTCCTGGGCAAAACTGACTCAGCTTGGGGACAAATCAATTTATTAACAGTTACCTGAGAGGATAAAGAGAAGCAAAGACAGATCTTAAAAACTACACCTCCCCTGAGGGGATGGGGGTCTAACCTGGTGGCCAGAGACCTGTCCAACCGGTTTCGAAGCCTGGGAAGATACAGGGGGTGAATCCTCCTCCTGCTGCTGGAACCCCTTCACACAAACCCAGCACACAATCTCTCTTCCTACAGCTCTCAAGTGGATGGACTGCAAGTCAAGGACTGGGGAAGCAAAGTCCCTCCCACTGCAAGAGAAAATCAGGTTCGTGACCACCTGAGGAACCTGAATATACGTAAATCTGTGGGACCTGATGAGATGCATCCCAGAGTCTTGAGGGAAGTGGCTGAAGTAGTTGCCAATCCACTCTCCATGATAGTTGAAAAGTCAGGGGAAGTCCCCAGTGACTAGAAAAAGGGAAACATTGCACCCATTTTTAGACAGGGTAGAAAGGAGGTCCCTAGGAACTACTAACCTGTCAGCATCACCTCTGTGCCTGGGAGGATCATAAAACAGAGCCTCCTAGGAGCTACATTAAGGCACATGGAGGACAGGGAGGTGATTCGAGAGAGCCGGCATGTCCTCACTAAGGATAAGTCCTGCCGGACCAACCTAGTGGCCTTCTACGATAAAGTGACTACATGAGTGGACAAGGGAATAGCTATAGATGTCATCTATCTGGACTTCTGTAAGGGCTTTTGCACAGTCCCCCACAACATCTTTCTCTCTAAACTAGAGAGATATGGATTTGATGGATGGACTATTTACTGGATGAGGAATTGATTGGATGATCACATCCAGAAGGTAATAGTCAGTGGCTCAGCGTGCTCAATGTCCAGATGGGTGACAAGTGATGTCCCTCTGGAGTCTGTATTGACACCAGCACTGTTTAATATCATCATCAATGACATAGACATTGGGATCGAATGCACCCTCCAAGTCTGCAGACAACACCAAGATTAGTGGTGCAGTTGACACGCCTGAGGAGCAGGATGCCATTCAGAGGGACCTGGACAAGCTCAAGAAGTGGGCCCATGTGAACCTCATGAGGTTCAACAAGGCTAACTGCAAGCTCCTGCACATGGATCAGGACAATCTCCAGTATGAATATAGAGTGGGGGATGAAGGGATCCTGCAGAGAAGGACTTAGGAGTATTGGTAGATGAAAAATTACATATGAGTCAGCAGTGTGCACTGGCAGGCCCAGAAAGCCAGCCATATCCTAGGCTGCATCAAAAGAAGTGTGACCAGTAGGTTGAGGGAGGTGATTCTCCTCTACTCTGCTGTTGTGGGATCCCATCTGGAGTACTACATCCAGCTGTGAAGTCCTCAGTACAAGAAAGACATGAACCTGTTGGACTGGGTCCAGAGGAGGGCCACAAAAATGATTAGAGGGCTTGAGATGAAGACAGGCTGGAAGAGTGGGGTTGTTCAGCCTGGAGCAGAGAAGGCTCTGGGGAGACCTTATTGCATCCTTTCAGTTCTTAAAGGGTCCTATGAGAAAGACGAGGACAAGTTTTTAGCAGGCCCTGTAGCAATAGGACAAGGAGCAATGGACCAGACATAAGGAAAAAAATTTTTACAGTGAGAGTGGTGAGGCACTGGAACAGGTTGCTAGAGAGGTTGTAGATGCCCCATCCCTGGAAGCATTCAAGGTCAGGTTGGATGGGGCTCTGAGCAACTTCATCTAGTTGAAGATGTCCCTGCCCACTGCAGGGGGATTGAACTAGACAACTGTTAAAGGTCCGTTACAACCCACACTCACCTGCCCCATGCATCCCCTCAGAGGCCCATGTCCTGCTCTTTCCCAAGCACAGTGTGGCCCAGTGAGACATCATGTCAGATGTGGCCATGCATCCCAAGAGGGGTTTCTTGCCCTGCCCTGCCCTCAGCGTTCCCCAGCAGCCCTGCTGGATCCAACAGAGACGACCTCCCCATTAGCACAGCTGCTGCCCTTCATGGGGGTCCCAGCAGCCCCCTCTCCAACCCCATTCCCACATGCAGGGAAGGCGAAGAGCCCCAGAAGCACCCAGAAGAGGCTATGCCAGGGCCCTCTACTATCAGCCAGGGCAGTGAATGCTTCTGTGTCCTGAAAATCAGCTACTGGGTGGACCAGTGTGACTGATGGTTTCAGTACCAGTGGCTGGAGTGGGACCGCAGGTCACAGCCCATGTGCCTGCTGCCAACTGCTGGAGAGGGCAAGTGTCTATATCTTCTCCAAAACTGTTGTGTATGGAAGGGAATGTGTGTGTATTTAATTGGCAATCTTCAAGCTGGACCACGTGACAAGCAGGGGGCCTCAGGTCCAGGCTGGAATATCAGGCAGACTGAGGGTCCGTGCTGGTATCTGGGGGGGCTCGCAAGTGTGAGGTGCCTGTGGGATGAGTCAGTTCACAAGGAGAAGGGGAGTTGGCTCTCTGTGCTTGTGTTTATGTGAGTCCCATATGTGGATGCCGTTGACGGCAGCACCTTGTCTGTAGCAGTGCGTGTGACTGGCCATACCAATGCACTCTGCATCTCTTTGTGTTTCTCAGGAATACGTGCTCAGCTTTGCTACTGATTGAGCCTGCAAATGGGAAAGTGGCAGCTGAGTCCCTCAGCCCAGGCAAGAGCCCAGGTCCCCAGGGCACTGGTCTGAGCTCCTGCAGATATTCCTATCATCCCTTAGCAATCTGCCTTTTCTTAGAGATATGCAGTCTGTACTCTTTCGGCTTCACGCCATCTCCAAAGGACCCCAAGGAGTGTCTGAGGTGAAATAAAAAAGTCTTTCTGTAGTTAGATGTGAACTACTTAGGGATGATGTCTCCAAGTTTCTGCAGGAGAAGTAACAGCCTGGCGGCTCCAGTACCTGCACTGCACTGCTACTGTCTTTCGCAATTGGCTGTCCTTTAGCTGGGCCCTGCGAGAGTCAAAAGATCTCAAGCTGTAAAGAGAGAGGATTGGAGAATAAAATGAAACAGTTTTTTAAAGAAATTGCTCTGTTGGTCAAAGCAGGTGGTTCCAGTACCTCTTCCTGTTGTGACTGGAAAGAATTTTGGTGAGGTTAGTCAATGCCTTTATCATCAGGACATCAGCTGTGTCTATGAATGGGATTAAATGCAGTCAGTCTAGACTTGTGATGGGCTGGAAATAGTGTACTCGGAGATGCAGAGGGACTGAATTTACCTGTACTCCTGTAGCTGCTGCAGGAGAAGAACATGACTACCTGCCTACCCCTGGCAGATATGAGAGAACGAGCATGGCTCCCTGAAGGGCAGAGGACCTACGGCTGCTCCTGCCTGCTGCTCCCTCTTCCCTTTCTCTGTACAGCCAAGTGATACCCTGTGGCCGCTCTCATGAAAGTAATGTATGGATTTGTTGTTTTACGCTGTATGCAGACAGGCATTGGTACAAAGACAAACATCAGAAACCTAAGATAGGCTGGAAAGCAGTTTTCAGGCCATGGAGGGCTGAGGAGAATTCGACAGAGTCTGACAGCATGCAGAAATTTTCTGGATCTGAGAATGGTGTCACCTTCCTGAAACATCTACTGTGAAATGCTTCTCCTCCACAGTTTTCTTCTTGATTAGCCCTTTCTCTGTGTCTGCTTTATTCTATTTTTATTGGATAGTATACAACTCAGCTTAAATAACTCGTCAGATTAATAGAAGCAGAATGTTTCTATCTCTCAAAATAGGAATGAAAGTAGGGAAAAGAAACGTCAGTACTTTTAGATTAGACTGTACTGGATCATGGATTTCATGGGGGCTTCTGTTTAATTAAAGTATTTTCAAAATTGTACCATCCTTCTAATATTCTGCTTTGCCCTCATGCTGTAGAAGGGGAAGAAAAAAAACCAATGTTTTTTCATGCCTGCCTGTTCCTAAATGTCAGTGTGAATAGGCTTAAATGTGTCCTCATTTCTCAGTGGGCACGTTATTTCCAGGCCATTTAGGAGGGCAGTTACTCAGATTTGTCTGCTGTCATACGGAGTGGAGGGGAGGAGCTGAGTGTTACTTCTGTAGTGTTATAAAGAAGTACAGCATACACTTACATTCATAATTAACAGTACAGACAGACACACATGCTCTGCCTGGCTCCTCTCACTTTGTGTTACCTTCCTGATTCACTTACATCCAGTGATCGCTTAGCTACTGTTAAGGAACAGGAAAGATTTCAAGGTGACACTTTGTGGTGATTCCCGTGCGTGCTCCCTCAAACACTGCATTGCTGCTCCCACACAAACACCTCCTTCTTTGCAATAAAGTAGCCCTGAGGCCAAGCACATCCAGAAATTACTCTCTGAAGTTTTTACTGTTCAAATCTGAAGATGGCTTGTTAAACATTAAATCATCAGTAAGGAAGCTGGACAGTAAAGGTAGAAATTCAAAAGTTCTCTCTTCCTAGTATATCTTAAAAACTAAAAAAAAAAAAAACCCACCCCACTCCAAACAACTTCCCTAAACTTAGGGTAGACCCAGAGCTTTGCAGTTTTTGCAAGCAAGGAAGCTCACTGATGGAAACTGACTTTTACAAAGCCAGGTTGACTTGCATTCAAGTAAGATCTGTGATCCTTGATTCAGTGGTCATTAACCCTCCCTTCACAGTAGGATTATTACTCCTATCTGCCTGGTACTTTTCATTCATCAAGGGCTAATGCAGTCTGTGGCAGGTGTTTCCAAGCAGTTTTACAGCAAACTGACTCATGGGGTACGTCTCAGTGTCAAGTCTGTAGGTAGTCATACTGAAGTCTGGCTGGACTACAGAACTCTATCATGGCAAGCAAAATCACTGAAGCTTTCATAAGTACTGTAATGTCTCCATTTGTGTGTATGGACCAGAAGATGATTATGCAATAACCCTGTCAAGACTGGGCACCTATTGTAGAATTATCCTTTATGTTCAAAATCAAGATCATATTATTGCAATAAGACCAGGCAAAAGCATGGATCTGATACAAAGGATTTGTAAGTTGCTGTACTCTTCTTTTTTTTTTTTTTCTTTTCTGTTTGTCTGTTTCAACTACCTGTTCAGCAAATCTGAGTGGCATTCCGGCAGGCTGAAACCATGTTGCAGGATTTTGGATAACAAGCCTCCAGCTTGTGCACTAAACAAGAGACAAGCAATAGCATCTGTTGATGTAGCCTGAGAGTTTGTCCTCACTAGGGCAGAAATGTTCCTGTTGTGCCATGCTGCTGTGCAGGAGGGAAGTGCAGAGCCACCTGCTTCCATGGCGAACTGCAGTTGTGTCAAACAGAGTGCAGGGCTGACACTGTGCCCAGGGGCTACCAGCCATGCACACACACTTCAAGATATTGCCTTTAGTCCTTCTGCCAGAAGTGGCTGTTTGTGGATGTATTTCTGTGTCCTATGTGGAACAGGACCTTCTTGTCTGCCTATCCATCAACATGTTGCCATTCAGCACTTTTTTTCCCTATTTCTGTGTATATGTGGTGCCTTGAGGAAGAATGGAGGAATGAGAAACAATCACTCTGTCAGTGATTCATTAGCAAAAAGGATCTAGGTGTGTCAAAGCACAGCTCTTCTTGTTGCTACAGGTCAGAGAAGGTGAGAAAGACATAATCCCAGTTGCCAGTTTCTCTAACAGTTAAGGCTGTCTTCGGAGTCTTTCCCCTGGAAAAGCCCTCCTGACCTTTGTCTGGTGAAAAAACAGGTCAGGGAGGAATTCACATGGCCTGTTTCCCACCTTGAGTGTCCTGGATCTTCATTCTACTTCAACTTACTGTGAGGCTATGGATGAAGAGTCTGGCCTGAATGACCCATATCTGACAGCAAGAAAATGGTCAATATTTGTGTTCTTCTTGCAGCTTTTCTTTTCTTTTTAGCTTTCATTTTACCTTCCACATGTCTTTTGATCATATTTCTCTATTATCTGTGTAGATACTTTTCCTTTCTTCCAATTTCCTGCTGCAAAACCCTCAGCAGTATTTGATTGTTTCCTTTTTCGTATTTCAGTCCCAGACCACAAGGTTATGCTATTTCATTGTTTAAAGAGATATATGTTTTATATTTACTGGCCGAAAAGCTATGGGTGCTGCTGTTGTTTTATCAATTTGTGCAGATGTATTCCCTCTGTTTTTCATGATACTGCAATCTTTTTTTCAGTGCATTTTTTTTCCCATGATTACATCAAGCAAACCAAATACAATCTTTTGCTGGGATGTCTACGCTAAATGGTCCACTACTCACTATCCAAGAGAAACGGTTCTCTAAAATTCATTCCGCTTGTTGACTTGCTCATATAACACTTTAACCCTGGTGCAATCTGTAAAACCTCTTTTCTCCACGTTTTCTTTGTAAATTCTTTTCTTAGTGCTAAGAAAACAGTTCATGCTAGACTTAGGTTTAAAATCATCTTTTGCATATCAGGGAAAAACAATTACCTCCTCTGAAAATGACATCAGAAATCTGAAGGATGCAAGTGCACATTCTTTTGTTTTCTAACCTGCTTTGCTGTAGTGAACACTTCGGTCTGTTTTCTTGGTGTTACAGTATCATTCCATCTATCTTTGTTCTCTGCCTCTTTCTCAACAAGCAGATGACTAAGAGGGTAATTTTTTTAGTTTAGTGAAATATTTACTTTTTAAACAGCTCGAGGAAAGGTTTTTTTTCTTTCACCTCTTCTGTTTTTTTATGTCTGGGATCTTAGGTCTCTGGGTACACTAATTATGACTCAGAATAATGTCAGATTCCTATACAATCTGACCAAGTTCTTTAGATAGTCTGCATGGAGGGTGCAAAGTTTAATATCACATTTACTTGTCTGAAGATAGCTGATGTTACATAGAATTTTTTCTAAGTATACTGAAAACAAAATACAAATGTAAGTTACACTTAGCAAAATACAGTAATTGCAATAGAGTTCTATCACAATAGCAATGTGATTCCTCTTACCAATCTCTATAATATGCTCTCCATCATGATGCTGCTCCCAGTCTCACAGGGAAGGCATACATGGGTACAAGGCAGCGTAAGCCCGTTGCTCTCTTTGAAGTTCTTTTATTAGTTGTTCAGTTATTATCCTGGTGACATAGCTGTTTATCTGAAACAAAGACCACCCTGAAGTCCCCATTGTGTTGACATAAGGTCAACTTTCTTTGCAACAGCCATGATCAACCCTCACTGGAAAGAAACGGGGGACCTGGCCACCCAGGATATGGAGAAGGCTGAGGTGCTCAACGACTTCTTTACCTCATTCTTCACTGGCAAGAGCTCTAGTGGCATGGCCGAAGTCACAGAAGGCAAAGGCAGGGACTGGGAGAATGAAGAACCGCCCACTGTAGGAGAAGATCAGGTTCGACACCATCTAAAGAACCTGAAGGTGGACAAGTCCATGGGACCTGATGAGGTGCATCCGCGGGTCCTGAGGGAACTGGAAGATGAAGTTGCTAAGCCACTATCCATCGTGTTTCAGAAGTCGTGGCAATCTGGTGAAGTTCCCAATGACTGGAAAAGGGGAAACATAGCCCCCATCTTTAAAAAGGGGAAAAAAGAAGACCCAGGGAACTACAGGCCAGTCAGTCTCACCTCTGTGCCGGGGAAGATCATGGAGCAGATCCTCCTGGTGACTATGCTAAGGCACATAGAAAATAAGGAGGTGATTGGTGACAGCCAACATGGCTTCACTAAGGGCAAATCCTGCCTGACTAATTTGGTGCCTTCTATGATGAGGTTACATCATTGATGGATAGGGGAAGAGCAACTGACATTGTCTACCTGGACTTATCTAAAACATTTGATACTGTCCCACATGACATCCTTATCTCTAAACTGGAAAGATGTGGTTTTGATGGATGGACCACTCGGTGGATAAGGAATTGGCTGGATGGTCACTCTCAAAGAGTTGTGGTCAACGGTTCAATGTCCACGTGGAGGCCAGTGACGAGTGGTGTTCCTCAGGGGTCAGTACTGGGACCAGTGCTATTTAACATCTTTGTTGGAGACATGGACAGTGGGATTGAGTGCACCCTCAGCAAGTTTGCAGATGACACCAAGTTGCATGGTGTTGTGGACACACTGGAGGGAAGGGATGCCATCCAGAGGGACCTTGACAGGCTGGGGAGGAGGGCCTGTGAGAACCTCATGAAGTTCAACAAGGCCAAGCGCAAGGTCTTGCACGTGGGTCGGGGCAATCCCAAGCACAAGTACAGGCAGGGTGGAGAATGGATTGAGAGCAGCCCTGAGGAAAAGGACTTGGGAGTGCTGGTGGATGAGAAGCTCAACATGAGCCGGCAATGTGCGCTGGCAGCCCAGAAAGCCAACCTTATCCTGGGCTGTATCAAAAGAAGAGTGGGCAGCAGGTCGAGGGAAGTGATTCTGCCCCTCTACTCAGCTCTCGTGAGACCCCACCTTGAATACTGTGTTCAGCTCTGGAGTCCCCAACACAAGAAGGACATGGAGCTACTGGAACGAGTCCAGAGGAGGGCCACGAAGATGATCCGAGGGCTGGAGCACCTCTGCTATGAAGACAGGCTGAGAGAGTTGGGGCTGTTCAGCCTGGAGAAGAGAAGGCTGCGGGGTGATCTTATAAGGGTGTGTAGTGATAGGACAAGGGGCAATGGATTTAAACTGAAAGAGGGCAGATTTAGGTTAGATATAAGAAAGAAATTCTTTACATTGAGGGTGGTGAGGTACTGGAATCGGTTGCCCAGAGAAGTTGTGGATGCCCCATCCCTGGAGGTGTTCAATGCCAGGTTGGTTGAGGCTTTGGGCAACCTGGTGTAGTGGAGGATTTCCCTGCCCATGGCAGGGGGTTGGAACTAGATGATCTTTGAGGTCCCTTCCAACCCTAACCATTCTATGATTCTATGATTCTATGATTCTATGATTCTATCAATCACATCCCATATTGTTCTCTGAGTTTCATAGGCACATCCCACTTGCCCATCTCCTCAGAGCCTTCTCCCATTGTATGGTTTTATTGATCAGTCATAATTCCTTGCAGTGTAGCTTCCCTTTCTGCTGAATTCTGCCCAGCTCCAGTGCAGAGAAACATTTTTGCAGTTCTCAGCTGTCCTGGTTGCAGTCCTAACAGAGCTGGTTTTGTTTGGTAGCTGGGTTTGACGCTGTGATTATCAGTTTTGAGGTAGGATCCATGAAGTGCCAAGAATATTTCACTCCTTTTCTTCTCCTGTACACAATTCTGCTTAGCCTTTGGTTTGTTGGCTTTGAGCGGAAGCAAGGATGCAGAGAGAAACACCATTTTGCTGAGAAGAGATCTTGCAGATCGAGTCGGGTAGGAAGACTTGGAACTCCTCTGTAACAATTTCTTCTTTCTAGAGACAGTAGGAGTTACATGTACCAAGCTGAAAGATGATAGATCTTCAGTTCTGCTTCAGACCTTTATTCTTCCTTCCTCAATATCCAGGCTTTTCTGCTCGTCTTGCTCTTACCGTCTGGGAGTTTCCTGATTGGGTCGCAACATCAGTAGCGCTAGCATCATTGCTTGATCCTCCTTTACCACAGACAAGGATGTTCTGGAGGAGATATGAGACCTGAAAATGGTGTAGAACAAGATCTTACTTCACTAGCACTGTTAAAATGTCTTATCTTTACAGTGTGGTGTTTCAAAGTATTAAGGAGACTGCCATATTCGGTTAGGGTTGGGCGAATCTGCCTAAAAGAAGGAGAGGTTCTGAAATGAAGTCAGTCAGAAGTCTTTTCTTTCACTTGGGGCATCTTCTCAGTGGTGGCCAGGTGCACAGTTGCAGTCTAGATCCCTGTTGCATGTGAAATGTCCACATCCAGCCAGGAGAAGAGATATACACCTGTTTCTTTCTGGGGCTCAGTATCTTTTGGAGGGATGTCTGTGCCACCTCTGTTGCTGTTTTATGCTGTTTTCGTGAGCCCGTTTGCACTGCAGAACCATTCAGTAAGTGCACCTGACTCATGGCAGTCCATTCTTTATTGTACTAGTGTAAAATGGAAGAGGGGTCCTTATATCTGCAGAGGAAATGTAAGCACTGCTGATAACCTTTTAAGAGCACTGGCCAGCCGATATAATGTGTTCTGCACAACTTAGCATTCAGATATGCCAGTCTTCCCTAGCTAGTTGTGTTGTATGACCTTAAGTTGTATTTCCAATATGTTTTGTGCCTTAAGTAACTTGGCCAGAGCAAGTTGTTAGATATTGCACTGTCATGAGGTTTTAAACTTGTTGATAGTTTTCTGTAACATGTTCTATAACATATCTAAATCCATGCCCTGGTAGCAGGCTGTAATTTTATCAGTGAACTGCAAAAATTATGGTCTTTGCAGCCTTTTTAATTGTTACCATCCTTTAGTGAACCTGAACAAATTTTCGGCCATTTCTGTTTATTTTGAAGAAATATCCAATGACAACAATGACAGTGAATTTCACTGTTAAATTTGAGCTAGTTTGACTGAAAAAACTTAAGATACACACCTGAATCAATCCAAGTTAAAGTAATTAAATTAGTTCCTTCCTTTGGCTATTTAGCTTCTTGTTCTCCAACAAAATTGCTGAAATTTATTAATGTGGCATTACCATTGACTATAAGAATATCAGATTTTTGGAACAGAATATAGAAATATAAATGTATTTCAATGAAAATTGCCATGCCAGTTGCTAGGGCTTAAATGAAATACGATTTCTTTATTGTGCAAATGGCCTGGAGTGAGGGAACATTGTAAATTACAGAAAGCTCTGTGCTGTCATAATACCACCTGGTAATCTACGACAAAAGGGAATAAATCATAATTAATAATGCCTAGATTTCATAGAGCAGATTTTTTTTTCCCAAAGCATCATTAGAAAAGGAAGCAAGATAGGAGACTCAAAAGAAAACCCAGAGAACCTGTAAGACGAAACGAAAGTAAAGTCAGAAAGAATACCAGCAATTAAAAAAACCCCAATCCCTAGTACAGATTTTTCAATTATTAGTGAGCATCTGCCATTGAAGGGAAAGTGCTGATCTCTAAGACCAACAATTTGAAAGGCACAAGTGATTTGCAGATCTACAGTTACATCATCATTTTCTCTTAAATTCAAAAAAGCTGAGAAACCCACCAAGGAATACGTGTAGTACATCATTCAGTTTGAACAGAACAAGAGGTGCTGGGGAGCAACACGCATGGTATCTGAGAGCAAGCTCTGTTTCTCTCATGAAAGGCCATGGTAAAGCTTCTGTGGTCTAGATACCAGGACATTGATATTGCACCCTACTGCCTGGCTGAAACCAGCTCAAACTCCTGTTGTAATGTTTTGGATAGTGGACAATCATGAATTGAAAGGAGGTTCTCTAATCACCTGACAGCTGACATTGTTACATCCTGGAAATTAATGGGTGAATTATCCAAAGCCTGTATAAAAGCATACATTTTCACTGACTTCAGCGAGGCATGTGTGTCTGTTTCAGGGATATAAGTGAACAATGGTTTGTAATGCAAGATGTTGTGTGTGATCACTAGTCTTTCCTACCCACTTGGGTTTAGGAACTAGCAAAATAAAATAGAACAATTGTGTTATGGCAGGTGTACAAGTTTGACTAACACAAATGTCTTAAGGGCCCTCAAGGGCCTTGAAAGCACTACTAGATTCATCAACAGATCTTTTCAATTACATGTCAGACTGTCACTTGACCCTGCTGGCATAAGCTGTACAATTTTAATTCCGTTTGCTGTCACTGAAGACTTCATAGACTGGCCTTCAGTTCTGCTTTCTTAAAGCCTTGGCAGCCTGGATGAAGCCAGCTCTCCCAAGCTATTTTTAACACAGTTACTCCTCCTCCTGAACTTATAAATTTATTGATAGTGTTCAGTTCTTTCAGGGTTTACATGTTAATGCAAAATGAAGCTTATACAACCAAAAATCTTCGTATCAAGTGGATAAAACTGAGGTAATGATGAGCTCTGGCCATGTTACTGTTCACAGCCTGCATTAAGCTAGCAACATCTGCTGATTAAGTTGTGAAGTCCAACTCCCTATTTGAGCTCTTTAACAGAGTAACACACCCTCTGTATTGAGCATAGCAGGAGAAATACAAGGCAGATAACGACCAGTCTATTACAGTGGTATTTTGCAGATTTTTGTGAGGAAATGTTCCACATGCTGCTGCAAAAGTCACTTCCTCAGTCCCATGCTTTGATTATGACATACTTCTACTCATCTTCCTGGACTCAATACCTCTTCTCTGTAGTGTAAATATCGAGTACACTCCTCAAAGTCTGTCAAGGAATATTCCTGTTTATTAAATATTGCAAGGTGAATGTTGGCCTCCATTTCATCAACAGCACCAGCCTTCATAGATAGATTTTTCAGACTAGCCACCAGCGTTCTCCTGGTTGGTTTTGCACTAGGATGGAGAAAGGATACCTTGACAAGTATGTTCAAATCTTTCTCAATTTTCCTTTGAACAACTCTATTGAATGTTCACTTTTGCTAAGTTGTACATAAAACTTGATTTCTGGATTAAGCTGCAGCTCTTTTGTAAGCCAGCTGTCATGGAAATCTGTGTTTTCTTCTGCATTAGTTGACTGCCACAATGCATAGCTGTTATCTATCATCTTATTGTAAGGGTTTTGAGACAGTATATCTTCTTTCATTCTGTGGGATCCTGGTTCAAAAATTAAATTTGCTGCAAGCCAGAGTACTAAGAATTGTACCAGCAATGACTGAGAAAATACAAAGACACAAGTCTTTGGTTACAGTTTTAAAATTACCAAGCAACTTTAAATCTGACGGGGAGGACTTAAGTCTTAATGATTTACATTTTAATATATGCAAAGAAAAGTATCTTTTTTTTACAGTTTTGGCCTGACTTTCGGTGTCCTATCTGTACTGGATAAGCATTGCTCTTAGTGATGATGGGGCCTCAGAGCATTAGAGAGATGTCCTGCCTGTGTGGAGTGAAAGATAGCAATAGCCCAACAGGCAACTTTGCTTAGTGATGCTGGATGCTCCTTGTGTCTGACACGAATGGTTTAAGGTCTCGTTTAGGTTGTTGCAGCTGATGTAGTGCAATATTGCCCTATTTTAATTCAGTCACTTTCATTAATAAGAAAACACTTATAGCCCCTAAATGATATTGTGGGATTTATTTTTACTGATGAAGATGGAACAATTCTTGTTTAGGCTTTTCAGAACTTATTGTTTTATACTTGGCAATCTCAAATTTTGCCACTGACGGCGCTTAGACCGGAGTTTATGTGCAAGTATTCCTGGTGTTTTGATCTCTAATCACTCTTTTCTTTACTTCAGAGGAGAGAAAAAAATAGTGCAGGGAGTTCATATATGAGTTATGCTATGTTCAACCACCATCAGTATAGCAGACAAATGACCCTAAAAACATTGCTTAATCTGTGGGCAAAGAGAATCTTGCATAATGACAGGAAGCTGTTCAGCAAAAAGACAAAATTCGAGAGAGATTTTAATTTGGTTTTCCCATCAACTTAATATAATAAGCTAAGCAATTTTGGACAGCAGGTCAAAGAGTCTACATATTGAATTTATCAAAACCAGAGGGATATGATGAGAGATTATAGTGTAGGGGCCCTTTTGCATTTAAAGAAGAGGAAAGCAGCAAAGGTCCACTTCCTTTTCTTCTTTCGTTATGCTGGGGACCTCTATTTAGAAATGAAAACTGGAACTAAATTCTCCTTTTGTATGCTTGTTGGGGAAATTGTGTTATTTTCATCATTCTTTAATCTGTTTCTCTTTTAAAAAGAGTGAATGGACTCTTCATGCCATTCTGACATGTTTAGATATTCAGCGTCACTAGCAGCATTAGTCCAAGAGTCTTCAGTCCTGAGAAATTATTAAGGTTCTAGGCCTTCAGTTTTGGATCCAGGGGCATTAATAAAGTCTCATTTCATATCTTAACTCATGCAAGTCCATTCCAGAAATATCTGGCTGCCTCTGGTTATAGTTTCCGCACAATTAATGTGCTAATTAACCAAAAAAATAATGTTGAATACCATCCAGTAGTCCATAACCATATTACTTGTGGAAATAAGAAAACCCCATTTCTTTCCTAGCTCTCTGTGCCTTGGTGCTCTGCTGCTAACAATCATGCTACAGGTCACGTCACATGAATTGCTTTAATGCTCTGTCTCAGCAACCAGTCAAGTCCTGGGTCTGCTTTGGTGAAACTTGCCACTCAGACCTGCTGTGAGGAAGGAACATGAACATGCAATAGGCAACTGGTCACCAAATGACCTCTCTTTAGCTTCTGAAAGCTTCCTGCTCAGCAGATTTATCACTGTGGCACAGGATAAGCCTTTGAGCTGACTGGAGTCAAGTGCTGGAGATTAGGAGACAAGTTTTCTTTTGATAGGTGTTTAAATGACGTGGGCAGGGCTCAGCTTTGCTGGCTCTTAGCGGCTGAGGAGTACCAGTAGCTGAGGGAAGAGATGTGTACTGAGAGCTTCCTGCTCTCTCCTCTCACATCATGCTTGGCAGGAGGGAATTCTGGCAAGGTCCATGCCATCCTCCATCCTGCTGTCACCTGGTGCAGAGTACCCTATCTGTTCTCACAAGGGGTCCTGGCTCTGCAACTAGTCAGGGCTACCTTGGTGTCCCTGCCTTGGGCGTGGCTTCTCGTTATTTGTGCTTGTTCCCCTTGAAGTTAACTCCAAATTGCTTATGCTACTGTCGTGGGTCAGGGCGATCCGGCAACCAAACCCCACGCAGCTCTCCCACCCCAGTAAAATGGAGAGGAAAAAAATGTAATACAAGAGCTGAGGATCAAGACAGGAACAGAGGAGCACCCACCAACCACGGTCCCGGGCAAAAGAGGCTGTTTTCTTAAAGCAAAACTATTTATTAACAGCTACCTAGAAAGAGAAAAGCAAACAAAAACGGTTACTTAAGAGGATAACAAGAAAACAAGGCCAGGTCTTAAAAACAACACCACTCCCCCCCTTTGCCTCTTCTTCCCGGCTCTACCTCCTCCCCCCAGCGGCGCAGGGGGGCAGGGAATGGGGGAGTGCAGGTCAGTTCATTCCAAGTTGTTACTGCCGCTTCTCTTAAAGGAAAAGGAGTCCTTACACCACTGTCCCTTGATCCAGCGGATCCCTTACTCACGGCGAAAGCGTGAATACTGCCCGCTAGGAGGCAAATCCTTACTCCATCGGATTTGCCCCAAGTGCGGGCTTTACCAGTCCTGGGCTTTTAAGGAGCTGTAGCCACTCACTCTGGCGTGGGTCATCATACAGACTTCAAATGCACTCCGGCGTGGATCGTCATATTGACCTTAAATGCGCCTCCGTACAGACTTAGATGCGTAAATGCAAAATGCGTAAATGCGCCTCGACCTGTGCCCAGGATTCACAACAGTCTCAGGCTCAGGCATCTCCTTTCACAAAGCACCTCCCCATCGGCGGGGGTCATCCCACGGACTCTAGATGCGTACTGTGCTCAGGCTCTGGCATCTCTTCTCGACGTGGATCCTCCACGGGCTGCGAGTGGGTCTCTGCTTGCTCCACCGAGGACTGTTACAAAGGGGTCGCTGCTGGCAAGGGGGACTCAGCCGCGGCACACGTTGTTCCGTCCCATCTTCACTGACCTCTTATCTGTGTGGCCGTTTCTCTTAGATTTCAGTCCTTTCTGGGTGAACTCGGCCCGGTGGGCGCCCCGGCAGCGGGGCTCTCCCCGAGTTCCCCAAGCAGCTCCGCCGCCGCCATCCTCGACGGGGCGGGCACCGGCCCGGCCCGGCCGGCAGCGGGGGCCGTGCCCCCCTCCCTTCTCCTTGCTCCTGGGCAAAGGCACACCTTTCCGGTTCCTTTGTCCCGACGTAAATAGGGCAATTCGCAGAGGCGCTGATTGGCTCAAGCCCCGAGGGGGACGGGAGTCTGGTCTGATGGGCAGCTTCTGCCACCCGGACCTCCACCCCCCCGCACTTAAAACCATGACAAATCCATTGCCCCTTGTCCTATCACTACATGCCCTTGTAAAAAGTCCCTCTCCAGCTTTCTTGTAGGCCCCCTTTAGGTACTGGATGAGAGGAGGACCTGTGAGAACCTCATGAAGTTCAACAAGGCTAAGTGCAAGGTCCTGCACGTGGGTCGGGGCAATCCCAAGCACAAGTACAGTCTGGGTGGAGAATGGATTGAGAGCAGC
The DNA here is from genome assembly GCF_009769465.1 of Tauraco erythrolophus. NCBI lineage: Eukaryota > Metazoa > Chordata > Aves > Musophagiformes > Musophagidae > Tauraco > Tauraco erythrolophus. The sequence goes on from NC_141496.1 coordinate 65,008,378, forward strand.
CCTGAGGAAAAGGACTTGGGAGTGCTGGTGGATGAGAAGCTCAACATGAGCCGGCATTGTGCGCTGGCAGCCCAGAAAGCCAACCGTATCCTGGGCTGCATCCAAAGAAGCGTGGCCAGCAGGTCAAGGGAGGTGATTCTGCCCCTCTACTCTGCTTTCATGAGACCCCACCTGGAGTACTGAGTTCAGCTCTGGAGTCTCCAACATAAGAAGGACATGGAGCTGCTGGAACGAGTCCAGAGGAGGGCCGCAAAGATGATCCAAGGACTGGAAAATCACTAGCTTCTCCTCAGAACATCATAGAAATGAGACCTGGAAGACAGAATGGAAAATACTGTAAGCATAGTATCACTAGTACAATAAAAATTGTCAAGTAACATCTGCCATCTCAGTTTGTGGCATAAACCAAGAATTGAATGCTCTGGTCAATAACATCCAAACTATCAAATAATTGCTTATTCCAAATTTCCTGTTTACTGTGGCTCTTTATAAAACTTGAACTATTGGCCACCACTAGCAAAAAAGACTAACTCATTCAAACAGGGCACTGGCATGATCCATGTTTGGGAGTCCGTCATTCCAGCATTTGATGGCAGGGGTAAGTAGGACTCCTCTGCTGTCATGAGTGCTTGAGGCCCTTGAGGCCAGGCCTGGTATGTGGTGCCAATTTGAAACATAAGGCTGCACAAGCCCGCAACTTGGAAACACGGATACATAGCATGTTGGAATACATTACATGCCTGAAAAAGTGGACTGAAAATTAAAGCGTGTTTACTTTTCATCACTGTGACAGAAATCAGAAAAAAGCACACCTGCCCTGGTTTACTCCAGAGACAGGCAAGGACTGAGAAAGGCAGTATGAGCTTTCTTTCGTAGGCACTTCCATACTGTAGGAGTCAGAGATGAACTCAGAAATCAAGTACCCTTGAGCCACTACTCGAAGAAGACTGCAAGACATCACAGGCTCCATAGTTACGTGGAGCCTTCCACAATCAAAATAACTAATTCCATATTACTAGATGATTATGTTTAGTGGCAACAACGGCACTGCTGCAGCTACAGAAAGTCATCATGGCATAGGTCAGGCTGCCTGATAGTGGCAGAGCCTGCAGAGCCCTCATATAGGCAACCTGCAAGGCCCATCTGATGAATTAGCCCCTAAGTCACGATAAAACCATCGAGCAAAGCACAGAAGAACATCAGCCCTTATTGTTGAGGAACAATGCATCTGCAGCAGTTTTGATCCTTCTAGGTCTAGCTGAACTAGATACAGACAGTACACATAAGAAGGCAGATTCAGAGGTGAAGAAACATTTAAAAGCAACAAAGTGATATACAAAAACATGAAGAAAAACTTATTTATTCGAAGGGTGATCTAACACTGGAACAGGTTGCCCAGAGGTTGTGAAGTTTCTGTCTTTGAAGATGCTCAAAACTGAATTAGACACAGCCCTGAGCAACCTCTAGTTGACCCTTCTTTTAGCACGAGAGTTGGAATCAGCAATCTCTAGAGGTGTCTTCCAACCTCAATGATTCTGTGAAACGAGCATATTGTATTGTCACAAGCCAAGGTGTAGAGAGTATTAGGCACAAGTTTCAATCTGTAGCATTATACAGATTTTAGGCAACCCTGAAATCATTAAGGGACTCTGCAAGTGCTAATTTACACAAGGGGACTGTGCAGTTCTCATAGCAACTCAAGATCAAGGAGACACAAGGGCATTAGGTGGTGATTCTCTGCTACAAGAATCTCTATGCGCTTTCTTAAAACGTTTTGAGAGAAGATTTTGTGCTATCACAAAGACTGCTTTCTTATCATTCTGCTACATCAGAAAAGACCCTCATCTCAGTAGGCTGGATAGCAGCCAAGCATACATAATTCCTACTGAGAGGTCACTTAGGACATTCTAGCTAAAATTCTTCTGTTGGCTAGCACTGAGAGCTACATGTCTCTCCTGTATTCTGCGATTGATCCATTTAGCATTCAGTACCTGTAATCTGTACTCTTACTGCAGCACTAAAAGGATTTCCCTGGCTTTACTTTCCTGTAATTCTATGCCCAGAGGCAATTCGATTCCTGTCTGGTACTGCGCAAGATGACTCACTCTTCTGTTTTAAGAATTCCATTACCAACAGTGACTCATCACGACCAGATTAGCAATGCCAAGGTTTTGTGACCCTGGCAATTTCTCAAGGTTCATCCCCTGAATACCTGAAATTCTGCATGCTCGCAAGGCATAGGGATTTAGAAAAGAGTGCTTGCATCTGCTGAGCCAGTGGTTTTCGCTTTGCAGTAAACATGCACTTGCACTCTCCTGTGCGCTACCCAGTTCCTCATAAACACACAAGTACTAATGGTTCAGACAGGAACATTTGGCAGGAAGTTGTGTGGAGCTCTTTGGAGATGGCAAAATTAATTTTGGCAAAATTAAAGGTCTTAAAACAGTGTGCTTCTTCACTTGGTCTGGCTGAAAAGCAGTGGGAAGGTAAATTCTTTCTGCAATATAGCTTTCTGGTAAATTTGGTACACTGATAATCCCGGCAAAAAAAAATTTGTTATATTGGAAAGTGCTCCACTGTTGATTTTTAAATCTTGCCTTTCAAGATCAAAGTGGTCAACTTCACTGCTTGCTTTCCATGGCCCAATTTATCAGTAGAACATTTCATGCCACATTATTGCAGGAAAGGTAGCTGTTATGGTTTGAAGCGGGGGGGGGGGGAGGTCCGGGTGGCAGAAGCTGCCCATCAGACCACACTCCCGTCCCCCTCGGGGCTTGAGCCAATCGGCGCCTCTGCGAATTGCCCTATTTACGTCGGGACAAAGGAACCGGAAAGGTGTGCCTTTGCCCAGGAGCAAGGAGAAGGGAGGGGGGCACGGCCCCCGCTGCCGGCCGGGCCGGGCCGGTGCCCGCCCCGTCGAGGATGGCGGCGGCGGAGCTGCTTGGGGAACTCGGGGAGAGCCCCGCTGCCGGGGCGCCCACCGGGCCGAGTTCACCCAGAAAGGACTGAAATCTAAGAGAAACGGCCACACAGATAAGAGGTCAGTGAAGATGGAACGGAACAACGTGTGCCGCGGCTGAGTCCCCCTTGCCAGCAGCCCCTTGGCAAACAGTCCTCGGTGGAGCAAGCAGAGACCCACTCGCAGCCCGTGGAGGATCCACGTCGAGAAGAGATGCCAGAGCCTGAGCACAGTACGCATCTAGAGTCCGTGGGATGACCCCCGCCGATGGGGAGGTGCTTTGTGAAAGGAGATGCCTGAGCCTGAGACTGTTGTGAATCCTGGGCACAGGTCGAGGCGCATTTACGCATTTTGCATTTACGCATCTAAGTCTGTACGGAGGCGCATTTAAGGTCGACATGACGCCCCACGCCGGAGCGCATTTGAAGTCTGTATGATGACCCACGCCAGAGTGAGTGGCTACAGCTCCTTAAAGGTCCAGGACTGGTAAAGCCCGCACTTGGGGCAAATCCGATGGGGTAAGGATTTGCCTCCCAGCGGGCAGTATTCACGCTTTCGCCGTGGGTAGGGGATCCGCTGGATCAAGGGACAGTGGTGTAAGGACTCCTTTTCCTTTAAGAGAAGCGGCAGTAACAACACGGAATGAACTGACCTGCACTCCCCCATTCCCTGCCCCCCTGCGCCGCTGGGGGGAGGAGGTAGAGCCGGAAGAAGAGGCAAAGGGGGGGAGTGATGTTGTTTTTAAGACCTGGCCTTGTTTTCTTGTTATCCTCTTAAGTAACCGTTTTTGTTTGCTTTTCTCTTTCTAGGTAGCTGTTAATAAATAGTTTTACTTTTAAGAAAACAGCCTCTTTTGCCCGGGACCATGGTTGGTGGGTGCTCCTTTGTTCCTGCCTTGACCCTCAGCTCTTTTATTACATTTTTTTCCTCTCCATTTTACTGGGGTGGGAGAGCTGCGTGGGGTTTAGTTGCCGGATCGGCCTAACCCACGACTGGAGGAGGGTAAATTTAGATTAGAGATGAGGAAGAAATTCTTCACTCTGAGGGTGGCGAGGCACTGGAATAGGTTGCCCAGAGAAGTTGTGGATACTCCATCCCAGGAAGTGTTCAAGGCCAGGTTGGATGAGGTGTTGAGCAACCTGGTGTAGTGGAGGGTGTCCCTGCCCATGGCAGGGGTGTTGGAACTAAATGTTCTTTGAGATCCCTTCCAACCCTAACCATTCTATGATTCTATGATTCCGAGAACTACAAATGAAACTGAACCATTCTTGATCTCCTCCAACTTTGAGATAAGGGAAATGGATGTAAAGTGTGCGATAAACCTGGCACTCATTAGGCAATCCTTGACCAGCTGGCCTGTCTGCTCTCTGAGCTGAGAGGAATACAGGTTTCAAAGTATCTCATGCAATCTAAGCTCCACATGTGAAATTGTGTGGAGTATTTCCTTATGTATGGGTAATTTTATGGGTTAACCATTTTGAGATAAAGTTACACTGACGTCTGTGTCTTACATAATCTACCTAATACCATTAAAGTATCTTAGCCCCTTTGAATCATGAGGACTCTTAGAATCTTTAAGACAATATCAGTTCATCAGATCTATGAAGCTGCTTGCTTGACTGTGATATTCTGATTATATTTACCAGCTGAATACACTACCTGAAACCTGATTTTCTCATTTCAATATGTGTGCATGTGCCTGTGTATGCTCAGTTTTCATGCAAAATGAGGGTTTTTCAGATACCTGTGGAGAATCTTCTGCCAGACCGATGAGAAAGGAGGATTTAAAAGCCATTTATGAAAGTGCTAGTACTTGATTTGAAAATACTTGTGCCCTGGTGTGAGCACAGTGAAGAATATTGGAGTGTCTTCTATATTTGGCGCAATGGAAGGGAAAACAAGTCTGGGCACTGTCGATACTTGATGGCACTTTGGATATGAATTTAGGAGAAGGAATAATACCAAAGTGGTGGTGCTAGATGTTTGCCATCTACATCGTTGCACGACAGGCTTGTGAGCAGAACAATTTAGTGAGATGTGTGCAAAGATGTGCCTTGATTCCAGCATTAGCAACAAATGTGACTTGTAATACTTGCTGCTTTCCTGGCAGCCTTTCAGATGCACCGGTGAGTATTGATGCAGGATCTAGAGGCTCTGGGGTTCAGAAGGCCTGACTCCAGGGCCAGCTTTTTGTCTGCTAAATGGGAACAGTGACCCTTCCTTTCTCCCACTCTTTTTGACACTTAAGGCTGAAAGACTTTCATGACAGAATTTGTTGTGTATTACGCATACCATTCTGGGCACCTCGTGCAAGATGATGGAAAGTGGTTACCTCTGAAATTCCTCTTTAGTAGTTTCTACAGTGGTTGTGTTTTGCAGTTATTTGGGAAAGGGCAGGATGACAGCAGAAAGAGGAGCACAGGCAAGCTCTCTTTGTACCAATTCAGCATTCAAAACGTGAAGCACAACCTGAGATGGGAACATCATTACCACTGGAAAATATTGTGTACGTGACAAGTGGTAGAAAAGTACATTTCATTTTCCCTTGCTGTGCCTACTGGATGGGTTTGTTGCTGTATGCATGCCATCCTCCTTTGATTCACTTCCAAGTAGGAACTGGAAGTGAATGTTTATAATCTGTTTCTGGCAGTTTACAAAGCGTTAGCATTTACTTTGTTTTTCGTCTTAACAGCCAATCACCTCATTTTCTTCTTGTCTTTCAGCTGTTTCCCTGTGGTTGCCTTGCTTCTCATTTGGATTTCAGAGACATGAAGCAGCTGCAGCACTGATCTGCTGACTAACAAGTTCATAAGAACTACATAAGTTCTTGTTGGTCTTATTGGCTTGTCATGGTTTAGGCCGTTCTGGCAACTAAACTCCTCACACCCTCCTGCGCTCCCTGGGGATGAGGAAGGGAATTAAAGGAGAAAAAGAAAAGAGACCCAGGGCTTGAGATAAGAACAGTTTACTACTACTGCTTCACTTCATAAGTAGAGGAGTATACACTGATATCATAAGCACATCTGAAGTTTGTGCTCTCTGCTATGGTTATGCAAAGCTGCATGCCCCAGCAGGTGGAGCAAGATAAACAGCAAACGGACAACCATTGATACCTGCTGGTTCCCATCACAATTTGAATGTAAACTAGATGACATACTGCTAACAGTGTAAATTCAGGTTAGTCAGCTGATTGGAAGGGCCTGTTTTTCAGTTCTGTGAGTTATCGTTAGCTGGGACTGCAGGCATCTCAGAAGTAAACTTCCGGTAACAGTCAACTGGAAAGCATGTATTTTCCCAAGGCCTACAAGCACCCTATTGCCCTTCTGCAAAGAGAGATAAATCAGAGCAGGATGCCTTTAGTTCATAGGGATTTATTCAGTCTTTCCTTAATGAAAAGCTTAATGGATCTTTTTCCATCATTCAGCATCTTTTCGTACGAAACAAAAACAATGTCACATGGAGAACTCTGTTACTGAGAAGTAAAAAATTCTGCAGAGCATTTTGCAAACGTAAACGACAAACCTTGAGTAACTTAACACAATCAATAATATATGTCTTCTCAGTTTCCAACAGCAGGGTTATGCCAACAACTGAGTGAGAAATCATCCCAGGAAGTTTGCCTGTGAAAATGGGCAGGTTATATTAGCTGAGCCTGTGGGAGAAAAAGGCTATCCATGTGCTATGAATTTGAGTGTCATTGCTGCACTTGTCTAAACTTGTAGATTGTGACAGGACCCTTGCAAGTTGCAGAGAAATAAAAAAGAAGAGAGAGCTAGAGATCTAATCCATGTGTCTTTCCTTTTTTTAAAAAAATATAGTTCCTGCTTCCATGAGCAAACTAGGAACAAACACAAGCTGGTAGCTTTCCTGTTTGAAATTTCCTGTATCTTCTGCTATATTGAGACTTGTGTCCTGTTCCTGCAGCTGTGAATTTTTACCCTGCAGGAGGTAATTCTCCTTTTTTTCCCTTAATAAACTACTGTTTATTTTCCCTTAGTGACACTTTCTCACTAGATTTTGGGCTCTATTCAGCAACCAAAATCATATGTGTATATGGTTGCATTTTAACTGTTAGCAGTCATCTTGCAAATATCTTGGGTTAAAAACTTGTTCAGCTATTTTTTACAGGACTTCTGTCATGAAGCAATTGTATATGGCTGTTGAATAAAATGCCCATGCAGAAAAATGAAAGGTGAATCTCATACTGGGACGAAACTATACATCAGTTTACTGATAAACCTGTATGAGAAATATCCCTTTGAAAGTACCTTTACTATGAAGAGTAATTTAAAATCCTATCCCTGGAAAATTAAAAAAAAAAACAAAACACCATTAAAAATATGTGCGCTAATTAATCTGTATACTTAATGCATATCGATATATCTGCAATTTATCTTAATATGGTAAAGATCATGAAATTGGTGTTTCTTTCCCTTTCTATTTTAGTTCCCTAGCATGACTGCTGTTGTCTATAGAGATAATTGGAATATTTTTGCTCATCTTGCTCTAATGAAGGAGGGCAGAAGTGCTATTTCTCTTTCTCTTTTCTCTTCTTAACAGATGTGACCTTTCTCAAGGTCACACAATGACATCTGTAGCTGAGCTGTGATTTGAAGCTGCATCTCCTGAGCCACAGAATTTAGACTATTGAAAGATCATAATATGTCAGCCACAACTACAATGAAGACCCCCAAATCAAATGCAGACTTCTTAGGCTGTTCTTTTCCCTCTAAACTTGACAGAAAAACATGAGTTTTGTTGAAACATTGGTGCAGCAATGTAATAGCTCTTATCCATATACTTTGCAAAGCTTGATTGGGACTGTTCACCCATTCCCGTGTTTGTTGGCATGAGAATGCTACACAGAAGCAGCAATGTTCAGAAGAAGATGTATTTTGAAGAAGATTTTTGTCTCTTTGTTTCTTTTTTTAAACCAAATCGGTTATAAAAGACTTCCAGCATCTGATCCTGATCTGAAGGATTCCAGCCCTTTCTCAGTTTCTGTCTTCAAAATGCTCCTTTGCTGTACTACCTCCAGAAATCATACCCACAGCCTGCCATTCTGCGTAATATGCTCCTGTTTTGCATTGTTCCTTTAAGCAGTCAGCATGTTTGGACAAGAGCATCTTTTACTCCTCCCCTATGCAATGTTAAGCCCTGTGCAGGAGGCTTTGGGGCCTAGTGAGATGCAAATCACAACTACACAGTTATGTCCTAAACTCCCCTTGCCTTTTCTCCACTAAGTCATAGGCTTAAAACAGCATGTAAGCCGGAGAGGCTGCTAATATTCTGCAGAGACCGTGAGTGAATTTACATACCACTGTTTTGGGGTAGTTCTTTTCTGACACCTTAAATATTCTGATTTTCTGACGGTTTGGTCTGCCTTCTTTAGCACTCAGCTCTTGCATTTTAACCTTGTCAGGGTTATTCCGTGTCCCCTGTGGGTTGATTAGTTGGGAAACCGGAGCTAGGTTAGTTCTGGTGTGCAGAACTGTAACAGCTTTCCCCTGCACCCTGGCAGTTTTTATGCTCATTGACAAATCTCGGCTCTGGAAATATTCTGCTCTTCTTTTTTCTTTGTTTTTTCCTTTTCTTTTTTGGCTGCTTAAGCCACTTCTGAGCAATTTTCACCTAAGGTTGTATTTCTGCTGACTGCGTAGATTCTGCTGACTTCTGATGCATTCTTGACTCATTTTGTTCCTTACAAACAGCCAGTGCTGGGCTTTCTTAGAAAACTGCATTACAATGGAAGACCTGGCCTTCAATAGAAATAGATATGGATAACTTGGAATCCTGAAGGCCATGACACTCAATGAAGCTTACGTACTTGGTAGCTTCCTGGCTTCATTCACAGAGAAAAAGCAGATGAATGCTATCTATAGGGAATTAACAGGTCACTTGATCCCTTGGTATTCATTTACCTGGAGAGGAAAGACTGGGAAAAGAAACAGAATGTTCTCACCTGGAAGACTTTACAGTCCTGAGGAAATATGGATTAATGCACCCTACCTGTGCAGTGCCAGGAGCATTAGCATTTTATTTGGCCTGAAGTGGCCTATGCTTCCAAAACTGTTGGCTATCTAATGTCATAGCTGAAGGCCTGGTGTATCTCCAGCAGCACTTTAGACACATCGTGTATATGTTTTGAAGAATCCATTGGAGTGACTGTGTGGAGAGTGATGCAGGTCTCAGATTTGGATGGGCTTCTATAAGCAGCCAGTCTTGTTGCTGTTTTCTCCTAGGGTGCACAAGGAGAAAGGAGATTATTGTCACATTTTGCTGTTGCTTAGTGGGATAACCGTAGACTGAATAATACTCAAAACACAGTATCCTAGCTCTGTGCTGTACCTATGCAGAGATCTCAGCGCTCCCCTGCATCACGAGATTTTTCTTCCAGTCTGGGAGAAGGACCTCATTTAAAGCCCTCTTGGCTGCAGGTCAGACAAGGATGTCAGGCTCCTGGGACAAGCAAGCCTCTCTCACCACAATGCTCCCTTGCCCTGCTACACAAGTGATCGAAGTGGAGGTTTAAAAAGTGAGTCTGTAGATATGCAGTTCTGCACAACCACACAGGCTTCGATGTTTTCTGCAATACCACATGCTAAGTCAAGCCCCCTTAACCACCATTTTAGTGGAGTTGTCTTGATTTCCTCTGCTCTTTAGAATATTCCTGTAAGAGCACCTGAATGTTAGCCTTGCTCTTCCAAATTCTTTGGATGCTACGTGAAACTAGGCTGAGGGCTCCCCTTGATTGTTGGCGTGTGCCTTCAACACCCCTCTCCCATTCAAGCTTTGGACAGCCTAGAATATAGAGCTATACAGAGCTCAGTCTTTCCACCAGCCATGTGCACAGGAGATTTCCCTGCTCAGCAACAAGGTGCTGAGATTTCAGTCTTGTACGTGTGGTTGATGGGAGCAGTAGGGAAGGCAGTATGTTCTTTAAATGTTTATAAGCTCTATTGGTAGCTAGATGAAGTTTGTGACTCTGGCATTACTGACAAAAACAAAGTATTTCTAAAGAAAAAAACCAAACAGACAACTATGGCATCCAATTATTATTACCCAGCTGGCTTGAATTGAATTGAATGTAATTAACTAATTAACTAAGGTTTAGACCCTGCCAACAAAAGGTGGGCCATTTCCTCCTGCCTGTGGGAGATGCAATGACATCCTTGGAGCTGCAGCTCAGGCTGGTGAGCAACAGACAACAAACCCAACAAGAACAAAACACTGTGGCTTTGAATGGATGCCTGGAAAAGAGTGAGAATGAACTAAGTTATATATTTTTCCTAAGAACATACCAGCTTTCATTTACTCAGGGGATTTTCTGAATCAGACATTATTTTCTCTTCAAGAATATCTGTCCTTAGTGCTTCTCCGATGCTTTTTGACCTCTAGGCAAACTTCAGGCATTTACAACTTTTGATGAGAAGTACTACCAGCCCAATGAGGTGTTGTATCAAGAGCCCCCTTCTGAAGCTTGTTTTAAACCTGGATCCTCCTTTTTCGTGTAATACTTTTTCTTGGAAGTCATGGTGATCTGGTGGTCGCTCTAGGAGAGCTCACTTTCTTGTATAGCTTTCATGTGATCTCACATATGTCATCTCTGAACATTCTCAGTCTGCTCTAGACACTCCATGCTTTTAGATCATGGAGAGCTTTTGAACAGCTTAGCAGGATGGAGACATTTGTACTATTTGTGTCATAGACCATGGGTTTTGTGATAAGCTTGCCAGACAAAAAGTGTGCAATTCTAAAGATAACAGATACTTGTTGCTTTGCACAGTCACCTTTCTAATGTTTCTGGGAATATTTTTTTCAGCCTGTTTTGAGCATCGTTCTATATTTGAGTGCTTTGTAGGTCTGTGTTGCTTTTGCCCTTTACCTCTGATGGAAAAAAATTTGTGTAAAGGAGATTTCTTTCAGGTTTTCAATTTCCTTATTTTGATGAAAAAAAAGACTATGGGTTAAAATATTACATTTTCACTTACAGTCAAAGGCTAATTTTAAATAAAATGCATTTTTTAACTTCACAAAGAATTTAAAAAATTCTAGTTGAGAAACTTTCATTACAAAAATTGGATTTTCTGTTCTGTAAGCATCTGTTTTCTTTTAAATGTTCCTTGACACACCTTACACTAGTAATTAACCTCCTGAATAGTGCCAACACTAAAAAAGTGTTCTGACTATAAGACAAAAGTAAAAAATGTTGCACTGGTTTAAATAATCTTAAAATGCAATGATTTGGAAACATCTGTTTTCATTAATCATAATTTTCATTTATATTGAAATAGTAGAGTAAAATGTAAAATATCCGATGTAATTGTTATATTCAATTAATTGAAATGATAGAAAATTACAAGTGAAAATGAAATACCTTTCTGATCTTTTCTATACCATGAAGACTGAAACCTGTTGTCTCTAATCAAAAGAGGAAATAGATTTGGAGTATGCTATTCTGATATCCTGTATATCCGCACTTTTGTGTAAGGTTGGTTCCTTCGTCATAAAGGAAGATAGATAAGATAAAGGTTTAGATAGGTGTCTCAATTTTGATTAGAAAATTGCTCAAATTATGTTGTATTGCCCTCTTGCTCTTTTCTGTAATTTGCAAACTTGCAACAGGTTAGAACACACTAGCCTGTGGCTGGACAAAGTCTACAGATGGATGTAAACTGCTAGCTTGGCTTCCTGGTGAGTTGAACAAAGAGGAACTACTTCAGAAATAAGCGAAACTTGTCATTTAATTCACATCAAGGGTGATTTTACTACATGTGAATGTCCACTGATTCCAATATTGCGTCATCCCTGCCAGGATTTGTCTGGCAGTCTGTTAGTGCAATACATTCAAGTTGCTTATTCCAGGATATCTTTCCTTGCATGGTAGACTATAGCACATTGTAAGGAAACTAATCCAGACCAAGACAAAAATACGCAACCATGGGAATATAATGTTAGCAATGGTTAATACTTTTTATGTAAAAATATTTAATATCAGAGTAGAACTGGAAATTGTTATTGGATGCCCATCAGGTAAGAAAGTCAGAATGAAGAGAGTTAATTGCTCATAATGGCATTTGAATACCTCTAGAGGCTAGTCCTTTCTCTTCTGACAGGCAAGACTGGCTGGAAAAAGCTAATACGCAGCTTCTATCCTCACCAACCTTTGTCATTCATGTAAATCTTTCTTTCTCAATTAAATATTTAAAAGTATATTCAGAGCAAACATGGCAACTGAATGGAGATGGATGTCTGTTTAGCTCTTGTCTCTTGCATGACTGGGTACGCTCACCAGATCAAGGGCTGGGGTGGAAAACTGCACTCTATCTGCAAGATCCCACTGGTTGAGAAAGGGTATGTGAATCTCCTGAAAAAAATAACTCCCAAAGCGTTGAATTTCTGCTGGATGGAAGGAAAATGGAACATAAGGATTGTTATTGCACTGAAAGGGAAGTCTGTGTGTAAAAAGAGTAAGCATTCTGCCCCAACAACTAAGAATCCAGAAGATGCTTCATACTTCTTATTTATACTGAGAAGTAGGGTAAAAATCACAAACAAATCTTCTGCGAGGAAGAAGTGGCTAGTGGAATATGCAGGCTCAGAGACTTTGTGATGCAGAAGAATGAGGGTTGTTTTTATGAGTCTTTACGCTCCTCAGACTCTCCTCTGTGTAACATGTATTCTTTTAGTCTTGGATTAATAAACAGATCTGTGTACGAGGTGCATTTTTAAAACCTGCTTATTTTTCCTACTTTTGCCTGCTTACAATGTTCTTTGTACAGGATAGAGACCAGGGACAGTTTAGGAGTAAGCAACAGTCTGGAAAGTCAGGATGATAGTTAAGCAAATGGTGAATTAGCCCAGAGGAACCCAGGGTACCCTGCACCTGGTTCCAATACCTCATTTACCAGTACAGGCTCTGGGCACATGTGCTGGGCTTTACAAAAGCAGTCTCTCCCCCACTGGTCCAGTGCAGGACCAACTGTACTTAAACCAGCCACAACAGATGTGTGTCTAGCTCATTCCTGAAGTTCTTTAATGATGACGTGTCTGGATCTTCCCCAAGAAGGTTGTTCCAGTCTATCATTACTGCTTGAAAGCTTTTCCTACTGTGCAGCGTGAATCTTTTCTGCCATGATGTAAGTCTTGATGCTCTCTCTGCAGGGGAGCAGTGTTGTTCTGTTCCTCCATGCCAGACATTCTCGGTTTCGCTTGCTCCCTCTTGTGTCCTCTTTTGTGGTAGTTCTTCTCTTCCTGACCTATCTGGATTGTTCTTGTTACTGCCCTACGGGTTTTCACCATAAGTGCTCCATACCTTTTTCGAAAGACTGTTTCATACATGTACTGATGCCTTAGTATTGCTGATGCAGAATGTTACTCTACAACTCTTCTCACCCAGCAGATCCAGCCCTGTACAATGTTTGTTTTTCCCTAGCAGCCCAACACTACTTATGGAGCTTTACAGCTCCCAGGCTGCTCCAGACTTTGCAGAGTCTGAAATTTCACTGTGGCAGTATCCAGCCTGTTATTTCTATCTGAAGCTCATTTTGGGCCCTAGTCCATGTTCAATGCCTTCCTCTGTTCATCTTCAGCTGCTGGCGTAGGTGGCATGCTACCACAGACATCTACCCTGGGAATAAGTGGAACGACAAAGTTTGTTACTTTTAGTAGCAGCTGCTAACATGGGCCCTGATAGTAATTTTTATGCTTCTGAAGACTCTTCTTGATCCCCTAGCAACCCAGTTGAAAGCCTTGGGGCAGCTCAGAGTGCCCTGGGGCTGTCTGACATCTGACCTAAAGCACTGGAAATGCCATTTCTGATCTCTGACTTACTTTTTATCTTTGCCTGATGTTTGCTGCAGCTGAGCCCATGGTAACTACAGTAGTGAATGTCAATGTTTTAATAGACCCAGCCTGAAGGCGTGTGTGACTATCTCAGAGTAGACAGTTCTCTGGACCTGTTCGGCATTGTTAATTGCTGTTTTATATGCCTAGAAGGGGTGTCATGCCTCAGAGTAGCAGCCTTTAGAAATAGAAAGAATTAATAACTTCAATCTGCAGCATCCCAACAATTGCCTGCAAGCAGTCCACAGAGCCCATCAATATCTGGCTGTGAGGATAACGTGCATGTAGAATGCAACAAATTCAAGGTGTCCACACTGAAATGCAGTGCTTAATTGAAGAAAGAGGACTGCATAAAGGGCAGTGAGGAGAGGCTATTTAAAAAGATGAAGATACTCTTGGAATTGCTTGATTTGCTTCTTTCTTTAGGGGTGAATTAGACTGAAGGACAGACCCGTAGAAACTTCTTGCTCATGTACATCAGCAGGAAGTCTGACACTGAACCTCTGCAATTTAATAGCGTAAACGCTGTTTATTTCCTCTGCCTTCCCTCTGGTATGGCATAACTACAAGAAGTATGCACAGGATCAGCTGTCCCTTCAGGATTGTTCAGGTGCTGAGACAGGTGCATCCTGTGGCACAGGCAGGTTTCCTCACAAGGGTGTATGGTCAGCATGTTATCTGGTGATCCTCTGTTGGCCTCCACCAAGTCATGCCACTGCAGTAGTGCATTGAAGCCTTTTCTTCTGCAAGGCAACTCTTTTGTCTTCCTATGGCCAAATGAGAGGTGTCTGCCAACTCAGGGTCCTGAGTAGTACCAGGCTCTCCTTCCTTTGCAGGATCAACTCTCTGTTTATTCTCTCTCTTCTGTGGAGTAATATCCATTTCTGCCTCATCTGTTTAGATTTAGTAAGTATTCATTCATGGACCATGAAGTATAAATTTCACCTACTACAGAGCACAAACTATGAGATTATTTACCTGATGTGTTAAGACTGAAGTCTGTGCTTTACAATCAGTTGGTTATTGAGTTATTACTATTACTAAATTATTTTACTTGAATATTCTGATTTCAGACAGCTCATGAGTTTGTATTAGAGGAGTCATTTTCTAAAAGAAGAAAAGAACAGTATGCAGAGGTCTCCCTTGAGCCTCTGAGCTTGAGACAGGAATCCCATCTGAAATACTTGTGGTATTTATGGGCAGCTGTGTGAGCCTAGCCACACACCAGGCACAATTCTGGACAAAGCAACAAACTGATTATAGCATAATGTGTTGTGGGTTTTTTTTTTCAAATATAAAAACTCATTCTTACATTCCTTCCACAAAAAGGTATTATTCCTTGTCAAAAACCCCTGAAGAACAGGAGAAATCTTGCTGGTTTCATTTTTGCTAGTTGACCGTTGCATTTATTTGTGTGGGATGGAGGAGCTAGAGGTTGGAGAAATAAAGGGAGATCGTTATCTGCATAATGCTGGTGAGCTGGAATTCCTGCTGGCTGTATTTTGATTACATCTCTTTCCTACTCTTTTATTGCCTGTGTTTTTAGATTTGACAAAAAGGCAATTTAAAACGAAAAGCTAGTAGTTCTGTAAGAAATTTGTTATCCAGACCACAATGGATTGGAGAGACTATTAAGCAATACATGCTGGAAAAAGCAATTAATCTGCTATGGAGTCATTTGCTAATTGCAACATTTTCCACTGACTACATACTTATCTCACTATTGAGTTCTCTTATAGGTGATGGTGCTTCTTTCTGTATTGCAAATGCATTCAGAGAAGAGGTAGGCTGTACGTATTCTTCTTCCTGTTACGTAAGCATAACCTTGGAGTCTTGGAAGCATTTTAAATAACCTATCTCTGTGCCCCTGTTTTGAGGGAAACTTAAATCAGAGGTCCATTCTGTCATGCTGTTAGCTTAGGATCACTTTAACCCATGTGTCTAACCTAAATGTCATTTCACTGCTTTCCTCACAGTATTGTAGAGCAGGCAGTCACAAAGCTGTTCTTTGGTTCTCCTTCTGTGTGCTGGGTTGCTACTAATGAAGGTGTACATTGGTGTGCCAAATTGCTGGAGCCTGATTCAAACCATGTGTTTTCCCATGATTAGCACTTTGCCAGCTCAGCTGTCTGCCTGCATCTGCCCTGAGTTCAGGCTGCATGTGTTTCTAATTCTGAAGTTTCTCCTAATTGGACTTTGTGAGAAGCATTTTGCATTCATGGTTTGGAGCAAAACTGCAAAATACATTGGGGGTGGAGAACAAAAAGAAGGTGAGATGTACATCCTCAGTGTTACACAATCTGCTTTGATCTGAGCCAGCTCCAGTCAGCCAAATGTGGTAGTTTTCCGTCTCTCTCATCCAGTGTAACTGACAGCAGGCACACTGAACAGCCAGTGTACAACTTGTTAACACTGACTAGGTCAGGCCTTGACGTCTCGCTGCCAGCATAAACAACACAGCCAGGTCTCCCCAGGTGGGACAATAAAGCAAAGTGACTGCTCTGCTCCTACCTTCCACATTATGTTTGAAATGGCTTTTGACGAAGATTCAGGGAGATCATAACAAGAGAGTGAGGAGCTCAAGGGCCCCTACTGCAGCAATGAGTGTTAATTTTGCCCTCTTGCTGGTACTATTCTTGTGAAAACAGTCCACCCGCACTGTGAGTTTCCAGTGCAGTCAGATGTGTAACACAAGAGTGTCCTGCTAGACTAACACTGCGTGTCTAGAGTGTGCCCGCTCTGTGGGTGAGCTGTTATCAGTGCTTTCCCCTCTCTCCTCTGGAGAGTGATGAGGCAGCTGCCTTACTCCTGCATTTGATCATGTCCATCCCAAAATGGACCTCATGTCACGACATGGAAGATGAGAGCAAGAGGGGTAGGCTTTAAAGCCAGCTAGGTCAAAAGCACAGGGCTGTGCTGGCTTTGTACATAAAAGATTATATTTTTTTTCACCAAGAAACAAAAAAACCCTCAGAGTCTGAAAATTCCTCTAAGAGAATTGCAGTGAAGGATCTCATACAGGAGTTGCTGTGCTACCTCACTGGGTGCTGTCTGGTGTTTCTCACCTTAGAAGGGGATCACTATGCAGTGAGGGGAAAGACAGCCTTGTTCTTCCTTTCTGCAGCACAGGAGCTCTCTAGGAAACCTTGACCCTTGTATCTATTTTAATGGGTATTAGTTTTCAAATGTATGAAATATGTAAAGAACTCCAAAGGGATAGTTCAGCCATGATAACACTTCAGGAGGACTTCTCTGTCTGGTGAGGCCCAGCACAGTTACTGTTTTTAAAGGGCTCAGACAAGCAGGAAACAACACTGGATGGAATGCAAATCCTGCCCAGCAAAGAAAAGGTTGAGCATAAAGGCATAACTTGTGATGTATTAAGCAGTGCATATGTAATACTGTTTGACTAGGGAGAATCAGCTGTTGAGCTGTGTGTTTGTGGAAGTGGGGAGAATGAACTATACAGAAATAGAGGAAGGAGCTTGAATTCTAGAACTGGTTGAATCTGGAGTCCTTTCTGTCTCCCATCTGCCCAGACAAGATCATCCTTTACTAGTAAAAGTGAAACAAAAATCATAGCATAAGAAGCTCAATGGCAGTATCATATGACTTTTCTTGCTCTAAAATTGGTATTTATTAGCTACAGCACTGAAGTAGCTCTGCTGTTATTTTACATACTCTTCAGGCACAAATACTTTTTTCTTTTGGGAGGAAAGAATTGCAGTTGCTGTACTGGAGACATTTGATATTGAAGGAAGAATATCCCCATGGAAGAGAAGGATTATATGGTATTGCCTAGAGAAGGTCAATGGTTTTGGCACTTGTATTTTTAACTTGTTTGTGTGTCCTTGTCTGTGAAGGGTTTGCTCAATATCCATTAAGTTGATATATTTCTTACGTGGAACTTAGGAACACCTAATTCTCCATGGTCTCAGTCATTCCCTCCCACTGCCACCTGAGATCTGAAGGCCGGAAATAGTGGGCTGTGATGATCTAAGTCTGCCCTTTTGCATAGCACAAGCTGAGAGCCCCACCCAGCCTTCCTTTTGTGTGTGACCAAATACTGCTGTTCAGTTTTGATAGCCAGTACATCAAGACCTGAAAGCTTTATATGTTTGTGAAGACACTGCATTACTGAAAAAATCCTTCTAAAGAGTTACTTCCCTCCAATGTAGCAAGCAGGTAACTTGCTTCTGATTTTAGTGCGGCCAATTCCAGCTTCTGATTTGCCAGGTGAGAAAAGTCATTTGCATCAGTGTTGCTTTGTGCAACATCTCTTTGTGCCTGAGATCCTATCACACTGCTCTCAAGCAACAGTAAAAGAAGGATTGAGGGACCACTGAATACAAAGTGATGTGGAGCAAGGGGAAATGGCACTACCCTTCAAAACAAGGAGCCTGTGAAAGGATGTCGGGCACAAAGAGACGATAAAACAGCCACAAACAGTTGCATTATTTGCTGTGTGTAAATTAAAATCCCAATCATCAGTTCTGCTAAATTCATGCAAAGTTGGATTAGCTCTCATTTTGAAGCTGGTTTCTAGTGTTTAGAGCAATAAAAAGGAAGATTTCATTCTTTAAAGAGTTTAATGAGTTAAAATATTTTATAAAGATGCATGTGGGGCAACTCTTCACTTATCCAAGTACTCCAGACATTGAAGATATCAAAGTTCAGCTAAATAAATATAAACAATGTTGATAAGGCTGTTCACATGGCTCGAATGTATGCATGCTGTGGCTAGAGAAATCTTCTCCCATTTAGAAGACAAATGACATATCCTTTCCTGTGCTGTGGTACAGAATGAATCCGCTGTATTGGAAAGAAGTCCTGATTTCTTGCCACCTTCTCCTACCTCAGAGATTTTAGACCAAGAAAATCCAAACTTCCTCAGAGATCCTTGAAGAACAGCTCTTTACCACACCCCTTTACCAGGGCTGTGAGCAAAAGCGCAGTGTCTGTTGCTCTCCATTTCTTTTCAGTAACTTCAAAAGCCAAAGAGATGGCAATAAAAAGACATATTTGTTGAATTTTGTAAACCTCCTACCCTTTTGCTGCACTGTGGTAGTTCATGTTGCATGTTCCTTTAGCGGCTGTTTGGCACAGTGATGGAGATTTGAACTTGGTGTTACTGATATTTCCAATGTGGGAAACATCTTTCATTGCTTCGAGCGGTCTTCCAGTGTACTTCAGAGAAGGGCAATTTAGACAGAATGCAATACTGAAATAAAACCAGCTCTTCTACCAAGCACATTTTCTTCAGCAGCAGCAACACACCTCTGCCTGGGCTCCAAATTATGTCAATCAGTTGTTGCCTGTGTTTCATGCTATGCTGGGTTTGATTTATAACATCTGCATGGCACAGTTCATCCCAGTCATGAAGAAGGTACAGTGAGTGCACCTATATAATTGAACATGCTACCATTCATACTTCTGAAAAGATTGCACAAAACCTTTCGAAGAAGCTGACGGGCCTGATGCAGAAAGGTGGGTGATTACTGGGAGGAGTACATTCATCCATATGTGCGGGGAGAGTGAAGAGGATGTTGAGACAGATCTATGCACCTTTCCCAGATATTCTGAGAATTATTTAAGGCAATATTTACCTTCTTTTACAATATTACTTCTGGTAACCTTTACAGCACAAATAGTACTCTATAGAAACAGAGAGGAATGTTCCTATGTCACTGACGACGAGGTGGCTTTCTGTGGGGCTGGGAAGGGTCCTCAGAGCTGCCAGCCCTCCTCTTCGGGGCTCGCTGGGGTCCCCCCAGTGAACGCTGGCTGTGCCTGGAGGGCCCCGGCACAGCCTCCTCCAGGTCTTCATGGACCTCTTCTGGGTCCCCACGAGTGGGAGCAGGGGCAGAGCAGGGGCTGCCGGGACCCCCAGAAAAGGCTGGGCTGGGGGAAGAAGACACCCCTTGGGAGGCAGCAGGGCCAGGGGTAGCCACGGGGCTGTCCTCCTGTCCTGCCACAGCACGGCCATCCCCCACGCCCATTCGACGTCGGGCCTTCCTGCTACACCGGCGCACGGCGGTCTCGACGAGCTGGTGGACAAAGCTCCTTGTGCGCCTGCCCAGGGACGGCTGCAGCAGCTGGACCAGAGCCTCCTCGTCCAGGCCAAAGTAGCGCAGGCTGGATGTGACGAGGCTCTGCGCTGCTGCAGCTTCCTGCGCATCCTCAAAGAGCTGCCCCAGCTCCCGATGCAGCCAGGGCAGCAGAGGCTGGAGGACAGCGGGGTAGACACGGAAGAGGGATGCCCAGACGTAGGCATAGAAGGCGCCCACTGGAGCCTGGGGCAGGGATCCCGCGCCTGCTGGCCGTGTCGACAGGGGGGGGATGACTGATGGTGCTGCAGGTGGTGGTGGGATGATGTGCTCCTCGAAGGTGTCATCCCCCCGCACCGAGTGCAAGATGGAGCTCACCCTCCTCTTGCAAAGGGGGCACTCGGGCTTGCTCTCAGCCCACCGCAGGATGCAGGCATAACAGAACTGGTGGAGGCATGGCATCACGTAGCTGGCCTCCTCCCAGCTGTCCAGACATATTGGACAGCGGTGGTCCAGCTCCGTGGCCATGCTCCCCATATGCTGCGGTGGGCTGGGGGCAGCTGGGGATGACAAGCTGCTCCCTCTCACTGTCGCTGCAGCAGCGGGTGTCACTCTGGAAGAAGAAGAGAGGCCACAATTGTTGGCTGACCTGACGAGGGATGGAAGAAATGCCCAGGTCCCTCCAGAAGGAAACCCTCCCAGCTCCCCACCCCAGGGCCAGGTGTCCTCGCACAGCTCACCTCTGCTGCTGCGAGCGTGTGTCCTGTGTGCCCCAGCTGCCTGAACCAGGCAGGGCCGGGGAAAATCCTTTGATGGCTCTGCGGTCAGACACGGAGAGCTGCACTTGACAACTCCCCGTGCACAAACTCCACTAAGGACAGCCTTCAGCCTCGCAGGACACTCCAAGCCTCGCGTACTGGCTCAGCTGGAGTGCAGGCACGAGCTGGCTGGGAGAGACTCGGCGCCCGAATACAGGCAGCGAGGACCGTGTGCTCACAATCCAACGCTCCGCGACATCACAGTCCGTCACTCGGAGATGTCGCCATGGATCCCTCGGTGATGCTGGAACCCATCGCTCAGTGAGATCACCGTCCATCGTGTGGGCATGTCACATGTGTCTGGACATACTGCAATGCCACTGCCCCTTCCATCCCCATCGCTTGTCTTGTGCTCGGCATCAGTGCTCCACGCCAGTCACTGAGGCCGAGGCCGTGTCTTCCCAGAGCCCCATCAGGTAGCGCTGCCCGTGGCAGGTGTCTCCAGGTACGTGCAGCAAGAAGGTCCATTCGATAACACCTCGTACCTCCCTCGGAGGCTCCCACAGGCTCTCCCCGTACCCCAGCATTTCTCACCAGCCCCTCTGGGCTCCCCTGCTTCCTCCCATGGGAGATCAAAGGCAGAGCTTGCTTTGCTTTCGGGGATTTTCTCCTACTTGTTGAGCCATCAAACTGATGTCTTCAGCCCCAACCAGCTCCAGCTCCCAGCAGCCCCAGACTATACTGTTTCCTGGGGTTGTTGGTCCCCAGGTGCAGGACTTTGCACTTCTCCTTGCTAAACTTTATAAAGTTCCTGTCAGCCCATTTCTCCAGCCTGTTGACATTTCTCTGGGTGCCAGTATAACCCTCTGGCATATCAATCACTCCTCAGTTTTGTGTCATGAACAAACTTGATGAGAGTACACTCGGCCCCATCACCCAGATCACTAATGAAGATGTTAACTAGGACTGGACCCCATATTGACACCTGCGGTGCACCGCTAGTTACTGACCACCAACTAGACCTTTTTCCACTCATCTCCACGCTCCTGGCCTGGCCATTGGGCTATTTTTCAATCCATCTCACTATCTCCTCATCCAGTCTGTAAATCAACAGTTTGCCTGCAAGGATCCTACGGGAGACAGTATTAAAGGCCTTGCACAAGTTCATGTAGAAAATATTCATTGCTCTCCCCTCATTTACTGAGCAAGTTGCCATCCTGCCATATCATTCCTCAGGTTTGAACAAAGGAACTCACATTTGCCCTTGCTCCAGTGATATCACATGCCAATTGTGAACTTTGTGAGTGACAATTTCACAGGAAAGGTGATATCTTATTCATAGCAGGCGAGTCTAGACCCATGTTTCATCACTGAGGCTGTAGGGCAGGTCTGTTTACAAGAGAACGAGTTTCTACATTAAGTTATTCAGCCAGATACTGAGTAACAGGCTAGTGTTTGACCTGTTGTTAAAGCCTTTTCCTCCTCAGGTTTGCTTTCTCCGCTAATGACTGGGTGTTACTGGGGAAGACACCAACAGCAGGATATAGCCTATGTATCCCCTCTTAATTCTGGTGATCAAGTCATCTTTAGTCAGGAATGCCATACTGCCATGTACCTCTGGACTTCTCACAGCAACAGAGAACCTGCAGGGAGGAGAAAAGCCAGGCAGATCTTGGCAGGTTATGAGCAAGAAGCTGTGATGTTAACTAGGACTGGACCCCATATTGACCACACACCACACGGGGTGGTGTGTGACTTAGTAGTTGACATATTTACCTACGCTTTTGAATAATCGATGGACACTTTTGTACTGAAATATAGTTGCATTTTTCTCCTTTATGCTTTTTGATACAGAAAACGGGCAGAGTGGTCTATTGCCAAGATGATGGCTGAAACCTAGAGGGACTGTTGGGACAGAAATGCAAAAGAAAAGCTAGAGAGTGATCTTTAAGCGTGCAGTGTTTTTTTAAGCAATACAGTGCAGATTGGATGCAGGAGAGGCACAAGCTTCAGAAATAAGCTTGGATGCTGTCCAGTCACCCTCTACCCAATCCTGCTCCTTCTGAGGTGAGGCATTTGGCTGATAAAAAATTCTTTGCTGCCCCCTCAGTGTGGTGAAGAACCAAGAATGCAAAGGTTATCTCCTCAAAACAAGATTCCAGAGAAGAAATGTAGCTGCAGAGAATGTAGTTACTTGTCTGTATCTTTCATGAAATCTTCATGTTTCATGAAATTTCCCTTAGAAGGGGAAAGGTTTTCTAGCTGAAGAAACATATGCAAGTATATTTTATTATCTGAAGTAATGCCCCCGTGTTTAAACACTCTCCTCTGTCCCCATCCCACCCCATCCCATTTGTAATTTTCTGAAATTGTATTACAGCTTTTTGTGAGACCTATTTTTGATTGGTCTCATTGTAACAGGGCCATGTAGAGTACAGCCATAGTAACAGCTGAGTACCCTATTTTATGATCTCAGCTCAATTCAATGAGTATTCTGTTAATATGCAGTGTGTGGGTTGCCTATAGTAATAATATTTCTAATCAGATCAAATAATATTTTACAGTTGTAATATATTCTCCGAGGGTATTTAAATATAGATTACCTGGAGAGATGCTGGGATAACATTATAAACAAAAAAGGCTCATTCTAATAATTTTTTTCAGTGTTCTTTCATCGCCTACATAAATCTTGTTTTTTCTCCAACTACTTCAAGAGAAGATTTTTTCCAAGTAAAATATCAAGTTAATTCCGTAGCTTGACATGCTTTGTTCAAGGTTTAAATTTTGAAAATACTACCATTAGTAAGTATATTATAAAGTTGAGGGTTGTTATTACGGTGTGTTGATTGGCCATTTTAATCTTTTGCTTGAGCTTAGGCACCTCTCAAGAGGTCAAGGTACTGATCTTGTCACCAGAACAGCTCTTGGAATAATTGCTAAGAAACTGTCAGACAATGAGGGCAATAGGATTTTTGGTGACTCCTCAGGGAACCTGTGAAAACTAGTGTAATTTTCTCATTCTTCTTGCTATTTCACTAGATTGCCCTACGAGGCAGCAATATTTGTGGTGACAGCTCTGGTGGGTGTTATCCAGTTATTGTAAATGTATGTCAGTGGGGAGAGGAAAAAATGGAATATGCACCTAAGTTTCCTATCAGACTACAAGGGAACTGTCCTAGTTATCTCTTCTCTCCTCAGTGAATTTCTTGGTGGGTTGGGGTACATATTTTGCTAAAGTCAGAAAAGTCTGGATCTTTCCATATTACCTTGTGGTTGAAGGAATCGTATCATGGATGTGTTGTATATTGATACCAGAAGTCTGATAGCACCTCAGAGTGTAGTCCAGAGTGAGGCATTAATAGAGATGAAAAAGCTGTGTTACTCTAAAAGAATTATGAGAGAGTATTTAAACTTCTCTCTCTCCCTTCCTGCTCCTATCCGTACTAAACCCTCCAGGATCACTGAGACACTTTCCCACCCATCCTCCTAAAAAAGCCCTGGAAAAAAATGTTGTGTACCTTATAAGAGTTATAAGAGAGATAAAATGGGCTGTAGAAATGTCATGTTTTGTTATAAAACCTGCATTACTTCTGAAAAAGAAAACCAAACCAAACCACACCACACACAAAGAAACCCGAAAATACAAGAGGAAGAGAAAGAAAAACATATTAGATTTTTAAAATAATCATTTTCCATATGAGGTACAAGCTTTATCTTCTTTTATAGGGATTTTATGTGTTAATTCATGGCTTGATTAAATTCCTCCAAGGGCCTGGTTCAGTCAAGCTTAATTTCCTTAATTCTAAATAGTTAAGCAATCTTGCTGAAGTCAACTGGATTTAATTCTTTCATTAAAGATAAACTCTGTTTAATGATTGGATAAGTTGGGATAGAAAGTGCAGAATCAGACAGAAGGGGGCTGTCAAAGGAGCATGTAGTCTACCTTCATGTCTCACTGAAGGACTAACTATACCTTAAATCTGTCTGACACATCACTGACTAACTTGTCTTTAAAAAAGCTTTATATTTAAAAGAATAAAGATCACAATACTCTTTGCAGCACACTTTGCCTGTCTTTCCTTAGTGTCTAACATATGGCTTCCTTCCATTTATTTAATTCCACTGCTTCCTGTCCTACCTACTTCGTACGTAAGAAAAATTATTCTCTGCCTCTTTACAGCAGCCTTTTATGTGTCTGAAACTGTCACTGTATCTCCCTTCAGGTCTTTTTTGGGAATTCCAGTTATGCAAACTTCTGCTCATTTTTTCTGATTACCAGAAGTGGCACACATATTTCTCAAAAGGTCAAGTCCCCATACTGGACACAGTATTCCAGCTGAAACCTTAATACGGATTACGCCTTACATTCTGTAGATCATTCCTTCAGTTACACATCTCAGGAAAGCTTTTACTTTTTTGTGTTTACTCTTCATTCTGTATTTGATCTATGGATGAGATGAACGTTTTATCATGGTCATCATGGAGTCAACCAGCAATTTGGACACTATAATTGACACAACAATAAAATTCAAAAAATCGAGTTTCCTTTAAACTGGTGATGGCTTTTTATTTTTTTTTAATGGAGATGAATGTCTAATAAAACCAAAAGTTGTGATAATGATACTCACTACATAAAACATGAGAAAAATCTTGTCTGGAGCACTCCCGTCTACTTCCCAAGATGGAAAAAAAAAATATTTCTAATATCTTCCTGGAACTTTTTTATTTCTTTTTGGTGAGACACAAACTATAGTCAATAATGGACATAATTTGTTGAGACAAGTTTTGCTGGAAAAGTTTGTGAAACATAAATTATTTAAAGTTTTAATGAATTCAGAAAGGAGAATTTCCACTGCAATCAAATCTTCACCAGCATGTTTGGATCTAGACAGCGTGTCAGCATTTAGACTTCAGACATCTCCTTTCTCCTTAACATATGTCCAAGCAGAAAGAAGGTGAAGCAGCAAGCGCAGGGAGATCTCTTGCTCCAAACTTTTAGTTATAACAGCAATAGAAAAGGAGAGTCCCTGGAAGTTCTATCCGAATGCAAAAAAAGACTTTCTTTACTGTGAGGGTGGTCAAACACTGGCACTCAGAGAGCTTGTGGAGTCTCCATCTAAGGAGATACTCAAAACCCAACTGGATACAGTCTTGGGCAACTTGCTCTAGCAGTCCCTGCTTCAGCAGGCAGGTTGGACTAGATGATCTCAAGGTGTCCTTTTCAACGTCAACCATTCTGTGGTTCTGTGAAGTGAAGTGATCTCTTTATTCTGGGGATTAACTGCCTATAACATTTTGGTGCTGTTAGTTTTAGCCAGTTCTAGCCTTCCTGAGCGATAGGCCTGAATTTTATTTTGGTTTTGCATTGTAAGATGAGGCAAAAAGACATTCTTCTGTCTAAAGCCATGAATTTTTATTGTTCATTGGTCCCTGCAATGAACAAGCTGTTACACTGAAAATCTTGTTTACAGCCAAGGACAAAGCACATCTTATATAGCAGTAAAGCCAGGAATCCATTGTTAGCTTAACTGAACTATTAAGAGACTCTTCAGTATTAATCCAGCTCTAACTGTTACAAAAATGAAGGAAAAACAATCCAGCTAGAGTACTTCTGTGAAATTTTAACACACACACACACACATTCCTCATTTCACCCCTTTCCTTGGTGCTGTGCTCACCTTTCCATTGCTCCCCCATGTTCTAGTGATTTCACACTGGTGCTGGTAGTGGGAGATGTTATTGCAAGCTTGCAATATCTGGAGAGTCCTTTTCCAGGACAGATACGATGTTCATGTTGATGATTCCTTCTTTCTCCCTCAAGGATCCACTTGGGATCATTTTTATGTCTGCTGAGACACTCATCTCTTTCCCACTGATCTGCAGCTCCATGTTACATCCAAATTTAGGATACCTGGTGCCATCTCAGTATGTTATCTCTTTGTTCTCTTAAACCCCTAAACCCAGTTTTGTCCAGCCCCAGGTCTGCACTTTATCTGACTATGGGCAAGTTGTTGCAACGTAAAGAATTTCTTTCTTATATCTAAGCTAAATCTGCCCTCTTTCAGTTTAGATCCATTGCCCCTTGTCCTATCACTACACACCCTTGTAAAAAGTCCATCTCCAGCTTTCCTGTAGGCCCCCTTTAGGTACTGGAAGGCTGCAATAAGATCACCCTGGAGCCTTCTCTTCTCCAGGCTGAACAGCCCCAACTCTCTCAGCCCGTCTTCACAGCAGAGGTGCTCCAGCCCTCGGATCATCTTCGTGGCCCTTCTCTGGACTCGTTCGAGTAGCTCCATGTCCTTCTTGTGTTGGGGACTCCAGAGCTGAACACAGCATTACAGGTGGGGTCTCATGAGAGCTGAGTAGAGGGGCATAATCACTTCCCTCGGCCTGCTGGCCACGCTTCTTTTGATACAGCCCAGGACACGGTTGGCTTTCTGGACTGCCAGCGCACATTGCCGGCTCATGTTGAGCTTCTCATCCACCAGCACTCCCAAGTCCTTTTCCTCAGGGCTCCTCTCAATCCATTCTCCACCCAGCCTGCACTTGTTCTTGGGATTGCCCCGACCCACGTGCAGGACCTTGCACTTGGCCTTGTTGAACTTCATGAGGTTCTCACAGGCCCTCCTCCCCAGCCTGTCAAGGTCCCTCTGGATGGCATCCCTTCCCTCCAGCGTGTCCACAACACCACACAACTTGGTGTCATCTGCAAACTTGCTGAGGGTGCACTCAATCCCACTGTCCATGTCTCCAACAAAGATGTTAAATAGCACTGGTCCCAGTACCGACCCCTGAGGAACACCACTCGTCACTGGCCTCCACGTGGACATTGAACTGTTGACCGCAACTCTTTGAGAGCGATCATCCAGCCAATTCCTTATCCACCGAGTGGCCCATCCATCAAAACCACATCTTTCCAGTTTAGAGACAAGGATGTCGTGTGGGACAGTATCGAATGCTTTGGATAAGACCAGGTAGACAACGTCAGTTGCTCTTCCCCTATCCATCAATGCTGTAACCTCATCATAGAAGGCCACTAAATTAGTCAGGCAGGATTTGCCCTTAGTGAAGCCATGTTGGCTGTCACCAATCATCTCCTTGTTTTCTATGTGTCTTAGCATAGTCGCCAGGAGGATCTGCTCCATGATCTTGCCAGGCACAGAGGTGAGACTGACTGGCCCGTAGTTCCCTGGGTCTTCTTTTTCCCCTTTTTAAAGATGGGGGCTATGTTTCCCTTTTTCCAGTCATTGGGAAATATATCTCATATATCATATATCTCATAATATATCTCATATATCATATATCTCATGTATCTCGTTCCACACAGAGTAACTGCTTGTCGTTGTTGCCTTTTGTGTACCACACAAAGAGAAGCAAAAGTGAAACAAATCAGGCATAGACACCTGGTCAGCTGGACAAACTGCTGTCACAGCTAAGAGAAGCAAAACAAAGCTACAGGCAGGTCAAGGAAAGTTTAGAGAGGGTGAACCTGACAAGCCTCAGTCCACAGGTCTTGCAAATTCTATACAAAGCATATAGTCCGTTACTTAGAATGACAGTGCTGTATTGCAGGGCCACATGATTACCATGCCACTGGTCTCCAAATCTGACTACACTGTTCAAGGCCATTGGCGTACTGTTGTCAGTAGCATCTGTCTTCTCATGCCTCAGCCGTGTGCCATTTTGATTAACACCCATTTCCCAGACACTATCTTCTGTATAACAGTTATGTTCTAGTGACGGTTACTCCCTCTCTGAAAAATCTTTCTTCAGCTGCCCCTCCAAAACAAGTACCAACTTGATGAGATAAAGGACACTTTAGTCTAATAGTGTTACTTTGCCAAATTGCTATTTACTCATCCATGCAATTCATGTATTTAGATGGTGCAAAACCATCACTGGGAGGCCTAAGGTCTCAGTTGCTTATCTGTTATTGAGTGCTCTTTTTTTCCTTATCATTATTTTTGGCAATACTTCTGCCTATTGGCTGGTGTGCTTTTTTTCAATATAAAATAAATAAATATCCCATTTGCCTTCAGTCTTATATTCTGCTCATCTTCTGATACAGCAATGTCTATTGTTCCTCTGCTGCTGTTTTCAGACTTTTCGTGCTATTCTGTTTGTGAGTGCCCAAAGACACTCACAGGTAGTGAGTGAAGTAGGGAGATGAGACTCTGCCAGTTTCTGCATCTTATACCAGCATAGTCTCAGTCTGCAGGGTCTACTGCAGCAAACAAAAGCCAGATACTATTTCCTGTTTTATGACCTCTGGATACCTTTCTGTCTCAATTCTTTCCAGAATTTGGGCTCATGTTCAAAGTGGCAAAGCCTTGTGCTCCTCACTATAGACCTATCTCTGATATGCAAGACTTCCTTAGAATATAAAATTATTACTGTTTTATCAAAGGTTAATTTGGGATCTTCTCTGATGTCTCTCTGGGCTGCCAACACCCTCCATCCTCTATGTGTCCTAGATCTCTGCTGTTCTATAACGTCTTATTGTGGTTTTAACCCTGCAATTTGAAAGACAGATTCTTCAGTCTTCTGTAATTTGCAAATGTTTTTTCTTACTGGGCCTCTTCTTCTATTACTTTAACAAAACAATTACTTTCCACATACCCAATACCACTCCAGCATGTTTCTTCCACCCCATTCTTCCAGAAGGGCTATTCTTTAATTCATTTCACTCCTGACAGTTTATGCTGTCCAATGATGAGTCAGTACTAACTAGTCCAGCAGAGATCTGGCTCTGCTACCTTCTCTACATTTTCCTCAGTAGACAGGTGCAGCCAGAGCCTCTTCAGAACACAGCAGCTAGTTCTAAGCCATTTCTAGGAGGGTCCTTTAGAAATACATTTTCCAACCCATTTTAGATTAGAAAATAAAGGAGATAGATATATTTTGTCTGGCTTTTCTCCTGCTACTATATTATTCCATTTGATACAGACTTATATTTTTATCCCATTTCTTAAAAAAAAAAAAATAACCTGATGTAACTGCTGTTTCTGCCCAGCTGTTTTTCAACACCTCTTCGTCTGTTCCTTCTCACCCCTAATTTTAAATGTTTGCCAAATGAAGTTGAAATTGATTGAGATGTGCAGATCTCTGAGTGGAAAAATATCCAAATATAATATCTCTGGCTCAGGGAAAGGCATGCAGAGCTCAGTAGTCCTTGGAGGTAGCCGCCAGCTGGCCTGTAATCCTGTTTGCTCAGAGTGGCACCAGCCAGCACTACAATAGCTCTGGGTCAGCTATGGTACACACTGCCTCTAGCCCACTCAAGAGGGAGAAAGGATCAATGGGAGCGAGATGAGGGATGGTGGAGAATGGGAAAGATGGGAGTGTACAAGAGGAGATTAGGGGAGATGGCACAGAAAGCTCTAGACTGTTTGCCTTCGTTTTTTTTTTTTTCTGTGGCTTCTGAAACCGCCTATGCAAACTGAGCTGCAGGCTGCAGTTATGGTAGTGGACAAGGGAGACAGGTTCTGGCAGTGTTCTCAAAACCCTTTTTTACCCATCTGTAAAATGGAATTGATAATGGCTACTTCAGACCGGGGTTTGAATAGAAGCTGTGGTGTTAGATTGAAATCTCTGTCATGTATGTTATGCTTTCTGTTGTCTGCAACAGCAACATTGTGCTGCCTTCCCTGGAGCACTTCTGTGATTGAGAAATGGTAGTTGTTGGCCTTGAGCTTGATTCTTGAACAGCTTTGAACCACAGCAACCAGTGTTTGCAAGAAGAGGTCACGCAAGTTGGAGAACCAAACATGCCTCCAACCTTCCTGTATACAGATCTGAGCTAAGACAAAAGAAAGTTCTGACTCAAAGGGCCCCTTGGAAAGCATTTGGAATTCATTAAATGTGTGAATGTAGGGACCTGCACTTTATCCATACTTGCAAGGGAATCATAGAATGGTTAGGGTTGGAAGGGACCTTAAAGATCGTATAGTTCCAAACACCATGCCATGGACAGGGCCAGCTGCCACTACATCAGGTTGCTCAAAGCCTCATTCAATCTGGCCTTGAACACTTCCAAGGATGGGGCATCCACAACTTCTCTGGGCAACTTCTCCAGTGCCTCACCACCCTCTAAGTGAAGACTTTCTTCCTTAGATCTAATCTAAATCTGCCCTCTTTAATTTTAAAGCCATTGCTCCTTGTTCTATCTCTACTTGCCCTTGTAAAAAGTCCCTCTTCAGCTTTCTTGTAGGCCCTTTTAGGTACTGGAAGACTGCTATAAGATCACCCCGAAGCCTTTCCTTCTCCAGGCTGGACAACCCCAACTCTCTCAGCCTGTCTTCATAGCAGAGGTGCTCCAGCCCTCAGATCATCTTGGTGACCCTCTTCTGGACCCACTCCAACAGCTTCATGTCCTTCTTGTGTTGGGGGCCCCAGAGCTGAACGCAGTACTGCAGGTGGGGTCTCATGAGAGCAGAGTAGAGGGGCAGAATCACCTCTCTCAATCTTCTGGTCATGCTTCTTTTGATGCAGCCCAGGATATGATCGGCTTTCTGGGCTGCAAGCGCACATTGCTGGCTCATGTTGAGCTTTTCCTCAACCAACACCCCCAAGTACTTCTCCTCAGGGCTGCTCTCAATCCATTCACTGTCCAGCCTGTATTTGTGCTTGAGATGACCCTGACCCATGTGCAAGAGCTTGCACTTGGCGAGGAATATAGTGCCATTCAGCAGGCTGCTTATTACCATCTTCAGTGGGAAATGTAATTTTCTAAGTATGGAAGAATACAGAGTTACAAACATGTTAAGCAGTGGTGTGAAGTATGTTGTTGTATTCCTTTTTGTTCCCCTTGTCAAATTTCCTGGGTAACCAATAAAATTATTTGGACAGTACCTGCTAGATGATGTGTAGATAACATGCAGTTTGGTGTCTAATGCAATGTAAATATAGCTCTCGACAGATATTTTAGTGGCTAGCACTCTACCCACTTATTTCTCAATTAAACGCCAGCTGCAGCAAATTTTCTTCATATTAATTTGTGAATTAACCATAAAAATGCCAGCATACTCGGCAAAATGCCATTTGTCATGTTTCTTGCTAAATTAGACATTGCTAAATCAGACTAATTAATGCAAGCATTTTCCATTTGTGCCTTGTAGAATCTGTTTCATTGGGTTGCCACCCAGACACTACTACTAGCATGAAACAAACCAGAAAAATCTTTTAATTGTGCTCTGTACTGGAGACATTCAGGATCCAGATTTGTCCTCATCCTATGTCTTGTTCTTCTTCGCCCACAACAGAATCTGGACAGGCCATAAATTGGGTTTGCTCCCAGAGCAACACAGATGCTCTGACCTTGAGTGTGGATTTTCACAGCATAGATGGACGAGCACTTTAGTTCTGCTCTGGATTTGAAACAGGGAAGTGACAGATAGTGCCTTTCATCTACTTCCGTCCCTTGACAAGCCCAGCTGAAGATAGATTGATGGATCCCCACACTTGCCTCTACCTGGAATTTGGGATTACAAAACATAAAAGATCAATAAAATCACAATTAAAAAAATAATAATAAAAAAAGTTCTTTCTGCTTTGAAAGACCCCCTCTTGCCAGATACATCTAAGCCAGCTGCTTTTGGAGGTTAAAGGCACACAGTGCCCTCACTGCACATTCCGTGTAGCTGCTGAGAAGTATCAGCTCCAATATGAACTTGTGAAAAGTGTTTCTTACTGCTTGGGTAAAAAGGTTAGGTTTGTCTCTGAGGAATTATTTTTAAAGGTTACTTTAATGTCAAATTAATGATTTTGATTTCCTAGTAATACAATCTTCAGTGTTTGGCAGGTTCTTTTAGTTAAAATAACTATTGGTGACATTTTAAAAGCAATCTGCTGTTTTGGCTAGCTGAGACTTTGAAGCAGAATGATTAAAAATGGAAGGTCACAAAAGCATAGCTGAAACAGCTGCCTTAGACATTACTTTCTGAAGTACAATTTCTCTCCCTGGACATTTACTGCTTCCGTGCTTATCCATATCCATATCCATATCCATATCCATATCCATATCCATATCCACATCCTTATCCATATATTAAGGACTATGCTGCTTCAGCAGTTGCAGCCCCTGACTCAGAATTGGATGCCCACCTGGTGTTAGACATATGCATGCACTTAGTGCCTTTCCCTGCTCCTGAAAAGTTTCACATGTAAATTCAGAAGAGCTAAGAAGAAACATAAGGAGAAGTGGAAAGTGAATTGCTTGCATAGGGCCATGCAGCAGATCAGTAGCTGAATTTGGACTAGAGCCCAGACCTCTTACACCTCTATCCAGTGTGCTAGCCACTTGGTCCCTTGGCAGACTGTGTAAGAATGCCTTTCAGTTACCACTGAAATTTATTTGCTGTCTTATACAACCCCTTGATGGTATAGTTGCTAACAGTGTCACTTCCATTACATTTTTCAAAACAAGGGGTTGATTTTCTAATTTTTTGAAGTTGTGCCTGGTTTTGAAGACCAGAAGAGTCATGTACCAGCATAGTTTATCACAGTTATTTGCTCTAAAATGCCATTGCTGAGACTTAGCTATCACAGGAACTCCAGGGACTCTGGATGAAAGCACAGCCTTCCACTCTGAAAGCGTCCATTCACATGGTAAGAACCAGTCCCCAGTTTGTAGAATTTGAACCCTGAATAGAGAAATCAGAGCAAAACTTTCTCTCTCTTTTCTTTGAACAGATATTTGTCTGCTTAATAAGCTTCCTGAAACAATAAGCAATTACTCACTGTTCATTATCCTACATTTCCTAAATGGATTACTTCTATTTTTTTATTTCTTGCTTAGGAACACTGAAAATCATCTTTGTTTACGTTTTAGTATCTTTTGATCCACTGTCTATGGTGGATACTTTGAATTGCCCGTGATTTGCTGGGGCAGGAAAATAAATTCTTACCAGTATCCAGCTTTCCTTTCTAGACATGCTAAGGCACAGGCAGATTTACCACATGGCTCCTGTGGGCTTTGCAGGTGCTTGATCTGCGTGTGCAACTCTCAGTTTGTACCCACACATATCAGGTGGATGTGCCTGCACAAACATGGGAGTACGGCTCATTAGCTTCACTTCTGGATGCCAGCTTGATTGTTGAAAGCTGGTTCAAGATGTACCCTATGTGAGATTTACTATTGAATAAATAATAGTATGATGATAATAAAAAAGCCTGCACGAAGATTTCTTTTCTAAAGCTTCCATTTCATTTCCTTCTCTGCTTATCCATTGCAGAGATAGGGAAGTTAGGCAGAAACTACACTGATTTTCCCTCTAATCCATTTCTCAACCTAGTGATATGGAACACCTCTAATCTCATGTTCTTAAGAGACCGATATTACTCAGCTTCAGAGGAAAATAAACTTAAATTTTTTTTTTTACAGGGTATAAGCAATTATCAAAACAACGAACACATCTCCCAGCACATGTCAAAGTCTACTAACAATAGAAAATCTGCTAGAGATATCAATTTACTTCTTCTGTGCTGCGTTTGTCAGCTTCTCCTAGTGATTTGCTGTAGCTATATGCTTTTCCCCAATTCAAGACATGTAATAACCTAACTTGCAGATTTGACATTTCACAATCCTTCCCAAGAATGAGAGGGTGCAACCTGTGCCCTTGTTAGAACAGCCACATTTTCATAGAATCATAGAGTGGTTTGGGTTGGAAGGGACCTCGAAGATCATCTAGTTCCAAACCTCCTGCCATGGACAGGGCCAGCTGCCACTACATCAGGTTGCTCAAAGCCTCATCCAATCTGGCCTTGAACAATTCCAGGGATGGGGCATCCATAACTTCTCTGGGCAACTTCTCCGGGCAACTTCTCCGGGCAACTTCTCCAGTGCCTCACCACGCTCAGAGTGAAGACTTTCTTCCTTAGATATAATCTAAATCTACTATCTCTCTATCTCTACATGCCTTTGTGAAAAGTCCCTCTCCAGCTTTCTTGTAGGCCCTTTTAGGTACTGGAAGGCTGCAATAAGATCACCCCGAAGCCTTTTCTTCTCCAGGCTGGACAACCCCAATTCTCTCAACCTGTCTTCACAGGAGAGGTGCTCCAGCCCTCAGATCATCTTGGTGACCCTCCTCTGGACCCACTCCAACAGCTTCATGTCCTTCTTGTGTTGGGGGCCCCAGAGCTGAACGCAGTACTGCAGGTGGGGTCTCATGAGAGCAGAGTAGAGGGGCAGAATCACCTCTTTCAATCTTCTGCTCACGCTTCTTTTGATGCAGCCAAGGATACGGTTGGCTTTCTGGGCTGCAAGCACACATTGCCAGCTCATGTTGAACTTCTCCTCAACCAACATCCCCAAGTACTTCTCCTCAGGGCTGCTGTCAATCCATTCTCTGTCCAGCCTGTATTTGTGCTTGGGATTGCCCTGACCCATGTGCAGGACCTTGCAGTTGACCTTGTTGAACTTCATTAGGTTCTCACAGGCCCACCTCTCAAGCCTCTCAAGGTTGCTCTGGGTGGGGACATCTCTTTTTTTTGTGAAATTTTGATTTTTTTGAGAGAGATATTTTGACTTCTCTTGCCCTACCAAGGCTTATTGGAACCTGCTATCGGTATCTCTAGCTCAGGAAGCCTGTTCTTTTATCTGCAGGAAGATGTTTGGCAACAGTGCCATTTCTGATCCATGAGTGATATTTGCCATACATCTAGGCCTATTAGCCTTGATGTGTTTTCTGTTATAGAGTTCTCCTGTTGCAAGGAAATGTCTTTAGAGTTCCTGTCAGGTAGCAGTCTAGAACTGTCTGTGTTATGGAGGATGCATGTCTTTGTCCATCCTGTTTGTTTTGTCTTAGTTGTAACTGCACTCCTCAGGTCCAGCTAACTATTACCAGCAAGTATGTACAGGCTATTCACAACCACAACAGCACTAAGATAGCTTGCAATGCACATATCTCAAGTGCGTAAGAACTCTTGCCCCTAGGCTGGAACTGAACAGCATCTTGTCTTGCAGCTGAGCAGGAAAAGAAAAGGAAAGCAAAAAATATCTGTGTGTGTTCTGCCAGAGAGCACAAGGACATGAGCATTACTAGGCAATGTTTCCCCTAATGTTGCCGAAAATCCGGAATAAGAAACTTATCAACACCAATGGGATGCAGATAAGCATTATTGCGGCGCCGGGTGCACGGGGGATATCTCCTCCTAGCGTACACACCTTGCACTGAAATTAAACTTCTTATATAGAGCTTACATATGCAAATTCATTAGGTAATCATGCATAAACATATTATTTCCCAAAAATCATTAGCATATTCTCCTCCCATTTCCGATTCTGTGCAATAAAAGAATCATCTAGAAATGAGTCTGGGGTGTAATATGGGTAGGTGGTTTGTGAGTCGGTGGTCGCGATCTCCCCCTGCCGGAATTACCTTTTGCTTAAGTTCACGGTTTCTGGCAGGTATCCATGGACCATTACGAAACTGTTACGGTTGACTTTCTTCATCTTCATTAATCTAGACCTTGATAGCTACATGCATTCTTCTAGTTCTATGTAGGTATCATAAATCAGTTTACAAATCAACTTGTGCTTTGTACTACATGTTCTTACTAAATGATTCTGACCTATCCCTTTGGTCCTGGTACAGGGCTATACAGGGAGTTTCATAGCAGTATGTGATTACTGTACGAGCATACTTTTCATTAAAAAGATTTCTTATAATTCTATATTATTAACATCAACTACAAACCATATTAATTACAAACTATTGATTAAATTTTAATTACCAAAATTCTAAGTATCAGTAACTCTAACACACTGCAGGCTTGGAATGGGACTATGCAGGATAAGGATGATCTGGCATGAAGCTGGATCTGCATGAAGGTGCAGTTGAGAGAGTCAGCTTTCTGGGACCTATGCTTCTGAGGCCAAGTTCAGAAAGGAGATCTTTTGTCCAGGTCTGCAAACATCTACATCTGCACCTCTCTAATCTCCCATCATGGTCTGCAGGAGGAATCAGCGTCTTTCTCTAGAGTGCTGTGATTCAACTCATATTAACAAAGACAATCAAAACAGGTCAGAATAGTCACGATCTGAATGTATCTGCCTGATGGGGAAAATCTCCATCCAGGTCAGATGTAGCTCTGGGTGTAGAAGATATTGAAAGTTAGGATTAACGAGTCAGCCCTCATGGGTGATATGCAACAGGCAGCGTTTCACAGTGGGGCAGTTAACTTCTGGCATCCTTCTGTGAATGACAGCTTTTCTTCAATCATCCTACTGCTCTGAAGGTCCAGCTTCAGTAATCAGTAGGCTGTGCATGATGTTGGTCTTGGATAAGAGCCTTTCCATGTTCCTGTGGGTGTATGAAAAGGAGGTATCTCTGATGAGTGTCAGAGAAGATGCTTAGACAGCTCCCACACTTTACCAGGACAAATGCCTGTGAATAGCACCTCACAGGGCAATTTCAGTCCTATCACAGGAAAGGGATGGCACCCTCAGAGAAAGTAATGGGCTGACATTAGGGCAGCTATTGGGGACATTAGGAGATACGACACACCTTCTGCTATAAACATGACACAGATTCTTCCCCTTTACTGTCAGGCTATGCTTCTGAGATGTGTTTCTGATTCCTTCTCTAATACTGCATATATTGCTTCTTACACTTTTATCCATCTGGGCTGCAACTCAGATCGTGGGGTGCTACCACATGCATTGTAAACCAGTGTCTTGTGCTCCTGTCACCATGTGACTAATTTTCTGTGGGATAGAAAAGTAGCCAGAAGGGTGTTTCCCAATGTGACAAGAGCATGCAACAAGACTTGGGCATTCTAACAAGCAATTGTGCCTTACCAGGATCTCCATAGATATATTTTTACCCGCCATTATCATGGATCTTCTTAATAAGGAAAAAGTTTGCACAATCTTACTCTGCACATTGTTTCTGAAAAAAACATTTTCTGGCCTCTGCATGGGCTTTCCAATGTTCTCTTGCTGAAATTGCTTGCATCTCTAGGAACCAGTCTTGTAGCACCACCACTTTGCTCAACCTCAAGCAGCAACAGTACGGCTTTCTTTAACAAATCAACAGTACGTTTATACCTGTGTCTTGCTGACACCACTCTGGGGTGAGGACAACAGAAAGGGCTTCTTCAAATACATAGCAGATAAAACTAACACTAGAGGCAATGTAGGCCCACTGGTGAATGAGGAGGGTGCCCTGGTGACAGAGGATAAGAAGAAGGCAGAGTTACTGAATGCCTTCTTTGCCCCAGTCTATACTGCTGGAGGCTATCCTGATGAGCCCCGGAACCTTGAGGCTCCTGAGGAAGTCAGGATAGAGGAGGAGTCTACCCTGGTTGATGAGGACTTGGTCAGGGACCAGTTAAGCAACTTGGCCATCCATAAGTCCATGGGTCCTGATGGGATGCACCTGTGGGTGCTGAGGGAGCTGGCAGATGTCATTGCCAGGCCACTCACCATCATCTTTGTTAAATTGTGGGGAATGGGAAAGGTGCCTGAGGACTGGAGGAAAGCAAATGTCACTCTGGTCTTCAAAAAGGGCAAGAAGGAAGACCCAGGTAACTATAGACCGGTCAGCCTCACCTCCAGCCCAGGAAAGATAATGGAACAACTTATCCTTGGTGCTGTCTCTAGGCATATCAAGGATAAGAGGGTCATTAGGGGCAGTCAACATGGCTTCACTAAGGGGAAGTCGTGCTTGACAAACCTGATAGCCTTTTATGAGGACATCACCCAGTGGGTGGATGATGGTAGAGCAGTGGATGTGGTCTATCTTGACTTCAGTAAAGCATTTGACACAGTCTCCCACAGCATTCTCACGGCTAAACTGAGTAAGTGTGGTCTGGATGATTGGCTAGTGAGGTGGATTGTGAACTGGCTGAAGGATAGAAGCCAGAGAGTAGTGGTCAATGGGACAGAGTCCAGTTGGAGGCCTGTATCCAGTGGAGTCCCTCAAGAGTTGGTTCTGGGACCAGTATTGTTCAACATACTCATCAATGACTTGGATGAGGGAATAGAGTGCATGGTCAGCAAGTTTGCTGATGACACTAAACTGTGAGGAGTGGCTGACACACCTGAAGGCTGTGCTACCATTCAGAGAGACCTGGACAGGCTGGAGAGTTGGGCGGGGAGAAATTTAATGAAATACAACAAGGGCAAGTGTAGAGTCTTGCATCTGGGTAAGAACAACCCCATGTACCAATACAAGTTGGGGACTGAACTGCTGGGGAACAGCACAGGGGAAAGGGACCTGGGGGTCTTGGTGGACAGCAGAATGACCATGAGCCAGCAACGTGCCCTTGTGGCCAAAAAGGCCAATGGCATCCTGGGGTGTATCAGAAGGGGTGTGGTTAGTAGGTCGAGAGAGGTTCTCCTCCCCCTCTACTCTGCCCTGGTGAGGCCACATCTGGAATATTGTGTCCAGTTCTGGGCCCCTCAGTTCAAGAAGCACAGGGAACTGTTTGAGAGAGTCCAGCACAGGGCCACAAAGATGATTAAGGGAGTGGAGCATCTCCCTTATGAGGAAAGGCTGAGGGAGCTGGGTCTCTTCAGCTTGGAGAAGAGGAGATTGAGGGGAGACCTCATTAATGTTTATAAATATGTAAAGGGTGACTGTCATGAGGATGGAGCCAGGCTCTTCTCAGTGGCATTCAATGATAGGACAAAGGGAAATGGATATAAGCTTGAACACAGGAGGTTCTGCTTAAACATGAGGGAGAACTTCTTCCCAGTAAGGGTAACAAAACACTGGAACAGGCTGCCCAGAGAGGTTGTGGAGTCTCCTTCTCTGGAGATGTTGAAAACCCACCTGGACACATTCTTGTGTGATCTGATCTAGGTGATCCTGCTCTGGCAGAGGGATTGGACTAGATGATCTTTCGAGATCCCTTCCTATCCCTAACATTCTGTGATTCTGTGATTCTGTGAATTTTGGCCAGGAGATCAAGAATGGATTGTCACAATTTGTTGGTTTTGTGCATTCTTGTAGCTCCTAGTACTATTAGACAGGGAATCCCATCTTATTGCCACAGGTACTTGTGCTGAAAGACATAATTGCATTTGAAGGCAAAATGGGACTGGTGAGTGCAGATGGACGTGGCATCACAGGAAGCAGTGGATAATATTTATTAGCATAGTAGAGAGTTATTATGACTCATGTTTCTGTAGTCTGTGGCAAGTTTTAAAGGAAGGATTTATGGATAACAAGGGGACATTAGGAAGCATGTAACAAACTATTTTGAGTGTGAGGGGCTGAGCTTTCTTATGGAAAATCATTTTCAGGAATGGAGCCTGGTACCTTAGGCATGACTCCTACCATGGTATGAAAGAGACTGTTAAACAGAGGCAAGCACCTTGTTTCTGAGCATGATAGAAAGCAATGAAGTGAGCTGGTGACAGTTTCTGTTATAGAGGTATTATTATTCCAGTCTGTGACAGCTTACGATCTGGATCTCTATATGACACTGCAAGCGACCGTTTTAGAGACATTCCTTTCCTTCCAGTGCTGTATTCAAAAGATGTAAGCACAAAAAGAAATTTTGTTGGGACTGCTGTGGCCATTGGAGGGCTTGGGTAGACAGGAAGTGTCTCAACAAGTTCCATAGTTTCTGAAGACAGAGTTTTGATACTCTTTTACACTGGACTCCCCTGTCTGTGCTATATCCTGTGTCTCAGCAGACTTGCCAGTAGAAGGGTTAAATTCTGACCTAGCAGGCTGTCAGGTCAGACCAGAGAAGCACAGCTTGAGTTGTGAGAGACTGAACAGACTCCAAAAGTAGAGGCTTAGGATATCTGTGCTACCTTTCTGAAGTCAAAGATAAGCACAATAAAGCCTGTGGAGGAAAACACTCATACAAGAAAACAAGAAAGGAAACAGAAATGCATCCGGATTTCCTGTGCTGTGAAATTGAAGTAGAGAAATACGGCCTTGGCTAAAATAAACATTTATCAAGGTAAATACAAAGAACACTTCTCGCCGCTTACAGAGGTCTGTTCTGTGATTTTAAGAAACACAGTGAGCTGCCGTCCGGAATCTTTTCTGCAAGTGACTTTGAGATCATTCTTGTTTTCTCCAGTTTGCAAGTGTTCAGCTTGCCAGATTCTTCTGCTCTAAGAATACTGAAGCAGCATGATTGAATGGCTCTGGAAATAGTGCTAGTTTGAGGTACTGAAATGCCAACAGTTTTTATAAGAGAAATGTTATGTGGTATTTCCTAAAAGTGCCTGACTACTCTCTTGCATCTTGTTACCAGACCCAACTCAGCATTAAGAACCAAGAATGCATGCCAAGCATGAATATTTTTATTCAAGGTGACAAACCCTTTAACTATTACAGTGCTTGGAACCTCAGCTTTCCAAAAAGTAAATGTCTCTGCCCTGTGTTAGAGAGGAGAGTACTTCTTTTTCACTGTAAGTGTACAGCATGGCAAGATGAGGTTTAGGGCATGCTTTGAGTTTCTTTTTGTTCTGCACCTTTTGATTCTTTTTGTAATACTGTTAGGGCTGAACTATATGAATTAACAAATGTGGCAATCTCACAGACTTTAATGGAGGATGAAGGAGTTCATCAGTTTGCAGTCAGTGGGTCTATTTTTCCTGTAATGCAGGAAACAGAGTTTAGGTAAGTTCATGTGACTGTATATGCCAGTTTTTCTTCCAAATCTCTTCATGCTCTTGTCTGTGTATTCAGGTTTTTTAGTTAAGAGCAGTTAAGTCTTTCAACAATACTTGCATTTCCTGCAAAGTCTCTTATGCCTTGGGATATTTATTTATTTTTCGTTTCTTTATTGTCCATTATCTGCTCTATATGGAACATTTCTGCCCTGTCAGTGAAACTCCTCTTAACAGAGAGCCGGGCAAGGAACAACTACAGTCTTCAGGTTTCAGACCTTAGCCTGTTTCTGCAGTCTGAGCTTTATGCCATCGGATTGTTCTCCCAGAGCACAGCTCCGCTAGTTGACGTAGAAATGTTGCAATGTGAAGGTAGTTAGGCAGTGAACAAGGAGAAGGAGACAGTCAAAGGGAGGTAGAAAAAATTTCCAACTGAGACATTG
The DNA here is from genome assembly GCF_009769465.1 of Tauraco erythrolophus. Taxonomy (NCBI): domain Eukaryota; kingdom Metazoa; phylum Chordata; class Aves; order Musophagiformes; family Musophagidae; genus Tauraco; species Tauraco erythrolophus. The sequence continues at coordinate 65,050,008 of NC_141496.1, forward strand.
TTTGTGTTTGGCCAGGTGTTACCAGTTTAAAACCATTCTGATCCTCAGTCCAGCTGGCTATATGACATGGATCATGCAACTCTATATGCTACTTGCTGTGCCTCCAGTATCACCTGGAAAGCTATCCAGTGCTGAAAAGACTTGCCAGGAACTTTTCTCCATCAGAGAGAAAGGAAAATGTGGGGCTAAACACAGTACACAACTTCCCATGGTCCCACTGTCATTTTAGAGTTAATCCTTAAACACAGATTGCAATTCATCAAAATTTAAACCGAAGCAGTAGCACTTTGCATTAAAACAATTGAGATCTGCTTCTCAAAGCAATGTCCTTGAAGTTAAACGGGATCCTGAGCTCTGCCAGAAGCTCTTGTTTTGTTAGTGTCCTTTACTTAGTCTGCATAGACTGCAGTACTGTGGTAGGAGAGCGTCGCACTGCAGTGCATGGTCATCAGCTCTCAATGCAGGCTTCAAAGGCTGCAGTGTAAGACTGCAATGCTACACTGCAGAGCTGCTGAGCTTTTGAAAAGCCACAGTTAGATCTGGTTGAACAAGCAAAGTGTTCACCTGTGGGATTAAACCTGTTTTGCCATCTGTGAGCAGATTCTATTCTTTGCAAGGATTTCTGTAAGAGCCAGAGCACTGGAAGGAAAGATCCTTTGTTTCCTTGTCAGGTGGGAGAAAAGGGGACTAGCCCTGACTGCCTTTTTATATACACGAGTGCTGCCCCAGAGCAGTTTTCATCTCACATTTTTTGCAAAACAATGCAAAACCCCAAGAGGTTTACATTTTATGATTCCTCAAAATGCATTGGTGAAAGGGAGAAGAGGCCAGCAGAAGTACAGTATACGGAGCTGTCACAGGTAAGAAATTCCTGTTCAATAGGTGTGCTGAGGGGCTTTCATTTGATTGACCTGACTTTCATCAGGAAAATCCAACAGGACTCTGCAAGGTTTCCTTGTGCTTTCCTCAGGACTGGGTAGGGCTGGCACTGTGTGACTGTGACGATGAATAGCTGATTTGGCAGGATGAGGAGCAGCACAGCTGTCTTTCTGAGGTGAGCCAACTCTGTCCTTTTCTTTCTGCACACTCTTGATCACTACTGGAGGTTCTGATGGGTGAAAACTGGCACCTCCAAACCAGTTGTTGATCAGAAGTACTTGAAGGGAATAAGGCTCCATGAGAATGTTTGGACTGGAGACATATGAAGAAGGCATGGTGGGGCAGACCACTGGTGCAAGAAATTCTTTGAATACCTGCTAATTGCTTTACCAGCAAGGTCACAGGATAATACTCTTGCAGCATCTTTGTACTGTCCTGTTTTCTGAAAGTCCATTCTGTGCTGAGGAGAAATCATTGGAAGGTAGGATCTTATGAGATGAGGTAACCTGGCCTAGGATTGGCCTCAAATATTTACAGCTTCAGTCCAGCACCTTTCTTGTTCAATTGTTGTTCACATTACACAGTTGGAAAGGATTTTACTCTGTTTGGCTGTTAAATCTTTCCAAAATATTTAATCTGTGATCTATCAGTCGCCAAGGAGAGAAGAAAACAAAAAGACCACTACCTTGTTGGTACGCTTGCTTTTGCATTACTTATGTAGTTTAATGATGATCTTAAAGAGAGACATTAAAAAAAGAGCAAAGCCTGTAAAACATAAACAGCAATGTTTGCCAGATTTTTAAAAATAGCAGCAAAATATCTTAAATAACAATTCATCATCTTTTCATGCAGAAACTAGTACAAGACTACACAGATTAATCCCTATAACATGTTCTGCAAATCTTCCTTAAGGGGAAACAATTAGAAACACACGTCTGACTGACACATGTGGGAGGATGGAACATCTTTTTGTTAACTAAATATAAGACAACAATTAAAAGCCCCTTCAACTTACACTTGAAACCCATCTGAACAGTTGAGAGATCATTTCTAACATGCTATTGCTAATTCTTACAGAGACTAGTTTGGAGAAAGTTAATAAATACGGAAGTTCTAATTGTGGTGAAGATTCAGCAGTTGCGTTGCACAGAGCATGTGCATGATGTACCTTCATCAAATGCATCCCAGAGTGGAAAAAGTCTGCTTTGAAGTTCCTTTACAATCCACCAATGGGTTGAGTAGCCTAAAACATTACCTGCAGAAAAGACAGAGAGAGAATCAAGATCCTCTGAAAACAATCCTAATTCACCAGAAAGCAACTGAAAACATTCAAGCCTGTTGAGTCATGAAGTTCCAAATCTTTTGTTCATAGCTGGATTCAGATGGAATAGGACCAATTCGTAATCCCTATTTTAGAGAGGTTATTTTCATAGATTTCATAGATTTCTAGGTTGGAAAAGACCTTAGAGATCATCGAGTCCAACCGTCCCTAATCCCCATTAAACCATATCCCTAAGTAGTTCATCCGCCCTATTCTTAAACACTTCCAGGGATGGGGACTCAACCACCTCCCTGGGCAGCCTATTCCAGTGGCTGACAACCCTTTCAGAGAAGAAATACTTTCTAACATCCAACCTGAATCTGCCCTGACTAAGCTTATACCCATTTCCTCTTGTTCTATCACCCAACACTAATGTAAAGAGCCCTTCCCCTACCTCCCCACCATCTTTTCTCAAGTATTTGTAGGCCGTAATCACGTCTCCCCTCAGCCTCCTCTTCTCCAGGCTAAACAGCCCCAACTCCCTCAGCCGCTCTCCATAAGTTTTATTTTCCAGCCCCTTGACCAGTTTAGTCGCCCTTCTTTGGACTCGCTCCAGGAGCTCAATATCTCTCTTAAAGCAAGGGGCCCAAAACTGGACACAATATTCCAGGTGCGGCCTCACCAGTGCCGAGTACAGGGGCAGGATCACTTCCCTATTCCTGCTGGTTACACTATTCTTGATACATGCCAGTATACCATTGGCCTTTTTGGCCACCTGGGCACACTGCTGGCTCATATCAAGCCGGTAGTCAACCAACACCCCCAGGTCCTTCTCCGCCAGGCAGCTCTCCAGCCACTCTTCCCTGAGCCTGTAGCGATGCTTGGGGTTTTTACACCCCAAGTGAAGGACTCTGCACTTGGCCTTATTAAAGCTCATGCCATTGGCCTCAGCCCCACAATCCAGTAAGTAACGATCCAACGATCCGATTTCCTTTGAGGATGTTCTGATAGGATGAGATTGCCATAATCAGAGGGTTTTGGTGCAAGTTTCTGTGTTGGCTATTCTGCAAAGGGACTTGTTATCCAAAGTCCATATTGACACTGTGTTGTTTCTGAGTATTTATGTAAATCAGTTGAAATATAGTGGGTTGCAGTGGCCAATTCCCTGGAAGAGAACGGAGGACATTTGAACAGTTGTATTGGAGTGCTGCAGCCACTTGAGGGAAGTAGTTCAGTCTGCCTGAAATGAAAAAGAGAAGCACAGTAATTTCCAAATCAAAAATATGTCCAAGCACTGTACACACCTTTTTTCATATTGTTGTTTATTCAAAACTATCTTCAAGTCTTGTAGGACTGAAGCAATTTTAACAGAAGCATGCTGGAAGAGTAATCATGCTCAGAATTCTGATAGGGATTCACCCAAGCCACTGTCCTTCTGGCAATTCTCATTGTTTACTGTAGCAGTAAAATTGCTTTCGTATTTTTTTCTGGTTACATCCTCCACTTGTTTTTTACAGACTTATTTTAGCCACTTCTGTTAAGTTCAGTGGAAACAGAGGCCTTGGTATTATTACTGTAGATGAAGAATGCTTTTTTTTTTTAGTAGTACAATTCACTGTTTCTACAGCAACAAAGTTTGTGAATTTGTGCTGTTCTTGTGACATGTAAGGGAGCTAGAAAAACATGTCTTGGCACCCTATCATTCAGTGAAGTGTGGAGTCCCGCATATTGTGCTCTAAAGGCAAAGACAGGAGAGTCACAGAAGAAAAATACTAAGGGGATCTTGCACAACGAAACAATAAGGGGAAATTACTTGTGACAAAGCGAACTACTGGCTTGAGTGTATCAGATTGCATATGAGATACAATTTACTGAAACAAGACAAGGGGTGGAAAGGGGCAAGTAGACAGCTGATAGTTGCAGTGGCTTGGACAAAAAATCGTTTTATTTACTCATTTAGTTGCTCAAGACTTGCTGTGAGAAAGACTGTGGTAAGGAAAGGCTGGAGAGATGCGTTTACCACCTGTGGAAACTCACAAGGTCTTGAAGAAAATTGCCTCAGGGATCAGATCAGAGGAGATCCTGACCACAACAACCGAAAAATCTGAGACTGATGCAGCATTGCAACTCTAGCTTTCCACAATGAGATATTAAAGAGATATTAGAGAAAAGAGTGAGGAAAGGCATGAGAAGTTTGGAAGTCATCCTGGACTTCTGAAACTTATATTCAAGCCTTTTTTCTGAGTAACTTTGGGAAGTCAGTTGGCGTCTGATGATTTCTTCAGGTGTCTTAAAGAAAGTGCTCTGAGAACATGCAGGTAGCACTGGGCAATCTGCCGGAAGGTCTGGCAGGATTCTAAATTCTCAGGTATGCTCAAATATGAGTTCAGTATCTGCTGAACCATTGATTTGAAGGACATGGAGACGATGTACATAACAGACAAGGCATTCTTGTGTGCAACTCCACTGCCTGTAAGACAAATGAAATGAAACCTGTTGTTACCTAAACTGTGGATGGGTTCTGATCTGTATCTTATGGCATCCAATCATTATTAGCCAGCTGGTAACCAATTAACTCAAGGTACAGACCCTGCCTACAAGAGGTAGGCCATTTCCTCCTGGCTGCGGAAGATGCAACAGCATCCTTGGTGCCACAGCCCAGGCTGGTGAGCAACATCTGGTGACCCTGATGTGATACATCTGCGAGACCCTGAGAAGCCCCGACTCCCTCGCCGGAGCCGAGAGCCCGAGCCGAGAGCCAGAGCCAAAAGAGCCTGAGCCGAAAGAGCCGGAGCCAGGAGCCCGAGCGAGAGTCCTTCGGTGAAGAAGGTAAAGCCGCAAGCCCCGATGTGGTATTCACGGGAGGGAAGCGTGCTGGAGTTGGATGAATGGACCGAGTCTCTGCTCACCTTAAAGCCTTCGTGAAAAAACCTTTGAAAACAAAAACTGTAAAACAAAAAGAGGGAATTATGGCATCCAATCATTATTAGCCAGCTGGTAACCAATTAACTCAAGATACAGACCCTGCCTACAAGAGGCAGGCCATTTCCTCCTGGCTGCGGAAGATGCAACAGCGTCCTTGGTGCCGCAGCCCAGGCTGGTGAGCAACAGTATCTCAGCAGATTATTTATCTGTCCTTCTTCTACTAATGCCTAGGAACAGATATCCTTGCTATTGTGGGTATGCACAGTTTTCATATTTGAGGACAGCAACCTTTATGGTAGCAATTAATTTTATCTGAGAGGTCTTTGGATGTAAAAAGAGAGGGAAGAAGAACAGCTAAAGGAACAAGGAGAGGAGGTTGAGAGTGGACACAGAGAATGAAGACGCCACAAGAAATATGAGAAAGGGAAAGCCTTCAGAAAACTGGAAATGAGCCCAGAAAATGGCTGAGTTAAAGAAAGGGAAAAATTGAGGAATTGGGAGCCGGAAAAGAAGCTGAGACAGAAGGCAGAAGTAGGTCTGGGTAAATAGGTACTGTGAGAAATCTGGCCCATGGCCACTCAAAGAAATACACTGACATAACTCAGGAAAAGGAGATTTGGCCATGACTTGGGGTCCCCTGGGATCTCTCCCTGGCTCTTACTTACATTGATCTGCTTTATGACCTTGTCCAAATTCTGTAGACTTCCTGATTTCATTTCATCCCTCCATACACTTGCTTGCAGCAGATTTGGGAGATGCCATGTTCCCTATACCCAGTGTCTGTCGCAGTGCTAATTTCAAATAATTAATAGCCAGAAAATAGAAAACATCTGGAATTTGAAAAAACACCTCTGTAGAAGTGCCATAGGAATTTACTCCATGCTACAGTGCCAGCAGACCAGATCGAGTATGTAATTGAATAGAAATAGCTATACTATGTTTCTTTTCTGTGCTCTGAGAAATACCCAGACACTTAAATCTCTCCCTTATCAGTTAGCTGCTGCTTGACTGGTTGCTACATAGTAAGAGGTTCCAACAAGAACTGGATATTGCGCTATTATTTCCTCATTTATATATGTTCTGCTATCAGCTCAATTCCTCATAAAGAAACACTGTCAGCAGGGACATACCAGACTCTATCTTTCAGTATTTGGAAATTAAAGTTTCACGCTTCCACACTGAAGTAAATTATTTCTTCTTTTATGGTGCTGAAAGAGGAATCTCACCACTGTCTTGGCCCTGTTTCCCTGCTAATCATGGACAACATACTTTTCTTTCAGTGAGAGCCTGGAAGTCCTTCTCAGTTGCGACTCATCTGCCAAGGAGTCAAAGATCTCAGAAGAGAAGAGAAGAATAGAAAAGAATCACCAAGCAATCCACTTTCTGCTTCTGGGCAGCAGCTGAGATGCCAATATTGCTGCAGTGGGGGTGACCGGTGCTGCTTAAAGGAAATAAAAGAATTTTTTTTTCTATAGCCTGTAGCAGCATTATGTTTCAATAGGTGGATGTAACTTATTCACAGAGTGTTTTACTCTGAAGCTGCCCTTGACCTAACATAAAGAAACCCTGGTCTAATTAAGGTAATGCTGCCAGTCCTTCCCTCAACCGGTGGTTGCTGCTCAGAAAATCAAGGAGTTCTTTGTACTTTTAGTATGCATTTTTTCCTTCAGGTTTTTGTGTATCTATTAACAGCTGGTCAGGTAAATGGTTTAATCTTTCAAAATGTTCACATTCTCCTGTACAGCTTTCCACATGGCTTGGAAACAGAACACATTTGTATAGTGAACAGCGATTGTCGCAAGTTGGTTATTATTTCTAGTCTTCTTGAAATACTATAAAATGAGATACTTCAAAGCATCAAGGTATGATTAATTCACATAGAGTTAAATGTCCTAGAAAAGAAAAGAGGCTACCATTAGTGACAAGTATATTTATTCATAGATTCATAGATTTCTAGGTTGGAAAAGACCTTAGAGATCATCGAGTCCAACCATCCCTAATCCCCATTAAACCATATCCTCAAGTAGATCATCCACCCTATTCTTAAACACATCCAGGGATGGGGACTCAACCACCTCCCTGGGCAGCCTGTTCCAGTGGCTGACAACCCTTTCAGAGAAGAAAATTATATAGAAAATTAGATAGAATATTATATTTAGATGCCTTAAATTGTTGCATATTACCAGGAACATCCTGAAGTTCTTCTGGTACCTTCAAGAGAGAGAGTTTGTGCTGGAAATTTTGATTTTATGGTCCATTACAGGAAAGGCAGAGCAAAACATATTGAATATGTGATTGAAAGTACATTAGTTTAACAGTCAATTGATAAAGTGAAAATATTTTAATTGGAATAGCTTCTATTAGGTATTCTTTCCATTATACAGTTTTAGACAGTTCATTAATGTAACTGTTGGTAGATTTTCTTCCATTTATTTCCATTTGTTTTCATTTATTTAATTCCTTTCTTCTTCATAAAAAAGCCCACTCTTGTTAATAGTATTTTTTTTTTTTTTTTGTGAGTTGAAAGCTATGTAAAAGTTTCATTTCTGGTGGAAAATTCACATGGAAATGTGTTTTCTGTTCATGACGATGTTTTCATGGTAACAAACATTAAAGATGTGTTTGCCTGGAATATTCTGATCACAGAATCACAGGACGGTTTGGGTTGGAAGGGACCTTTAAAGGTCCTCTAGTCAACCCCTTGCAAGGAGCAGAGATATCTTCAACTAGATCAGGTTGCTCAGAGCTCTGTCCAACTTGACCTTGAATGTTTCCAGGGATGGGACATCTACCACCTGTCTGGGCAACCTACTCCAGTGTTTCACCGCTCTCATAAAAAATGTCTTCCTTATATAAGGAATATATATAGTCTAAATCTACCCTCTTTTAATTTAAAGCCATTACCCCTGTCCTGTCTCTACAGTCCCTATTAAAAAGTCTCTCTGCATCTTTCTTATAAGCTGCCTTTAAATACTTAAGTATTTCCTCATAGAAAAGGTGTTTCATCCCTCTGATCATTTTTTGCAGTTCTCCTCTGGACCCAATGCAACAGGTCTGTGCCTTTCTTGTACTGAAATGTATGAGTTGAAATAATCTTTGCCTTGTTATTATTTTTAAAAAATAATAATAATAAAAAAAAGCCAAACACTTTGGGGAAAATATCCTTAGTCATTCATGTAGCTTACTTCCATGTGAGTTAGATCTGTTTGTACACCAAGTAAGACAAGTATGTTTCAGTTTGTGTCAAATTGAGTTCATCCTTTTGGGATAGAAGAGTGGAGCACGTGGCTGCCACTGGATGCATCCAGCCTTCCTCGCCCTGGTTCCATATTATATCCAAACTGAGGTGCCTACATTTCTACATCTGTACCTGAACAGTGACCAAATTTACAAAAGCACTGACTAGAATAGCTCTCTTCAGTCACTTGAAACTTTTACCAGCTTAATTCCTTCGGGCCTGTGACATGTACCTTATTTAATTCAAGTATTTATCTAATCTTCAGCACTGCTGAGATTAGATAAGACTTTGCCTCGTTTTTCTATTGCCTGTTATGGGCTTAAAAGAAGAGGCAAATAAAAGGAATCTTATGTTGTTTCTTTTGATATGTGGTCATTTTCAGAGGGCCGTTCTTCTGGAACAGGAAAGCTGATACCGGATTGTAAGATGTTTGGTGGGAGTAAGGCTGTGTTTGGTCACCAAACTCTTTAGAGGCTGTGAGCTTTTGAAAACAAAGACACTCATGTAAGCATCTAAACAAGGACATCAAAGCACTGAGCTGTGCTATCACCAAACATCAGTTTTGCCTTTGCCTCAGAAGAAATTATAGCTAGAAAGGCTGCCAAAGAGCATCATTGAATACAGAGAAGGATTCTGGCTATGCAGAACTCAGCTTTCACATGGTACATTTGTGAGATGGTAGCCCATCTGTACATGCTGCATTCTCCCCTCACCTGATTTCTTTCTGTTTAAAAGCTCCTCTATCAGCAAGGAAAAATGACATCTAACCGTAACCTACAGTACAGCAGCAAAACTATGACTAGTTACAAGTGCCGGTTGGTTTGTGCTATAAAAAGAACAAACTAGTTACAGGGTGTTCCCCTGGCCTTCCCAAATGCCCCCATTGAGAATGCTTCCATTATTTAAAAATACAAGTGTTTTAGTAATGCAGGAGAAGTTGTTTGTTGAAAACCATTTTTTCTTGCAATTTTGCCCGCAATCACTGTAAGAACAAATACATAAAGTTTTGATAAGATGGAAAGCATTTTCACACAACTGTAGTTTCTGAAAAAAAGCTGTAGGACTTGGGGGTCAGAAGTCTGTATTTTAAAAAGACCTAACTCAAGGGAAGCTCTTTCTGTACAGTGTGGAAGAGGATTCACTTGAAATTCCCGAAGACAGTGGGCTCACTTTCTCCATTCTTTCCACATTAAAAATCAGTCACAGGGAAAAACAAACAAACAAAAATCAGTGAATTAATAGATCACCTTCTGCAGAGACCTAGTAGGAGATGAAGATGTAGGCACTAGCACAGCTTATGATTTCTACTGAACCTCAATTTCTACTCTGTTACCCTCAGAGAAATTAAGAGTGTATTACCCCTCAGTTTTCTATAAATCTGCATGGATATTTTACTCCATTTCATAATTTTAATACCTGATTTTCACTTTAAGCCAAATTGCTGAAGAAAACGAAGACTCCACATAAAAAGATGCTTCATTTTTGTAGGTTTTGAGGAAATAGAGGGGGCCAGATACAGAGGCAGATAATACAAGTCTTTTCATCTCCTGAAGGAAATAGGCTAAAAATAAATAAATAAAAAAAAAATATCTCTTTATTAGCCTTCCGAGAATCTACTCAGAATAGTTCACCTCACAGTGTCACATTGCGCACAGTGTGACTTTCCTTGCCCAATGTAAAGTAGGTTTTGTGAGCTTAAAAACATGAGCTTGCTTTTCATCCATCTGCCATGTAAACCTGTGAGAGGGATATGTAATAGGGCAGCACTATCTCTGGTGCAGATAAATCTGGAGATAGCCATGACCTCTCTCAGCTTCAGATTTTCATCTATTTCAATGATGTTTGTTTCCACAAGTTTTCGATTATGCAGTGTACTGTGGTGAACTTCCTTAATGTAACCACAATCTTTTCTCTAATTTGATTCCATCTATCTCCTATCTGAATTTTTTCCTCTAATTTCATTAGAACATAGAACATTTTTTATAGCTCCTTAAGAAACAAAACATGGATACACTTGGGTTTTTTTATTTTCCCTGAAAAATGAGTTCCCATTTGAGTTGTACACAACTCATTACAGTATCATTAGCAGATTTAACACAAATAATGAAGAGAAAGAGGATTAATGCAGCCGTAAATATGATGAGTGGTAATAAACGAAGTGGACGACTGGAGGAGAAAACTATCACAATTTTAGAAATCTGTGAAATGTTTTCTAATTTTCTGAGTCAGTTCAGTTCTAAGATATAAAATTTATTGTCTCAGATGGGGATGATCTTGACTTTCACTCATAATGTTGATGTCTCGGTTTTTCAGGGCACATTATAAACTCCTAATTACATGTGCTTATAAAAAACCTGCAGAGATTCTCTCTGTGAACGAATTTTCAAATGCAAACAGTTACGTATGGGAATAAGATGGCAAAGTTTTGCTCTCCATTTGCCAGTTTGCTCCTTGCCTTCCATCCCATCATCCCTAAGTCTTCTGTATTCTGACTATGTTTCCGGCTTCATCATCTTCACAGCAAACTCCAGATCAAAAACAGCACAGTGTCTATGACTAAAGACGGTAAGGTGGTAAGGCAAATGCAATTACTTGCTGCACCCTTCACAAAAACTTAAAATGTTAATGCATCAATTAATTTTATTTGCCTGTATAAATAGTATGTGATTGCTATTAACTCTTTGCCTTACAGTGAAGCCCAGAGATTCCCACTGAGATTGAAGCCCTGCTTTGAGTTAAACCCAGGGAGTTTAACTCAGGTTTCTGGTGTCATGGTCAAGTGGCCTGTCTGTTAAACATTTCTTGCCTCTCTCGCTTGGAGTTGTCATTCACATTTCGTCGCAAAATGGTGTTGGAATTCTGCCCCTAAATGAAAGTTAATTTTTCAGTTTTAATCTTTCACTATAATTTCCATACAAAACCCTAGTTGAGAAAGATACATACAAGTGATATATGTTGACACAATGGATGCTTTATGTTGTGTGAGATCATCCCATTGCAGAGGATGGGTGTAACTATTAGAAGAGTAATGAGAAAATGGTCCAGCTTTTCTGGTAGTTGAAGGAACACAGTAAAATCTGTAAATCTCTTCCCCTTTTAGCAAATCCAGTATGAAAAAGCCTCTTTCTTTCCTGAAGTATTCAATGCAATGAGGAGAAAACCTATGCTTTCCTGCATGCTTACATAAATGATGAGGCATGTGGCTTACAAGTGAGCCAGATGATCTGTGGAACTTGCAATCATCTTTTTCCAGAGTACATGGGCAATAATCTTTGGTACAGTTGTCAGTCTGGATCTACTGTAGGTGGATATGGTAGGTGTCTGCAGAAGACATTGTTTGCAGGTGGCCTTTGAGAGGGTTATCTCTCTATGCAAGAGTGGGGCGTGACTTTTCACTGCACAACTTCCACTCTGCTGGCTCCTCAGGCAAGAGAGGATTCACCCTCACCCTTGTCAAAATGACAGCTTGTCTAAGGCTGGACAGAATGGTGAGGCTCTTCAGAGTCTTGGAAATCGGGAGGCCAGGTGATAGATGTGATTTATTTCTCACTCCTTGCAATATTCGTAGAATCCTACATTTGATTCATAGGTATATAACACAATTTCATCCTCAAAGCAGAACTAATAACAAATTCAGACCAGGTTGCGCAGGGTTTTTGGTTCAGTTGAATCTATCATGAAACAAGATTGAAGTCAGACTACAGCATTTCATAATACATTGGACACTGACATGTCATTAAGACAAAACAAATCCTGAAGTTGCCTCTTCTGCAAACTCATGCTTGGCATCAGTAAATCCTATCCTGTCCCATCTGTTAGAGCTGCAGATGCTTCAGGGAAGCGATTGTTTCTGACTGTGTATCTCCTTGGAGTCTTACCAGAGACACTTTTCCTCTGCATGCTGCTTTAATATCAATGGAAGAATAATGTGTAGCCTCAAGTTTAATGGTTACTGATATGGGGATTCAGATTTTATGGCTTAGTTCTGTCTTTAGGTGTTATCTCATTCATCCCAGAAAATCTTAAAAAAAACAACCTAAATTGCTTATAAGTTATCACACGTTATTCTTCATTACCTTTTTTTTTTCTCGGTAGAGATGCTGATGTTTATCTTTCCTGAGAGGAGAGAGCGTTGTACCCAGCTGATGAAACCACAGCTGTTGCCTGACCTTTTGACAGTGAAACAGAGCATGTTGATGCAGTGTTGCTAGAACTGAGGCGTGCGCTGTCATGGTAAGCCTTAGTTTGCTTCGAGCTTTTTTATTTTTTTTCCAGTTATCACTTGATATTAACCTATGTGCCAGAAACTAGAAAAACCCTAGAAATGTGCTTGGGAATTTAATTTACACTAAATAGTAGGGTATTCATTGTAATTACGCATCAGTTTATTATGTCTGATGATTCTGACAGAAAATGAGGGAGACCAGATGTTGCAGCATTACATAATAGTAATAGTAATATCTTTCATAGTAATATCTTTTGTAGTAATGTCTTTCATCACCTAAGAGCAGTTAGTGAGTAGGAAAAAAAAAAAAGCTATTAGCTTACCTCATAATATTAATTAAATCATGCCTGAAGGTGTGAAACTGTCAAACAAATCTAATTCTCTGAATAAAACATGAGTTGAATTGTGTTATTATTCAGATATAGTAGGTAGTAGCAGTCTCTTTAGCATTGTTTCAGCAGAAATAAGACAGCTTTTCTGCAGTGAATTGCCAAATTCATCTTCTGAGCTGTGTTGGAAATACATTGTGCAGATTCCGTATAACCTGCTTCCATGGTTCCTGCAATTAGTAACTCTCCAATAGAGGTGAATGAAAGTCCGGTAAGAATAGTGTCAGGGATATAGATCTATTCCTGGAGACATGTGAAGCAATACAGAATGACCAGCACTTGGCACTTAATCAGATTTCCTGTTTTAAAAGCACGCATTTCTGGAGTTATGGGATTACTTAATTTTGTTCATTAAAATAATAGGCCTTTAGAGGTCTCCAGTGCATGGAAAAGCCTGAGAATTAAGCATATTCAACTTTCAAGACTCAAACCAGAAAAAAGTCACAGAGTCAAAAAAGGAAGCCATATATAATTTTAAAATACTTATTTTTAATTTAATCCTATGTATAAAAATTATCTTAGGTGTTGTCAAAATTAAATAACTTTTAAAGTAAGAACACAGAGCTTTAAGTCTTTATTTGTAACTGTAAGAACACAGACTTCTCTTTCCTTTCCTTCTTTTTGTTAGTGGAAGCTGATTTTTCGTCTCACGATTCTACTCCAGGGACTAGAGCCTGAAGACAATCTCAAACCTTGGGATAAAAGCATGAGAACTGTGAGTGGTTGGGGATGGCAAAACTTGGGTAGAACTTTGAAATCAGAGAAGCAACTACTTCTATTTTAACAAATTAAATGACATTCCATTCCAAAGAGACAGGATAGGAAATACTACCTGGAGAATATTCAGCAGAAGTTCACAGTATGTTGAAGATCAGTAGATGCAAACCCATGGGCTGAAATGGAGTGTTGACTTGACCAATTCCTACTAACATGAGCAGCTCTTAGAGCTTTTGCCAGAATTCTCCCATGCTTTGTGGTCCATTTTGGCTGTTTTTCTACTCTCTCTTCAGCTCTCAATTGCTGTGTGCAGCTACAGAACATCAAGGAGAAAGGGTTCACTTTTTCTTCTGTCTTTGCATTTTAAGTCTTTTCCTTTCTTTATCTCCAGTTATCTGTCATGCTGACCTAATTTTGGATTTCCGTGAAATGTTCTATGTAGGACTTTAAATTCACTTTGAATGTTTGTCCTGGTTTCAGGTGGGACAGAGTTAGCTCTTCTTTTTGGCAGCTAGAAGAGCTCTGTGTTTCGGTTTTAGTCTGAGACTTGCTCTGAGAAGAACTCTGACAGCGCACTGATGTTTATAGTTGGCACTGAGGTCTCAAGGACTTTTCAGCTGCCGTGTTCTTGCCAGTGTGCAGGAGCTCAACAGGATAGGGGGGAGCATGGCTGGGACAGGGGGTCCACGACTCTCCTTATGATTTGTACTTAGACTTAGGACTGAGGGCCAAACTGGCCAATTAGTATTGCATATCATGCAGTGTCATGCCCAGTATAAAAGTGAGGTTCAGCCGGAAAGAAGGGCCTTTGCTCTTCCGGGACTCTCACTTTCGGACTCTCAGAGTGCTCTCTCTGTCTCGCTCTCTATTTTCGGGCCTCTTGCTCATCTGGGATTGCGGTATTGTGATTTGTCTGTTTCGGGATCATTAGTCCAGGACGAGATGGGCCTCACTCAAGGGGTGGTGAGTAATTACGCCGTATATCACTCAATCGTATATATTTATCATTGTACATATATGTGTATATATATATTGGTAGCAGCCGTAGCAAATTGTTCTTATCTCAACCCACAGGTCTCTTTTCTTTTTCTCCTTTAATTCCCTACCCCACCCCCGAGGGGTACAGGAGGGTGAGCGAGCGGCTGTGTGGAGTTTAACTGCCAGATCGGCCTAAACCACAACAATGTTTTAGTTTGTGCAAAAAGAATCCATCAGCTGTCTTGCAGATGTGTTTCTGGGCAGTATAGTGCAACATGCCTGTTCTTGCTCCTTTGCTGTGGTTCTGTGAGTCTCTCTTTTACCAAATATGGAAGGAAATGCTTATTCCAGCTCTCGCAATTCCTTATGACAGCTGATCCTATTGTTAGAAGTGTTTGTTCAGTAATGGAGTCTGCTTATCTCCTGGCACTAAGACTTTTTCTTCCGAGCAGCTGAAGTTATGAAGGTCCTGCAGAACTTCTTGATCTCACACCTAGGCAGGCCACAATACTTACAGTAGCTAACAAACACTTACAGTTCATACAGATGCTCAGGGCTGTAGAATGACTCCTGGTTTCCTTCCAAAAAACACTGCAAGGACCCTGTCCTTCCATCTGTGTCCATGGTGGGCAAAGTGGAGTAAACACTGTGGTTTTCTGTGATTAGTCCACCCTTTGCCACAGGGTGGCCAAGCAAAGACTGCTGTAAAGAGAAAATATTTCCTCGCTAATTATGTGAGGAAAGATACTCCCTTACAAAGCCACATTGTGTTTTTCCAGAAAAGTAATCTTTTTTTTTTCTTTTTTTTTTAAGAAAACTTAATAAAATAAAAGCCAAACCAAGTTCTATTTACTGACCTGCATAGTAAAAGTCCTTCATTAGGCACGACTGTAGCCTGTCAGGAATCTCTGATTGCCTTTGGTCATCTGGGGATGCTGGATATGAATTACTCTTTTTTTTACCTGTCTCTGAAGGACCCTCTGATGGACAGGGGAAGAGCAACTGACATCATCTACCTGGACTTGTCCAAAGCATTTGATATTGTCCCACACGACATCCTTGTCTCTAAACTCGAGAGACATGGATTTGATGGATGGACCACTCGGTGGATAAGGAATTGGCTGGATGGTCACATTCAAAGAGTTGTGGTCAACGGTTCAATGTGCAGGTGGAGGCCAGTGACGAGTGGTGTTCATCAGGGGTCAGTACTGCGGACAGTGCTATTTAACATTGTTGGTGACATGGACAGTGGGATTGAGTGCACCCTCAGCAAGTTTGCAGATGACACCAAGCTGTGTGGTGTTGTGGACACGCTGGAGGGAAGGGATGCCATCCAGAGGGACCATGACAGGCTGGAGAGATGGGTCTGTGAGAACCTAATGAAGTCCAACAAGGCTAAGCGCAAGGTCCTGCACGTGGGTCGGGGCAATCCCAAGCACAAGTACAGGTTGGGAAGAGAATGGATTGAGAGCAGCACAGGGGAAAAGGACTTGGGAGTGCTGGTGGACGAGAAGCTCAACATGAGTTGGCAATGTGCACTGGCAGCCCAGAAAGCCAACTGTATCCTGGGCTGTATCAAAAGAAATGTGGCCAGCAGGTCGAGGAAGGTGATTCTGCCCTTCTACTCTGCTCTCGTGAGAACCCACCTGGAATATGCCAATCAGCTCTGGAGTCGCCAACACAAGAAGGACATGGAGCTGCTGGAACAAGTCCAGAGGAGGGCTACGAAGATGATCCGAGGGCTGGAGCACTTCTCCTATGAAGACAGGCTGAGAGAGTTGGGGCTGTTCGGCCTGGAGAAGAGAAGGCTCCAGGGTGATCTTATTGCAGCCTTTCATTACCTAAAGGGGGCCTATAGGAAAGCTGGAGTGGGACTTTTTACAAGGGCATGTAGTGATAGGACAAGGGGCAATGGCTTTAAACTGAAAGAGGGTAAATTTAGATTGGATATAGGGAAGAAATTTTTCACTCTGAGGCTGGTGAGGCACTGGGACAGGTTGCCCAGAGAAGTTGTAGATGCCCCATGCCTGGAAGTGTTCAAGGCCAGGTTGGATGAGGCTTTGAGCAACCTGGTGTAGTGGAGGGTGTCCCTGCCCATGGCAGGGTGGTTGGAACTAGATGATCTTTGAGGTCTCTTCCAACTCTAACCATTCTATGATTCTATGCTTCTATGACCCTTCCTATGGTTTAGGTTAATTTCTGGAAATAACACAGGCACAAGAGTACATACAGAGATAGTAGGCGTGGGCAGGGACGAAAACACATCTCCAGCTTCCCAGAGTTAATTTGAAAGGACCAGAAACCCACTGTGGAGACTGCTGCTCTTCATGTACAGATAAAGGTGTCTGTCTGATAACAGAAGTAGTTGTCTTGTGTCTACTCAGGTGGCCTGCACTACAGCACATGATTTGTCTTTTTGGGACTTTGTTTCACTTCAGCCAGACCTGTGCCACAGCACCACCAAAATATGTAGACAAGTAAAATGATGGAAAATGAGTGAGAGTCCTTGTAGATGCCTGTCAGGTTCTTGGACTATTTTGTTGGAAAAAGTGCAGGTAGGAAGAACAGCCATCTTTGAAGCAGAAGTCCGAATTGCATGAAACACGAATATTTTGTGTCCCTCTCTCACTCATCTATCTATAACTCAATAAAGCAAATAAGCTGTGTTTGTAGCATGATACTTAGTTGTTATTCAGGCACTAGGTGCTGGAAGAATGCACTAAAATGCATGCTGACTGGCAGGAAACAACCGTGGAAGCTGTACAAAATTTGAATGTATTGGCACGTTGCATTAGTTTCATCCTTAAGTGTTCTCCTCAACATTTCTCTTATAGATTAGAGCTTGATGCAAAATTCTTTGGAAGAAATGTGAAGAACCCTCTTGATCTTGGAGAATTCTGGATTGGTGTCTTTCTGTGTTACTGTCAATAAATAATTTCACTCCATAAATTCAAGATGTTTCATTGACATCTGTCAGAAAAAGAGTAAAAGAGCCTCCAGAAATGAGAACCCCAAGAGGAGGCAGCAGTTTAAGAAAAGACAATACATAAACCAGCTGTGGGAATTATTAGATCGTTCGAAATCTTCTTCCAGGGAGACACACCATTATGTGTCTGTCACGTACATTAACTAGGCATAGAATTTCCATTCACCTTCCCAAGACATAATTATGTCATTGTAGTTTCTGGCTCTGCTGCAAAGATGCCAGAGCTTTATCTGATTCATTTAGTTTCTTCTGTGAGGGGACATCAGCAGTTGCTGTAGTAACATCAGTCCTTGAATACTGGAAGCAGTGCCCCATCCCTCCTCTAATCACCATAAAGCATTGTTGCCTTCACAATAAGGCTTCCAGCTTCACTTCCTTTTCATTATGTTTGCTAGTTAAGACTCTTTCTTAGCGCCCAAACCTCACAACACCTAACAGCAACAACAGGTGGTCACCCCCACAGCAGAATCCCTTCTTCACTCCTGTCCTAGTTTTAGCTGGGACAGAGGGGTTTGTTTTTTTTTAACAGCTAGAAAAGCTCCATGTTTTGGTTTTACTCAGAGGCTCACTCTGAGAAGAACACTGATAACAAGCTGCCAAGGACTTTTCAGTGTGCCGGAGTGCAGAAGCACGGCGGGATAAGGGGGGAGCATAGATGGGACAAGGGGGACACGATTCCCCTTGTGATTTGTGTGGAACTTAAGACTGAGGGCCAAACTGGCCAATTAGTATTCCATATCATGCAGCGTCATGCCCAGTATAAAAGCGAGGGTCAGATGGGAAGAAGGGCTTTTGCGCTTTGGCTTTTGCGCTTTTGCCGCTTTTGCTCTTTTGCGCTTGCTGTGGTTTTTTTCGCTCTATTGCTTTTCTTTTTTTTTTTTCCTTTCTTCTCTCTCTCTCCCAGTACTCCCACTCTCGGAGTACTATCTCTCCCTCTCTGCCCCTCTCTATTTCGGGGCCTCGCGTTCGTCCGGGATTTGCAGTTTTCGGGACGAGACGGGCTTCGCATACGAGGGGTGGTGAGCACCTACATTGTATTAAATCATCTGTATTAAATCACTCTTATCTCAACCCACGGGTTTCACGTTTATCCTTTAATTCTCTCCCTCATTCCTGGGGGTGGGGGAGGGGGAGTGACCGGCTGTGTGTGGGGCGGTTCAACATAACCCACGACAGTCTTAATTGGCGCCCAACGTGGGGCACGAAGGGGTTGAGATAACGATGTGGCTGGCCGGAATGCTGTTTGTTATGCTTGCGTACATGTTACCGGACGTTCATAATTTATTGTCTTATCTACCCTATATGATGTTAGGCGGAATGTTTATGCGGTTTTCTGGCTCTGGGTGTTGGACCGGCATGAAAAGTATGTTATCGGTAATTAAGGGTTTTGCTATACTGTACGGTGTAACTCTGATAAGATCATCGGTGCTGGGACCGGCTCAGTCTTTGTATTCGGCGGTGCAGAGGGGGATGGTGATGTGGAACTCGTTTATTAATTTTGAGCGTCACCTGGCGGATATCATCGCCAATTATACCGGTGACTTTTCATTCACAAAAGCTTACGTTGATTTTGATAATGCCGAACATCATTGGAATAATTTAACCGGTTTGATTGTCCTGCAAGGTCTCCTGAATATATGTTTAATTATCTATATATTCAAAATCAATCGGCCATTTAGGGGTGTATATCAATTTATTTCTCGGGTTATTGTGCGTGCCATCTCAACTCCCATGACAAGCACTATAGCTACTCAGACTACAACGTTATCAGTTGCCCCCGTAAGGAAAAGAAAATGTATACAAAAGTTAGATGACGAAGAAGAGGAATCAGGGCCATCACAACAACCAAATGAGGAAGAGCAACCAGGACCATCAAAGCAACCAGACAAAGAAGAACAACCGGGGCCATCACAACGATTGGAGGAAGAGAAACCAAGGAAATGTCTGCGAAAGTCAGAACGCAGAGGAGAGGATGATGATGATGATGAAGAGCGACCAGGGCCATCACGAGAAATGAAGCGGGAGCGTTCTGTTTCGCCCCAGAGGAAATCTCAATGGAGGAGGAGTGACATCATAGATGAGAGGATAACCACCAGATCTCTAAAAATGAGCGAACTGCGAGATATTCGAAAAGATTATGGCCGCCTTAAAGGTGAGCCCATTGTCTCTTGGTTGCTCAGATGCTGGGACATGGGAGCCAATAGTCTGGAGTTAGATGGTAGTGAAGCTAGGCAGCTGGGAGCCCTTGCCATGGATGGAGGCATTGATAAAGCAATTGGAAGGCAGACACAAGTCCGCAGCCTCTGGAGACGACTCCTGGCAGCCATAAAGGAAAGGTACCCCTACAAGGACGAGGTGCCATGTAATGTAAGCAAGTGGACCAACATAGAAAAAGCTATTCAGTATCTGAGAGAACTGGCTGTGCGAGAGTTGATTTATCTTGACTCGAGAAGCGGACCAAGACTCGAAGATCCAGATGACGTCCGGTGCACACGACCAATGTGGCAGAAGATTATACGGAGTGCGCCAGCCGCATATTCCACCTCATTGGCAATAATGGACTTCGGGGACGATGAAGCACCACTATCCGTAGGTAATCTGGTCACCTACCTCCGACGATATGATGATGACACTTCTATAAGAACCTGTGTTGCGGCTGTGGAAAAGCTGTCTGAAGAGGTCCGAGAATTAAGAGAAAAAGTAGATTTCCCACCACCTGAACGTTCTAGAATTTCAGCTGTCAGAACCAGGCGTTACCCTCCTCGAGAGAGACAAGAGAGACGGTACAGATCACGGGGTGAGCTGTGGTTCTACCTCCGTGATCATGGAGAAGACATGAGAAGGTGGGATGGAAAACCCACCTCCGCTTTAGAGGCCAGAGTACGCCAGTTGGGAGGAAGAACCAACAGGAATAGAACTTTCTCCAATTCCTCCAGGACAGTGGTTGCCCCAGTCTACAGTGAGCAGTCCACTAGTCAAAATGGGAGGGCTGATCCTCCTAGCCACCCTGACTCCAATCCTGCTGACTCCTCTGATGAATATGATAACAGGCATTAGAGGGGCCCTGCCTCCAGCCAGGTGGAGGAGAGGGATAATCGAGTTTACTGGACTGTGTGGATTCGGTGGCCTGGCACATCATGCCCCAGAAAGTATAAGGCTTTAGTGGATACTGGTGCCCAATGCACCTTGATACCGTCGAACTTTAGAGGGACAGAATCCATCTGTATTTCTGGAGTGACAGGGGGGTCTCAACAACTGACTGTGTTAGAGGCTGAAGTGAGTCTAACTGGAGAGCGGTGGCAAAAACACCCTATTGTAACTGGCCCAGAAGCCCCGTGCATCCTTGGCATAGATTATCTTAAGAGAGGGTATTTCAAAGACCCAAAAGGGTATCGGTGGGCTTTTGGCATAGCTGCAGTAGAGACAGAAGAAGGCAGGCAGTTGTCTACTTTGCCTGGTCTTTCAACGGACCCTTCGGCTGTGGGGTTACTGAGGGTCGAAGAACAGCAGGTGCCAATTGCTAATACAACAGTGCACCGACGGCAATATCGTACCAACCGAGACTCTCTAATTCCTATCCATAAGTTGATTCGTCAACTGGAGAGTCAAGGAGTCATCACAAAGACCCGCTCCCCTTTTAACAGCCCTATATGGCCTGTGCGTAAGTCCAATGGCGAGTGGAGGCTGACGGTAGACTATCGTGGCTTGAATGAAGTTACACCACCATTGAGTGCTGCCGTGCCAGATATGCTGGAACTTCAGTATGAACTGGAGTCAAAGGCAGCCAGGTGGTACGCTACAATTGATATCGCTAATGCGTTTTTCTCAATTCCTTTGGCACCGGAATGCAGGCCACAGTTTGCTTTCACTTGGAGGGGCATCCAGTATACCTGGAATCGACTGCCCCAGGGGTGGAAACACAGCCCCACTATTTGCCATGGACTGATCCAGACCACACTGGAACAGGGTGATGCCCCAGAACATCTGCAATACATTGATGACATCATTGTATGGGGCAACACAGCAGAAGAAGTTTTTGAGAAAGGTGAAAAGATAATCCAAATCCTTCTGAAAGCAGGCTTTGCCATAAAACAGAGTAAAGTCAAGGGACCTGCCCAGGAGATTCAGTTTTTGGGAATAAAATGGCAAGATGGGCGTCGTCAGATTCCGATGGACGTGATTAATAAAATAACAGCTATGTCCCCACCAACCAACAAAAAGGAAGCACAAGCTTTCTTAGGCATTGTGGGTTTCTGGCGAATGCATATTCCTGACTACAGCCAGATTGTAAAACCCCTCTACCAAATAACCCGAAAGAGGAATAATTTTGAATGGGGCCCAGAGCAAAAACAAGCCTTTGAACAAATTAAACAAGAAATAGTCCATGCGGTAGCCCTGGGACCAGTCCGGACAGGACAAGATGTCAAAAACGTGCTCTACACCGCAGCCGGGGAGAATGGTCCCACCTGGAGTCTCTGGCAAAAAGCGCCAGGGGAGACGCGAGGTCGACCTCTTGGGTTTTGGAGTCGAGGATACAAAGGATCCGAAGCCAACTATACTCCAACTGAAAAAGAGATACTAGCAGCATATGAAGGAGTCCGAGCTGCTTCTGAAGTGATTGGTACGGAAGCACAGTTGCTCCTGGCACCCCGATTGCCAGTGCTCGGCTGGATGTTCAAAGGGAGCGTCCCGTCTACACACCACGCAACTGATGCCACATGGAGCAAGTGGATCGCGCTGATCACACAAAGAGCTCGGATAGGAAACCTCAATCGCCCAGGAATTTTGGAAGTGATCACTAACTGGGCTGAAGGTAAAGACTTTGGGATGTCACCAGAGGAGGAGGAGGTGACACGTGCTGAGGAGGCTCCACCTTATAATGAACTATCAGACAACGAGAAGAAATATGCTCTGTTTACGGACGGATCCTGTCGCCTTGTAGGAAAACATCGAAAATGGAAAGCTGCTGTATGGAGTCCTACTCGACGGGTCGCAGAAGCTACCGAAGGAGAAGGCGAATCAAGCCAGTTCGCAGAGGTGAAAGCCATCCAACTGGCTTTAGACATCGCGGAACGAGAAAAGTGGCCAATGCTCTATCTCTATACCGACTCTTGGATGGTAGCGAATGCCCTGTGGGGATGGCTACGGCAATGGAAGCAGAGCAGCTGGCAACGCAGAGGTAAACCCATCTGGGCTGCCCCGTTGTGGAAAGACATTGCTGCTCGAGTAGAGAAGCTGATTGTGAAAGTACGACATGTAGATGCCCATGTACCCAAGAGTCGGGCCACAGAAGAACATGAAAACAATCAACAGGTGGATCAGGCCGCCAAGATTAAAGTGGCTCAAGTGGATCTGGACTGGCAACATAAAGGTGAAAAATTTCTAGCTCGTTGGGCCCATGATGCCTCAGGCCACCAAGGAAGGGACGCCACATACAAATGGGCTCGCGATCGAGGGGTGGACCTAACTATGGACACTATTGCAGAGGTGATCCATGAATGTGAAACGTGTGCTGCAATCAAGCAAGCCAAGCGGTTAAAACCTCTTTGGTATGGAGGGCGTTGGTTGAAATATCAATATGGAGAGGCTTGGCAAATTGATTATATCACACTTCCACAAACTCGCAGTGGCAAGCGTTACGTGCTTACAATGGTGGAAGCGACCACTGGATGGCTGGAAACCTATGCTGTGCCCCATGCCACCGCCCGGAACACGATCTTGGGCCTTGAAAAGCAAGTCTTGTGGCGACATGGCACCCCAGAAAGAATTGAGTCGGACAACGGGACTCATTTCCGTAACAATCTTATAGACACCTGGGCCAAAGAGCATGGCATCGAGTGGGTATATCACATCCCCTATCATGCACCAGCTTCTGGGAAGATTGAACGATATAATGGATTGCTAAAAACCACACTGAAAGCAATGGGTGGTGGAACCTTCAAACATTGGGATACGCATTTAGCAAAAGCCACCTGGTTAGTCAACACTAGAGGCTCTGCAAATCGAGCTGGTCCTGCGCAATCAGAACTTCTACGTACTGTAGAAGGAGATAAAGTCCCTGTAGTACACATGAGAAATATACTCGGGAAGACAGTTTGGGTTATTCCTGCCTCGGGTAAAGGTAAACCCATTCGTGGGATTGCTTTTGCTCAGGGACCTGGGTGCACTTGGTGGGTGATGCAAAAGGACGGGGAAGTCCAATGTGTACCTCAAGGGGATTTGATGTTGGGTGAAAATAGATGATAAAATGAATTGAATTGTGTGCACATTGTACTAATGTCATTATATTAAGAATCATCCAGGTTAATGAAGAATGAACTTCGTCAGAATCAGAACCGATTCCAAACACCCAGCAACTTCCTTGAGATCAACATCTTCAACCTGCAGACAGCGGCCGGATACACCAACTACGAGCTCCAGGCGCCACACGCAACAAAGACTACATGTCATCCGTTCTACCGACTGAGCGAATTCCACGTCATCTTTCCTGCCCTGAGAGACTACTACAACAGATGAAGACACATTTAGGAGGGATGACCCATGGCTAAGGGAATAGTATATATGTAAGGTTTGAGCATGACGTGCATGGTATGGAATAAGGGGTGGATACTGTCCTAGTTTTAGCTGGGACAGAGGGGTTTGTTTTTTTTAACAGCTAGAAAAGCTCCATGTTTTGGTTTTACTCAGAGGCTCACTCTGAGAAGAACACTGATAACAAGCTGCCAAGGACTTTTCAGTGTGCCGGAGTGCAGAAGCACGGCGGGATAAGGGGGGAGCATAGATGGGACAAGGGGGACACGATTCCCCTTGTGATTTGTGTGGAACTTAAGACTGAGGGCCAAACTGGCCAATTAGTATTCCATATCATGCAGCGTCATGCCCAGTATAAAAGCGAGGGTCAGATGGGAAGAAGGGCTTTTGCGCTTTGGCTTTTGCGCTTTTGCCGCTTTTGCTCTTTTGCGCTTGCTGTGGTTTTTTTCGCTCTATTGCTTTTCTTTTTTTTTTTCCTTTCTTCTCTCTCTCTCCCAGTACTCCCACTCTCGGAGTACTATCTCTCCCTCTCTGCCCCTCTCTATTTCGGGGCCTCGCGTTCGTCCGGGATTTGCAGTTTTCGGGACGAGACGGGCTTCGCATACGAGGGGTGGTGAGCACCTACATTGTATTAAATCATCTGTATTAAATCACTCTTATCTCAACCCACGGGTTTCACGTTTATCCTTTAATTCTCTCCCTCATTCCTGGGGGTGGGGGAGGGGGAGTGACCGGCTGTGTGTGGGGCGGTTCAACATAACCCACGACAACTCCATAACTAATGCTGGACACATATCAGAGGATTTGTAAAGATATGCAGGCTTCACCTAAACTGGATAAATTATGGTTTGAGAAGGTTTATTACAAGACTTAACCAATCAAACACCATCTGGCATTGTAAAAACAACTGAGAAAGACAATTCTTTCTTTACAAACAGCAAAGGATTTGCACTTTTTAAGTTTAAGACAAAAGTAGAGTAGAGTAGAAAGCGTATTCATTGGGTAGAAACGTGCAAAGTGGTCGTTTCTCATGGTATAGTGGGATTAAGCAATTTCCTTCTGGCATCTCGACCTTTTTTAACACGGGCTCCAGTGTTTTCCAGAATAAGGATGGCAATCTGATGAGCATATCCTACAGCATCGGATCTTGGGTCTCTGAGAAGTGCTATAAATGATGATTCATTTCAGGATTTGGAGTGGAAAATATAGGTAAAGGAATGACAGGGCTTTTTAGCACCAGGACGGTCTGGTTTTTTATCATCTCCGTAAGAAAGACATTCAGACTCTGTAAAGAATCACTTAAAATTACATTTATTCAAGATAATACTATTAAGAAAGAGAGCATAGTACAAACAAGTTTATATCACACCAGGTGCTGGCAACCCCAAATTGTGCAGTATCAAATGGGTGTGGCACAGTGTGCAGATCCATCCATGGAAAGTTTATCCCATTTTGTGCCTCTGAGCTCTTATAGGATTTTCTTACAAGGAAAACAATTCTATTCATCATTTCCACTGTTCAACAAAAGGGTATTCCCATGGGAACTTGTTGCTATAGTATTGGATAAAAAGGCAAGGCAATGGAGGTGGTGTAATCACTGGTACCTGTGATTCCTGTAGGTTCCTCTGTTACAGTCAAACAGATAGATTTATTCCACAGCCAACAGACATGCACAGCATGAGGCAGGCCTGAAGGCCAAGCTGTGCATGTTACATAGCACAGCACAGCATGGCACAGCCCTGGCTTGGGCCCATTCACATTAGCTGTTACATGGATCACTAACTCCTCAATGTACAACAGACTTCCCATTGGGATCGTTTTGCTTTAGATATTCAGAGCTAGATCCATGCTGCCCAAGGTTTGCTTGCACCTTACCTTTGTGAGTGTGCAGAGCACCAGGACTCTATATGCAGCATGTTAGGGAGGGCTGGATATTTCTGAATGGTGAGTCAAAAATCTCCTGGGTCAAATGCTGCCTTTAAAACCATTATTATAAGGAATTGCTAAAAATGTGTGTCCTCTAAGTGATACTCCAATCTCTATCTGTTCAGATCCTGATCTCAGAACCCCCTACCCATAGAACAGGCACCTGTGTCTTTTTGAAGCATCTATAAGGTCCCACTGATTTTATGTTGGAGGTGCCAGCCACTTTTTCTATACTACATTTAACTGCTGATGACATTTCCTTGTAAGGAGAGGGGAATCAAGTTTAGTCATCCTCAGCTGGAGCACTAGGAAGCTGTTAGTAAGTTACTCACACTCTACGTCCCTTTTTTGAGGTTAAATTAACTCAGTTCGTTCCATGTTTCTCTGACAGGCCACGTTTTCTGAGCCTCCCTCTCAGGTCTTCAGTTTGCCTACATCTTCCTTGAGTTCTGGAATCTCCCTGGAAAAGTATTGCCTTCTTCAGCTAATATAACCTATGAATGGACCAGAAGAGACTAATTGCCTCCCACCCCTCAGATACAGCACTGCGGTGAATACGCTTCAATGTTGGCTATGTCCTACCTCCCTGACACATATTCACATGATTTTTTGTCCAATATAACTAAGAGCCCTTTTCTGCCTTTCAGTTGGTCACCGGTACTTCCCCATTTATTTGCATATTTAACTCCTCCTTCCTTTTTACTTGAACACATTATTGTGTTTGCTGCCATCACTGCCAACGACTACCTCTTCTTTTGTGATCTTGGCTCCTGAGGTCAGAGGGCTGTTATGAGTGTTGCCTTTACTCTTGTATTGGCTACAACATTTGCAGGCTGTGCTATTCAAGCTGCTAGTTAAGATATGAGAAGAATGGGGTCAGGGTGAAACCCAGTGAGGCCTCATTCTACCGCTCCCTGAATTTAACAGGTTGTCATTGAGAACCGCTCTTCTAAACCACATTTTGAAACAACTCTACTCTAGTCATGAAGTGCTTATATATATTTGCATGCACACTCTGGGAGGAAAGCTTAACATCAAACTTCTGGGCTCAACTCTGTCTTCAGCTCTGCAAACTTAGATGATTGGAAAGTGAGACTAGGAAAGCAAGAGGGATAATCTCTCATCTTTCACTAAGGAGTCTTTGCAGTTTCATCTCTAGCATATTGTGCTTGCCACTGAAAGGGTCAAGTAGCTGAATGGGCCTGCAGTTTAATGCAGTCCTGCACATTGTCATAGTTTCCTTGCCATGCATTATTTTGCAGGCAAATATTTAGCAGAATTTTGAAGAGAATAAGCCTTTATACTGGTTATGGGAAGAACTTCGCTGATAGTTGAGAAAGGCCTTAAACCAGGCAGAACACGGACGGGACTGTCTTTGCTCTTCTCTTCAAGTGCAACTCTGGGCCTTAAAAAGACAACATTAGTAAGCTGGTTCACAATTTCATGCATCTAGTTTCAGAGATAAGTGCTGCCCTTTGACATTCTGGATAAATCTCATATTTAAACATTCGTCATGAGCTTCCAATACAAAAGTCTTTGTACTTCCTCTCAAATTAATCTAAGATTTTGTCATCCTTCCACTTTCCTAGGTGTGAGAACAAAGAAAACAATGAAAGCTCAGTGGAACAGAAAGGAATGGAAAGGGAACAGTTTAGAATATAAATAGAAATGTAACATTAGCTATAGCTTCTGCTAGAACTGTAAGGTACAATAAAATGGAAATCATGATGCGCTTCAAAGAAGTATGTTCTCATAATCTCAATTTAGGTAAGGCTTGTTGTCACAGGATTTTAGAAAAAAGCTGTTAGATGCAATTTTTATTCCATATAAGATTTTTATTCCATATGTTTCTTCTACATCAAATTTATATGTTTTTAGCAGCTGGTTTAAGAGGCCAATTCATACTATTCTTCAAATAAAAGGAACACAAGTACTTGCGATGGGTTGAAGTTTGGGCAGGCATTTAGTATACGTAGAGATAGGCAAAGAAGCTTTATGGGTAATTGGTTATGTTCATATTGTGTTCCAAGTGTTTTTCCCTTTCCTTTTGGCTCTCTTTGGTTTAAAGTGAACTCTGTCACAGTTTTCTGGACTTCATATGTATTTTAGGAGCTCTGAAGGTGTTATGCATATCGGGTAAATACTTCACCTCCTAGGGTAACTGACATGAGAGGCTCTGGAGAGGAAATGGGTTTCAACATTTAAACTACATGGCTGAGAAACAATTACAGGTTTGGTTTAGCCTGATCAGCATGATTAGCAGGAGAAAGTTGTAACAGATGAGATATTCAGATAAGTGACCAGACAGCAGAGGCAACAGCAGCTTAGTCAAAAAAAGGACTGGTAAAAACAAATGGAAGAAATTGGCTACATAAGTGGAGATGCCTACATACAATCCAAATTAGATTATTATAGGAATGTCGTGGCACTTCTGTTAAGGTCACTGTTAAATATTGTGCTAAGTAACCGTCTTTTTTTTTTAAAGGATAATACAAAATGGAGCATGTGAACCACGGGAATTAAAACCATTCACTACTTTGCAGGTACTACAAGGTAGGATAAAATGAGATGTCAGCTAGAGACCAGTAGCTTGTGAAATGTGGGAGATCATACAACACAGGATGGTGTGAACTGGATCATGAAAGAAAGACCCACGTTCAGTTTACAGGAATGGTGAAGAACATGGATTAGTGTTTCTAAGCAATCATATGTGTAAGTGACCAAATATTAACCAACAACATTTGGCAGTAACTATTAAGCAATTATTAGTAATTATGCAGGTGATCTAATTCTGTGTCAGCATGAAACTGATATTTTTTTCCTAGTAAAGCAAATAATAAGTTATTCATAGACAACCAAATTATTTCCTTTGACTCAAAATAAAATTTTAACTTAATTTTTCCTGGGTTTTCTTTCGGCAAAAGTAGTTGTTAAATTTGACCCATATTTGTAAACAATTCAGTCACCTTTTTGGAGTTTTTGAGGTGTTCTGGGTTTTTTTTGACAAATCTGCTATATGTTGACATAAAGGTGTTGAATGGGGTATAAAAACCCCAAGCATCGCTATAGGCTCGGGGAAGAGTGGCTGGAGAGCTGCCTGGCGGAGAAGGACCTGGGGGTCTTGGTTGACTACCGGCTTGATATGAGCCAGCAGTGTGCCCAGGTGGCCAAAAAGGCCAATGGGATACTGGCGTGTATCAAGAATAGTGTAACCAGCAGGAATAAGGAAGTGATCCTGCCCCTGTACTCGGCACTGGTGAGGCCACACCTGGAATATTGTGTCTAGTTTTGGGCCCCTCGCTTTAAGAGAGATATTGAGCTCCTGGAGCGAGTCCAAAGAAGGGCGACTAAACTGGTCAAGGGGCTGGAAAATAAAACTTACGAGGAGCGGCTGAGGGAGTTGGGGCTGTTTAGCCTGGAGAAGAGGTGGCTGAGGGGAGACCTGATTACAGCCTACAAATACTTGAGGAGGGATGGTGGGGAGGTAGGGGAAGGGCTCTTTACATTAGTGTTGGGTGATAGAACAAGAGGAAATGGGTATAAGCTTAGTCAGGGCAGATTCAGGTTGGATGTTAGGAAGTATTTCTTCTCTGAAAGGGTTGTCAGCCACTGGAATAGGCTGCCCAGGGAGGTAGTTGAGTCCCCATCCCTGGATGTGTTTAAGAATAGGGTGGATGATCTACTTAGGGATATGGTTTAATGGGGATTAGGGACGGTTGGACTCGATGATCTCTAAGGTCTTTTCCAACCTAGAATTCTATGAATCTATGAATCTATGAATCTATGAATGCTGAAATGGGTATGATCTATTCTGGAGGTTAGAGGCATCACTGCATTACACAGGCTAAGCATTTTGAAGAGAGACTGCTATGGGTCACATACTGTAATGTTCAGCTCTGCAGCAGCAGCTAATGAATACTTGGAACAATGTTTTTTTCCTAAATACTGTGCTTTGATAAGTGGAGTGACTGGTGGAGTGTGAAATGTGGTACTTTGTAAACTAAACATTCTGAAGGACAGGGTGTGTACATTCCTATTAACATATGTCAGAGTCTACTACTGACTTAAATGAGGCCAGAAGCTTTCCCACAGGCTTCTGCATCTGCATGCAGAAGGCTTCTGCATGATAATGTAAAATTAGCTGAAGTTCTTAACTTGAACTGGCATAAAAATCACACTAAATGTTATCTAGCTATATATAATTCACGTGTTTGTATTCCTAGTGCTGAAATCAGGAAAAAAAAAAGTTTTTACACTCTAATCCATCTTACAGAATCACAGATTTACAAAGTAACAGAACAGCTGAGGTTTACTGGCACTAGACAGGTGACTGTCTAGTTCACCTGTTCTTGCAGGTTCTGCTGGAATAGGTTGCCTAGGACCATGTCTAGTTGGAAGATGGAAACTCCACAATCTCTCGGGCAGCCTGTTTCAGTGTTCCATCACAATCAGAGTAAAAAAAAGTGTCTTCTTATGTTCAGATGAAATTTCATGTATTTCAGTGTTTGCCCGTTACCTCTGGTCCTGTCACTGGGCACCAGTGAGAAGAGTCTGGCTCCCTCTTCTTCATTCCCTCCATTCAGATATTTAAACACTTTGACAATTCTCCCCCGAGCCTTCTCTTCTCTGAGCTGAATAGTCACAGCTCTCTCAGTTTCTCCTTGTATGAAAGATGCTCCAGTCCCTTAATCATCTTGGCCCTTCATTGGACTTGCTTCAGAAAGTGCTGAAGTGCAGAACTGAGCACAAAACTCCAGCTGTGGCCTCACCAGTGCTGAGAGGAAGTGTGGAAAGATAGCCTCCCTTGCCCTGCTGGCAACTCTCTTCCTCATGCAGTCCATGCTGCTGTTGCCCTGAGCATGCGTTGCTGGCTCATGTTCAGCTTGCTGCCCGCCTGGATCCCCAGGTCCTTCTCTTCAGTGGTGCTGTTCAGCTGGTTGCCCCACAGTGTGTAAGACACCCTTTCCATGGGCAGGACTTTGCATTTCCCCTTGTGGACCCACATCAGATGGCTGTTGGCCGAATTTTCCAGCCTGACAAGGCCTCTCTGAGCCACCCTTCAAAATTTCATATCATCTACAAACATGCAGAGTGTGTCTATGTCCCATCATCTAGGTAATTAATGAAGACTTTAAGATATGTTGGCCCCAGTATTAACCCCTGGGGTATATCAGTAGTGAATGAGTTCCAGCTGGACTTTGTGCCCTCTGGGCACATCAGTTCCACTAGTTTTCAGCCTATCTCACTGTCCACTTATCTATCCCATACTTTATCAGATTGTCTATGAGGATGATATGGGAGACAACATTGACAGCCTTGAGAAAATCAAGATTAGCAACATCCACTGCTCTCCTCTCTTCATCTCACTGTAGAAGGTTATCAGGTTGATCAAGCACGATTTCCCCTTCATACATCTATGCTGACCACTCCCAATCACCTTCTTTTCCTTCATGTCAATTGGTTGCTATATCACCTTCCAAGGGCATGATGTGAGGCACTTAAGAGATACATCCTATCAGGCCTCACGGGCTTATGTACGTCCAGTTTGTCCACATTCCCTAGCATGATATTCTTCAACCTCTGGTCTCAGAGGCCTTGGATTCCTTAAAGCTGTTCTTACGAGTAATGGCTGAGGTAACAATGTATTGAGTACAACGGCTTCTCCATGTCTTTTGTTACCTAGTCCCTTGCCTCATTCAGCAGCAGGCCCACATTTTCTGTAGTCTTCCTTTTGCTGCTGTTGTACTTATAGAAGTCTTTCTTGTTGGCCTCCATGTCCCTCAACAGATTTAACTCCAGGCAGGCTTTGGCTTTCCTAACCCTATCCCTGCACACTCATACAATGTCACTATATTCCTCCTAGTTCACCTGTTCCTGTTTGCTTTCACCTTTCATATGCTTTCTTTTAATATTTTAGTTTTGTCAAGAGCTCCTTGTTCATCCATGTAGGGCTCTGACCACCTTTAAGTGGCTTCCTGCCCGTTGAGATGGACCATTGACAAGCTTGGAGGAGATAAACTTTGAATATCAACTAGCTGTCTTCTGCACCTCTCATCTCCAGTAGAGCATCCCATGGGATCCTTCCAAGTAGAGCTTTGTTGAATTCATATTATTTTCTGTTTTTCATAGATAGAATCTGAGATAACAGACATTGTCTAACTCATTGACCATCTCTCATGTTACCCAAAATAAATGTTCTGGGTTTAGTCACAATTAGTTTGTATTTCAAAGACTTTTTGATGAAAATTAGAAAATGGAATCTCTGAACTCTGATCCTTTCCCTTTTCCAAGTGATTTTCTGCATGACAAGGTCACACTTACAGTGCTGTATCAAACTTCCAATTATGTCTGTGATTTAATTTATTTACAGAGGAACTGGGTGATCTATCATGAATAATTTCAGAGCCCTGGAGTTAGACAAACAATTCAACAATGCCTTTATAGATGCTCAGGGTGCACCAGGTGTCAGATACTATCCCATGTAATAGTGCTATTTACCACTAATTGTGCAATTGTGGACCAAAAGATGGTCTCTGCTCCTGAGACCTGCCAGTCAAAATGGGCAAGGATACCCATTGTAGGAGCAAAATGGACAACCACCCGCTGGAGGAGACGACCAGGTTCGAGACCATCTAAAGAACCTGAAAGTACACAGATCCATGGGACCTAATGAGGTGCAACCGTGGGTCCTGAGGGAACTGGCAGATGAAGTTGCTAAGCCACTATCCATCATATTTGACAAGTCGTGGCAGGCCGGTGAAGTTCCCAATGACTGGAAAAGGAGAAACACAGCCCCCATCTTTAAAAAGGGGAAAAAGAAGACCCAGGGAACTACAGGCCAGTCAGTCTCACCTCTGTGCTTGGCAAGATCATGGAGCAGATCCTCCTGGTGACTATGTTAAAGCACATAGAAAATAAGGAGGTGATTGGTGACCACCAACATGGCTTCACTAAGGGCAAATCCTGCCTGACTAATTTGGTAGCCTTCTATGAAGAGGTTACAGCATTGGTGGGTAGGGGAAGAGCAACTGACAATGTCTACCTGGACTTATCCAAAGCATTTGATACTGTCCCACACGACATCCTTGTCTCTAAACTGGAGAGACATGGATTTGACAGATGGACCACTCGGTCGATAAGGAATTGGCTGGATGGTCACACTCAAAGAGTTGTGGTCAACAGTTCAATGTTCAAATGGAGTTCAGTAACAAGTGGTGCTCCACAGGAGTCAGTACTGGGGCCAGTGCTGCTTAACATCCATGTCAGCGACATGGACAGTGGAATCGAGTGCAACGTCACGAAGTTGGCAGATGACACCAAGTTGTGTGGTGTTGTGGACACGCTGGAGGGAAGGGATGCCATCCAGAGGGACCATGACAGGCTGGAGAGATGGGTCTGTGAAAACCTCATGAAGTTCAACAAGGCTAACTGCAAGGTCCTGCATGTGGGTTGGGGCAAGCCCAAGCGCAAGTACAGGTTGGGAAGAGAATGGATTGAGAGCAGCCCTGAGGAAAAGGACTTGGGAGTGCTGGTGAATGAGAAGCTCAACATGAGTCGGCAATGTGCGCTGGCAGCCCAGAAAGCCAACTGTATCCTGGGCTGTATCAAAAGAAGTGCGGCCAGCAGGTTGAGGGAGGTGATTCTGCCCTTCTACTCTGCTCTCGTGAGAACCCACCTGGAATACTGTGTTCAGCTCTGGAGTCGCCAACACAAGAAGGACATGGAGCTGCTGGAGCAAGTCCAGAGGAGGCCATGAAGATAATCTGAGGGCTGGAGCACCTCTGCTATGAAGACAGGCTGAGAGAGTTGGGGCTGTTCGGCCTGGAGAAGAGAAGGCTCCAGGATGATCTTATTGCAGCCTTTCATTACCTAAAGGGGGCCTATAGGAAAGCTGGAGAGGGACTTTTTACAAGGCTATGTAGTGATAGGACAAGGCGCAATGGCTTTAAACTGTAAGAGAGTAAATTTAGATTGGATATAAGGAAGAAATTTTTCACTCTGAGGGTGGTGAGGCACTGGAACAGGTTGCCTAGAGAAGTTGTAGATTCCTCATCCCTGGAAGTGTTCAAGGCCAGGTTGGATGAGGCTTTGAGCAACCTGGTGTAGTGGAGGGTGTCCCTGCCCATGGCAGGGTGGTTGGAACTAGATGATCTTTGAGATCCCTTCCAACCCAAACCATTCTCTGATTCTATCATACAGCAGCATGGACTTGTCCACCTTCATTCATTTCAGGGAATAATTTACCTGGTACCAGGTTCACATTGTCTGTGGTTTCTGCAAGAGACAGAGAGTTGCAATAGAATCATGCTGTTATTGTTTTACACCTTGAATGAAATGGGTTTTTTGAGCACCAGCTCTTATGTACTTTTCCTGCTTGTATTTACCCATCTGAGCATGAATATGAAGTTTAGGCTGCAGGATCACCTGTAGAGTGTGGTACTGACTTTCTTCAACCCAGAAGGTGGACTGAGAGGATTTCCTATACTGATCCAAGGCGAATTCCAGCAGGAGAACTAGAGAGAGAGAGAGGATATAAATATTGTCTTCCTAACGTTTGAAACTGGAAGAGTGGTATGATTTGCTGGATCAACAATCTATTTGTTTGCCAAAAAAAAAAAAAAGGAAGAAAATTAGCATGGGAGAGATATTCTGAAGCGGATGGGCAGGATTGCTTGTGCTGGGGCAGACAGTCCTCTGTAACTCGTGGAGCGTGGGGCTAAGGAGAATAGACATGGCACTAATAGCACTTTAAAACACAGAGCCATCCATTTTGTGTGTGCTGGCTTGTTAGGCAGCAATGCACAGAAGTTGCTGTAGGATGTCAGCAGCAATTGAGAAGTCTTGAGTTCCTTTTAGAGTAGAAAAGTCTGAAAGACGTTTGGCTGCAGCAATGTTTAAGCATTTGTGTCCACCTGATGCCCATAGCCATACCCACATTTTTTTTGAAAGGAAAGCACACTTCCCAGTCCTCCTTCCCTGTCCCCCTCTCAGTAGGCTGCCACAGACAGTTTCTTGCACACACAGTTGGCAAGAGTTATGCTGTGATTCTTTGTGAATTTATCCCTTGCTGAATGCAAAGTGATCCTATCATAGGCTCTGCTCAAAGGCTGCTTTGAATTCAGGTCATTCAGAAAATTCTGTTATTTTGATTTGCAGCTTACCGTGAATATATTACTTCTACACTCTATAAACCTGCTTATCTCAGTGCTGGGACTAATACCTGTATTGCAGCAACACTTCTCAGCATTGGAGAATAGTCTTGAGGATGACATCTCCTGTGTCTAAATAAACTCAGGATTCAGCACCGTGACTCCAGGAGTTGTCTGGCCCAGGAGGAATGAAGACTCTTCAAGTCTTTAAAACCTTCTCTTGAAATGGTGAGTAGCTGCAGTTTTCCAAAGATGGACTTCCAGGGAGGCAGCTGTCCTTTCTGATTTTAGGGCTGCTTCTTTAAAGTGGGAAGCATTACTGAAACTGGCCAAGTGAGTAACTCAAGTGCCTTAGATTGCAAGACTATGGTGCCACAGGTCTACAGGTTTTGCAAAGAAGACATTGCAGTAAACCTCGGTGTTTAGGAAGCCTGGAACACAGTGTAGCCAACTGAAGAAAATCAGAAAGCAATGGGGAACATTTAGTCTGCAAATATAGATGGAGAGTAAAAGAGTAGTTCCACAAAACTGGTAGAAATGGGCAGCATGACTGAAAGAAGGACTGCTATAAAACAAGGCAGAGGGAGAAAGAAAAAATACACAACAGTTATAATCTAAGCAATGGTGCCAAGACAGCTTGAGGATTCAGGCTGAAAAGAAAAAGGATTCATACTCCCAAAATCATGGACTTCCTAAGTATGGAAGAAATACACATTTATTTGAGGTGTCATAAAAGAATAATAATTCCGGAGATGAATCCCAGAGATTAATCTCTCCTATGAAGACAGGCTGAGAGAGTTGGGGTTGTTCTCCTGGAGAAGAGAAGGCTCCCAGGAGACTTCTAGCAGCTTTCCAGTACTTAAAGAGGGCTTACAAGAAAGCTGGAGAGGGATTTTTACAAGGCTATGTAGTGATGGGACAAGGGGTAATGGCTTTAAAATTAAAAAGTGTAGATTTCAATTAGACATAAGGAAGAAATTCTTCACTCTGAGGGTGGTGAGGCACTGGAACAGGTTGCCCAGAGAAGTTGTGGATGCCCCATCCCTGGAAGTGTCAAGGCCAGGCTGGATGAGGCTTTGAGAAACCTGATGTAGGGGAAGGTGTCTTTGCCTATGGCAGGGGGGTTGGAACTTGATGATCTTTAACGTCCCTTCCAACCCAAACCATTCTACAATTCTATAAACATTAGATAAGCAGGCTACTTTTGATCTATTATTAGAAAACATAACAAAAGAAAATTTCTGATGTACCCCATCAGCATTAGGCAGGCAGGCACATCTGATGACAAATAAAACTAACTGTACATGTACAGCTCTCATTCACAGAAAATTATATCTGTGGAAAGCAATTGCTCTGCTATGGAAAGTAGCTGCCCTTCTTAAAAAGTATGTGTACTTTTAATGCTTTCAATACTTGCATGTAAGGTTGTATGTTTTGTTATTCTAGACAAACAGTCCTAATGGCTTTTTCCTTGGATGAAAGAGTATATTCGAAAAAAGATTGAATACAAACAGAAAAATAAAAGGCTACATTTGATCCAGAAATTTGTACATAAGTTACTACAGTGAATTACAAATTAGTACTGTGAATTAGGAGACCTGACGCCTTGGTGCACTGAGGAACCACTGAACAACCCTCCCTGTTATTCTTGGTTGTCTTCCTTAAAACAAGACTAAACAATAGAATTGAAATATTTAACGAAAAATTAAATCTTATGGAAAGTATAAGCATAAAAGAAGTTTTAGCCCCTAGTCAGATTTTTCAAGTAGGCCACATGTTTTGGCTACTACGTGCTAACGTAGGAAATGATTGCACATTTCAGCATGTAGGCTACCACTGAGATTCTGCAAGTGCAGCAGGAGTCATTGAACAATAGCACACTTTTTCAGCTAAATTCTATCTTCTTGGGATTAACAGAAGCATTACAGAGGTTCATGTTTGCTTGGTATCAGTGGCAAGAAAGGGCAAGAGTAACAGAAGTATTTCCAACTCCGTCCAGCATTTATGTCACTGAATGGTTGCTTAAAAATAGAATACTTTGCTTGGGGCATATCAGCACCAGGATCTCATATCTCATCTGAAATGTTGCATTCTGGCCCACTCCCCAATGCAGTGTAACAGACCAAATGCTCACCAACTGAGAAGCATTTTAAATGCACAGCTCTCCTCTCAGATTGAAAAGCTGTCCATAATCACAACTGCCATTTCTTAAGTTAATTGCTATAATATTCTGATGAGAGGTGTTCTTTCATCTGGCATTAGCCAAAGGAAATGACTTTACATAGACATTAATGTAATGACAAAGGAAATTGCAAAACCAAAGCACCATCATCATGTTCCAGGGAATGAGTTATAATCCAGCCTGGCTCAAACAGTGCTATTCATCCCAGAACTTTCATACCTTGATACAACCAAAAGCATCCTACTGTAGAAATCTATAGATAGCCTCAAAAAAACCCCAGCAATTACTCTTTCCTCCCCGCCACCCCCCCCCCCCCCGCCCCGGTATAACTACCAACCAAACCCAATTTGAAAACTATATACAGGGAAAAAGCTGTGTATTAGTTTAAAAGTTGTTCCATCTCCTGAATCTCCAACACCCACACACTCTGACGTCAGTCTACAGTGGACCTGTTGCTGAGGTTCTTCTGGGTTTTTTGCATCCTCTTCCTCCCTTCACACTCCTCTCTCTTGTGAGACATTGCATCAGAGTCATGAGATCTGTCTAACATTATTTAATCACAACACATTTGCATAGTCTTCAGCAGGGCCAGACGCACAGGACCTGCAGCATGGAGTGGTGGTTGCAGAGAAAGTAGAGGTATGGCTTGGAGCAGGGCAGTGTACTGAGCATCTTCTTTGTTTAGGAACAGCCTCAGGACACAGCAGTCTCTGCAAGATGTGTCAGTAGGATATGTTAGGTGGCACAACTAGCACACCCGTTTTCAACTACTGCTGAAGTCAGTCCTAGGCTGTAGCTCCCATGAACATGTTCTGTGCTGAGAAAATGCGTTATGCACTCGCTCTCTCCTGGCCGTTTTTGCACTTTTCCTCACTCTGCTGCATGCTCAGGAGTAACATTGTTTCCAGCTACCTGTGCTCTGTCTAGTATCCAGCGCTTCTAGCCAAGGTGGACCCCACCAAATGGTTCATACGCAGTGCAAATAATTGCTGAATCCTCTTTTCAGGGAGCATGGAGCTCTGGACTTCCCTGCTTACGCAGCTTGGTCCACACACTCTTGAAAATTAAGTCCTATCAGAGTCTCTCTTGCTTTCCACATCCTTGTATGTCCGTATGATTGGGCTCTGGTCAGATTCATGGTGTTCGTGTGCACTCCTGTCGTGGTTCAGCCCATCAGCGGCTCAGCCACCACTCAGCTGCTCACTCACTGCTCCCCTAGGTGAGATGGAGAGGAGAAAAATGTAACAAAAGGACTGAGGGTCGAGACAAGAACAGGGAGGGATCAACCACTGACCATGGCCCCGGAGCAAAACAGACAGCATGGGGACAAATCAGTTCAGTTCGTTATCAACTTATTCGGAGAGAAAAGCAAGAAAAAAGCCAGATCACAAAAACACCTTCCCCCACCCCTCCCTTCTTCCCGGCTCTACCTCCTCCCCCAGCGGCCCAGGGGGACGGGTAATGAGGGGTTGCAGGTCAGTTCATCACATGTTGTTACTGCCGCTCCTTTCTTATAGGAGGAGGACTCCTGACACTCTTTTCCCCTGCTCCAGTGGATCCCCTTCTCATGTGACAGCCCATAGACTTCTCCAACGTGAGTCCTTCCTGCAGGATGCAATCCTTACCCATCAGATTGCTCTGGAGCGGGCTTTTACTGTAAAGTCACAGCTTCTTAGGGAACTGCCATCCGCTCTGGCATGGGGTTCTCCACGGGCTTCAGATGCCTCTCTGCCTCGTCATCAGCCTCCAGCAGCTCACAGAGACCATTCTCTGTGACTGCCTTCAGCTTCCGAGTTCAGCTCCAGCCATGCCTTGGCCTTCCTGATGCTATCTCTACACAACCAGGTAGTGTCCCTACACTCTTCCCAGGATCTCTGTCTCTGCTGCTTACACTGCCTGTGCATCTCTTTCTTGCCCTCTGGTTTGACCATCAGGTCTTGACTCATCCATGCTGTTCTCTTGCCTTCCTTTTCCAATTTCTTACACCTGGGGATGTAGTGCCTTCCAGCATTAGCAAGATGGAAGCAGTTTAAAAATTTGAAAGAACAGGATATTCATATAAGCTATGACATATTTCACTTTCCCACATTTTATGTTTTTTTCTTTAGGTTGGGGAAAATACTTGTAAGACCCATCAGTACAGACTCATAAGAGGTAATTTAAAATTGTCTAATATGCCTTCTTGCTCTGTTAGTCATCCTTAGAGCAACAGCCTTGGTGTGGGTTTGGTGCCATCCTCTTAACACCTAGAATCACAATGAAAAGTCAATCAGCTACTGCCCACAGGGTCTATACAACTAGCATTGTAAAAGACAAAGTATGTGTAAGGATGCTTCATGTGAGCATATGCCATGACAATCAGAAGACGAAACAAATAGAGGGGCACCAGAATAAAACACATCTGTCTGTCTGTCTGTGTCTAAATTTCTAAGACAACCAAAGAGCAATTGCTGATTGGAAATTAGATTTGTAGGTCCAGCAGGAAACCAGCTTTAAGACCTGACTAAATCATGTTCTGTCAGTTGAATTACATGAATCTTTCAAACCAAATCAAGCGATACTGGAGACAGACAGCAGCATTTGAAGTGGCCAGGGGGTATAGTGAATGTTTTGTAAGTCGTACAAGAGTCTTGGACAATAATGAAAATAATCAAAGGCTACTCAGCTAGAATAACTTTCCCTAGAAGAAAAACACTACTGACAGAACTAATGGGCTTTAGAAAAACAAACGCAAGCCAGGATGGTGTATTTAAAGTGACTGTTGGTGAAAAACAATGTAATTAGATCTCTGTGTTTACTTTACAGTCACAAATTATTGCAATTTGCCTTGCTCCCTGGCTTTCTGGGAGGTAAAAGGAAGGTGAATGAGAATAAATCTCCCTCTGGGCCTTGGTATGTTAGCCAAGCCAGTCTTAATCATACAATGCTCATTACAGAGATGCTAGCTCATCGATAGACATTAGAAGGATGTATGACATCTGTTCTTTATTTATAAAGAATATATTTGGATTTATTAACCCTTTCATTTCAGCTTCCTTCCTCCCTTCCTTCCTCCCTTCCTTCCTTCCTGCCTTCCTGCTTTCCTGCCTTCCTTCCTGCCTTCCTTCTTGCCTTCTCTCCTTCCTGCCTTCCCTCCTGCCTTTCCTCTTTTATTTGGTATTTCTCCACAGTTGCTTATGTCTAATGCCCAAGCAGCTCAACAGCTCTTAGAGATACAGATACAACCAGCTATTTAAACTCAATAACTAGATTAATGGACTTTTGAAAAAAAAAAAAAACATGCATTTGCCTCTGCTGCAGAACCTTCCTCTGCCCTACATGTTTCCTGCCTCATCCAAAGAGTTACCAACGGATACTTTTGAACTGTTTCTCCATCTCTCCCCAGAAAGATATCACTGATTTCCTTATGTCAGAATGAGTGCTCTGGCAGCCTGTCTAGGAAAGACGTTGCCTACCAAAGAGTATTTTTCGTGCTTTTTCTTATCAGCAGAATGAGTTCAGACAGTTGTTTTCCCATGGGCTCTGGGAAATGGCCCCAAACGCAAAAGTATTTGTATCTCATGGTGGGAATCAGCCCCAAACAAAATGCAAGGAAAGCCTCACCCTGCTGCAAAGTCTATGTAATACCATGTTTGTAAACATGCTCATTCCAGCTCAACCTTCACCACAAGGTGTCCTTTTAAAGAGGTATCCTATGAGTAGCACTGTGGGGCTAAAGCTCTCAGGACATACTCAGAATCAGTACATAGGATCAGATAAAGACAGCAGCAGGCAATGGAAGCCTTGTGTCTTTGGGAAAGGATGGAAATATGCTGTCATTTTTACAAAATACAGGAGAATATAAAAAAGTTTCTCTTCTAAAGACAATGGAAGCACACTCACACCTGTGACTAAGTATTTATGAAGCGACAATTAATGAAACTACCACTCAAGGAAAAGCATACCTTGAAACAGGAAAGATTAATGTTTCGGCATGGCCTTGAGGTTGGGAAGTGATAGAGGTATTCAAATACTGAGCAAGCTGAGTAAAGCAAGACCCCAGGGCACTATTACTCTCAGAACAGCGTACCCTTGATGAGTATATTTGACAATATACTAGAGAAGAGGATTCTTGTTTCAGTCACATAGGAAGCCAAAAAAGAAAACATTAAATCGGAAGATTTATCTCCCCAGACAGAATCCTGACCAAAAGATGTCTAGAAGAATTAATGGATTGACTGGATTTCTCTATAATTTTTGCCTCAAGGTGGTAGATTTTACCCACAAACGTCCAAGAAATCCAACATCCAACCCACCTTTTCATGCAAATTCTTGCATGTGTCAAGGAAGAAGTCATTTCTGCTGTCAGACCTGAGTGTAATGCAAGCACAACTACATTGCATGCCTCCTTTCATTGCAAGATACATAGATATGCCTCTTGCTGCAATTGTGTAGCACTTGCATATTGAAGGACATGAGCTCTGCATATTATGTATGGTTTTGGTTTCTAAGGAATGTTTATTTTTACCTTTACCCTCACTATACAAATGCAGGAATATGGTGAAATATGCTATTGTGTGATGTGTACTTTGCAAGTCTGCTTTCATCTCTGAACACCGTGTCGTGGTTTTTGGACTGAGGATCGAGACAAGAACCGAAAGGGAGCATCCACCAAGCATGGTACCGGGCAAAACATGACTCAGGCTTTCTTAATAAAACAAAACAATTTATTAACAGTTACTTAACAAAAGACAAAAGGGGACGAAACCGGTTACTTGAGAGGAGAAAAAAAGAAAACAAGGCCCGATCTTAAAACAACACCTCCCCACCCCCTATTTTCCTTTCGTTCCTGGCTCTGCCTTCCCCCCAGCGGCGCAGGGAGACAGGGAATGGGGGAGTACAGGTCAGTTCATCCATGTTGTTCACTGCCGCTCCTTTCTTAAAGGAGGAGGAGTCTTTACACCATTTTTCCCTTGCTTCGGTGGATCCCCTACTCACAAAGAAAAAGTCCCCAAACTTTTCCAAAGTAAGTCCTGCCCGCAGGATTGCAATCCTTCCCCATGGATCGCACCAGTTCGGGCTTTACCAGTCTCGGCCTC
The DNA here is from genome assembly GCF_009769465.1 of Tauraco erythrolophus. Taxonomy (NCBI): domain Eukaryota; kingdom Metazoa; phylum Chordata; class Aves; order Musophagiformes; family Musophagidae; genus Tauraco; species Tauraco erythrolophus. Next base: position 65,092,472 of record NC_141496.1, read on the forward strand.
TTAGGGAGCTGCTGCCACTCGCGTCGGCGTGGGTCGTCCCACGGTCTCCAGATGCCTCCACGACCTCGTCGTGCATTCCATGCCCCATTATCAACAGTACCTGGTCGCGCATCCCCTGCTCCACGACCTCTCCTGGGCTCAGGCATCTCCTTCCTGACGTGGGTTTCTCCACGGGCCACGAGTGGGTCGCTGCTCCGCCGAGTACACCCTGGCTGCAGGGGGGCCGCCTGCCATCTCACACCGATTTGCAAGGGAAGCCTCAGCTCCAGTACACCTCCTCCTGCTCCATCTTTGCTGACCCCGTCGTTGTGGTTGTCTTCTCTTAGATATTAATCCTCTCTGGGGAAGCTCGGCCCGGTGGGCACCCCGGTAGTGGGGCACTTACCGAGTCCCCCATGCGGCTCCCCGGCGCCATCTTGAGCACATGGCGCCGGCCCGGGCCCGAGCGGCCGCTCGGCCGGGAGCCGGGAGCGAGGGCAGCGCCCTCCTGCTCTCTCCTCGCTCCTGAGCAAAAAGCCCCTTTCCCGCCCCTTTGTCTCAACTTAAATAGGGCAATTCGCAGAGGCGCCAATTTGGCTCAACGTCCCCCGGGGGGGATGGGACTCAGCTCTGGTGGCACAGGGAGCAAATCCCCTCCCCTGCCACCAGAACACCCCCCCACACATCAAACTATCACACACCGCTTCCATTCCAGCCCAGTATCAATCAGCATGGACTAGAATCATAGAATCATAGAATGGTTTGGACTGGAAGGGACCCTTAAAGATCATCCAGTTCTGTAGTCTTCTAAATAACATTAACAAGTTAAAAAAAAAAAGATATAATTTCAAAGCCATTGTCTCCTGTGGATTTTTTAGGTGACCATCAGGTCAAGATCAGGTCACTTGTTTGTGATTCAGTTTTCCTTACTCAGAGAGAGTGAAAGATTCTGCCGCATTTCATATAAACCCCTTCTGATAAGATTCACCATTTTCCCCTGCTATCTCAGCCTTTGAAGATATTAAAATGTAAAGAATAGTAACAGTGGTAACATCAGGAGAAACTTTGTTGCCTTGAGAGGAGAGACACAGAGTGGCTGGGCTGGAGCTGCAATCAAGCCATTGGAGGCGGAGCAAGCAGCAATCAGAGTTAAAGGCAGATACAGGTGAACGCATTTCAAGGCTCTCTCACCTATAGATTGTGATAATTAGAGAAGGCCATTAATGACATGAAAGTGTGTTTTTGTACAGTGCTTTATAATTGCTGCAGATATATGGTGCCAATGAGAAGCAAGTCAACAATAAAGTATTACAATCCGCAATAATTCCTCTCCTTTGCTTAACTGCTAAAACATCTGCATTAGAAGCACTGCTTTTTCTGCCTGACTGTGGGATGCTAGCAAGTGATCAAAAGACATCCTTAATTTCACTTGAAAACCTAGAATCTTTGGCAGTAGGTAGACTGGATAGATCAGTAAGCACAAATCTAGATCATTTCACTGACTTAAAAATGGTTACTGGGTTGTTTTAGTGAGCCAAGAAATTGGTCTACACCACCCATCTGAGGAATTCGAAGGCGTGAGGGCCAGGAGACCTTGGTCTACAGTCAGAAAACACTGTGGGTAGCTGCAATAGCTGTTGAAATGGTGAAAACAGAGTGGTTGTAATTATATAAGAAGAGAAAGCTTTGTCTAACAGCTCAGATATCACTGAATTTTGGTGTTTACAGAGTTACTACATATTAGCTCAACTGTGGCAGCACACTTCATTTTTGTGAGCATGTTCTTGAATCATGTAGATAGGATAAGGTAAACAATGCTATTTAAAGCCTCTTTACTGAAGTTCAAGCTAAGAAGTTTTCCATCATAATGGGATGGGTTAAGAGGGTAAGCTGCTGTGACTCAGTTCACATGAAGAGTGCACGAAGCCATTAAACCCAAGTTTAATGTGTAGTGTGGACCTGAGTTTCCCATTGCTGTTTCCCACACTGCTTTGAAAGACAGCTCTCTGTCACACCTGTATTCCTCTCTGCTATGTGCAGAACAGCCAAGCAAGACATGGGGTGATGGAAATATCTATGCAAAACAGTGTGTGACACCTGAGTGGGAAGGAGTCTTGAGCTCGATGCAGTACTCTGGTCCACTCTGAGAGGTTAGCAGGATATCCTCCCACTCCCATAAAAGACAGATCTGTGACAAGATAATGTAAACATTTATCTAAATTAATAAAACTGGCAGGAGATTAGGAATGGAATGTGACCTATGGAAGTGAAGTGGCTGGCTGCAAGAAACCAGTAAGCATTAGCTGACTGCTAAACCAGGCTCAACCAGTCAGCAAGTTCACATTCAACTTACAGTAAAAGAAAAATTGAGTCTTAAATAGAGAGCTTGAGAAAGAAGGAATCAGAGGAAAAAAGGCAATGTGTAATAGCAGAAGTCTGCATTTCATTCCTGCATCATTCCTGCAGACCACCTGACCAGGAGGACCAAGTGGATGAGGCCCTCTACAGACACATAGGAGCAGCCTCACATTCATGAGCCCTGGTCCTCATGGGGGACTTCAGCCACCCTGATGTCTGTCGGAGGGACAACACAGCAGGGCATAGGCTATCCAGGAGGTTCCTTGAGTGCATGGATGATAACTTCCTTCTCCAAGTGGTAGAAGAACCAACAAGGAGAGGTGCTTTGCTGGACCTTGTTCTCACCAACAAAGAAGGGCTGGTGGGGAACGTGATGCTCAAGGACAGCCTCAGCTGCAGTAATCATGAAATCGTGGGATTCAAGATTCATAGGGAAGCAAGGAGGGTGCCCAGCAAGCTCACTACCCTGGGTTTCAGGAGAGCAGACTTCGGCCTTTTCAGGGATCTGCTTGGTAGAGTACAATGGGATGAAGCCCTGGAGGAAAGAGGAGCCCAAGAAAGCTGATTAATATTGAAGGATCACCTGCTCCAAGCTCAGAAGCGGTGCATCCCAACAAAGAGAAAGTCAGGTAGGAACACTGGGAGACCTGCATGGATGAACAAGGAGCTCCTGGACCAACTCAAACACAAAAAGAAGGCCTACAGAGAGTGGAAGCAAGGACAGGTAACCTGGGAAGAATACAAAGAAATATCCGAGCAACCAGAGATCAGGTTAAGAAAGCTAAAGCTCTGATAGAATTAAATCTGGCCAGGGACACCAAGGGCAACAAGAAAAACTTCTATAGATATGTCAGTGATAAAAAGAAATCTAGGGAAAATGTAGGCCCTCTCCGAAAGGAAACGGGGGGCCTGGCTACCAGCATACCAAGAAGGCTGAAATACTAAATGACTTCTTTGCCTCAGTCTGCACTGGCAAGAGATCCAGCTGCACACCCCAAGTCACAGAAGGCAAAAGCAGGGACTCGGAGAATGAAGAACCGCCCAGATTTAGATTGGATATAAGGAAGAAATTTTTCACTCTGAGGGTGGTGAGGCACTGGAACAGGTTGCCCAGAGAAGTTGTGGATGCCCCATCCCTGGAAGTGTTCAAGGCCAAGTTGGATGAGGCTTTGAGCAACCTGGTGTAGTAGAGGGTGTCCCTGCCCTTGACAGGGTGGTTGGAACTAGATGATCTTTGAGGTCCCTTCCAACCCTAACCATTCTATGATTTTTCTTCAGGTAAAGAAGGGTATTTGTCACTCACAGTTTTGGCCAGTCCTCTGTCCCAAGACAACTCTAAGAGTCTGATGGAAGGCAGCAGTCTGCTGAGTGAACAGAAGTTATGCCTTGGAAGTTATGGTGCTGTTTTCTAGCCTGTCAGTGGGTCATACAAAGACAGCTGGGTTGTGTAATCTCTGAAACTTCTTTAGCTAAATTGAACAATTTGCTGCAGTGTCTGGGTTTGAAAGTGGAAAACCTGAGTAACCCAGAGATTTCATAGCAGTTGCAGATGCAGTGGGAGAGAACATAGCAGGCAGTAGGAGCAAGGGAGAGACCTGACAATGCTTCCAGCAGGTGCTCTCATAAAGTCTGCCTGTGATCATGTCACAGTCTGTTTCCAGTGCACAGAAAATGCTTAGGGATCAGCTAGCATATGGTGCTCAGAGGACAGACTGTTCCTATGAAGCACCTTTCCAGTGGCTAGATACAGGAGTTTTATGGAGAGGAGTCTGTTGGAGAGGCTAGTGGAAAGGTTTAAGTGCAGCAAAGTCTGTTCTTTGTGTACCAGGTATAGAAAGGCTGGCGTTTTTCATGCAGTTCATGGGCTTCAGTATTTAATTTGTGCACCAAATCAAGAGAGCATCTAATGGATAAAGCACCAGGCAGTAATTCAGAGGCTCTGTTTTTAGTTTGATTGACGATCTAGCCAAGGTCATGAGGTTATCTCTTCACCTGCTAGTCAGTGGTAGTATTGCTGGATCTCCTGGAAGTCAGTAAATTCCGTGCAGTGTGGCAGCACATGTGTCCAGACAGCTGGGTTTAACCCTGGCTAGCCAAGGTCTTACTGGGATAAGTGAGATTTGGCTTGCTGAAGACCAGAAGTCAATTGAAATCATGAGGAAAAATATTTCATGTGACTAGTTCCCACTAGACAAAACATGAGTTTTAACATTGTGCTGCAGCTGTGGTACTTGCATATTACTCCTCCTCATGAACTGCTTCCCTGTTTGAGAGTGAAAGAAACTATATTTCCCTTTGAGATGACTCATGCCACCACTTCAGAGTGCTGGCATTTGTTCAATTGCATGGTAAAAATGTCTGCCACTATAATGCTCCTATCTACTTGACAAGAGATGGAACTGGGTCTCAAGGCACAGCTCAGGGAAACACCTTTTCTCACACAGAGGCAGGGTATAGCTTTGAGTGTGGGTACCTGGATTCAGTGTAGAGTTTGAGCTGACGGCATTTGCAGCCTGATGATACTTCTTCTTGCTTCTCATGCATTCAATTCCAGGGAAAACCTAGGCAAACAGGGCCCTGAAAGGAGATGAATAAACCTGACAATTGAGGTCAATTTATAAAAACCTCTTGAGCAGATGTGACAAGAGCTTTTTGTACCAAGCCTCTGCAAACGTATCATTTCCAATGACAAAGCTGAAGGGACAAAATAAGAAGAAGGGAAATGATTGGAAGCCACAGCTGTGCTGTCTATGTGTGTGTGCAGCTGAAGACTTTGCGTCACAACACTTTCAGAATGGTGCTCACCACTTAACCCATCTTCATGGTTGGATTCAATGATCTTAAAGGTTTTTTTGAACCTAAATGATTATATGATTCATTTCTGGTCACTTACAGACCTCTCCATCTATTTGTCTTGTGATACAAATAATAAGCAATGTAAAGCTGATCCCACACACTAGGAAAACAGAATAGTTTTTTACTCTCAATTATCTGGAATTGGCCATGAGAAATAAAATGAGATGAAATACTGAATAAAAAAAAAGCCAAGCCATTAATGACTTTATGAATTCAAAATCTCATCCACAGATAGGACCGAATGCAAGCTTCCAATCAAGCATCTTCTTTCCCCCCTCCCATTATTTCCCATTTGAACAGATTTTTTTTTCAAATAACTTTCAGCTTCTTTGAAAATAATCGGTGTCTCTGTCATGATTGTCTGTGTTAGCTCTTGCTCCCTTTTGCAGTTAAGGTCTTGAAGCACGTCTTCACTCTAGCAGGCTATGAACTTTGCAGTATTATTCAGACACGCAGTGTGTGTGGTGAAAATAGACCTTTTCCAGAATTGTTGAAGTTAATATGGGTTGGCTTGTGATAGACAGGTATTATATGATAACTTGCTTGAAGGTGGACAGTTGACCCTGATCCACACTGGCAATCAGCTTGAATGCTCTAAGCTGCTCCTTGAACCATATTTGATGGAGTTGCCTGCCTTGGCATTGAGAAAAGAATTATCCTCTTGCATTCCACAGCTTTGTCATTGCTCTTGCTTTGCCCTGGTAATAGGAATTGCTTTGCTACCCCAGATCTTGCAGACAACCTGGCTACAGCACATTCCACAGCACCTCCTCAGTGTTCCCTTCTAATCACCCAGTATCCTGGCTATGCAATGCAGCTTGAACTTGGACCCAATGTTAGCAAAACATCTGCATGTATTGGCAGAAGGCTTTCTGGAACAGGGTCCCCAAGCAGCTACAGGTCATATTCTTTCCTGCACTCCTTGCACTTGTCAAAATTTCTTCTTCTTGATACTTGCAGACATTCTAACAACTCCCTGAGCCCTACACGGACAATTCTTACACTAAATGAGACCTGCGAGGTGCCCTGTCCCCAGATTCCAGCCGCAGCTCTGCCCCTGCAGGCAAACACAAGCACAAGTCCTGCCCCTTTTCTGGGCACACGTCTGGTTACTGCACCTTGCTTTGCCCCCAGGGGAAGCCATTTTGAGAAACGTCATTCCCCAGGTGTTGACAGGCTGCCTTGAGATTGGCTGACAGCAGCCGCTGCCCCTCCATGTGTACTCCATAATTATACTACTGGAGGAAGTCCCCTCTCACTAGAAACACAGAGTCCACCATGTTGTTTCTGCAGATGTTTGCTAGAGCGCTCCTTCCAACAAGTTGAAATGGTCCATGTCCACAGACTTGGCTCTGGAAGGTCTGTGGGAATTACAGTTATAGCTCTTCATAAACTCTGATAATGCATCAGTGTAGCAAAAAGTATTGCACATTGTAAAATAATTTACACATCTTGGTTCTGAGTGTCATGTTAAAATTTTCTACAACTGCTGCATTTACTTCATTCCTACTGAATGACAATCATTCCTGACAGTCAAATGAACTCGTGTACAGATAAACTTTATTAACAGCATATGAGGGGAATTGTTTTCCAAATTTCTCTAGTCTGTTTCCTCAGAATGTTGTTGTCCCATCTATACCCGTTCTCCTTTCTGTGATTGTGCCAGGCCCAAGACAGGAATGTGAGCAGGTCAGACCTGGTAAGGCTTGTTCAGCTGCCTTGTAAAGCAGGGTGGGGGCTGAACTTGTCTTTTACTTTTGTTTGATTGCTTTCTATTGACATTTAAACTTTAGTTATTAATTTTCTTAGCTCTTATTAAAGAGTGTTTTCTACCTTCACTCTTATGAATATATACATGTATATTTATGTATTTGTGTATGTTTATACCTATATATGTCCGCTATGCATAGGTACAATGGAGTCAAGAAACAGCAAATCGCAGACCAATATGAAAACATATGGGGCATGTCAGTTAACAAAATGGTGGCTACTTTCCATAAAATTGTGGCTGAAACAGGTGGAATCTTGCATATTTAGCAGGGCTTTCCTGCTCTGAAGTCCTTATAGGGTAGACAGGAAGGGCTATCTGATGCTGCTAGCCACTCACAGTGCAGCCTGTGAGCACCTGAGGTATGATGTTTTACAAAATCGTGACACTCAGGACAAAAAGAGGTGGAGCGAACAGACTCGATAACTAGAGAGGGGAAAGACCTTCAGGACATCTTGACATGTGAACGTGTGACTGCCTGCACGGGGTGGGGCTTCTTAGGTAAGAATTGTCATTATCATATTTCCATACAATTGTTGTACCTTGTTCTTCAAACAGTTACCTCTGATTCTAACTGCTTTTCGAGCTGCCTCTTGGGGAATTAACTTATGTCCATAATTCCTACCAGTGGAATTCCAAAGAAGTGCAAGAGACAAGTCGGCGTTTCTTTCTGGGACATGGCTCATCTGACCTAGCTTGCTACTGCCTATGACTTTAGGTTGGTTGTAAAGTGAGTCTAATTCACACAGAGTCACCTACTGTCTAGATATTTAAAGTTATTTAAGGTGAAACATCCTACCTCCAGGAAACTAACCAAGAATAAGAGATTATTAACACCTCCGCTGCAAGAAAACTATGAATGAGTCATAGCACTCTCAGACAATCAAGAATACCTCCAGGGTACAAAAAGCTGTAGAATACCAAAGTGGTATGCTTTCAAGAAAGGTCTCAAGCTGGTAGAGTTGGTATCTCAGAAAAACTCATGAGGACTTTTCTGTTGAGTCTGACCATGCAAATATAATAAGAAATCCTCAGACAACTTGAGTTTTGTGTAGATTTATTGGACATGACCCAAAGAGCAACTACATTTAGTCTGGACTCTTCAGGTTGCCTCCTACAGCTCCTTTCACTCAAAGCCAGTTGCAGAACACTCAGACCAAAGTAGCCATTGTTAACCTACAAGGTAGGCTCTAGTGAAGTTGCTTGGGATTCCTTACCTGCTTGAGCTTGGCTGAAGTGGTGCTCAACACTGATTTTTCTTGTTCCATCTCTCACCTTCATTAGCTTTCGCCTAGAGCTTAGGACAGAAGCTTAAGCATGCAACTAAGAGAGTTTCACAGGATTCTTAAGAGTGAAATGGGAAAGGCAGTTATTCACTTTTTTAACATTCCCCAGTTGATGAATGCCTGCCAGGAGACAATTTTTTTTTTCTGCAGAGTGGTGAGGAATGTTATTCTTGTGTTGAATCACAAGCTTCTAGTGTCTGCCAACAGACTGTGACCTAGCTATCAGCAGGACAGAGAGCAGAGTCTCTCTTTTTGGTGCCGGATCATGGTTTGAGGAGGAACCTGTAAAGGACAGGTTGTTTTCAAATTAAGATTTTTTATTTTTCTGCATGCTATTGCAGAAACATGTTTATAAAATGAATGTATGTAGGGAAGCACAGTTTCGATCTCATGGTTTAATTAAATGTTTTTGACAGAATGTGGTTTCTTGTTGCTTCCTGCATAAACAGATCAAAGATCGTTAGACAGAAATCAGTTATATGAAGCAATAACAAAATTATGATGCACAGTACCATCTCTGGAAATAAGCAACTATAAATTAAAATGACAAGTCCTGTCCTGAGAATATGAATTAGAGTTCAAGGTAAGTAAAACACTGGAGTAAGATTTTTCAGTCGAGCCCACTAAGATAGAAGATCGTAAATCATGGAGGGTCAAGCTATCTCTCATATAAAGAGGTCCTAGTAAGAGGTAAGAACTGAGAACTAAACAGAGAGGAGTGAGAGAAGACTCACAAGTAATAGAAGGAGATATCAAAGACTAGCTATATGACTTTTCTGGGGGTGGAAGATTGTCCCTTTATTGTATACATAGAATGGTTTGGTGATTCCCTTATGATTCTCAAGATGTGCCACTGTGTAAAACTTTAACAATGGTCTGCTTCTGATGGGATAGATCATGCTCCTTCACTAAGGGAGGCACACTATGGAGCACACAGTGCTGCCTACCACCCTACTGTAGCACACTTCAGTGATGTATGGTAATCCCTCTGTGCCTGATCTTTTGCAGGAGAAAGGCTTATTACTGCAGCAAAGCTTTTTGTTCACATAGAAAAGAAAAATCTCTCTTACATTAATTACTGTGAGACTCCTAGCATGTGAGGTCTGTTCACAGCACCTCAGAAGGTGATACTTTTTGGAGAAACATCACTTACACAGGAGCAGTCACTTTCAGAACCCCAAAGCTATAATGTGTGCCGGGGTCACTGCTGATCTATTTGAATCCCTTCCTTAGAAAGGTTCAAGCTTAAGCCATGCACAGAGGATCTGGAAGTCCATCACATTAGTTTCTACCATACTTCCAAAGGATAATGGATGAACATTTTTCAGATTTTCACTGGTGATTAGAAGATTTATCTTTGATCCCTCATATGTGGCCCTTGGCCTGTTCTTTTGTTTTGTGTCTTGATTTTCTTCACTTTGAAGAAAAGAGAAATAGCTTTCAAGACCAATAATAGTAACCTGTCAAGAGACTACTGTGGCCAGAATCCTCTCCTCTCTGCAAAGTTTACTGCTGGGCTTCTCCTGTTCCTTCCTGCCATCCTAGGCCTGTGACCTCTGAAAGCCCTGGCATCACTGGTTGTATTTTTTGCTGCTGGAACACCTGTGGAGAGTGACTGTTTTCTAGCTTTCTCTCCCATATGCACTGTGTCAAATGGCTGTGACTCATGTCTTCTGTGGCTAAAGCCAAGCCTTTAATGGTGTTTTTCTCCCAGCAGTAGAGCTCAGGTCTCCTCTCTGCTATGTGGCTTTGTAGTAAGTGTGGACTCTTTGACATTGAGAGGCAGCAAGTTGCATCAGGGCAGATGTGCTGCAAAATCACCTCCATAACACATAACACCTGTGTGGCTTTTCTTCTGCCTGCTCCCATTTTAGTTCCCCCTCCTGTTCCCTGCACACATCTGAGCTGCAAGTTTGGTCTGCCTACCATACAGATCGTAGCATAGTGCTGAGAAGTCAGAGCAAGCTGTCTCTCGTGACCTCTCAACCTCCTCAGCAGAAGGGAATTGCATGCTTATGCTCCCACCAGAGAATAAAAGGCACTTTGTGGTTGACCTGAAATGTGTTTGAATTCTCAGCATGGTGAGGTGGGGAGTCTTGCAGAAGCTTTGGGCCACTTGGGCTGAGAGAGACCAGTGCTTCCTAAACACCCTGATCTTCGTTTGCATATACCATTGTCAGCACTGGAAGTGCTGATTTTCTTCCCTTTTATTTGACTTCCATAACATTATCCCAGTCTCAGAACTGTGTCATTTGCCTACGAAGCTGGAGAAGACTTCACAATCTTTGCAATGTTGTTTCTTTTCCTTTTTCCTCTGATTTAAAATCTCCATTATACCCTGTATCTCTGCCATTTTTGTTCCAGTGGAATAATTCCATCCCAAGATGACTGAACATATTAATTAGAAGTATGTGTTGATAAGCAGAGGTAGTTCAACATGTCCTATGTGTGTCCACACAGCTGTGGCTCAGACAGAAAAGCACAGGATTGAGAAAGCACATGATACTGCTTCCATGTCACTGTAACCATAGTACACCTTGTGCAAATGAACTCTACTTTAGTGAGACAGCAGCTCTGCCATTGCTCCTCGATCAAGTTATTCTTTGACCTCAAATAGGTCAAAGGCAAAGCTAGAGCAGAAAGCTGAGATGTAAAGAGTTGATCAGACAAATTGGGACAGACAGTGCTTTCAAAAAGGTGCAATCTGTGCCTTCTCTTTTTGTGAATTGAGACGGGCTAAAATGTGCAAGCAAAGAGTACTCACATTGAAGTATCTGAGACAAGAACATAAAACCTACTAGTGACTGTGTTGGACTCTTCAGGGCCTGACATCCTCACATAATTCCAGGTCATCCCATGGTTGTTTGCAAGGTAGAATTGAGCGGGATCGCAGCTGTGGGATGGAGTGCATGACGAAGCATGGAATAATGATTGTTATCCCTTTGTCCCCCCATGTGCCCATCATTCTGTTACGGGCTTTCCTCCCTCAGGCTAGAAGTGACCAATTGAGGGCACCCCTGGATCTTTGTCAGCCTCACAGCTCTTTCCACAGATTACAGTTCTTCTCACTTTTCAGCTAACTGGTGACTGTTTCTATAGCTGCAATGACTAAATGTCTCCTTGTAGCTTGTCCTTGGCAAGTCCCATGCCCTGTTTGCATTTATCATCCAGCCCACGTACTGTTCACATTAAGCGTCTATCAGATGACAGTTTCCTTCGTTCTGGACTCTCCCTGCAAGACTGGATATCATGACAGAAATTCTATAGCAGTGCATCTATACAGTTCAATGCCCTTATACCAGCTTCCTCCAGCTTTGTCTGGATGGTGGTTACTAGGCCTCCAGCAGAGTTCACAGACCAGCAAAACAGCTGTTGCAGATTTTACTTAATCTATATCTTCTTAGATAAAACTTAAGTTCAGAGGCTTACAGATTCGATAAGTGTTCTTAGGTTCTGATTTACTCTGTTTTGCAAGACAGAGCAAATGTTTTCATTCATATTTATTGGACATATCCCAAACATAATACCTTTCCACTTAAACCTATGGGACTACCACATCATTGTGAGAAATGCAGTTGAATTAGGGTGTGCTGCCTATTCTTTTCTCTTCCTGTTCAGTGCGGTTTCACACAGAGTCTGAAAGAAGAAATGAACTGCATCTCATGGAAAAGACAATATGAAGAAGCTGTCATTGAAAATCTGGACAGAAACTCTCTAGCACAGTTTGCAGTGTTAGAAAGCGGCATTACTTTATTGCGGCGCCAGGTGCACAGAGGATGTCTCCTCCTGGCATGGACACCTGGCCCCTAGATAGAAACTTAGTTATACACTGCAATCATGCATATTCGTAACATGTTTACATGTTCCTTGTTACTCTCTTAATTTTCTCTTGCTTTACAAGTAAATTACTTCACACGCTCAGTTCTCTTCCTCCGCCCCTTTGTTTTGGGTCTGGGGTATGTTTAGGGGAGATGGTCTATCAGCTGGGGGTCGTGATCTCCCCCCGCCAGAATTACCTTTTCCCCAAGTTACTGCTGCGCGTGTTCACAATTCAGAAAAACATGAGAACAAAGTTTATACGTTCTCTGGGATGTTCCCTTCAAGGGCAGACAGTTCTGGATAAAGAGTCTCCCTTCTAATGATTCCTGGCAGCTTCAAAAGAGTCTCCCTTCTAATGATTCCTGGCAGCTTCAAGGATGCTCATCTTGTTATATTCCGTAGGTATGTGCAAACCGTCTAAACCCTTCATGAAATTCTTACAAAAGTTTTAACCCCTTCATTGTTGGATAATAATTTTCCTCTTTGAGACTTATCAGTTTCAGATGAGTCTCACCTTTTGTGGCTTTTGTACAACATTTTCACACAACTTATTACTATCAATCTATAATAAGCTAAGTAACTTTTAAACTAAAAAATGAATCTTATTCATGCTTCACAACTTAAAAATTCTAATAGTAAATCTAAAGCCAATCTATTTTGTAATGTCATCTTTGTATTTTCTTGTAGTCCCTTGTTAATCAGTTGAAATCCTTTCTCAGTGGCCTTTGACAGGGTTTCTACTTGCCAGGTTAGATTTTCTATGAGCATTCTGTTTTCTAACGCCATCAAACCTGGCACCAGAAAACTCTGAATTCCCATCCAAACTCTACAGCTGTATTGGACGTGTCCATGTATCTTCATCCTGACCAATATCTCTTTTCACTCTTCCCCAATATTTTGTTTCAATTGGTCTTTTCTTCCATGTTGGACAAAGGGTTAACAACCCCAGTGTCGCTTGTCTAGTAATTGGGCTTAGTTTTAATTGTGTAGTCCAAAACCCATCTGATGTTGCCCACACAGTGTATCCTGGAGAGGGTATAATCTGTTTGCAATCTTCACACGACCCAATAGTTACAGTATGATTTAAAAAGGCTATTTGACTTTTACACTTCCAATTAGCCTTACTAATGTTAAGTACAGAGCTAGTTCCCCAGGTTATACACCAACTTAAGTTTCCCATGTATTTCCAGGACCCTTCCAAGGACCTAGTCCATGTTTTAGGTTTCTTCCTCAATGTTGCACATTCTGGGGTCATGGATATATCTTTAATATGATTCTGAGTGACACATAGTTTCAACAGTCCCTCTGCCTGTCCTTCTGAAGCTGTTAGGGCAAATTTTAGAAAGTCCTGATCTAAAGGTTTAGATCCTTCTAGGCATTGATCACGTCTCTTTCCCAAACACAATTCTGTTATCACCTGGTCTCCAGGGCATTGGATCCTGGAGTTCATCGTTGCCTCATTGTTTGCATTTGGTGTCCTTGTCGAGATAATAAGGTACATTAGCTGCAGTGAAAGCCTTAGAAATATTATCATATCCCTCTATAACCGATAGATTTACAGGAATTATTCCCCATGGCAAGGGCTGGCCAGCTGCTTGAAGGACAGGTATGCAGGCCATTACACTAGTAAGATTGCGCATTTTTCCAAATCCTTAGATTAAAGCCAAAATTAAATTCTCCTCACCCTCTTCTGTGCATAGCACTCCTAATTGGTTCAAACAGATTACTGATGTCATTATTGAGATTTTCGAGTAAATTTTACATGTGTTGGTCCTACTTGTTCAGTTTCCTATTCTGGGGCTGCGGCTGGCTTTATCCTACTGTAGTGGATTCAGGTTTTGATCCTGGAGACTTTCACTGCTGTTTGTGTTGTGAGCAGGACTTGGTATGGTCCCTTCCACTTTTACTTCAAAGGTTCATCATTCCAGCTTCGAACATAGATCCTGTCCCCTGGCTGAAAATTATGCACCTGGACATCTAAGGTGACAGGTGCAGTCAATGTGATGTACCTATGTAAAGAGAAGAGAACTTTTCCCAAAGACATGACATAATCTTTTAACGATTTTTCCCCAATAACATGTGCCTCCCCAATTCCCCAATTTGATAAGGCCTTCCATATAAAATTTCATAAGGACTCAACTTCTCTTTGGAACTTGGTCTGATTCTAATTCTTAATAAAGCTAATGACACTGCATCAGGTCATCTCAGGTGAGTGTCCTGACATATCTTACTCATTTGTCTTTTTAGACTCTGATTTATTCTTTCAACTTTTCCACTTGTAAATCCTATCTTATTTTTAAAAAATTGTAAACCTGTTGTACTATTTCCACTACAAAATAAGGACCCCTATCTGATGATATTCCTTCTGGAATCCCAAATCAAGGAATTATTTCCCTTAACATCATTTTATTACTTCTCTAGTTTTTTTGGTTCAACACGGGAAAGCTTCAGGCCATCCTGAAAGAGTTATCTGCTGTTACCAAAAGGTACTTATATCCATTACTTCTAGGTAATTCAGAAAAATCAGTCTGCCAGTATTCTCCAGGGAGATATCCCCATTTTACCTCTCCAGATGGAAGAGGTTTTGTATTGTTGGGTTATTTTTACAACAAATTTGACATTTTCTAACAATTCTTTCTGCGTGCTGCTGCATTCTGGGTCCAATTGCATATCTCAACAGCCAAAACCAACACATCTGCTCCCATATGTGTATCTTTATGAGTTCAATGCAACAGTTCCCTTATAATTTGAGCTGTAACTATACATTGTCCATTGGGTGTGATCCACCATTCATTTTTCTTATGACAATTCAAAAGTTTAGCTAATACATTTTCTTTTTTTTTTTTTTGTTTTATTGTATCTCGGAGCTTTTGATTCCATTTTTTAACCATGGAATTAGAGCACCGACTATTTTACTAAAGGATACTCTTTTGCTACTTCATTGGCTCTTCGGTTTCCTTTAATCACGTTGGTCTGTTACAGCCACTTCCTTGGGTAAAGAACCTGCTGTGAATAGTTTCATAATTTCCACCTCATGTTTTACAGGAGTTCCTTGAGAGGATAGAAATCCTTGTCCCTTCCATGTGGCTCCATGAGCATGTATAACTCCAAAGGTATACTTAGGTTACATCATCTTGTTCAATTAACATAGCGTGATACTGAACCATTCTACTTGGTGATGGTCAATGATGTCCTTTTGGTTCCAGGACTGCCAGTACTGCATGTGAAATGAATACGGTGATCTTCTGTCCCATAGTTAATTTTTGAGCTTCTACAGGTCTTTCTCAATCCCACAATATCTGGGTCAAAATTTCCAAAGCCACTTGTAGTCTTTCATGTACATATAATGTAAAAAGTTTGGTCAAATGTGGCAGTCTTAAGGCAGGAGTTCTCATTAAAGTCTTTTGATATCATCAGAGTCTTTCCGGCACTCCGGTGTCCACTCCAGGGCTTCTCCTGGCCCTTTTATGGCCCATACGAAGATTTGGCCATCAGTCCAGAATTGGTATCCACAGTCTGCACCATCCTGCCGTTCCCAAAAATGTCCTTAATTCTCTCTTTGTCTTGGGGTGGGGGGGGGGGGGTGGGGGGTATGGGGAGGCAGGCAGAAGTACAACATACCGCCTCCTTTCATTCAGTTTCCAGCTTTTCTCCTTGGGAAATAGTCTTTCGTATTACCTGTGCCTTTTTCTTAGGCACCTGGTACCCTGCCAGTCCCAGAAAATTTAGTAAACTGGTAGTTGCTTCTTTACACTGTGGTTCTGTGTCTGTTTTCAGAAGTGTATCATCCACATATTGTAAAAGAGTAATAGCAGAATTCTTACCTTGACAATATTCTAATTCTTTAGCCAATACATTACTGGAAAAGGTAGGAGTATTCTTGAATTCTTGCGATAGCACCGTCCAACAAGGATGCGTTTTCCGCCTGGTGGATGAGCTTTTCCATTCAAAAGCAAACAGCTGTTGATTTTCTGTCTCCACAGATATGCAAAAGAAAGTGTCCTTTAGCTCTAACACAATAAAAGATATGTTACTTTCAGAAATCATCGACAATAACAAGTGCAGATTTGGTTCCGCAGGGTCTACATCAAGTACAGTTTGATTAATTGCTCTTAAATCCTGCACCAACCAGTACTGCTGAGATCAGGGCTTCTTCGCTGGCAGTACTGGAGTGCTGTATTCAGACTAACATTCTCACAGAAGTTCGTATTTAATTTCATAGAGTCTTTCTTACCAATCTGGCGTCAAGTTTCAGTCCCACTTTCACAGGCCCTGCAGCCTTTGCCTTCCTGGGTATCTTCATAGCCCAGACTGTAGAAATAACAGCATTCATAATTTCTTTGGGTACCTCAAGATTCCAACTTTTTCCTGTAACAGACACAGCTGGGCATTCCAAGCATTATTTTGTGGGATATGATGTTGAATCAAATTATTAGAAAAAGTTATTTGTGCTCCCAATTTAATCAAGCTCGACCCAAGAGAAGTATTGGACATTCAGGCATATACCAAACTTTATTGCCAATTTTGCATTCCATTGGTCATAAAAAAAAAAGTTTTACCTGAGGCTTTCCTGTGACCCCAACAACTGGCATAGAGAATTTACTTAAAGGTCCCTTACAACTAGTCACTACTGAGTAGGTTTCCCCAGTGTCAATCAAGATGTTAATAATTTCATTCCTCAGCTGTATTGGAACCAGGGGATCTGCTAGAGAGGCTTTTAAATTCACCCCAGTCCCCTCACTGAGTCATAATTTCCCATCATCAGTAAAACTGCCTCGGGTGTTTGACTCCCCTTGTTGCGTGATCTTATTCCCTGAGTCTTCCCATCTCTGTCAGGGAGCAACCATCACCTTCAAATCATATTTTCAATTTTTCATTTCCTCATTTGTTTTCTAATGTCAATACCATAGAGTCTTGTGGAACATATCCGCAACCCCTCTGCTGCTCAGTAAAATTTCTTAATGTAAAGAACAAATCCACGTATGGGACCTCATCTCACATCCCTTCTTGCCTACAAAATAGTATTAATTGTAAAAGAATATTATATTTCAGAGTGCCATTCTTAGGCCACTTTTCCCAGCTCTTCAAAATACACAGTGGCCACCAACGATTACAATATGCTGTTATTTTGTTGTTTAGAGGGTTTCCCCTGAGATCTTTCCAATGCTTCAGAATATATCCTAAGGGGGATTTTTTTAAAATCCCCACTTCTGCCAAACGCTTATTTTCCTTTACAAGGTAAAAGCAGTAACAGGGAAATAAGAAACACAGCAAATGTAACAAACACAGCCGGCACAAGGAACACCAATCAGTAGAAGCGGGAGTAAACATGAAACACAGGGTATAAAAACAGAGTACAATGCGAGCTAGTGGATCCCCTATGAGATTTTTCCAGTGTCTTAGGATAAAATGTAAGAGAGAATTTTTTGAAATTCCACTCTCTGTTGAGGATCCCAAA
The DNA here is from genome assembly GCF_009769465.1 of Tauraco erythrolophus. NCBI lineage: Eukaryota > Metazoa > Chordata > Aves > Musophagiformes > Musophagidae > Tauraco > Tauraco erythrolophus. The sequence goes on from NC_141496.1 coordinate 65,109,996, forward strand.
CGGGACTCACATTGCAACTTTCAGAAGGGTTCTTACCCTGAAAGTAACACCGTATAGTATATTAATACACTCAGAGACTGTGCATCCAGACTTAACAAACCAGGGGACTGGAGGATCTCTCCAAAAATCCTTCTATGTGTGCTGGAGACCTCTCAAGCCCGCAGATCTGTCAAGTGTCAGGAGTAGGGTCCCATATGGGTCACCAAAATCGTCACCAAAAATACAGACAGAAACTCTCTAGCACAGTTTGCAGTGTTAGAAGGCGGCATTGCTTTATTGTGGTGCCGGGTGCACGGGGGATGTCTCCTCCTGGCATGGACACCTGGCCCCTGGACAGAAGCTTAATTATACACAGCAGTCATGCATATTCATAATGTGTTCACATATTCCTTCTTATTCTTTTAAACAATTGGTTAATTTTCTCTCACTTTACGAGTAAATTACTTCACATGCTCAGTTCTCTTCCTCCGCCCCTTTGTTTTGGGTCTGGGGTATGTTTAGGGGAGGTGGTCCATGAGTCAGTGGTCCCCATCTCCCCCTGTTGGAACTACCTTTTCCCCAAGTCACTGCTGCACATCTTCACAATTCAGATAAACGTGAGAACAAAGTTTATACGTTCTCTGGGATGTTCCCTTCAAGGGCAGACAGTTCTGGATAAAGAGCCTCCCTTCTAATCACTCCCAGCAGCTTCAAGGATGTTCATCTTGTTATGTTCTTTACGTATGTGCAAACCGTCTACTAAACCCTTCATGAAATTCTTACGAAAGCTTTAACCCCTTCATTGTTGGATAATAAAGTCAACATACAAAAGACGATAATTTCAGGCAGAGGATTTCTACTCAAGAATTCTCTGCAGGTGGCATATACATGGACAAAAGCAACATGTGCAGTTCCCTGGAGAAAATTCAGTCATATCTGAGAAACGTGAACTGTTGATTTGGGTTTGCTAGTTCACAATGGGAACTAGTGAGACTCAGAAGTGTACTCATTGGTCTAGCACCCTGTCTCTAGAATGCATTTCACTTAGGGAAAGTAATCTGATAAGGAGCTGTAGGATACAATTTCCTCTGTGTAGCTGAACTGAGAATTCTCCAAGGACAAAAGTTGCATACAACTCTATTCCCAGATGGAAAGGTACGCACTCAAGCAGCTTGCTTAGTGATTTGCATGTGACTTGCAAATTTGCTGAGATGGCTTCAATACACAAATGAATTTTGAGGGAGTCAGGCCATAGCAGCTCCATGACCCAGAAGATCTGTGATGCTTAGAGTGAGAAAAGTGACGTCTAAACTAAAACCCCAACATTGTAGACAAACACAGGCTGTGACGAGTCTTTGGAACTGACAGTAATAGGGTTACATCATTCAGCATAAAGGCCACAGTGTGCAGCAAACAGATTAACTGTCTTCAAGGTAATGAAGATTACAAACTCAGTCAGTGAGAAGAGACAGTGATCAGCCTGTGCTGACCAAAAGCAACTCTACCTTTTTTGCTTCCCATCCTGCTTCCTCATTAATTTCAGTTGTTTCATATTTTTCTACTTTGTTGTCAACTAGGTCCTCATTAGGCCTATTCTATGTAAGTTTTCTACTGGAAACTGAGTGATTATAAAGAGAGATACTGGCATTTTATTTCAGTCTCTCACTATTTAATGAGTCATATATTCAGGGAGTATTTTTGCTTCAATAGATTGAGGTGGATTGATTTCTCTATAGCATTGGTGGCTCTTGCACCCCAGAATTTGCAGGAACTTTATGCCATGATGCTGCAGAAAAGGTCGAATTCAAGCGCTTCTTTTACTATGTACAATCATTGCTCAGGAAGGATAGTTAAAATTCATGAGCTGGGTCTATTCAGAACTGCTTGTTAAGGTCTGCACACAGAAAGTTGCTTGTATAGGTTGCAAACAGTATTTCATAGCCTTAAACTTTCAACATTCTTTTTATTGTTTTTTAGAGATACACATGTATGTGTACTTTAGACTCGTCTCTTAATAACCCCACATCTGATGTAACTAGGCATGTTTCCTTCAATTTCATTGGCTTTCCACTGTCTGATGTGACTGGAAATTTAGAAAATACATACATTTTTCTCTACTGACTCACACTCATTTCTTTAGCTGTCTTCCAAGGATCCAGTCAAAGACAAGGTCAAAATTGCTTTTGTTGCTCTATTGAAAGCCTTAAATGCTGGGCTGGATTAAAAGAAGTCGTCTCCAATTCTGTGAAAACCTCTCCTTTAATATTTTACCTGTGCCTTGCCCTGAAAAACTTTCCAAAGAACTGATTTTGACTGTTTCATATGGTAATGTGCAATCTTTTGCCAAAGTCTGGCAGTTGGGAACAATACCTGATGGTACTGTCTGTCGTCTATGACACCTTCCTGCTTAACAGAGGAATAAAGAACAAGCAGATGAATGGATATGGTCATTTTTACGGTGAATTGCTGTCAGTTATGTTCTCTTTTGATCACTTTAATTTCCTTTTAATAAATAGCTTTATCACTGCAGTTTCCTTTGGCAAGTCAGAAAGCTTCATTGATTTATTTCATCATTCTGTTTTGTGATTCTCTCTTAGGCCATTTTACCTTGAACTAAATTTCTCTAGGAAAGCTCACTTGCAACAGGAACAGAGGAATATTTGATATTAAAGCATTCTGAAACATGCTGGCTCCCTTTGATTTCTTAGTTGCGACACACATTTGTCAACTCTATGGGACGATTTTTTAATACATTATCATCTTTATTTTTGGTTAGCATTTAGCAAAATGTTTCTAAGTATCCTGAATGTTAGAGGTGTTTTTAACCGGCATTATGCATAGCTTTTTTCCTTTTTTTTTTTTGTTTTTGAGAATACCTAAGCAATTTAGTTCTGTTTAGTACTGTATGTGACTTCTAAATAAAATAACTCATTTCAGAGTTTTCCAGTTCATGCCAACAACCCCTAAAAGGTTGAGTGATATTTTGATGAAATTTTGAAAGAAAAGGAAAATATCACTTATCACACAAAAATTATCCCCTCCAAAATAAAAGCTTCCTCATCAAAAACATTTCAATTAAGAATGTGGCTAGTCTGACCCATTGATAAGAGACTTTCCCTGCCCTCATCTGTCTTACCATTTATCTCTCAATATTGACACTACAGCGCTCTTGCTTATGTCAGTAACTGCAATCTTAGAAAAATCTTCTCCTGAAAGAGATGTGGATGACTCATTAGCTTAAATATGACTCTCTGACTCAACCAGTAGCACTCTGGTGATGTGCACAGACTGAGAAGTAGAGGCTTTTTCCAAGAGTCTGGGAGAGGGCAAGAGTGGTCTACCGGGGGTATACTAACTAATGAAAGAAAAGCTGGAAGAGGAAACAGGAAAACAAGACAAAGATCTTGAGAAAAAACAGAAGCTGTTCTGGAAAGAAAAACACAGGTTAAGGGGATAGGAGGGAAGAATAGGTAAGGGGATAGGAGGGAAGGATAGCAGTGCAGGTGAAAGGAAAAGGCCAGGACATGCATCAGGGAACATCAGGGCCGGTGAGAACTTCCAAAGGTTGAGCAGTGAAACCTCCTCCTCTGGTGCTGCAGGACATCCTTCCCTGACTTTCCTGGAGGCTTTGAAAAGCTGCAGGGAACATAAACCAGAACAAAACTAGGACACAATTGAATCCCTCAGAGGCTCACAATCTGGACTTCAGATCTGTTCCTCAGGTACTGAAGTAGACATATGAGAATCCAGTTGGACTCTTCTGAAATCCTGACAGGATTAAGGCATTTGCCAGAAAACCCTCAGTTTTGAATGATCCGCCTGAAGTACAATGAGCTTCAACTCAGCCTGGCTCTGAGGACTTCTCCCAGTGTGTAACCTGATTTCCTTTGGTTTCTCTTCAGCAGTGGCCAGCTGTTCAGTTACTGGTACATGTGTCTGTGAGACTGAAGCCCTGAGTGATGACAACAAAGCACAGTAATACCTCTGAATACGTCCCTCTTAAGGAAAGTGACATGGGCCTGTGTAGTGCTTTTTGGTGTTGTTTCATATTGTTCAGTCGGTTCTTCTCTAAAACCAGCTCATACCACTTGAAAGATCTGACCTTTCCATAATGCACATGGTGTTCATGTTTCCCAGAGAGGCTGAAAGCACGATCCAGCTCTGCTTATGACTGTCATAAGCTTTCACTTGCTCTTTTAAAACAGACATTCCTGTAAAGCTTTTCGTTTCCTTGTCCATTTAGAGCAGACAATGCTTCTCATTCAATTTTTATTTTTATGAGTATTCCAGCTGCGGGAGAATTTAGTAATTCATAGACTTTGTTTTGTCCTAGAAAAAAAGGGTTTGGAGTTGCCCTGTAATTTGCAGCTTCTGACAGTTCTCACCTGGAAAATCTTATTACATTTCTTGGCATGTTCTTTCATATTCATACAGTAGTCACTGCAATTATGCTCTTCTCCGCTATGATTCTGGGAAGTGTTTATCCACAGCTTTGCAACTCAGCTGGAAGCACGGCTAAGCTGAAGTAGGCAAAATTTCATCATTCTCCATGAAATCACAGGACTGGCTTATGATACACAGTTTTAACAGATGTGGGACTCATTTTCTTTGCCTTACGTTTTTAGAGCTCTTGAGATATTGTTGAGTCATGTTATCTAGCTCTATGCTATAATCCTGAGGGCTAGAGAATATTGTACTTTGTGTGGAATTGAATTTTTTTTTAATGAATTAATAGAACTCCAGCAGTCTCATGAAAAAACATCAACTCTCACAGAGCTGTCAGTGGTGTTCGAATTCCCCTTTCAGAATTCTCAGAGGTGGCACTGAGTCTGAGGCTTACCTGAGAATATGTCTAATAAATCCTGGTCCTAAAAGCTCAAACAAGAAAAAGCTTGAAAGAAGTAGTAAAATATATTTTAAAAGTTGTCACCTCTACTGTTTGAAGTGAGAGTCAGCAGACGGGTATTTCTAGAAATGAGGTTATCTGTGCATCATTTGTGATCGCGCCTATTCCAGGACTGTGTTTCCTTAACTACACTGAGAAAAGACTCAGATCCAGTATATCTCATTTCCCTATGAATAGGAAACCAACCTGCAAGAAGACCCAACATATAACATATATAATACTGTCACTTTGAAATATTGGTTTGCCTTCCGGGGGCCTGTCTCTCTCATGTGTGGATCACTGGAGACATTTCTTGCTACTTAGCAACATTTCACTTAGTCCAGGTTCACGTAACTGTTCACTGTCCTGGGGAACGGGCAGAACTCCTGTATGCCTTGTCACTAACTTCTGCCTACCTAAGCCTCCTGATTCACGGGTCTCAGTAAGGATCTCTGCATGCCCTTGCAGAACAATAGCCATTTGTAACTGCTTTGCATAGTGTCTATTTAGTACAAAGTACAGTATAGATAAGGAGAATGATCATAGATCTGTGATAGTTTTGAGAACGAGTAAAAAGACAGCTACTGCTATGAAAAGTAATAAATAGACTTCACCACGAGAAAAGACTTCACCAAAACAAAAAAGTGAGACAGGGTATGACAGGGATCTGTAAATTCTTGTGTGGTGTGGATAAAGTGAACAGAGTTTGACTGTTCACTGCCTCTTCAAAACTAAAAATTAAGGAGGAACACGTGACATTAGAAAGGAGTTTCAAAACAGAAGGATTAGTTCTTACTCAATTTACCATTAATCAATATAACTCCTTGCTACAGGATACTATAACCGTTAAAAATTCACACAAGTTCAGAAAGCAACTTGACAAACTGGTAGAAAATAAATTCATTGGGGTCTCTGAGATATAGAAACATCTTCTTTGGCTGGGGAAGTCCTTGAACTTCAGATTGCTGGTGATTAGGAAAGTATTTACAAAGTATTGCTGCATGCTGGCCCTGTTCTGCACTCTCTAATACATCTGTTGATGTCTAGTGTTACAGACAAGCTGGGTTAAATGGTCCTTTGGTTTAGACCAAAAATGGCCATTTTTATGATAAAAGAAGAGATTGTGTGAACAGTGCTGGAAAAACTGATTCCTGAGTTTTCCATGGTGTTGCAGCTATCCTCAAATTCCAGAAGCTGGATATTATTTGTGGCAGAGGAATATGGTGCAATATTTTGCTCTCTCTTACCATGCTGCTGATTGTGACTCTGAGTGGTGTTTGCTTAATAAAAACAATTGTTTCATCCTCTCTTCAAACTATACTCGAGTGGAGAGATGTCCTCCTTATCCTGCTGTCTGAACACCTTCCAGGCATGCACAAATTGACATAACTAAAGACCGGGGGACAGCTAGGAGAAGGGCTGCATTGGTACTGTTTAGGCAGAGTCTGAAGTGTTTCTCTGTTCTTTCTTTTGGAGAAGTCTGGCCAAAGAAGCTGCCTAGCATAGAAGATCAGTGATTGATGTGTTCTTTGTTCTTGCAAATGCTCACACTGGAGTCTCATAATAGAGATATTTGAAGTCTTCTCCCATGCTCATAGTCTTCCTTTGAAAAAAAGATTGATTGTGTTTTTTCTTAATTAATTAATGTGCCTTTTAATAAGTCTCTGCTTTGTGAAACTCAGCTTTTCTTCTCCTGTTGTGCCTTTTGATGTTTCTGCTTTAATTTTCCAATTGTTCCACTGCTGTCTCCAGAGATTAAGACTTGCATTTATTTTTTAATTTCTGACGAGTTCAGGATTTTTCTTTGTGTATTTTAACTGCATTTTGTCCTTTCATCAACCATCCCATTTTCCAGCGTGAAAGGGCCTCCTTTGCTCTTAAAACTCTTATTTATCACTCCTCTTAGTCAATTGATAGTGGCTAGGATATGTAGTGCAGTTCTGGATGTATGACACACCAGTGAGGTACTTGGTCTTTCTGACTTACACTGCTCAGCCTTCTGGTCAAAGGAGCTTTCAGGAGGCATTATCAATGCATGAACAAGATGGTTTTCTTATGCCCCTTACTCCTTTCCTTGGCTACTCAAGCCAAGAGTCTTGTGCTGTTTGTATGAATATAACAGGGTGCAGTTCAATGTCCTGAAGCTGTTACAGCCTGAGAAAGGCTTGTGCTGGGTGGGGAAGCCATAGGTAACTAGTATCCGGTTGACTGTCCATTAAAGAGGATAACCAGCCCTAACTTCCATGAGGGCAGGTTGGTTGGCAGTTTGGATATCAAGTTTCCTGAAGTGGGAGAAGCCAGAGCTGAATAGTTACATACTCCTCAAACTATGCAAGCACAGTCCTACTGGGGAGTGACACAGGCACAGTGAGGTTATATCATCGGAGCCAAGAAAAGAGTCTTACTGCCCCATCCAGTGCCTTAGTCCCTACATTCCCATAGTACCTGGCTCCTGAGTTAGTTTGACCTTTTGATGAGAGGAGCTTGAGTCTGTCCACAGACCTTACAGACAGACTTAAAACAGGTGACTCAATCTGTGCAGATGACTAGTCGTCCAGCTCTGCTGGAGCATCTGTGACACTTAGAAAGGTTCAGGCAGCAAAAGACATGAATTTCATTTTTTGAGCAAGAAGTCCTAACTCAAAAATATGTAAGTGCCTTCAATCTTTCTGCCTTTTCTTGTACTTGGAAGGACTTCAAAGTGAGCTTAGTACACAGTAAGGAAAGAAGAGATGAGTACTCTGTAAAGATTAAGGCTGCTTTGGATACATTAGCACATCCTCCAGGGTACTCATAACTTACAGTAGTCCTGTGAAAACAGAGAATTCTCTGTGGAATCTCTCTGCTTAGAAAAAAAGAGGCAGTTTTATGTACCTCATTAGCATGCTTAGGGAAAGATTTACATATAAAAGTCTGTCTTGTTGGACAGAGGCAACACAAGGTGGTGATATTTTTGTACTGATTAAAACACCCAGACACAACCTCCCCAATGTATTTCCCCATAAATCTTAGAATTTACAATCTGTTAGATCATCCAGGAGACAGAATGAGTCATGTGAAAACTTCTCTTACTAAGTTATTGACTCCAAATGGCGTAGGTGAAGAGTCCTAAAAACAAACCCAGGGAAAAGGGCATGTTCTACAGTTAAGATCTCCTGGCAGAAGAGAGTGATTAAGGGTCAACACGAAATCTGGAGGGCTTCAGATCAAGAAAGCAGAGGAATCTATGTTGCACTTTGTTGGCTTGGTGTGAAAGAACCCTGAAGGGATACATTTGTTTTGCCAAAATCGGGGTTCGTTCGCGCAGTGTGCAATAAGCCAATCCACACAATGAGCTGAGATACTGTTTTTATTACAAAGTTGCGCAAGTTTGGGTGCCTGTCCCAAGACAGCACACCCTTTCCAAAATTCAGTAAACATTTATACAGTATGTATTAGCATTTTTACATATTTATTGTTATTCTCTTTAAAAATTGTTTAATTTTCTCTCTCCAAGCATGTAAATTAGTTTGCATCCGCAGTTCTTTGCCTCCACCCCTTTCTTTTGGGTCTGGGGTATGTTTAAGGTAGGTTGTCTAGGAATCAGTGGTTGCCATCTCCCCCTGCTGAAATTACCTTTCCTCCAGTTATCGCTGTTTCTTGCCTACTTAATATTTGCTGTATTCTTCCAATCTCATTAACCTTTTCTCATAACAAGATGTTTTCTGTATCAGTGTTTGAAGTCCTTGGTTTGGCGTTTTCTTTAGTGAGTAGCAGCTAGCAGAGTCACTTGCCAGATGTTTTGGACTTACAAGGATGCGTGTCCTCCTCTTGACATATATTTTAAGACTCATCCGCTATCCCTCATTATCTTAAAAGCCTAGTACATTTTTGCATCAATCCATATTTTCCTGGATGTTCTTCTCTTAAGGATGACTTGACAATTCAAGGATGATCATCCTGGTTTCAAACATTATGTACATATTTGCTTTATCTATTTACGCAAACAGGTTACTATGTACATGCAAGCAAGCCACTAACTTAAGTCTTAGCAGATTCAAGGAAACCTTAACTTTAAATCTTTAACTTTTCCATGGCTAGACAACACATTTACTCTTTTAAGTGTTTAGGGCCTGAAAGCCAGTGTGCACTCTGTATTGAGACTGCTTTCAGCTTCTTGTGCCTTGGAGGAGTGATTAACTTTCACACTTACCTTATTTTTCCCCTTGTCGTAGGTTAGGCTGCTCCGGCAACCAAACCCTACACAGTCTCCCACTCACCCTCCCCCAGCCCCAGGGATGAGGGAGACAATTAAAGGATAAACGGGAAACACGTGGGTTGAGATAAGAACAATTTAATACAGATGATTTAATACACAGTGTAGATGCTCACCACCCCCTCGTATCCGAAGCCCGTCTCGTCCCGAAGCTGCAATCCTGGAGGAACGCGAGGCCCCGAAATAGAGAGGGGCAAAGAGAGAGAGAGATAGTACTCTAAGAGTAGGAGTACTGGGAGAGAGACAAAAAAAAAAGGCAATAGAGCAAAAGCGCAGCAAGCGCAAAGGAGCAAAAGTGGCGAAAGAGCAAAAGTGCAAAAAGCCCTTCTGTCCGGCTGACCCTCACTTTTATACTGGGCATGACGCTGCATGATATGGAATACTAATTGGCCAGTTTGGCCCTCAGTCTTAAGTTCCACCACAAATCACAAGGGGAATCGTGGCCCCCTTGTCCCGGCTATGCTCCCCCCTTATCCCGCCGTGCTTCTGCACTCTGGCCAGAACACGGCACACTGAACAGTCCTTGGAGTTTCACTTCCAACCACAAACATCAGCTTGCTATCAACATTCTTCTCAGAGCGAGCCTCTGAGTAAAACCAAAACACAGAGCTCTTCTAGCTGCTAAAAAGAAGAGCTAACTCTGTCCCACCTAAAACCAGGACACCCCTATTGCATGAATGTCCATAGAAATGAGAATTAGTTCTCAGTTTTTGTTAATGCTGTATGAAGACCTCCCCTGGCTGCTCAGATTCCTCAGTCACTGCCCAAACCTGCAGTAGCTGGCCAGTGGACAACAGCAGCTTTATAGCTGCCACTAGAAAGTAAGTGTTGTTGACAGTCTGTGAGGCTTGAAGACATTGGGAATTAAAGAAACGTTCATTCACCTCTCAGGACAGGTATAGTGGCTTTCATTCCTTCTTGTGTTCTCCAGAGATGTCTCAGATAAGCAGATTCAAGCTCAGCCAATTCTGCCAGAAATAACTTACTGTTGCAATATAGACTTCTTTGAGAACAGTTAATGCAAAATTTGCAGGAAATTTGGTGAAAAACTGCAGAAAATTTTGAATGTGAGTGAAAAAAAAAAAAATCAAGAAGAAAAAACTACTTCCTGAAGACTAAATGCTTTTATCTTTTTTTCCCCCTCTCTCTTTTGTGCTTGCTTGGGGTTTTGTTTGGTTGGTTGATTGATTTTTTTTTACTTAAAGAATGAGGGATTTCCAAAATTATGCTTTTAGCATTCCTTTGCAGCACATTTTTCTGTGTGAGTTTCTGAAAAATTCTTTTGACAATGGGCAGTACATGTGAAATCTCATGCAGCAAGTCAGTTTTGAACTGAGTTCTGGCAGAAACGGATGGCTGCTTTCTTCCAGCTGACAAACTTACTTCTCTCATGTGTTTCTATGAAAGAATAGATCATTTAAGCTTGATAAGCAAACAGAAATTTATGTAAGCAGCTGATAATGTTATAAACCTGGGAAGGATCATCAGTTTGAGATTAGCCCTTTACTTCCTATGACTTAGTGGGCTGGAGGGTAGTTGTTGAAAACCTGGGGAAATAAAAGGAAGTTTCAACACAGTTCACATATACAAAACCAGGTTTTAACATGTTGACAGCATGCTCTTCATTGCTTATAAATATCTTATTATTCTAGGTGGAATAAAGTGGAAAGATTGATCTAGCCGTGACTTTTTCCTAATAATTCAGTGAACAGAAGTCCGTGGTCTGTACCTTCATAATGCTGGTAGGAGGGAGACTGAAGATGCTGATGCCTGAGAATACATCTGCTTCCAGAGGTTTATCTTGCCCACCCAGATGATTTTTCTTTCTCATTCTGTTTGCCCAGGTAAAGAATTGCTATTAATCATACATTGGATGAGATATTACAGGGGTTCCTAGCTCCCTATCTTTCAGCACAGAAGGCATTTTTCGTAAAAAAGTGGATAAATACCTCTGCTGATCCCAGATGAGAATGTTCAGGAAGGCTGGACTATATGTTTGGTGTACAGAGTCTTTACGTTCAGAAAACCTCAAATGAAAACCTGAAAACCAGCCTTTCCCTCCCCTCTCCCCTTGGTGATTTTGTGATTAGAATACTTGTCCCTCAAAAAAAGAATGAACAAATGAATAAAAGAGAGAAGGATACAAAGAAGAGGAGATATCTATCTTAATAAAAACTAGCAATTCTTTTCATAGAATCATAGAATCATATAACCATTCTATGATTCTATGATTCTATGATTCTATGAAAAGAATTGCTAGTTTTTATTAAGCAATTTTTTTCATAGAATCATAGAATCATATAACCATTCTATGATTCTATGATTCTATGATTCTATGATTCTATGATTCTATGAAAAGAATTGCTAGTTTTTATTAAGATAGATATCTCCTCTTCTTTGTATCCTTCTCTCTTTTATTCATTTGTTCATTCTTTTTTTGAGGGACAAGTATTCTAATCACAAAATCACCAAGGGGAGAGGGGAGGGAAAGGCTGGGGCTGAGGCAGTAGAGTCCAGTCTAGCTGCATTGCTAAAACTCAAATTCTTTTAGGTTTAATAGTCAGATTCTGCTCCATGGCAAAGCCATACTGGTGAAACCGCAGGCCAGGAAGCCCATCAGCAAAGGCTTGATTGTCCTCTAGAAATTAAGATAATGTAATGATTGTGGCATTGATAACTACCTTTCAATTAACAGACTCTTGCCACCATTAGCAAGGGGAAGTGGATGCAAGTGTCAGTGAATTCTTCCTCCCTTCCCTCCCTCTTCCCCCCTCCCCCCCCCGAGTAGTTTGTAAACAACTTGGAGGACCTGCTAAAACAATATTCCCAAGAAATTTTTTCTTTGGTCATTAACAGGCTCTTTGCTGTTGCAATCCAGACCATCATACTTGACAAAGCAAGAAAGTGCTGTCCAGACTCCTCCTTGAGGAACTGAAAGATTTTGAACCAGGCAGAGGCTGTCAGCCCCTGTAATTAATAAATAGCTGCAGGCGGGGAACAGTGAAGTCCATTCCCAGGTTGGTTCACGTTCTGCACTGTAGCGGTAGCCTGTTCCTGGTCCCTGGTGAGCTCAGGTGTGTGTGGCCGGTACAGCAGTGAGACCTCTGGGCAGACAAATCTCTTGTCGGTGCTCCAGAACTGCTTCAGGCTGTTCAGCAACGCACGATAAACTGAGCTTTGCAGCCCCAGGGTTTGGGCAGGGCTGTAGCTGCGAGGTGAGACCCCTCCGTGAACCAGTCCTGCTGTTGATGCTTCTGGGCTAGCCCTCTGTCCCAGAAGTCAGCTACTCCAGGCCTCAGACAAAACTGCCTCAAGCTGTCTGTGGTGCTTTATGAGAGGCGACACTTCTTGTTCTGCGTGATGTTCTCATGCTGCCGAGAGCTTTGCCTCAGGTATTCTCCCCTACATTTGTGGGGACTGGCTGCTGCCAGTGCCTAGGACGTTTAGAGGCAAAATCTTCTGTACTTCCCTTTGGAGCAGGGAGAAGCTGCTTCCGGTGCCCTCAATCACCAGCTTCCAGAGTGCTGACCCCACCTCTACACCCCGTCCATAGCTCAAACTAGCAGAGAGCTGAGAAACAGCCCTTGGGAGGCTTACAAACAGCTGTCCTGTTGCTTGGTTGAGAGCAAGAAACTTTAAGTTGCTGCTCAAACCCAGCTCTTTTTTTCCTCAGCAGGGGGATTTCCATTCAGGAGAAAGCTCTCGCTGGGAAAGATGGAAACAGAAAGAATGTGCGCATCTCAGGGTACCAGCAAATGCTTTATGGGGGATTAGGGTCAGGGAACATAGGAGAAACTTTAACACAGCAACTCTGGTTTTATGTTAGATGTCTCCCATAGAGCAAATGACTTCTCTTTGCTGTTCAGATGAGTCCCTTTCCTCAGGCTTGCTGCCATGGATGTGGTGTGACCATCCACATCATTATCTCAGGTTTATGTACAATCCTAGCAGTACCACAGCTACAGATTCCCCTTCTACTGGCTCAAGTCTGTCCTTGCAAACATCACAGGTGGGTTGAAGGAATGAGGCCATGAGACCAAAGTCTGTGTTGCTCAGTTCAGCATGGGGCAAAGAGAATGAAGGGAAGAACCCAGCATTTGTCTTTTTGAGCTGGAGGTGTTTGGTAGCTTTGGCTTGGGGAAGAGATGGCCAGTGAGTAGTGTTGTTTGCACTCTATTGCTGCCTGACTGCAATTAGTGAAGCAGAAACTCAGTATTTTCACAAAGAAAAAAAAAACCAAACCCTTATCAACCAGAAAGCTCATGGAAGTTGACCTCCCAGAGAAAAGCATCCAATGAGTTTGCTGGATTTCCATCAGCAATTCTTATTAGATGCGCACAAGCTCCCATGGGATGGATAATGTAATCGCAGACATTTTTACTGTGTCTGTAGGGAGACAGGCACTGAAAAGGTTAAAAAGCCAGCTATAGTATCAACCTTCTTTTCTTCTTTCATCAGCTGTTGTACGTTTTGACACCTGAAAATCTGCTAAAATTTGCAGTGTCTTTGCCTTTGTTGAGGGGCCCAGCTGGTATCTCACATTTTAAAATGACAAAACCTCTTTTTCCTTCCAGTGCTGTCAGCTGTGTCTCTAACTCTAGGACTACATGCACAAACTGAATTTTTTCTGCTTGTGGGTCATCACAAATCAATAATATTGCCCATTGCAGCCTCTGCCCTCAGCAAAAATGAACATCAGAGGTCCATGTAGGGAAATGGCAGTTTAGCAGAAAGGAGCAGCCTGGTTTTCCTCTGTGAACGTGCAGAGGGAAGGAAGATAAGAACTAGGGAATGTCTTGCTCTGCTAACCCTCACCATACTGGTGAACTCTTTCTTCATTTACCGGTGCACCATGGAAGCCTGAAATGAGTATTACTTTCCAAAGATGTTAATTTCCTCCTTTGCATGCATGTTGACAGAGACCTTCATCCTCAGATATGCAGAATGAGTCTCTACAACTTCAGTGGACTTTCTTTGTGCACCAGAAAATCCAGATTAAGGTAATAGAGTAGAAGAGATGACCTTCCTAAATGCCCGAATGGCCTATGAGCCAGAAATAGTTGCTTATAAAAGCCAGAAGACTTAAAAGATACAATTTACAAAGCAGATATATACTTCTAAATACATTTACAAATAAAGCTTCTGTTGATGCATTTGATCCACTTCCTGACAGCTTATTTAAACCTCTCGAAGAAGATATGTTTGTGACTAGTTTATTTTTAACACTGAGAAGCATAAATATCAAGTGCAAACAATATACCAAATTCTGTGTCCTGCAACTCTAGCATACTTGTGTTTGCACTTTCATGCTTCATTATATCAAAAGACTGTTCCGATTAAATAAAGGAAATAAATACATATTCTGATTTGCTGCTTGTATGCAGTACTATGTAGACACTGTTCATGAGAAGAGTTTCACGATGCAAGGTGTTGAACACACAGCGTAGAAATTAATTCAGAACAGAGAAGTCAAATGAGTTATTAGTCCTTCCTGCAGAGGAAGCAAGGTTCTGGAAGAGATAGCAGGATAGTGACTGGCAGCACCATGCCATGTCACTCCACGTGCAAATGTAACACTAAACCTGAGATGAATCCTTAGCAAGGGTCCTGAGAGAGCAAGCTCTCTGCTGCCTTTCTGATTACCTTTCCTAAGCTATTTTCCAATCTGATCAGCTCAAAATTTTGCCTGCTCCAGCAATTGCTTTTGAAATGGTTTCACAGAACAGCTATTGTGGTTATGCCAGTACACAGAACCCAGGGAATGTGCTCAGTGCTGCTAAAACACTATGAATGACTGTGGTCCCCAGCCAGGCTTATTTCAGTGAACTCTAGGCATGGTATAGATACAGTTCTAGTGAGCACCTCAGAATGTGCTCTGCCACCAAGAAATGCCGTAGCTGTATCTGAAGCTGAGTTGTACTCCAGCAGTGGGCCAGCTAGGTCACCTCTGCTGTTGTCTTGTTTATCACTCATCAGACCCTTCGAAGGCCGGTGTTGCTGCAAGGAACAACTTTCAGTGAGGCAGAACACCTGCTCTTTGCTTTTAACCTGTGCTGCTGAGTCCCAGATAGCTGGACGAAAGAAGCTGAATTGTCATCTTTCTGAGACTTGCTATCAGGTTTTATTACTGTGAGATGTAAATTGGGCCCTAATAGCATACCTCATAATAAAACATTTTTTAAGTGTTTCAGGAGTCAGAATGAGACCAGCACTTTGAAATGCTGTTCCTACCTGCTTGTTTACCTTCCAGCTTCAGTTTGTTGAGGTTTCTCGAGGCTATTTCTCTTGCTCCGTTAGAGCTGATCACGCAGTGTTGTGAGAATTACTACACAACAAAACATCTGCAGCACAGCAGGCTAGGACATTCAGACATGCTTCAGACAGGCAGATGATGATGTATTAACTTGCTGAGGCTTTCAGGTGCACACAGAGCTTTTTATTTTACCTTCATTTGCCATTGATTCTGGATAATCAGTTGTACTATTCCCCTCTTATGCACAGAATTCAATAACGTGCACAGGGCACTGTCTCCTGCATACATAGGAGAAAAGAATGCTCTGCCAGCACCTGGAGCTGGTCCCAGGGGTCTGAGGTAGGGAAAGGTTGCAGAAATTACAGAGGAAAGAGAGGGAGAACAGACTACTGTCCTCCAGGTCTTCAAGAGCAATAGCACTGCTGGAATTGCATTATGAATGTGACTGCATCCATCTTAGTTCTTCCTTGCTCTCTAGTGCCACAGTTTGGAGTAGGCATCTAGATTTTTACCAGAAAACCAGAGATGAACTTCACAATGGCATTTACATCTCACTTGCCCCAAAATGTGCCTGATCCATCTGACTGAACCCCTTCCAACAGTGGTGCAAATATGCACAAACTTACTAATAATGAGATTCTGACTAAGATTCAGATTGCACCTGGTTAGTCTGGCACTTCTAATCTGGAGGTTGGTACTTATTTGCAGCCATTTCTCCCTGCAGACCCTTTTCTGGAGTTCATAGAACCATAAAAGAGTTAGGGTTGCAAGGGATGTCAAAGATCATCTAGTTCCAACCACCGTCGTGGGCAGGGACACCCTCCACTACACCAGGTTGCTCAAAGCCTCATCCAACCTGGCCTTGAACACTTCCAGGCAGGGGGCATCCACAGCTTCTTTGGGCAACCTGTTCCAGTACCTCACCACCCTCAATGTAAAAAATTTCTTCCTTATATGTAATTGAAATCTCCCCTCTTTCAGTTTAAAGCCATTGCCCCTTGTCCTATCACTACACACCACTAAAAAGTCCCTCTCCAGTTTTCCTGTAGGCCCCCTTCAGGTATCAGAAGAGTGCAATAAGACCATCCAGGAGCATTCTCTTCTCCAGGCTGAACAGCCCCAACTCTCAGCCTGTCTTCATAGCAGAGGTGCTCCAGCCCTTGGATCATCTTTGTGGCCCTCCTCTGGACTCGCTCCGGCAGCTCCATGTCCTTCCTGTGTTGGGGACTCCAGAGCTGAATGCAGTATTCCAGGTGGCGTCTCACGAGAGCAGAGTAGAGGGGCAGAATCACCTCCCTTGACCTGCTGGTCACGCTTCTTTGGATGCAGCCCAGCATACGATTGGCATTGTGGTCTGCAAGCACACATTGCCGGCTCATATTGAGGTTCTCATCAACGAGCACCCGCAAGACTTCGCCTCAGGTTGCTCTCAATCCATTCTCTGCCTAGCATGTACTTGTGCTTTGGATTGCCCCGACTCACATGCAGAACCTTGCACTTAGCCTTGTTGAACTTCATGAGGTTCACACAGGCCCACCGCTCCAGCCTGTCAAGGTCCCTCTGGATGGCATCCCTTCCCTCCAGCGTGTCCACAACACCACACAGCTTGGTGTCATCAGCAAACTTGCCAAGAGTGCACTCAATCCAGCTGTCCATGTCACCGACAAAGATGTTAAACAGCACTAGCCTCAACACTGGCCCATCAATGGTCTCCACTTGGACATCAAGCCATTGACCACAACTCTTTGAATGAAGCCATCCAGCCGATTCCTTATCCACCGAGTGGTCCATCCGACACATCCATGTCTCTCCAGTTTAGAGACAAGGATGTCATCTGAGACAGTGTCAAATGCTTTCGACAAGTCCAGGTAGATGATGTCAGTTGCTCTTCCCTTATACACCAATGCTGTAACGTTGAAGGCCACCAAATTTGTCAGTCATGATTAATCCTTAGTGAAGCCATGTTGGCTGTCACCAATCACTCCATCATTTTCTATGTGCCTTAGCAAAGTTACTAGGAGGATCTGCTCCATGATCTTGCTGGGCACAGAGGTGAGACCGACTGGCCTGTAGTTTCCCAGTTCGTCTTTTTTTTCCCTTTCTAAAAATGGGGGCTCTGTTTTCCCTTCTTAAGTCAGTGAGAACTTCACCAGACTGCCATGGCTCCTCAAATATGATGGATAATGGTTTTAGTAATGTCATCCAGCACTTCCCTCAGGACCCGCATATGCACCTCATCAGGTCCCATGGACTTGTGCACCTTGGTTCTTTAGATGGTCTCGAACCTGATCTTCTCCTACAGAGGGCAATTCTTCATTCTCTGAGTCCCTGCCTTTGCCTTCTGTGACTTGGGGTGTGCGGCTGGAGCTCTTGCCAGTGAAAAAAAAGGCTTTTTTTTTCGAGGCAAAAAAGTCATTGAGTACCTCAGCCTTCTCCATATCCTGCCAGGTCTCCCAGAGACGGCCTACGTTTTCTCTAGTTTTCTTTTTATTATTGACATACCTACAGAAGCTTTTCTTGTTGTCCTTGATGTCCCTGGCCAGATTTAACTCTATCAGGGCTTTAGCTTTCTTAACCTGATCTCTGGTTGCTCAGATAATTTGTCTGTATTCTTCCCAGGTTACCTGTCCTTGCTTCCACCCTCGGCAGGCTTCCTTTTTGTGTTTGAGTTGGTCCAGGAGCTCCTTGTTCATCCATGCAGGCCTCCTGGTGTTCTTGCCTGACTTCCTCTTTGTTGGGATGCACTGCTGCTGAGCTTGGAGAAGGTGATCCTTGAATATTATCCAGCTTTCTTGGGCTCCTCTTCCCTCCAGGGCTTCATCCCATGGTACTCTACCAAGAAGATTCCTGAAGAGGCTGAAGTCTGCTCTCCTGAAACCCGGGGTAGTGAGCTTGCTGGGCACCCTCCTTGCCACCCTAAGAGTCTTGAACTCCACTATTTCACGGTCGCTACAGCCAAGGCTGCCCTTGAGCTTCACATTTCCCACCAGCCCCTCCTTGTTGGTGAGAACAAGGTCCAGCAAAGCACCTCTCCTTGTTGGTTCTTCTACCACTTGGAGAAGGAAGTTATCATCCATGCATTCAAGGAACCTCCTGGATTGCCTATGTCCTGCTGTGTTGTCTCTCCAACAGATATTGGGGCGGTTGAAGTCCCCCATGAGTGCCAGGGCTCGTGAACGTGAGGCTGCTCCTATCTGTCTTTGGAGGGCCTTATGCACTTGATCTTCCTGGTCAGGTGGTTTGCAGCAGACCCCTACTACAATGTCAGCTGTCCTGCCCTCCCCTTTAATCCTAACCCATAAGCTCTCAGTTGCCTCCTCATCTGTCCCCAGGTGGAGCTCCATGCACTCTAGCTGGTCTTTGACATAGAGGGCAACACCTCCTCCTCATCTCCCCTGCCTATCACAGAATCATAGAATGGCATAGGCTGGTAGGGACCTCAGAGTTCATCTAATCCAACCTCCCTGTCATGGGCAGGAACGCCTCTCAACTAGATCAGGCTTCTCAAGGCTCTGTCCAATTTGGCCTTGAACACCTCCAGGGAGGGGGCATCCACAACTTCTCTGGGCAATTGATTCTTCTCTGGGCACTCCACTCATAGGATTCATCTCACCACATCTCCGTGATGCCAATAAGATCATATTCCTGTAGGCGCGCACACACTTCTAACTCCTCTTGCTTATTCCCCATGATGCGTGCATTAGTGTAGAGGCATTTAAGTTGGACCCCAGGTGAATCTGACTTCCTGGATGGAGCGGCTGAAATTCCTTTCTGCTGCTCTTCAAGCGCTTCCAGCATATCTTGATCAAGCTTGATATTATTCTCCTCTCCCTTTGAATCTAGTTTAAAGCCCTGTCAATGAGCCCCACTAGGTGTTGTGCAAAGACCCTCGTTCCCCTTTGAGAAAGGCAAGTCCCGTCCGGTGTCAGTAAGCCTGGTGCTGTGTGGCCCATCCCATTGTCAAAAAGGCCAAAATTATGGCAGTGACGCCAGCCACAGAGCCATGTGTTTACAGACTGGACACATCTGCTTCTTCCAGCGTCACTACTCGGAAATGGAAGGAGAGAAGAAAAGATAACCTGTGCCCCAGATCCCCTTACCAGCTTTCCCAGGGCTCTGAAGTCTCTCTTGATCACCCTTGGACTTTGTGCTGCAGCTTCATCGCCACCCACGTGGAAGAGCAATAACGGGTAGTAGTCCGAGGGCTGTACCAGGCTAGGAAGTTTCCTAGTGATGTCCTTAACCCAGGCTCCAGGGAGGCAGCAGGCTTCCCTAAGAGAAGGGTCTTCCTGGCATATCGGTCCTTCTGTTCCCCTCAGATGGGAGTCACCAGTAACTATTACCCGTCTTTTCTTCTTCCTGGAGGTGGTTGTGATACAGGGGGTAGTCCTTTCTGACCCTGGTGACACCTCCAGTGCAGATGGACCACCAGCCACATGATCCATCATGGGGCCTTCCACCTCCAAAGCTGTTGTGCAGAGGCACCCGGAGAGACGAGGTGGCAAGAAGGGGGTTCACCTGTTGCCCCGAGCACGGAGTTGCTTCCATTCATTGCTTTTTTTTAAGCTACTGTCTTCTGCCTGATGGGGTGAGGATACAGAATCCCCTTCATCCTGGTGCTCTTTTTGTGGCTCTTCCTGTTGCTGCTGCCGGCTGGGCAGTCTCTCTCTCGGACTCCCTGATGCTCCTTAGTCTTTCTGCTTCCCCTCTCAGCTCTGCGACCATGGTGAGAAGGTCGTCCACCTGGTCAGCCCTCACACAGTTGTTCTCACCACTGCTGTCCCTTACCATGGGAGAGGCTCAGGCACTCCGTGAGACCTGGACAGCCACATCTTTCTATGGGAGCTCTGTCTGTGCTCCCACATCTCTCTGCTGGGTGCAGAGGGCTTTGCCCTCTGCCGGGTGACCACCATCGCTGAGCCCCTTCTGAGAGGGTGACGGCCACCAACTAAACTCCCCTCTGGAGCGGGCAGCCTGACGGCAGCCTGACTGTGCCCTTCCGTGCACACTGCTGCGCCATGCTCCCTGGAATGATTTTTGTAGGAGTGGGAGCAACCGCCGTTGCTCTGCCAATGCCCAGGCCATGTTGGCATCTCCCGCGAGAGATGCCGGCTCCTGGGCGGTCTCTTCACTCCCCAGGCGTTTCCTGTCTTTTTCGGGAAAAGCCCCTATGCGCCAAGATCTGCCGCTCTGCAGCGGGTCGGGCCGGCTCCAGCTCTCTTCGGCAACTGATATCTCAGTGAGGCATATGTCTTCAGAAAGACTGACTGTTTAGTCATTAGATATGCCACTTGCTGATTTGTGCCTCTCAAAGAAAGAGAGCTAGAGTCAGCCTGGACAGAAGGAAAACCACTGTGACTGGTGCTGGCACTGCTAGGAGAGCAGCTAGTGTGCTCTGTGGCTGATGCTTTCCACGACATCCCACCTGACATGAATAGTGTTTTGCTATACACTCAGCGTCTGGACTGCTACTTTGCCATGCCAGGTGTGTGACTGTGAACGCTATTTAGAAAGTTTCAGCTGAATCTGCTCAGCTGTTGCTGTGAATGAGATTTGAAAAAGCTTCACTGGCGTGTTCCTGCCTGATACTGGAAAGAAACAAGCCAACCAGCATGAAAATAAGGAAGTTTCTGGTGAGAAAATGTGTGAGATGCTTCTGAAGGCCAGGCCCACTGGATAAGCTGGAGAGAAACTATGTGTGTAACTGGGGCCCAGAGGCTCTAGTTACCAGGATTCCTTGCTCTCCCCAACTCTTCTGCTGTCAGCTAATAGCTGTATCAGCAACAGCAATCAGTCTCAGACATCGTTTCCCAATAAGGCAGAAGATTTTTCCAGGTCGTATATCTGAGATTGCTTTAACAGTTGAAACAGCTATAAAAAATCACCCATTTTAGAGCATAAGGGAGTTAATTTTTAAATTCTGTAATGACTAGATTAAAAGAAGCACTGCATTTATGAATCATCCAGAAAACCTCATGATCTTCCTTTATTGTTTAAACTAATTAAAGCAAGTAATTTCCCTCCTCTGACACTGCTCTGTGTCTTTAGCCTTTTAGCCTTTACATGAGCAATTCACATTGAAATTTTTATTGATTTGCTCCATGCTTTTCAACTCCAAAGCACAGTTCTCTCTTAGTCTTCTTATCTTGTAATCTTAAACAATTACAAGGACAATCTAGCACATCTATATGTTCTGTGCATGTACTGTGTGATTGCTCTGTCGTGGTTTTAGGCTGATCCAGCAACTAAAGCTCACACAGTCTCTCCTTCTCCAGTAAAGTGGAGAGGAGAAAAATATAATAAAGGGACTGAGGGATGAGACAAGAACAGAGGGAGCACCCACCAACCATGGTCCTGGGCAAATCAGACTTGGCTTTCTTAAAAGCAAAACAATTTATTGATGGTTACTTAAAAGGACAAAGGGAAACAAAACCGGTTACGTGAGAGGATAAAAAGAAACAAAGACAGATCTTAAAAAACGACACCTTCCTCCCCCCCCCCCCCCCCCCCCCCAGCGGCGCAGGGGGCAGGGACTGGGGAAGGGCAGGTCAGTTCATTCTGTTCTGTTACTGCTGCTTCTCTCTTAAAGGAGGAGGAGTCCTTACACCCTTTTCCCCTGCTCCAGTGGATCCCCTACCCACAAGGAAAAAATCCACAAACTTCTCCAACGTGAGTCCAGCCCACAGGAAGCAATCCTTCGCCACAGATTACTCCAGTGTGGGCTTTACCACAGTCTTGGATGCTTAGGGAGTTGTAGCCACTCGCTCCGGCGTGGGTCGTCACGCAGACTCCAGATGCCTCTCTGCCTTGTCGTGCATCCCAACACGACCATCCTCAGATTCAGGCATCTTCTCCCCATGGGCTGCGAGTGGGTCTCTACTCCACCGAGGCCATCCTGGTTGCAGGGGGGCCGCCTGCTATCTCACCACCAGCTGCAGGGGAAACTCAGCTCCAGCACACCTCCTCCCGCTCCATCCTCACTGACCTGCTGTCGATGCGGCTGTTTCCCTCAGATCTCAGTCCTCTTCCAGGTGAACTCAGCCCAGTGGGCACCCCGGGAGTGGGGTGCCCCCGAGTTCCCCAGCTGGCTCCACCGCCGCCATTCTCCGTGGGCGGCGCCGGCCCGACGCAGGCAGTCGCCCGGCTGGGAGCCAGGGAGTGGGGGCAGTGCCCTCCTCCCTTCTCTCCTCGCTCCTGGGCAAAGCACCTTTTCCGGTTCCTTTGTCCCGACTTAAATAGGGCAATTCGCAGAGGTGCCCTATTGGCTCAATCCCGAGGGGGATGAGAGTCTGATCTGGTGGCCAGAACCAAGTCTAACCCGGTTCCAAAACTGAGGAGGTCGCAGGGAGCAAAACCCCTCTCCTGCCACCAGAACCCCCACCCCCTCCACATCAAACCATGACATGCTCCAAATACTGATGGGTTTTATTTGACTGGTATATGGGCAGTGGCAGAACTGCTTTCCCTACAGCACTTTCTTTTGCACATTTGTCCACATATGCAAAAGAAAGATAATTTATTTTTCCTCCTTTAAATACTATTTGGGGGGGGGGGCGGTATTTGTTAGCACATTAGGAAGAAAAAACAAGCCTGTTGCAAAGGCAAGTTATTAATCAAAAAGCGTAGCACTGATTCTGTCTTCCTCACTGGTTTTCCCTTCCTTATCACGACCATGAGATGTCTTACACATTGCCTTCGCTCTCAAGCTGCAAGTCTCCAGTTCTGTCTCATGCAGAGCAAGCATACCTAGCCCATCACCCCACTTCTCCTGGCTTCTCAGCCTCATGTGCCAGATCTCTGCCTCCTAGAGTAAGGAGAGAGAGCAGTATGGCATAAAGGGATATGTGCCACTTTTCAAATGGCATCTAGAAATTATGATATGTCAGAGACCACAAAACCTCAGTTGTAGCCTGTATCCTTGCTGCTTAACTAAACACTGTTTTCTGAGTCTCCAGTGTGAAAGAAAGGTAAAGACATTCTTGATTTGCTAAAGGAGTAGATAATTGGCATCAGCTCTCTGCCCTAGTTGCAGGGAAAGGGATTGGCAAGCCTGGGAGGAAAGTTTAGCTTTTTATTGCCAAGAACTACTCATTCAAGATGCAAGGTGACACAGCAATCAGTATGATGGATCGTGACAAGTCTGGCAGACTAAAAATTCTCAGGAGAGCTGCTGGAACAGCTTCAGGGTTGTAACATTTGCCCATTTGCCTGTTGTGCTTCTGTTTTCTGTGACAGGAAAAGTTCATTTAAAAATAATAATAATTTAAAAAGACAGAATTTTTTCCTCTCTTCCAGAACGGCAAAGTTCCATTATGCAATATTTATCAACAAGAGACATTCCTCATTATGCTTTTTGAAAGGATGACTCTATTCAAAGATGAAGAGGAAGAAAGGCAAAGTCTGATTTCTGGTCTTGAAAGAATTCTCAAAAAAGGCAGATGTTTTGATCAGACTGAAATGGCCTGAAACCATCTTTATTTTTCTGACATTCAAGCAGTCAGCTTGCCTCCTTTAAATTCCACATCCTTTAAAGATGAAATATATTCTTTTGGTGTGCTCACTGGCTGCATGACTCTCCATCCAGTAATGTATTTTGCAGGCAATGAGTTGTACATAATATACATTGGATCCAACTGGGCATTAGATTACTCCATACTGATCAGTGCTACAAGCAAACCACATAAGAGACTGTTGCTAGCTAGAATGCACATACAGCCCCCACTATGCAACAGTAAGCTAGCATGTGTCTTAGAGACTATTTCATACTGGTCTCTGTATGGAGTTGACAGACTGTCGTATTTGGGCGAACAACCAATAAATGGCTGATAACATCTATCACCTTCCCCAGAAGTTTCATCCAGGTTGCACGTAGCTTTTGCCTTCACTGTGGTCTTGCATAGAATGGAAAGGAAGAGGTAACTGCTGTCACATGGCATGTAAATAAACTGTGGAACAGCAACACAGATGAATCTGGACTAACAAAGCTGAACAGAGGAGGGAATTCATGCACTGTGGATTCAATTAATTATATAAAAAAAGCAGTGTCTAACAACTTCTAGGGAGACAACTGCACACAGAGAGATAAAAAGCAACAGACACTGAATAATGGAAATTAATTCTAATTGCACAAATAAATGGGAGTCACAGTTAAGGAGAAGAGATCCCTGAGCAATTTTTCTATCTCAAAGGTGGATATCAGAAAGGAGCTGAGGAACTTCGGAAGTGGAGGGTCATTCTCTACCCAGTGTTCTGCTCTGCAGCCAGCGTCAACATCTTTTCTGAAGTTATGAGCAGAGCCTGTGAGAGCAGTTCTATCCTTTCAGACTCTGAGTCTCTTTAAATGATCATCCCATCTTTTGTTTCCAGCGTTTAAGCAAGCATGGATCTATTGTGTATCTGAGTGCAGGGGCTGAATTTAGGAAGCGGACCACGTCCAAGCTACGACCCGCTATTACCTACTGCCGCCTAGTCCTATATACTGCATGGTTCAAAGCCTGCAGAGGCCCATTCACACCAGTTGGAACAGAGTGTATACTCCCCAACAAGGGATGCTGCTTGCAGGCAGCAGCTATTCTTATTTGGGTCTGCCTTCTCTTCCCCTCAAGTACTGGGAGTCCTTAGCAAAATGGAAATACTGTCTCCAGCACCAGTATCTGTGCTTTTGAAGCTGAGCAACTGCAGCTCCCTGGTGTACCAGGAAAATACTGGTTGTCCTCTTTGGATTGGTAGTGCTTTGGCACACTTACTGTCCTCCCTTTCTATATTCAGATACCTGTTGATAAGTATCTAAACTGATTTTCCTGGGCCAAAATTCTTCCAAAGACAGAAGATTTCAATTTCTGGGACAAATGATGCGAAAAATTAAGATATTTTTTTTGTGGTGTGCCTGGCAGTTCCTTGTGAACATTTCATCAAAAAGACATGGTGGAATGACTCCTGCGATTGGTGTGTTGGACTCGAGGGGTATAAACTGTTCAGGAAGGACAGTCAGGGGAGACGAGGAGGGGGTGTTGCCCTCTATGTCAACGAATGGGTAGAATGCATGGAGCTCCACCTGGCAAGTGATGACAAAAGAACTGAATGCCTGTGGGCAAGGGTGAAAGGAAGGGTAGGAGACTTTTCAGTGAGGGTGTGCTACAGACCACCCAATCAGGAGGACCAAGTGGATGAGGCTCTACATAGGCAGATAGGAGCTACTGCTCGTTCACAAGCCCTGGTTCTCATGGGGGATTTTAACTACCCCGACATCAGTTGGAAAAACAACATGGCGGGGAACAAGCAATCCAGGGGATTCCTGGAATGCATTAACGATAACTTCCTTATCCAAGTGATAGAGGAACCAACAAGGAGAGGTGCCATGTTAGACCTCGTTCTCGTCAATAGGGAAGGGCTGGTAGATGATGCTGAACTCATGGGTAGCCTTGGCTGCAGTGACCATGAGATGGTGGAGTTTGAGCTCCTAAGGGCAGCTAAGAGGAGGAAGCTCAGCAAGCTTGAAACCCTCGATTTCAGAAGAGCTGACTTTCACCGCTTCAGGAACCCCCTTGGTAGTGTGCCATGGCATAAAGCCCTGGAGGGACTGGGAGCCCAAGATTGCTGGTTGACTTTCCAGGATCATCTTGTCCAAGTTCAAAGGCATTGCATCCCTAAAAGGAAGAAATCAGGCAAAAACACCAGGAGACCTATATAGATAAACAAAGAACTCCTGGCTAAAATAAAATACAAAAGGGGAATATGCAAAGCATGGAAGCAGGGACTGGTAACCTGGGATGATTACAAGGAAGTCGCTCGTGTACTCAGAGACCAGATTAGAAAAGCTAAGGCCCTGACAGAGTCAAACCTGGCCAGTGATATTAGAAATAACAGAAAAGGATTTTATAGGTATGTGAGAGAGAAAAGAAAAATGAGAGAGAATGTGAGGCCTCTCTGGAAGGATACAGGTGACCTGGTTACTGAGGATGTGGAGAAGGCTGAAATATTCAACAACTTTTTGCCTCAATCTTCACTGGCAACCACTCGAACCACACCACCCAAATCACAGAGGATGTTGGCTGGGTCTGGGAGAGTGAAGAACCACCCAGGGTAGGAGCAGATCAGGTCCAGGAACACCTAGAGAACCTGAAGGTGCACAAGTCCATGGGACCTGGTGAGATACATCCACGGGTCCTGAAGGAACTGGCAGCTGAAGTTACTAGGCCACTAGCCATCATATTTGAGAGGTCCTGGCAGTCTGGTGAGGTTCCTACAGATTGGAAAAGGGCAAACATAACCCCCATCCTTAAAAAAGGGACCAAGGACAACCCGGGAAACTACAGACCAGTCAGCCTTACCTCTGTGCCAGGTAAAATCATGGAACAGATTGTCCTGGCAGCTGTACTAAGGCACATAAAAAATAACCAAGTGGTGGTGACAGCCAATATGGCTTCACTAGGGGCAAGTCATGCCTGACTAATTTAGTGGCCTTCTATGACAAAGCTACAGCACTGGTTGACGTGGGTAAAGCAACGGTTGTCGTTTTCCTGGACTTGTGCAAGGCGTTTGACACTGTCCCACATGACTTCCTTGTCTCTAAAATGGAGAGACACAGATTTGACAGATGGACCACTCAGTGGATAAAGAACTGGCTGGATGGTCTCACTCAAAGAGTTGTGGTCAATAGTTCAATGTCTACATGGAGACCAGTGTCAAGCGGTGTCCCTCAGGGGTCTGTTCTGAGTCCAGTGCTGTTCAACTGGACTCAGCAACATGGATGACAGCATTGAGTGCACCCTCAGTAAGTCTGCCGATGACACCAAGCTCTGTGATTACATGGACTCACTTGAGGGAAGAGATGCCATCCAGAGGGACCTTGATAGGCTTAAGAAATGGCCCAGTGTGAACTGCATGAGCTTCAACAAGTCAAAATGCAAGGCCCTTCACCTGGGTCGGGCCAATCCTAGGCACAAATACAAACTGGGCACAGAGTGCGTTGAGAGTAGCCCTGATGAGAAGGATTTGGGGGTGTTTATAGAAGAGAAGCTCAACATGAGCCGGCAGTGCGCTCGTGTGGCCCAGAAGACCAACCGCATCCTGGGATGTATCAAGAGAAGCATGGTCAGCAGGTCAAGAGAGGTGATTCTCCCCCTTTACTCTGCTCTTGTGAGACCCCACCTCAAATACTGCGTCCAGTTCTGGTGTCCCCACCATAAGAGAGACACAGATCTGTTGGAGCGTGTTCAGAGGAGGGCCACAAAGGTGATCCAGGGGCTGGAGCACCTCTGCTACAAGGACAGGTTGCGGGAGCTGGGATTGTTCAGCCTTGAAAAGAGAAGACTTCGGGGGGACCTAATAGCTGCCTTCCAATACCTGAACGGAACCTACAGGAAGGCTGGGGAGCAAACTTTTTACAAGAGTGTCCACTGATAGGACAAGGGGAAATGGGTTTAAGTTGAAGGAGAACAGATTTAGATTAGATCTTCGGAAGAAATTCTTCAGTACGAGGGTGGTAAGACTTTGGAATAAATTGCCCAGAGAAGTTGTGAATGCCCCCTCCCTGGAGGTGTTCAAGGCCAAGTTGGACAGAGCCTTGAGTAGCCTGATCTAGTTGAGAGGCGTCCTTGCCCATGACAGGGAGATTGGATTAGATGATCTCTAAGGTCCCTTCCAGCCTATGCCATTCTATGATTCTGTGATTTCCTGCCTGCTTGTTCTGCTTGTTTGTTTTCCAAAGCAGATTGTTCCCTGGGCTTGCATCTGCCTGTGGTCTTCCAGTAGCTCTTTTTTCTAACTTGTTTTTCTTTTATGTAGCCACCTCCAGGGAGGTTGATTCAGTTGTTGTTCGCAGCTAGTCTTACCTCTAGACAGCTCTACCTTCTCTGCCTGCTGTCATATGATGGGCCAGGCCACCCGCACATTCCCAGGCTGTCAGGAGAACTGGCATGAAAAATCCTGCTTTACTCTCTATCTCTAGAAAATCTCACATCTGCCATGGAGACCCTCTCCACTCATTTCAGTGTTGTTCTCTACTTGCTCTCTCCTGCTGGAGAGTTTCAGAGAGGAAAGCTGTAAGGGCTGGCAGAGGTGAACCTTGAGGGGAAAAAAAACCCACCTGGAGTACTGCGTTCAGCTCTGGGGTTCTCAACATAAGAAAGATGTGGACCTGTTAGAGCAAGTCCAGAGGAGGGCCACAAAGATGATTCACGGGCTGGAGCACCTCTGTTACGAAGACAAACTGAGAGAGTTGGAGCTGTTCAGTCTGGAGAAGAGAAGGCTCCAGGGACACCTTCTAGCAGCCTTCCGGTACCTAAAGGGGGCCTACAAGAGAGCTGGAGAGGGACTTTTTACAAGGGCGCGTAGTGACAGGACAAGGGGCAATGGCTTTAAACTGAAAGAGGGTAGATTTAGATTAGATATAAGAAAGAAATTTTTCACTCCGAGGGTGGTGAGGCACTGGAACAGGTTGCCTAGAGGTGTTGTGGATGTCCCATCCCTGGAAGTGTTCAAGGCCAGGTTGGATGAGGCTTTGAGCAATCTGATCTAGTGGAAGGTGTCCCTGCCCATGGCAGGGAGGTTGGAACTAGATGATCTTTGATGTCCCTTCCAACCCAAACCATTCTATGATTATTTAGGGATTTAGGGAGATTATGGCAACCTGTCCAGTTTCTGTAGTGCTCCTACTCAGCTTGTCACTGCAACTGAGAGTTTAAACTACATGTTTACAGGCTTGTTGTCCATGACTTTTGGCATGGTCTGCCTCTCCATCCTCATATGATAGCAGATTCTACAAGTTTATTCCACACTAGTTCTTTTATTGCTTTAAGCCAATTTCATACTCATTTCATTGAGTGACCCCTTACTCTGGGACTGCAGAACAGTTCTGCATTTACCTTGTCCTCCACTTTCATGACTTAGTAGACCCCTATGTATTCCTCTCAGATTTCTCCTTTCCAAACTGAAAAGTCCTGGTCTTTTTAGACTCTTTCTCTAGAAGTCCACCACCTGATTGCCTTCATCTGTCTGATCCTTGCCACCACCCACTTACAGAGATAGAGAACAGAATTGCACACAGTGGTTATTAGGTAGGTGTGCCTTGTTTTTATGTGCAGAAGAATAAATCCCCCAATCTTGTTTTTCATCCTTCCCTAGTGATGTTTGTCATTCTTCTAGGTTTTGTTCAACTCAGTGGTATTATATGCTGAATGAATTATTGCAGAGACCTGTCTGCAGTGACTCTGAGAGCTCTGTCCTGAGCTGTAATTGCCAGTTCTGCTCTCAGTGCCACACTGACATGGCTTAGATTTATTTTTCTGTAGACACGTTGTCTTGTTTTTATTTATGCTGGAGGTCATCAGCCATTCTTTTGCCCACTAGATGAGTTTTGAGAGGTCCTTTTGGACTGCCTCATCATTAACTGTGACATTTGACTACCTGAAAGACTATCATCAGCAGGAGTGGAGATTTCACTGTTCAGCTCCTTCATAAGTTCTCTGATGAGGATGCTAACTAAAACCTGAGGGACATAATTACTGAATATTTTCTGTCCAGAAAAATGACCATTAAGTTTCCTTTCCTTTAACTAGAGTTCTAGTTTTCTTAAAAACCCTTAAGATTTTGGGATTCTTTCTTTCGTCCCTTTCTCTAGTGTTCCCTTGGATAAGTGGGCCTTAGGAGATATCCATGCTGCTGGGCCTCTGTTTCTACCCAGTTCCATATCACTGAGTCCCCAACAGTGATTATGCAGCGCTGGCAAGGCAGACCTCTTTTTCTTAAGACTAGCCCCGATTGCCTGTTTCTCCAGTGAACCCATGACAGAATCAGCTGAGAGGCTTTACAGCCTGCAGTGATGCTGGGCCGTTCTCCCTGCATTTCTTAACACTGAGAGATGGTGTTTGTTGGCAATGAGATGGCCATGCTGGCTCAAAGATGAGCCAGGTAGAGAAGTTCATTCATACAAGCCACTGCATTTCATGCCACGTTGCGAAGATGCTGCACATATGGCATATTGCAAAGCGTGTGGCCAGCCCTTAATCAGAAGACCAATAGCAGAGACTGTAATAAAAGAGTAGATCCCTATCATCTTATCCATGTGCTCTGACTGAGGCTTTCCTCATGTTCATGTGGAGCTTGTTAGTGTGGCCTGTACTGGGCACCTTGGACTCTGGTCTCCTTCCTTATGAAGCTTCCCAAGAGATGCAGCAGGAAGACTTGGTTTTCTCAGAAAACCAAACTGAATACAACCCCAAAAAAACTTTTATTAACAATTTAAAATGTTTTTAGTATCACATGCAGATTCAGAGGGAAGAAAATCCTATAGGAAGGCTGCTATATGGGGAGACCTTCTAGCAGCCTTCCAGTACTTAAAGGGGGCCTACAGGAAGGCTGGAGAGGGACTTTTTGCAGGGCATGTAGTGTCAGGACAAGGGGCAATGGCTTTAAACTGAAAGAGGGGAGATTTTGATGAGATCAAAGGAAGAAATTCTTCCCTCTGAGAGTGGTGAACCACTGGAACAGGTTGCCCAGAAAAGTGGTGGCTGCCCCATCCCTGGAAGTGTTCAAGGCCAGGTTGGATGGGGCTTTGAGCAACCTGGTCTAGGGGAAGGTGTCCCTGCCCATGGCAGAGAGGTTGGAACTAGATGATCTTTGAGATCCCTTCCAACCCAAACCTTTCTATGATTCTATGATTCTATGATTTGGGGATCTCCAGTCAGGCTAAGCTATTAATTGCTCAGTCCCTCAAAAAGGGAGTGTTTCTGGACAAGAAAATGGTGAGGTCCTGAGGGATGATCACAGTTGATGGTTCTGGGGACTTAAGAACTGTTGAATGGATGATGGTAGAACGAATCTTAGCTGAGATGTGCTGTGCTCTCACTGCTTTCTATAGCAGGGGCCTCAGCTTGCACATAGGTGCCTTACTATCAGACTGCTAAAATTAAGTGCATAGATTTCCCTCTGCATCTCTTATTGCCACCTTGTTCTTTTATCTTGTCTGACATGAGTTGCACAAGGGCATTTAGGAGTCTTGTGACAGGACAGGACAGCTCACTCATTCTGCTTGTCCTCTCTTCTGTTTACCGCTGCAATGCAATCACTATTAAACATTAATGCACAAACAGTCTTAGCCTTCCCTGCTGAAAGAAACAGAGCAAAGCTGTTGGGATCTCTGCAGCTTCAAGAAAGGGGAACATAACCTGTTAACCATCATGCTGAAAAACGAATGGATGTTCTCCACCCCAGGTATTTTTTTCTTCATTGTATATAGAGTAATTTACCATTGTTTGCTCTAATGGTTATTTCTAAGCAGATGAAGTATGAGCTTTCACTTATTGTAATCTGTATGTGTGGTGATTTGCTGTGTAAGTAATACCGTTTATAGATTTTGTACCTCCTTTATTCTTCCTCGGAGGAAAAATTTGTCTACAATCTTCATTTAATGCATAACCTTTCTCTCCTGCACTGATGTTAGCAGAGCATTCTTCTGAAAGGATACCCTGGCTTCTTCCAGCAAATTCTCTAGACCTTCACTTCAATGCTCTGCAAGTAAGAAAATTGTTTCAGAGGGATATAAAGAGAGGTCCCATTGTATATTCAATGGTATTAACATCTGAAATCTTCTGAATAATGGGTCAGTGGCAAGAAACACCTGTGTCATTCCGCTTTCACAGGCTGTGAAGGGATGAGTTGGCCAGAAAACAGCTTCTTGGATTTCATCCATTGAGAAAGGTAACCAATTCAGGAATCTGGAACTGCCAAGAGAAGGCCAGCAGGAGAATTCACAGTCATTGGTAAAAGCAAGAAGGGATCTTTTATCTTGAGAAGGTACTTCTAGGAATGGACTACAGTAAACAGAACAGGAAACAGTGACTCTTTTTTTCCTTCTTTGGAATGATATTCTGTTCTCTATGGGCTGATGCTAAAAAAAAGCTCCATCTGATAAGAAAAAGGTAGAGATGGAGAGTTAGAACACAGCTTTCAATGCTTTACTTCCCATTATATTTCAGTGAGGAACCCTACAGTGGGAAATAAAGCACTGCACTGAAGACTTTTAGGAAATTATTACAACAAAGGGATTTCTGTGTGAAATCCTCACTCCTCAGTCTGAGCCAGACCCAGAAATCACAAGTTCAAGGTCACCTGAAATGCAGCTGCAGAACTGGATGAGTGGAGCATAAGCTCCATATTGCCATCTCAAATGTATTTCAAGTGGCCTTGAACTTGCATTTCAAAAACTCCCTTTGTGATATTAATTTCCCAAAGCTCTTCAGTGCATTGATAATCAGAAGAGATTCTTGGGCCAGGAAAATAGCATTAAGTATCTGCACTTAGTTCTACATTGTAACTGAGAAGGCTACAGTTTTAACTCTGCCAAGAAAATGGAATGCATCAAAATGATGTTAGGGACATTCCTCACCTCACTTCACCTGACTTGTTGAAAGGACAAGGCTGAATTCCTCTTAAATAACAATGAGTACTTAAGAGCAGTGTAGTCTCACAAGTATGCCCTCTGCTATAAAAGAGTGCACCTTACTACCCTGGTGAATGGCATATTTAATAGTGGCATTGCATGCAGCAATATGAAAAGAACATATCCCTTAATTCTTGTGCACATTTATACAGGCATACCTCCAACAGTGATTTCCATGCTTTCTAACTGCAGGATTCATTACTGTCTTTTTGGTAGGTTGGAAAAAAAAAAGTTTACAAGGAATTAAGTCAGTAAATCGGTGAAGAAGAAATCCATGATTTTAGACTTCGGCAGAGTGGCTAATCCATCGCTCTTCTCCTACTTCACTATGCTTTCACCATGAGGCTCTAGGCTTACACTTAAATCAACTGTAGTTGCAGAAGCTGCCCCCAATAATAGCAAGTGTCAGAGAAAG
This sequence comes from Tauraco erythrolophus, assembly GCF_009769465.1. Taxonomy (NCBI): domain Eukaryota; kingdom Metazoa; phylum Chordata; class Aves; order Musophagiformes; family Musophagidae; genus Tauraco; species Tauraco erythrolophus. The sequence continues at coordinate 65,143,223 of NC_141496.1, forward strand.
AAAGAGAAAGAGAGAGAAAGAGAAAGAGAAAGAGAAAGAGAAAGAGAAAGAGAAAGAGAAAGAGAAAGAGAAAGAAACAAATGTATTTTTTATGAATCCTGCAAAATGTTACACCTTCTCCTCCTCCAAGCATCTGTTCTGTTGGTTTGGTGGGCCCTGAGTCTCTGGTGGAGGCAGAATTCAAGTACCAGGGTGACAGAAAGAGAAGTGCCATAACTGAGTTCGTCATGTCCTGTCTGCAAGGCGAAGTTATTCCAGAATAAGATGGGGCTCAAATTTAAAGGACACATGCAGTCCCTTGCGCCCTGTAATGACAACATTTCACTGTAGTTACAGTCATAGTTTAGGCTCCCTCTATAGTTGGTGGAGAAAGAGACTTCTCCAGGTGTGATATAGCCTAGCTAGGATCTGCAACACTTTTGGGAAGAGGAGCTCTCCACAGGCCACAACTCCTGTCAGAAAATATCCACCTCCTCTGGCATGAGATCATCTAGGGGATGCAGTGTTGTTATCTCCTCTGGTGTGGTACTCTCCATGGGCTGCAGGGGAATTTCTGCTCCAGCACCTGCATCACCTCCTCCCTCTCCTCTGTCTCTGACCTTGGTGTTTGCAGGGTCATTTCTTGCATTTTTTTTGCCTCACTTTTCACAGCACTGTACCTTTTCTTATGTACATTTTCCCAGAGGTGCCACCAGCTTGGCTGATGGGCTCAGCTGTTGAGTTTGTTAGAGTCAGTCTTGCTGTCCTGTGTTGGGTCTGTTAGAGTCAGCTGAAACAGCCTGGAATTATCTGTGTCCAGCACAGGTTGACTTCTGGTCTCTTCTCACAGAAGCCACCCCTGCAGACTCCCTACTACCAAAACCTGGACACCTGCATCCAACATTTTCTACCCCTCGCCTCTGTGAAACTGAATTGTCATTAAGTTATATGTTCATCACACGCTCTTCACAAACTTCCCTTGCATCAACAAAAGAAGTTCCCCACATGGAAGTCAAAGTAACATCATCCCAAAACCATCAAAGATGGACAGTTTAAATGCACAGTAAAAGTTCACCCCTTGTCCCTTCTCCACATTGCAACAAAATTGCTGCATTATCATAGAATCATAGAATCGTCTGGTTGCAAGAGACCTTCAAGATCATCGAGTCCAATCATTCACCCTGCACTGTCAGGGTCCCTAAACCATGTTGCTCAACACCAAATCTACATGGTTTTTAAACACCTCCAGGGATGGGGACTCAACCACCTCCCTGGGCAGCCTGTTCCAATACTTCACAACCCTTCCTGTAAAGAAATTCTTCCTGATATCTAACCTAAATTTCCCCTGGCGTAACTTGAGGCCATTCCCTCTCGTCCTGTCATTCATAATATGGGAGAAGAGACTGACCCCCATCTCCCTACAACTTCCTTTCAGGTAATTGTAGAAAGCGATAAGGTCCCCCCTGAGCCTCCTCTTCTCCAGACTTCTCCCAGCTCCCTCAGCCGCTCCTCATAGGATAAGTTCTCTAAACCCTTCACTAGTTTTGTTGCTCTTCTCTGAAACCGCTCCAGCACCTCAACGTCCTTCTTGAAGTGAGGGGCCCAAAACTGCACACAGTACTCAAGGTGTGGCCTCACCAGTGCTGAGTACAGGGGGACAATCACTTCCCTGCTCCTGCTGGCCACACTGTTTCTGATACATGCCAGGATTCCATTGTCTAGCCTTTTCCAGGAAAGCAGGGCCTTAGCACATGTACTGGCACCTTGGGAAGACAAATGCCAGAACACGAACATGTCTCCTTTCCCTTCCTTTCTCCTAGCTTTTATTGTTGAGCAGGAGGTCATATAGAATGGGATGTCCCTTCCATATGTTGGGGTCAGCTGTCCCAGCTGTTTCCCCTCCCAGGTTCTTGCCCACCCCCAGCCTGCTCACTGTGGGGCCAAATGAGGAACAGAGAAGGTTTTCACACTGTGTAAGCACTATTCAGCAATAACTAAAACACTGGTGTGTTATCAACGTTCTTTTAGTCTCCAGTGCAAAGCATGGCACTATATGGACTGCTATGAGGAAAGTTAACTCCATAACTTCATCTGAGCCAGAGCCCAGTACAGCAGTAAATCATTACTAGCCCTGCTTTCTATGGCTGAAAACAGAGGTTTGGCTCAGAAGAATTATGGGCACATCCTTTTGTCAAATAAATCCTCTCATGAGAACAGTCTGCCTGATACTAATTAATCTATATCAACAGAAATATGGATTCCTTCCGTTCAGGGATGTCCTGGTTTCACCTGGGACAGAGTTATTTCTTCTTTTTTGCATCTAGAAGAGCTCCGTGTTTCGGTTTTAGTCTGAGACTTGCTCTGAGAAGAACGCTGACAGCGCACTGATGTTTATAGTTGGTGCTGAGGTCTCAGGGACTTTTCAGCTGCCGTGTTCTTGCCAGTGTGCAGGAGCACAACAGGACTGGGCGGAGCATGGCCGGGACGGGGGGGGGGGTGGTTCACGACTCTCCTTGTGATTTGTACTTGAGCTTAGAATTGAGGGCCAAACGGGCTGATGAAGTATTCCATATCATGCAGCATCATGCCCAGTGTAAAAACGAAGGCTGACAGGAAAGAAAGGCTTTTTCTGTTCCAGGGTCTCTCTCTCTTGGACTCAGTCTCTCTCTCTCTCTCTCTCTCTCTCTCTCTCTCTCTCTCTCTCTCTCTCTCTCTCTCTCTCTCTCTCTCTCTCTCTGCCTCTCGGGTGGGGGAGGGTACCTGAATGGCTGTGTGACATTTAGTTGCCAGCCAGGCGAAACCTTGACAGGGTATAAGGCAAGTTTTATCTTAACTGAGTTTTTCAAGATAAGTTTTTCAAACCATATTGTTGGACCTGAAAGGGTATTACTGTGGGAAAAAGTTCTGTCTAAAAACCTTCTGTCTAAAACACCCTAGGCTGAACAGAGGATAACTCAGTCATGTCAACTGCAAAAACAAACAAAAAAAAAGTGAGTGGTTTTATAGCTGACTGATGAATAGGAGAAACATGGGTGAAATTTTCCTTATTAATTCTGAAAACTTCAGTTAGGGAGAGAAGAGTCCGATATTTTAAGAGGCATTTCTGTGTCCAGTTGCTCAGGTACTAAAAATGTGGTTTTTGTAACTGTTTCTGAAATGTACTGCTTTGCTGAGAGATGGAGCTGCCTGGACGCCCAACTTCTGCAGGCAGTGGCAGTTTCATGTAAAAAAATGTTTACAGAACCATTTTACATGGTTCTGTAAAATGTGACTGGAAAACAAAAAATCCAATGTTTCCAATGCTCTTTTTCAAGAATCACTGTAAATTTCTCTCCCTTCCCTGGCCAGCCCCAATGTAACTTTGATTGTTACAAGCCGAGATGAAAAGACATCCATTTTGTAGGCAATGTGCCAGTGTCTCTCATTAACTGCAGTGTTCTGGACAGGATTAACTGCTGCCTAAAGCTGGAGAGTCCCCTTCTCCTGAAGCACATCTCCACAGATTTCTGTGGCACCACAGTGGGGACAGAAATGGCTACTCTGTCTGCAAATCCATAGCCCGTCGGGGGTATTTCTGAGAGGGAGAGGGGACAGATGAGTGGAATCTTCTTGGGGTTTACGGAATTAAAACAAAAGCCTCAAAAGACTCATTCCACACAGCGTCATGGATCTGAGTGAGCCTTTGCAGAGCTGGGACTCTGAAGGTTTTTGCTCATTTTGAGAACTATATTGCATCCCATGGGCTCTTTTGTGTTCCAGCCCTTTTCCTGGCCTGTCCCTGAGAAGAGAGGTAGTGAGAAAGGAAAGAATTAAAGAAAAAGCTGTTTAAAATTTTTTAATTCTGTATTGGAAGATTTGCATGCAATAATCCTGGGGTACCTATCCTGTATGCAGGACTTTCTGCTTTTGCAAAGGGCAAGTGTTTGACATATGACATAAATTGTAAATGGGCAGTCATAAAGAGAGAGCAGCAAAAGCCCGTGTTTTCAGAACATCAATTAAATAATGTATCCCTGTGATTTGTGATGATAAATATTAAATTCAGTTCCATGGTGGGTAGGCAAGTAAGGGAATTGTTGGCAAGCTAAGATTACAGCTATGAACAGTACAAGTGCTGTAAGTTTGATATTTCCATTTCAACAATGCAGTTTGTCTTCAAAATACAGTTCCGTTATTGTAATTGTTATAGCTGCAAACTTGTAATTGTTCAGTTTATGTAAATCCAGGATAGCTCTGTTGTTTAATTAATAAAGCAATCTCAGTCTGAAAAGATATGACTCCAGAAGGATTTTTTTCTGCTGGTACAGGTATTATCTAAAAAATTAATTGATCTTACAGACAGACAATGATGTAGCAGGCCTTCATGAATGGGTTGTTTATGCAGCTGTTTGCAAATGTACTACCTGAATATTTTTTCTTTCTAAAAGGCCATTTCATCAGAATAAAGACTTTACCAAAAATGTCAATTCTGATGAAATTCCCTTGAAAAGGATAGAGTACAGTGTTTTGATAAGGTCAGCCCTTTTCAGAGCAGGCTTTCAGTTTTCTGTGGTGTATCATCGATCTTGGTGGTTTGTTTTGAAATTTTTATAATAGTAAACACAAACAGTTCATATTGTAATGTCACATTGTGATGATGCTGTAGTATTTCACTTAATTCTGAGATAGTTTCTTCTTTTCCCTGAAGTATTATTCTGGTAGAGAATTAATAATTTCATTTTTCTACCTGTCTCTGATTCAAGAATCTGGTATTTCTCATGTCCTTTCTTACCCACATAGCCAAAGTATTAGTGGGTGGCTATGAGCAGTTTCTCTCCTGTCATTTCTTGTTATTAACCCCTGGTTAAGTGTTTAGTGTTCCTAGGCAGTGATGAAGGAAATTCTATATTGTAACCTTTCAACTCAGCTGAATGTTTTAAATAACCTCAATCAAAACTCAAGTTTTGTTACATTGGACATTGTTACTTATGTCCCACACTCAGAAGGAAGAAGCCTAATTCTGCTTTGCCTTGTGGCTAGCTAAAACTGAAATCTGGAGGAGTCATTGTGTGAGGTTCTCTTTTTAAAACTAGGAAATCAATAAGGAATCTACTAAACAAGTCCATTTTCATAGAATCATAGAATCATAGAATGCTTTTTTTTCTGCACGCCTCGGTAGCACGGACGGTAAGTTCTGCGGCCGGGGGGGTAGATTGAGGTGGAAAAAGCGAGTGTCGAGTGAGCTAAAAGCCAGGCATCGCCCGGCGGGAGCCAGGATCTCTTGTGTCCCGGTTCCGGCAGTGCCTACGTGACTGCTGACGCAGGGGGGCGGACCCGGAACAGACGCGGGAGATTTAAACTGCCCTGAGGAGCGCAGCGACCCGGAGCGGGCAAACAGGGGCGTGGCGCGGCAGAGTGAGGGGCGCGGCAGTTCGCGCAGGCAGGGCGAGCAGACAGAGCAAGCAGGCAGAGCGTCGAGCCCGGTCGGAAGTCCCTGACTGACATGGTGGTCACTAGGCATAAAGCGAAGGCTGCCTCCAGCCCGGGGCCAGCCACGACCGACGCAGCCTCCCAGACGGACCCCCGCTGGGTGCACGCTGCCACCCAGGTAAGCTGCAGGTCTTGTTCCCCAAGTGTATTGGCTCAGGTTGCCACCGGGGAACTCACTTGTGGGAGCTGTGCCAGGGTGGAGGAACTCCTCCGCCTGGTGACAGAGCTCAGAGAGGAGGTAAGCAGGCTGAGGGCCATCAGGGAGTGCGAGAGGGAGATTGACCAATGGACCAGTACTTTGTGCTCCCTCCCGCAGACCCAACAGGCTACCACAGCTTCTCAGACTGAGGAGCCCCCAACCTCTCCCCACCTGGCCGGGAAGAGGAATCCAGGTGGGAATGAGCAATGGCAGCAGGTCCCTGCCCGGCGTGGCAAGCCTGCCCCCTCTGCTCCTGCAACTACCTCCCAGGTTCCATTACACAACAGATTTGAAGCTCTGCAAGTGGAACCAACACCCAGGGAGGATGATGATACACACACGCTAGTATCCTTCCCTAGGACCACACGTATCATCAAGACAGCCTCAGTTAAGAAGGAAAGGCGGGTGATTGTTTTAGGAGACTCCCTTTTGAGGGGTATGGAGGGCCAGATTTGTAGATCTGACCCTTTACACAGGGAGGTCTGCTCCCTTCCTGGGGCAACAATTAGGGATGTGATAAAAAAACTCCCATCTATAGTCAGGCCCACTGATTACTACCCTCTTCTTCTTTTCCAAGTTGGTATGGATGACATTAGGAAAAGAAACATCCGGACTATTAAGAAAGATCTCAGGGTTTTGGGAAGAATGTTGAAGGGATCGGGGGCCCAAGTAATATTCTCTTCTATCATACCGACTCTAGGACATGACACAGGATGGAAAACAAAGATCGAGGATTTAAATAATTGGCTACAAAAGTGGTGTGAGGAAAACAACCTAGGCTTCTTTAACCACGGGCTGACCTTAATGCCAGATCTTCTATCTAGGGACGGGGCGGGTTTGTCTCCACGGGGGAAAAGGCTGCTCGCTACAGAACTAGCTGGGATCATCAACAGGGCTTTAAACTAGATGTGAAGGGGGTGGGGGGTATTGTCAGACTTAGAGGATTAACAGCCGAGGACGGCCCTCCATTGTCTGATGAAAGGAGTGTAGGCAGGTGCCTTCGGCCTGCTGCCTCAGTGATACTAGGGGGTGATATGTGTAGTCAAGAGCAACACACAAGTTGCCTAGAGGTTAAAGAGAATCCCAAAAATAACAGCTCAGGTAATAAAACTTCCCCCCCTAGGGGTGCTGTGGGGTCGAAAGCCCAACTTACGTGCTTCTATACGAACGCACGCAGTATGGGCAATAAACAAGAGGAACTGGAAGCTCTTGCTATCCGGGGAAACTACGACATAGTTGCCATCACTGAAACACGGTGGGATGACTCGTATAACTGGAGTGCTACCATGGATGGCTACAAGCTCTTCAGGAGGGATAGGAGAGGTAGAAGGGGTGGTGGGGTTGCCCTGTATGTAAGGGAAGATCTAAACTGTTTAGAGTTAAATGTTGGGGATGACCTAGTAGAATGTCTGTGGGTGAAAATCAAAGGGGGGCCTATGAAGGCGGATATTGTAGTGGGTATCTGCTACAGGCCACCCTATCAGGACAGTGAGACTGATGAGCTATTCTTTAAACAACTGGGGGAAGTCTCGCGCTCACTAGCCCTTGTCCTTATGGGTGACTTTAACCTGCCTGATGTCTGTTGGAAGTATAACATGGCAGTCAGGAAACAGTCTAGGCGGTTCCTGCAGAGTGTGGAGGACAACTTCCTCTCACAACTGGTTAGTGAACCGACTAGAGAAGGAGCTCCCCTAGACCTGCTGTTTGTGAACAGAGAAGGTCTTGTGGGAGATGTGAAGGTTGGAGGACACCTGGGGCTTAGTGACCACGAGATAATAGAATTCTCAATTCTAGGGGAAGTTAGGAGGGGGAACACTAAAACGGCCAAGCTGGACTTTGGGAGAGCTGACTTTGGGCTGTTTAGAAGTCTGGTTAACAAAGTCCAATGGGAGACAGCTCTCAAGGGTAAGGGGGCGCAGGAGGGATGGTTACTATTCAAAAAGGAAATTCTGGAGGCACAGGAGCGAGCTGTCCCTGTGTGCCGGAAGTCGAGCCGCCGGGGTAGAAAACCAGCTTGGATAACAAAGGAGATTTGGGAACATCTCAAAAGAAAAAGGGATGTCTACAAGTCTTGGAAGAATGGGCAGGCATCCAGGAATCAATACAGGGAGGAAGTTAGGGCATGTAGGGAGATAATCAGGGAGGCAAAAGCCCAATTGGAACTTAGACTAGCCAGCTCCGTAAGGGACAACAAAAAGTCTTTCTATAAATATATTAATAACAAAAGGAGGGCTAAAGATCACCTCCAGTCCCTACTGGACTCAGGGGGTACGTTAGTCACTAGGGATGAAGACAAGGCTGAGGTCCTTAATGCCTTTGCCTCAGTCTTTAATAATAAGGTCAGCAGTTCCCAGGTGAGCTGGCCTTCGGTGTCTGAGTGCAGGGAGGGAGAGCAGATCGAAGCTCCTGTGATCCAAGAGGAACGGGTCAAGGATCTGCTCCTTTGGCTGGATGCCCACAAGTCTATGGGGCCTGATGGTATCCACCCGAGAGTCGTGAGAGAGCTGGCGGATGTCATTGCTAAACCCCTGTCCATTATCTTTGGACAGTCTTGGCTCACTGGGGAAGTTCCGCTGGACTGGAGGCTGGCGGATGTTACCCCCATTTACAAAAAAGGGCGGAAGGAGGATCCGGGGAACTACAGGCCTGTCAGTCTGACCTCGGTGACGGGCAAAGTCATGGAACAGGTTATCTTGAGTGCTATTAATGAGCACATACAGGTTAACCGGGTGATCAGGCCCAGTCAACATGGGTTTATGAAAGGCAGGTCTTGCCAATCAAACCTGATCACCTTCAATGACAGGGCAACCCGCCTGGTTGACGAGGGAAGGGCTGTGGATGTAGTTTTCCTGGACCTCAGTAAAGCCTTTGATACAGTTTCTCATAGTGTTCTGGTGGAGAAACTGGTAACTGCTGGCCTGGATAGGCACACCCTCCTTTGGGTTAAAAACTGGCTGGATGGCCGGGCCCAAAGAGTGGTGGTAAATGGGGCTAAATCCGGCTGGAGGCCGGTCACCAGTGGGGTTCCCCAGGGCTCAGTGCTGGGTCCAGTTCTGTTTAACATCTTTATCAATGACCTGGATGAGGGGATTGAATGTACCCTCAGTAAATTTGCGGACGACACCAAGCTGGGAGGCTGTGTCGATCTGCTCGAGGGTAGGGAGGCCCTTCAGAGGGATTTGAACAGACTGGATCGTTGGGCTGAGGCCAATGGCATGAGCTTTAATAAGGCCAAGTGCAGAGTCCTTCACTTGGGGTATAAAAACCCCAAGCATCGCTATAGGCTCGGGGAGGAGTGGCTGGAGAGCTGCCTGGCGGAGAAGGACCTGGGGGTGTTGGTTGACTACTGGCTTGATATGAGCCAGCAGTGTGCCCAGGTGGCCAAAAAGGCCAATGGGATACTGGCGTGTATCAAGAATAGTGTGACCAGCAGGAGCAGGGAAGTGATCCTGCCCCTGTACTCGGCACTGGTGAGGCCGCACCTGGAATATTGTGTCCAGTTTTGGGCCCCTCGCTTTAAGAGAGATATTGAGCTCCTGGAGCGAGTCCAAAGAAGGGCAACTAAACTGGTCAAGGGGCTGGAAAATAAAACTTATGAGGAGCGGCTGAGGGAGTTGGGGCTGTTTAGCCTGGAGAAGAGGAGGCTGAGGGGAGACCTGATTACGGACTATAAATACTTGAGAAAAGATGGTGGGGAGGTAGGGGAAGGGCTCTTTACATTAGTGATGGGTGATAGAACAAGAGGAAATGGGCATAAGCTTAGTCAGGGGAGATTCAGGTTGGATGTTAGGAAGTATTTCTTCTCTGAAAGGGTTGTCAGCCACTGGAATAAGCTGCCCAGGGAGGTGGTTGAGTCCCCATCCCTGGATGTGTTTAAGAATAGGGTGGATGAGCTACTTGAGGATATGGTTTAATGGGGATTAGGGACGGTTGGACTCGATGATCTCTAAGGTCTTTTCCAACCTAGAAATCTATGAATCTATGAATGGTTAGGGTTGGAAGGGACAACAAAGATCATCTAGTTCCAACCTCCCTGCCATGGGCAGGGACACCTTCCACTATACCAGGTTGCCCAAAGCCTCATCCAACCCGGCCTTGAACACTTCCAGAGATGGGGCATCCACAACTTCTCTAGGCAACCTATTCCAGTGCCTCATTACCCTCAGAGTGAAGAATTTCTTCCTTAGATCTAATCTAAATCTGCCCTCTTTCAGTTTAAAGCCATTGCTCCTTGTCCTGTCACTACGTGCCCTTGTAAAAAGTCCCTCTCCAGCTTTCCTGTAGGCCCCCTTTAAGTACTGGAAGGCTGCAATAAGATCACCCCGCAGCCTTCTCTTCTCCAGGCTGAACAGCTCCAACTCTCTCAGCTTGTCTTCCTAACAGAGGTGCTCCAGCCCGTGAATCATCTTTGTGGCCCTCCTCTGGACTCGCTCCAGCAGCTCCATGTGCTTCTTGTGCTGGGGACTCCAGTGCTGAATGCAGTACTCCAGGTGGGATCTCACGAGGGCGGAATAGAGGGGCAGAATCCCCTCCCTCAACCTGCTGGCCACGCTTCTTTTGATACAGCCCAGGATGCAGTTGGCTTTCTGGGCTGCAAGCGCACATTGCCGGTTCATGTTGAGCTTCTCATCCATCAGCACTCCCAAGTCCTTTTCCTCCATGCTGCTCTCAATCCGTTCTCCGCCCAGCCTGTACTTGTGCTTGGGATTACCCTGACCCATGTGCAGGACCTTGCACTTGGCCTTGTTGAACTTCATGAGGTTCTCACAGCCCCACCTCTCCAGCCTGTCAAGGTTCCTCTGGGTGGCATCCCTTCCCTCCAGCGTGTCCACAACACCACACAGCTTGGTGTCGTCAGCAAATTTGCTGAGGGTGCACTTGATGTCACTGTCCATGTCTCCAACAAAGATGTTAAATAGCACTGTCCGCAGTACTGACCCCTGAGGAACACCACTCGTCACTGGCCTCCACCTGGACATTGAACCATTGACCACAACTCTTTGAGTTCTACCATCCATCTGATTCCTTATCCACCAAGTGGTCCATCCATCAAATCTGTGTCTCTCCAGTTTAGAGACAAATCTTCTGCAGGACATTGGGCTGTGTGTTTCTTACTACACTGAAGAAAGTTGCTGAGGAGAGATGAGTGACCAGCATGGAAACTTGGAGATGCTCCACCCAGCTTTACTAAGTGAAGCTGGACTGTTCATTCTTAAGGAGGAATGTCCAACCGAGTGTTTGCAGTTGCACTAGGGAACTCGGAGGATGTGTGGTGTTTTTTTGTTCTTTGTGATATGATAGTGTTCAGAAAGTGGTCGTATTTCAGGTGTTTTTCAGTCTGTGGTGCTTGATTTTAGAAATTCTGTTCCCCTTTAATGTTTGTACACCGTTTAGGTATGTATATATGGGTGTATGTATAGTTATGTGGATTTTTTTAAAAAATATGCAGCAAATGAGATTTCTTTCTATTATGTTTAACGACTCAGAGTTCAACATCTGTATCTCAGCTGACTTCTCTTTTTGGATGTTAGGAAGCATGCCCAGAACTGTCTTGAACACTTGATGAGGTGAATGAGGTGGTCCTTTTCTTTCCTTTTATGCATGAAGAAAATCTTGAGTAATTAACTCAGTCTTACACCTCTAACTTCTAGGTAGCTTATTCAGGGCACAGGAATCTCCCAGAAATGTGTAAGTTCTAGTGAGAAATCTGTTTTATGGCACCTAGCCATATATTAAATATTCTAGCAGAAATATATGACAATTATCAGCTCATGTACAAACCCCAGGAAGCATCAACCATTTCAGTCCCACAGTAACTTTTTCCTTGAAGAATTAGGGATCTCTGTAATGACTGTAACAGAAAATCCTGATATTACATCCCTTAATGGAAACACAACACATTGCCATAGATTAAAAGAATGACTTCTCAAATCAGATTATACCTTTTGCTTCAATCTCATGATTTATACATGGTTATATGAGTTAGAAATTGGTACCATGAGAAATGTGAAAGGTTTGTGGAGCTATATGTAGCTCATAAATCAGATTTGCACCTACTACCAATTCACAGGCTCATCTGTTAAGTTTTGGGTGCCGCAACTTAAACAAGATGCGATTTTTCACATTGTAAGGGAAAAGACACAGTTGTTCAGTTCAGTTATGTCTGTGTATATGATTAAATGCAGAAACAATACACTCCCGTCTCTTAGATGTGGATTTACAGGGCAGCATAAAGACAGTTTTAACACGTCCTCACTTTAGTGATTCTTCCTCAATGCTACATGCTCTTGTATGATGTGTCTCACTGCTGGTCACTGCTCCTGCTGTCTCTACCAATTTTTGTATTCCCAACTGCCTGGAAGTTAGGTACCTGTTAGGTACTGTTTTTCAGTAGGTACCTGTTAGGTACTGTTTTTCAGAGGCAGGTGTGCATTGAATTCTCACAGCCCTAACACCAACCCACCCCCAGGGACTTCTTTCTTGGATTGGAAGACAGGCCTGCAGTTTCATAAATGGATATTGCATCACTGTCTTTGTAATAGACCAAATGCCTTACAGTACCAGGTGCAGTACAAACAGAGGGTAAAACCACAGACCTTGCTCCAAAACTATTATCTTCTGTAGTTGAAAATTCTCATCACCAGCCCAAAGATGACAGTTTTCTCCCTTAGTTTTCACGTGGTTTGTTGGTTCATTCCCTGGAAATTAAGCCAGAGAATCTCAGAATGTCTTAAATAAGATGAAGACCAATTAAAGATGAACATGAGCCAACATAGTAACGAGGTACTATAAAAGGAAACTTGGAACTTGTTCCTCTGTGTAGCATTGTGAAGGATTCAAGTGGGCCTTGTTTTGGCACTACACTTCACAGCACCTACTATGGATAACCAAGTGGGATTCTGCCATGGTTTAAGCCCAGCTGGCAACTAAGCACAGCACCACATGGCCACGTGCTCACTCCTCACCCCTCAGTGGTATGGGAAGGAGAAAATATAATGAAAAGCTTGTGGGTCAAGGCAAGGACAAGGAGGAATCACTCATCGGTTATGGTCATAGGCAAAACAGACTCGACTTGGGGAAAAAATCAATTTAATTTGTTACAAATCAAATCAGAGTATGATAACAATAAATTAAACCAAATCTTAAAAACACCTTCCTCCCCACTTCCTCCCTTCTTCTCAGGCGCAGCTTTGCTCCTGGTTTCTCTATCTCCTCCCCATCAGTGGCGCAGGGGTATGGGGAATAGGGGTTGTGGTCAGTTCATCACATGTTGTTTCTGTCGCTCCTTCCTCTTCAGGAAGACAACTCTGTACACTCTTCTGCTCCAGTGTGGGTGCCTCCCATGGGATGACAGTTCTCCACAAACTTCTCTGATGTGAGTCTTTCCTATAGGCTGCAGTTCTTCACAGACTGCTCCAGCATGGGTCCCTCCCACAGGGTGCAGTCCTTCAGGAAGACTGCTCCAGCATGGGCTTCCCATGGAGTCACAGCCTTCTTCAGACGCAGCCACCTGCTCCAGTGTGGAGTCCTCCATGGGCCGCGAGTGGGTCTCTGCTCCTTTGAGTCTCTTATGGTTGCAAGGGGGCTGCTGCCATCTTGCCATGAGTTGCAGGGGAATCAGCTCTGGCACACCTCCTCCCGCTCCATCTGCACTGACCTGGTGTCTGGGTGGCTGTTTCTCACATCCCACTCCCCTCTCCTCCATGCCAGGCCTGACCAGCCCAGTGAACCCGGGGTGCCCCAGAAGTAAAAGCTTCACCCAGTGGGAGCTCTGGCAGCATGGAGCTTCAGAGCGCTCACCAAGCCTCGATTTATGGAGAGTGAAGGCCCTTGGCCAAGCTTGTAGGGCTGCAGGCACCACTGCCAGCCTGGGGCTGCGCGAGAGCGTGTGAGGTACCCCAGCCGCGCCACTGCAGCTGCAGCCCATCGCAGACAGCTGCCCGGGTGGGAGGCCGAGGGCGAGGACCATGCCTCCCCACTCTCTCTGCTGCAGGTTTCGCCAGCGTTTTTTTTTCATTCTTAAATGTGTTACTCCGGAGGCAGTACCACTGTTGCTGATGGTCTCAGCCTCGGCCAGAAGCAGGTCTGATTTGGAGCTGAGGAAGCTTCGAGCAGCTTCTCCAGGAGCCACCCTTGTAGCCCCTTCCTCTCTAGCAAAAGCCTGTCACACAAACCCAATACCCATCCTGTTCAAGATACTGTCTCTATGATGTATTTGATTTACTGAGACTAAGTGACTCCAGAAGCAGCAGTAGCTGATGGAACATCTGTGGCCTAAAACCATCTGAGACAAAAAGAGGCCAAATGAGATACAGAAGTATGAAAATGGACCTGTGGCTAGTGATGTATTTCTTGGAAGTGGATGTGGAATACTGGTTCATCTCGCCATCAGCAGCTGTAATATGAAAGCTTAGGACAGATGCAGAGGTAGAAAGAAGAGTTCAGTTTTCACTCTCTGCTGGAGAAAGAAACAGCAGAGGAAAAGAGAAAGAGAGATACTTCCACTGGCAGATACTGTTTGATAATTTTTTGTGTTCTTTACTGGTACAATTAGGATCATCTTCTCTCCCTAACAAGCAGCATGGGCTTCAATACATTTACTTGTCTCCTGTAAGCTGTGCCCTGTGTTCGGCGTGATCTGTGGGGTTTTTGGACTTTCTGGGTAACACAGGGGAAAGCCTAACCTAATAGTTCTTGCATCAGTCCTGCAAATGGTGGAAGAAATGGGACATGTCTTAGAAGGACCTGCAGCACAAGTCCTAGCTCTGTCAAAGGAAAATCTCTCCTCAGGACCCTCTCTGACAGCTGGCTTCCACAGGTATTTCTCACAGCAAGTGAAGCTAGACACACAAATAGCAGAAAGGACGGGTCAGAAGGGAAAGTTAGGACATTCCGTGAGAGCTAGACTGACTGTTAGAATCCACTGCTGGGAGACATAAAAATAGCTTTCTCTGCAAAACCAGCTCTCCTCTTAGAGAAAGGTTCTTCTTATTTTGCATAGAAAGACATAGCTAATAAATAAATAAAATCCCATTGCTCCTCTTTTGTGAAAGAGGAGAATAATCATTTATTATGAAAGAGAACTATCTTAGATAATTACTACTGCGAGCATAGTTTTGGGATTAAAGTCAAAGCTGCATAGCTCATCTATCTTATGACTAAAATAGCTTCTGCTTAGTACTTCATTGAAATATAAATACACCGAATATATTTCATCCACTGGAACTGTGGAAAGCTCCTGCTGATTACTCATGCTTTGGCTTTTCTTCTAATGGTGCCAAATCTCGATATTTTTGCAATATTTCCAATTGTAGGTACCATCACAAAGTATAGGCATTCAGTAAGTCCCGCTTCAAACTAAATTTGCTTGTGCTTTTGTTTTGCATGAGGAGGGTTACCCTCACTGAGCCTTTATTTTGACAAAGAGAACTTGTATGTGAGCATCTTCTTTCTCTACGTTTTCCTTGGCACCATCACATTTACCAAAATAAAGTCTGTGGGAAGACCTGGAGCTCTTTCTTCTTTTTGCCTCCTGACATTTTGCTTGCTAAATGTTGCCTTTCCACTGAAGATGAACTTTCATATAATAATGAATCACAGAAGAAACTGTCAACCTTTTTTTGGGGGGAATAATCAAGTATCTGCCATTACAGGCTCTGTATTGATCAGCTGTCACAGTTCAAGTCCTTCCTCTTTCAGTAGGGCTCTTCACAGATGATTATTGATTTGCTACACTGATGTAAAATAGCTTAAACCACATTACAATTGTTTAGAGACCTTGTCTGCTGAGTTGACTTGTATATAATGCCCTTCTGATGACATTCACACTGTAACTCTTAATTTCTATTCTAGAGGTCAGTCAGAGTTTATTTTAAAGGGTAGTCAGGGTTAATTATTCTCTTATACTGCTTTCTGCAGTTGTTTGGGAACACAGTGCTTTTGTCTCATTAAGTGTTTCAGCAGAGCCAGGCATGACAGAGCACAGATCCTCAGCCAGCTGCTATACAAACGTAATGGTTGCTGTCAGTTAACACTGCACTTACTGTCACACAGTTAAAGCTGGTACATGGGCACTTTGTGAAATCAGGGGCTCTCTCTTTCTCTCTCTGAAGCCTCTGCTGTGGTATCAAAGGCTCTCTCTACCCTGCTGAGAGAAACAGAAGACCCAATACAGAGTGCTAGACTGCTGACCATCCATGTTTGTCAGGTTGGGTCTGGAGCAAGACTGCTGTAGGACACTCTAGAGCATGGACATCCAAAGAACGCCAGGATACAGCTCCTGATGCATGGCTATGGGCAGAAAGAACAAAACTGATCTCCAGCATTATTTCCCAAGTGAAAACTACAAGCTGTGAGAGAAGACACCAAAGCCCAGCTCTAGCCCAGTGCCATGCACAGTGCCCTCTAGAAGGAAGGACCCTCATCTGGAGTTGCTTCTTTAACTCCTGTTTGGCCATTCATAGAATGAAAAACATCTGGGCTGACACTTGGATATCAAGTAATCTGATGAAATGCACTGTAGGTCACTGAGCCCATCTTTCTTTCTTTGTGACATACTGGCTTTATTTGGGTTTGGGAGTCATCATAGAATCAGAGAATCATAGAATGGCATAGGCTGGAAGGGACCTTAGAGATCATTTAATCCAATCTCCCTGTCATGGGCAAGGACGCCTCTCAACTAGATCAGGCTACTCAAGGCTCCGTCCAACCTGGCCATGAACACCTCCAGGGAGGGGACATCCACAACTTCTCTGGGCAATTTATTCCAAAGTCTTACCACCCTCGTACTGAAGATTTTCTTCCTAAAATCTAATCTAAATCTGTTCTCCTTCAACTTAAACCCATTTCCCCTTGTCCTATCAGTGGACACTCTTGTAAAAAGTCCCTCCCCAGCCTTCCTGTAGGTTCCGTTCAGGTATTGGAAGGCAGCTATTAGGTCCCCCCGAAGTCTTCTCTTTTCAAGGCTGAACAATCCCAGCTCCTGCAACCTAACAAGAATGACAAAAGCTCTGAGTCAGACATGGAGGCTCAAGATAGCCACAGTAATTTGGATTTGGAAAAGTTCAGATATGCTGTGTGCTAAGGACCTACATCATACAAGGCCAGAGGAAGCCAAACTCCATGCAAGAGTAGCCAGGGGAAGGCTCACCCAGACACCTGGCCCATGTCTTTCCAAAAGTCCTAGCCTTTGGTAAGTTGACTGGAGATTGAAAAAATACCAGAATTTTCTTCTTTTAAAGCCTGACTTGACAGTTGTGCTGCTAGTAAATTCCCAGAAAAAGAGACTTCTTTTTTTATATGAAGGCTTTTAAAATAAGAAACATGTCAAAATAGCTTAAAGCTGTTAAATAACTGTGAAAAAGTAAAACAGAAGATAGGTTTTTGGAAAAGTACCATTGTAATTGGAAGGACTAACCCTTCTTGGTAGTGTATTAAGAGCACAGGAGTGGCCAAACTCCACAAGATGAAAACAAGAAGCCTACCATGCTGTGTTTAACAGGAGGTACTGCTGGTTCTTCAGGGAACAGGGTGAGAAAAGAAGCTTTTTCACTGTTCTGAGAGGAACTGAATCTCATTAGAGCCCAACCTTTCCGAATGTTTGTTAGTCAGTTCTGTTTATTCTGAAAGTTTTTTCCTGGTCATACAAAAGTCAAAATTCCTTTGAAAACTTGCAGTAAACTTTCCATGACAGATCTGTCACCACACAGAAAAGCTACACAGAAACATGAAAACTCTTCTTTGAGGCTTGCATATAGATATATAAATTTATGTATTTTTGATATGAAAGGAGAGCACATGGGCAGTAAAGATAAAAACCAAATCTCTTGATTCTCAGGGGATTTAACATGTCCTTTTTTTGTGCAGCTTTATGCTTCATCATTGCCAGAGTGCTTTATTCTTATTGTTATGTTTATTATTCATGTTCCCATGGCAGCTAGGAGCCTTTGCCAAGGAGTCAGCCCTGTGTGTCTCCCTTTGAAAAGTGTCTATTATAGCGACAGCCCCTGCTCCCAGGAATTTACAGGCTACAGAAATCTGGCAGGGAAGACATGTCTGGCAGGGAAGACATGTAAATTAGATGCGTGAATCAAAAACAGTGCTGGCTGTGCACTCTATTGTGAATGCATCTAAGGATGGATATTCACTCACAGGGGGACAGGAGCAGACCAGCGAGTTACAGGACTGTTAGTGCTGGGGAATTGACAGATGTGCCATGTGGTGCAGGCGCAGGAGCTGTTCATCACTGGGATAATCTTTCCTGGTAAGGCAGCCTGGGTCAAGTTCAAAGGTGGCATGTTGAAAGAGGAATTGAAACCAGGAGACAGCAGCACAGTTTTTGGTTATGTGTCTGTTTCATTAAGTTCGTGAAGAAGACAGTTGTAATCCTAAACAATATGTTATTTCTGGCTGAATGTTTCTTATGTTGAACTTCTCTTAGTTTGTAGTGTATTGACTATATCATCATACAATAAAGAAGCATTCTTACTCTTTTATATTATTTGTGTTCTTAAAAATACAACAGAGGAATTTCTCTTCAAACTACATGAATTTGGAAACATTAAGTTATAGTTGCTTACAGAAAGACTAAAAATATGTTATAAGTTATAGTTGCTTATAGTTGCTGTAGAATGTCCATGTGGACGATCACTGATGCATTTTGGAGGCAAAGCAAAGGAGTATTCACCAAGAGGCAGAATACATTCATGGATTTTTTTTTTTTTTTTATTTCCTCCTCTACTCTGCCCTGGTGAGGCCACATCTGGAATATTGTGTCCAGTTCTGAGCCCCTCAGTTCAAGAAGCATAAGGAACTGCTTGAGAGAGTCCAGCGCAGGGCCACAAAGATGATTAAGGGAGTGGAGCATCTCCCTTATGAGGAAAGGCTGAGGGAGCTGGGTCTCTTTAGCTTGGAGAAGAGGAGACTGAGGGGGGACCTCATTAATGTTTATAAATATGTAAAGGGTGACTGTCATGAGGATGGAGCCAGGCTCTTCTCACTGGCATCCAATGATAGGACAAAGGGAAATGGATATAAGCTGGAACACAGGAGGTTCCGCTTTATCATGAGGACGAACTTCTTCCCAGTAACGGTAACAGAACACTGGAACGGGCTGCCCAGAGAGGTTTGTGATAGTTTGATGTGTGGGGGGGTGTTCTGGTGGCAGGGGAGGGGATTTGCTCCCTGTGCCACCAGATCTGAGTCCCATCCCCCCCGGGGGAGGTTGAGCCAAATTGGTGCCTCTGCGAATTGCCCTATTTAAGTTGAGACAAAGGGGCGGGAAAGGGGCTTTTTGCTCAGGAGCGAGGAGAGAGCAGGAGGGCGCTGCCCTCGCTCCCGGCTCCCGGCCGAGCGGCCGCTCGGGCTTGGGCCGGCGCCATGTGCTCAAGATGGCGCCGGGGAGCCGCATGGGGGACTCGGTAAGCGCCCCACTACCGGGGTGCCCGCCGGGCCGAGCTCCCCCAGAGAGGATTAATATCTAAGAGAAGACAACCACAACGACCGGGTCAGCCAAGATGGAGCAGGAAGAGGTGTACTGGAGCTGAGGCTTCCCTTGCAAATCGGTGTGAGATGGCAGGCGGCCCCCCTGCAGCCAGGGTGTACTCGGCGGAGCAGAAACCCACTCGTGGCCCGTGGAGAAACCCACGTCGGGAAGGAGATGCCTGAGCCCAGGAGAGGTCGTGGAGCAGGGGATGCGCGACCAGGTACTGTTGATAATGGGGCATGGAATGCACGACGAGGTCGTGGAGGCATCTGGAGACCGTGGGACGACCCACGCCGACGCGAGTGGCAGCAGCTCCCTAAGAGGCCGAGACTGGTAAAGCCCGAACTGGTGCGATCCATGGGGAAGGATTGCAATCCTGCGGGCAGGACTTACTTTGGAAAAGTTTGGGGACTTTTTCTTTGTGAGTAGGGGATCCACCGAAGCAAGGGAAAAATGGTGTAAAGACTCCTCCTCCTTTAAGAAAGGAGCGGCAGTGAACAACATGGATGAACTGACCTGTACTCCCCCATTCCCTGTCTCCCTGCGCCGCTGGGGGGAAGGCAGAGCCAGGAACGAAAGGAAAATAGGGGGTGGGGAGGTGTTGTTTTAAGATCGGGCCTTGTTTTCTCTTTCTCCTCTCAAGTAACCGGTTTTCGTTCCCTTTTGTCTTTTGTTTAGTAACTGTTAATAAATTGTTTTGTTTTTATGAAGAAAGCCTGAGTCATGTTTTGCCCGAGACCATGGTTGGTGGGTGCTCCCTTTCGGTTCTTGTCTCGACCCTCAGTCCAAAAAAAAACCACGACAGGTTGTAGAGTCTCCTTCTCTGGAGATGTTCAAAACCCGCCTGGACGCGTTCTTGTGTGATCTGATCTAGGTAGTCCTACTCCGGCAGGGGGATTGGATTAGATGATCCTTTGAGGTCCCTTCCAATCCCTAACATTCTGTGATTCTGTGATAGATAGTCTAAAAATACGTTATGGTAATTTTGTGGATTGAATCTCAACTGGGGCATTTCCAAAAACCACTAGGAACACAGCAGTTCATAATGACTTATTTATGCTTGTGTAAGTAACCCTAAAGTATTGAAAGTCTAGAGGATTTCAGATGGGCTAATATAAACCTCCGTTTCTAATATTCACACTATGACTGTGGCTGGCAACCCAGCAGAGACATTTGGTATACCAAATTAACCTTACCTGCCTCTTTTTGCCTACAGCATTACAACAGCTGAACATTTAAAAATATCAGCATATTACAGCTTAATATTAAGCTATAATATGCCCTGCAGAACTCAGTGCAGCATACTCCCAGCCTGGTGTACCATGTGGATATACAGCAAGTCTGCTGGCAGGTCCCATGAAGTACTGGTGGGCATTAGGTGTTTGTCAGACTGTGGTTTATACTGGTTTAAGATACTCTTCACCCTGTGGGAAGCCAAGGACTATGGGAGCAGGGCTTGTGGAGACACTTCAAGGAAGTCAGAGGCCAAGGAGAAGGCGAAATCATGCAGGTAGCTCATGGCAGTTCAAAATTTAGCAGATGGTGTATCAGCGTTGTTTCCTGCTGCACTGTGTGCCCACAGAGCTGGGATCAAGCCTGGTAAGTGGCTATGCTCCAAGGTGCCTTCTTTTACCAATTGTCTCACACAGTCTCTACTGGGATTTCACATCCTTGCTTTTGGACAGGATCAAGTTGTCTTGCCTCCCAGATTCGAAGCCCAAATGACAATTTTTGGCTACTTTTCTTTTCCTGCTCTCTTCACTAAGGATCTGGCAGTCTGTTCCTTCTGCACTGTGATCCTTGCAGCATGTGTAGTTTTGCTTTCATAGTCATGCAATCTCTCTGCCTAATTGCAGGAGGAAACAACCACTGCCAATGTATTAATGCTGCTTAATGGAGGGATCCAGTTAACTGGAGGGCTTCTGCCCTGCTGCTGGAGAAGTATGGTAGAAAGCATCCTCTGGAAACAAAAATTACGAGTCGCTTGCAGCCAGTCTGGGAGCACCTTTGTCATGTTGGAAAAGAACTGATGTGGATCCATATTAGATGGTTTGCATGGAGAGCTTTCTCAGGAGGATTAGGATGGGATCCTGTGTACCAGCCTGCTGTGAAGAGATCGTAATTTACCCCAGCCAGATACTGGCCTGGACCATCTGCTACACAAGCACTCACATTATTACTGTCCTCTGACTATATGGATTGGAAAATCTGTACCATTTTTTACAATTTAATTGTAAAATTCATCTCCCAATCTGGCCCTTATGTAAAAGATGTCATCTTGGAACTGCAAGTGACGTGCAGATCAGCGCCTGCTGTATATAGCTGGATATCTGCACTGTCAAAATTAGATCTTGCTACACCTCTTCCCATACAAGGAGATGAATGGTGAGCTTTCACCTGGGAAACGCTCTCATTTTTAATCTCCAAACACTTGCATAGGTGAAATACATGGTAAATTTTGCTCACATCATCCATGGTAACTGTGTCACAACATATGTAGCTGGTGGGATCTTCAAAACATACTGAGAAAAACAAAGCATAGAAGTCCATAGTTCATGCACTGTTTGCAAGGAAGTTCTGTGTTGCGTGTTCTTCCTTGCACAGGGCTGCTGACAAGAGTAAAGCTTCATGAGTAGAGGCAGGGCAGGGTTCTATTACCTAACAAGAATGTCTGTGGGTTTCCATCCAAAAAGGCACCCAAAAGAGGCAGCAAGTCTGTTTATTGCAGGCTCCCATCCCAAGCAGCAAATGAGACATGAAATATTTCTTTGTATTACTTATCATTACTTCTTTATCTTCCTTCTTTATCTTCCCAGTTTTTAAATCTTTTGAGTCAGAAGTGGTGGTAGATCAGGAAAGCCATCTGAAAGGAACCTGGTGCTCTTGGATAAATATCTGAGCTACTGAAGGGTGGGAAATGAAAGGGAGAGGATCTTCCTGTGTTCATACTTGGCTCACTATTCTCCTCATCAATATCCGTGTATGACTTCTGTTGGACACAAGATTGGTCTGAATGGATTACTGGTCTGACCAAACACGAATATTCTCTCTGCAGATGAACAGACATGGGAGAGCTTAGGAAGCAGGCATTGCTCAGAGAGAATTACCAGCTCTCCTGATAAGTGTGTGTACGAGGAGGCTGTTAAGGAGGGAAGATTTTGAGTAACACGAGGCGATGGAAATGGTCTTCGGTGGATTCAGTGGATGGCTGCACTTAAATAGAATTGTTCTTTACTGCTTCCTCTCCTGCCACCAACGCATGAAGTAAGCTACTAATCTGCAGAGGTATTGGCTCATTCAGTCCTTACAGATCCAACCTCTTACTCTAAAAGGCACCATGGGATATGGCTTGGGCTGCAGTAAGAAGAGCTTATGAGCCTTGTCCCCAGAGGATCTGTGCTGCAGCAGAGAAAAGACTGTGCTTAGACATCTCTAGATCATCCACTGTGACAGAGGTGTGAGTGTCCTTGGCCACACCACTATGTAATGATTCTCATCGAAAGGAGAAGGGTTTGGGAGGTTCCTTCAGATTGGGTGCTGATATACCTGTTACTCTCAGGCTCATCTCTCCAGTTTCAGTGAGAACTATGGGAGAAGTTGGCTACCAGTGAATATTGAAAACTTACATGGGAATTTCCGAAAGCCCAGTGCTTGTGACCAAAGGGCCGCAGTGCATTTGGATCCTTTTCTGGGAGATGCTGGCTTTTGCTAGCTTATCTGCTGTCTACTTGCCTCTTAAAAGTTCAGCTTTGGAAGCCAAGCTGGGAGCAGAACTTCTTCAAAAATTAGTATCCTTGCTGCTCTCTAATTTGTGGTGAATAGTCCTTTGCTTCTAAATAATACAGTCATGAAGATTTTACTGACTTCTGTTTCCTGCCTAATGTGTACCCATTACTAGCTAATGGCAAGCTAAAGAAGGACCCATGTAGTGGCATTTCTTCTTGGAGGTGAAATTTAAGGATGTCTTTTGAATTAATACTTTCAGAATTTTGTTTCCATGTGAATGCCACTCACTTTGGCACATCTGGTTTGCTCATCCAGCAGATTGGAAAATGTAGCAGGAGTGAGTTTGAACAAATTCCTTTACCTAAGGTGCAAGGAAAACCCAGCAAGAAGTTAAAGCAATGAAGCTGTGATGAAGATGTTGTCATTTCCAGACAATGCAAGATGTTTAGCAGTACCTAGGTTCCTTCCTTGTTATATCTGTAGCAATAATCTCTGTCTGGGAACTCAGAAGAAGGTGGCAGGGAATGTGTGTTTCCCCAGCTCTCTTTGGATCTAGTTTCCAATCAAAACAGTGTGCTTTACCACTTATTGCCACCACATCTATTTTGACTGCTTTTACTTTTTGGTTCTGTGAAGGGGAGATAAAAAGGTTATAATGCTGTGGGGACAAGAATTTGGTCTCTACTGCTGTAACGCAGTGACTAGTGGTAACACTTGGCTTCTCTGAATCTCATTTTCTCTCCTGTTTGCAATGCCTGCAGCTCCTCTCCCTTCTTGTCTGCCTGCCCCTCACCTCTCCTTCAGTCTGCTTTCCACACATCACCTTGGTAGCTCCCTGTAGCTCACTCATGTCCTCTCTTTATTGAGAAATGAGGCTAAGAATGGAGCAGAGTGGAAGTGGAGAACACCGCAGGGCAGATGCTGGACCTAAAATGACTTGGCAGTCTCTTCAAAGTAGCAAACAGGTGAATTGCTGAATGTTTATTAACAAAAGGCAAGATACTCATTTCCATCCAAGAATTTTTGTGTTTAGGCTTCAGTGTTCTGAATTTCTTTGCCAGTGTTGCTGTAAATGCGCAATTGCAGATTCACAATTTAATTACACTTTAATCATGATTGTAAATGTACAGTTATGTTCTCCAGTGCTGCTGTAAATGTTTCTGCTGAAGTGTGTCCTGTAGAATTTCTTTCCTTACAGTATTTTGCTTCCATTTGGAGGATCATAATGCCCCTTGTGTTTTAAGAGATACTGTCCAATTTATTACCCCATTGACCACATGCTTTTTCCAGTTCTCATAGAAACAACCGGATGTCTGTATTAGCTGCCAGGGCAAACCTGGTGGGCTGTGTGTTCATCTCGTTCTTTTACATATGCTTTTAACTGCTTGACTTCCAGTCCTCATTCATTTGCACAACACCGTATCACATTTGTTCTGATAGAGCCATTTTACCTTTATCTCATACTTTGTGGGAGCTGGACAGTACTATCATCAGACCTCGCCTCCTCTCTGTCTTTCTTGAGTTTTAGCCTCTTTGCTATCTTATTTTTTGGCATATCTAAAACAAATATAAATGTGTTGATGCATTGACTTCTAAACAGAGCGTTGATAGCAGCCAACTCTGGTCTATTCGTACTTGATGTTTTTGTTCACCTGCAGATATTGGCTGAAGAGAGGTCCTCAGGGTTGTAAGATGGGCAGTATAGATGGCAATGTTCCTGCCTTCTTGGTTTGAGATGGACTTGAGAAACTGCTGTGCATACAGTGCTGTTTTGATACACCTATGATCTGTTCTAATCATTCCTTTACAATCAAGGCATGCCTGTAACATGCAACAGTTCTCGTTATTTCATATGCACTCACAGACACTTGGAGTTTGCAGTGTCTAAAGAGGCATCACCTACCTCAAAATATATTAAAAAAATCTCTCCTTAATGAATACTCCTACTGAGTAATGCCTGCCTCTGTCTTCTGATGTCATGAATTGTTTATTCCATCTCCTTATGTTTAATGCTCTGTCCTCTGACACTGGTCCTGACTGGTCTAGAAATCTAGATTTCAACATTTTTGTGGAACCTGTCTCTAACTGTGGACTCTTCTAGTTGCTCTGTTGTAGGCAGACACCCTTTGTTGCATTGTATAGGCTTGATTGTTCCCTGCATTCTCCCTCAGTCTTTAGTTATCTCAGTATGTTTATAATTTCTCTCTGAAAAATATTTTCTTCCCATGCAAATATTCTTCTGGGGAAAGAAAATAGTTTAGGCAGCCTTCCTATATCTTTTTTTTAGCCTGCTCCAGTGAAATCTCAGTTGTACTGTGTGGATTCACTAGGATATTTTTGTGCAAATATATACTAGAAAACAAGCAGGACCTGGTTTGTTGGTTAGGCCATTACTTTTCTCAGGCCCAGCCAAGCCTGGCTCCTGAGCTTTCTGCAGTATTTCAGATTTCATATTTCAAAAGCAAGAGAATTTTTGTGGCAATCTTTACTTTATCTGCTGAATGCCTAATGTGACTCCACACCAACATTTCATCCAGCAGCTCCTCAGAGAAACAAGACCCAGTATCTTTCAGCAACTTTCTGTGAGACCCTCAGCAGTGATCCAACTGCACATGGCTCAGGTACTCAGGGTGTGCAAGACAAGAGTGGAGAAATTGCAGAAGAGTTATGCAAGTCTAACATACATGTGTTGTGCAGTCAGCAGAAAACAGAGTTAAAAATTCTACTTTGTTTTTTTTTCTTATTTTTGGTCTTTTATTTTTATTTTTTTGTTTTAATTTATTATGGCAAATATGATTCCCAGTGCAACAATAACCTTTTTGAGAGCAAAAGTCTCCATGGCAAGAAATCACCTTCTTCTGAAAACTACAATAAAAATAAAACTGCTAATGATGTTTTATTTAAACACCACAAAGGCTCTCATATTTACAAGATACTTCATAAAGCAATGACTTATTTTTTGCCAAACAAAATCCAAGCAGTTCCTTTGTGTGCTAGAGGTAATTTCTAAAGAACAAAGTAAAAATGAATGAAACTAGGGTACCAGCTCATCACAGCCAAACTTACTACGGTGATCGCATAAAATGTCTTCAGAACAACGGGATGTCCCTCCAAGGGCAGACAGCACTTGCACAGGGCTCTTTCTACATGCACCAGCTTTTGTTTTTCCAGCTAGCTCAAGTACAATTCCTACTATTCAGAACAACTTTAAATGCATTCAGCAAAACCAGGCCTGCTCTAGTGGCTAGTTAAGAGTCAGAACTGACCTAATGACATCAAACTAGTGATGAGTAGTTGTGAAATTAGGTTTTCAGAGTGCTGGTGCCTAGTGGAAATCTTATAGCAGGAGTAAAGGACCCCATGTCAAAGGCAATGATTTTATTTTTGCACATAATCAGCTTGCAAAGAAGATACCGCTTGCTGCAGAAACTTGTGACCCAAATATAAGATACAAAGCACAGGGTGGAAAAGATAGAAGGTGAAGAGCATACAGTGCTTATCAGCACGATGGTGAGGAAGCCTGCTTCCAGAGAGGAAGAGCCTGCTTCATGTTTGCGATCTGGAGACTGTTGAACATTGAGGACTTAGTGATCCACAACACCGCTAACCTGGGCTTGCCCAGGCCTGTGCTGTGCTGCACACACAGCGTGGCCCTCGTGCTCATGTTGTGCTGCACAGTCCCTCGGCTGCAGAGATAAACTCAGCCAGCTCGTTGTAGCTGCAGGCAGCTCCCACCTGGCACCAGCGATTACTACACCTGCATAGCTTTACTTCTATCTAACAGAGCAGCAAGTTGTTCTCATGAGAACATCCTTTCTGTTTGACAGTATAAATGGTGAAGAGAGCTGTTTTCCTGCAACCAAAACGGAGGAACCCCTCTCCACAGATGGGATCAGCACAGCATGTCATGGGAAAATCCATCTAGGATCCGTTCAGTGCTGCACAGCCATGGGTTTCCCAGAATCTGAAGTGACATCGGATTTACTTGCTTTCTATATTCCTCATTTTATTCTCTCTTTTTAAAGCAGCCATTTTATTAAACCATTTTTTGTCAGACCTTTCTTACTGAGACCCAGAAAGAGCTCTGCATCATCTCACTCTCACCTCACCTTTTTCCCACTTGTCCTCACCTTCTCACTGGTGCAGAACAGGCCCAAACCCAGCCTACAGGGGAGAAGAAACCTTGGGTTTGGCTCACCGTGCCTACATTCTTGGATGAGAGTAAAGGGAAGATAAATATTTGGCTCACTATAGGGGATGGTAGGAAAAGAGAAAGGAGAATCTGTCAAGTACCAAGGTGAGAGGGCTCTGTGAACACGGACCAGGAGGCCCTGCACAGGCAGATCGAAAAGCTATTGAAGAAAAGCAGCTGTCAAAGGTTGCATTATGGAGACTAGGGATGTGAGTGTTAGTGAAAGCCATGGTTACTGATCCAATGATGTTAGATATGGACTGGAATGTCAGCCCAGTCTGTTCTGTGCTATATTTTTCGCTAGCCTCTGTCAGAGGCAGTGTCAGGGGAAATTCCAGCATTAAATCTTTTAACCTTTTGTTAAAGACAGAAAAAGAAGTGAACCAAGATCAAGTGTTTGCAATGTGCATTAAAGCACGTGGCTTTCATTCAACATTATCCCTTGTTCCTTCCTATATAGCTGCTGAAACCCTTTTATGTGGAAAAGCCATGTCTAGCAATCCTATAAATAATATTAAAGAGAGAGGCTGGAAGGCAAGAAGAAAAGGTCTGTTTAGACAGCTGGAGCTGCTGCAGCTGCTGTTGTCAGTCAGTCATCTGTTTTCCTTCAGACATGCACACAAAAGTGCAGAGAGACAGCAAAGATAACCAGGGCTCTGCCTGTGATGCTGACTTTAATTTACAGCCTCACTGTGGGAAGTGCAGAGCCATTCCATGTGACTGGCCACTCTGCAAAGCAAGAGATGAGTTTATATTGCCTTCTTATGAAACATTGCCTCCTTTTAACCTGCCTTCAGATCACAGTCTTAAAGCAGGGATGGAAAAGGTAAAATTACCATGGCTAAAAAAAACCCTTATTAACCAGAGGTTGAAGGAGAGAATGTGCCATAAGCAGCAGGTCACAGCACTGGAAATCAAAGGATTCCTCACATAACCATGTTGAGGAATGGGAAGCATCATCTGATTTCTCCTTGTTGGCAGCCTGGAGGTGTGCAGAAGATTTGTGGAGGAATGGAGGAATGAAAGTAGGGACAAACTCCTTGCGGATGCATTTACCATTTATAAGTGAATGAAGGCTCTGTTTTGTCAGCTAGTGGTGACTTTGAAAGTGTGGTAAGACCACTGTCTCAGCTCTTCCTCTGTGTCAGCTGAAAACTCTGAACACTGCTGAGCTGGGCCTAGGGCTTGTGGATATCTTATTAGATTCTAGGCTTCCAAAGATCTGGGGGAGGCTCTATCACAGTCTCTTTTATGTTGTCTATTTCCCTCACAGACTGGGCTAAGTGACCTCTGAGCAAACAGTGTCCAGATAGCCTGGTGGTCTCTTCATGCATTTGTCAGCCCAAATGCCGCCATATGCTTACATCAGCATCTCCTCCCAGCTGTTCTGCTTAGTTACCATTCCAATTCATGACTTTATAGCAGCATCCACAAGAACCTCTCTAGTGCCATTCCCTTAAACCTAAGCAGCTCCAGCTTTGGCCCAGCCATCTTGCCTCTAGCTTTTGTCAATGCTCATAAGAATTTTATGCAATAGACAACTAGATTTTTGTTGCTATGGAAAATGTAAGCAGGCAGTTTTGCACAGCAGGGGCTAGATGAAGCTTTTGAGAGCAACTTAGATTTATACACCACTCATCTTTGCAATCCTTAATATTATTTTTTTATTTCACAGAGGAGGTAGGAGTGAGTTTCTTCTGTGTAAACTTATATTCTGAGTTAGGAAGGAAATGAAGTGTATGTATGAATATGCAGCAGCTGCCTAATGGTGGGCCATACCATGGATCAAGGAGGGAAAATGGCTTGGTGTATGCAACCTTATTTTGCATTTGAATGGAAGCTACTTTCCTCTAATTGCAACTGAGAAACAAAAGCATTTGTCACCCTGGTAGAGGTTACCAGCCTGCCTAGCACAGAGGTGTTGTGGCAAAGGCAAGGAGCTGTCATATCTTGGATTCTGGAAGCAGTCTCAGATAGGTTTGGTCTCTGGCAGTCCGAGGGAGGCAGCTGGACCTAGACCGGTAAAAGTTGAAGTGCTGCACAGTGTGTTCAGGGAGGAAAGACCCTCAAGGAACAGCTTGATTCTGCAGGTGGGTATATCCATGAATAAACTATCTCTGTGCGTGTTTGTCATGGGTTAGGCCGCTCTGGCAACCAAACCCTACACAGTCGCCCACTCACCCTCCCCCAGCCCCAGGGATGAGGGAGAGAATTAAAGGAGAAACGGGAAACACGTGGGTTGAGATAAGAACAGTTTAATACAGATGATTTAGTACACAGTGTAGATGTTTACCACCCCCTCGTATGCGAAACCCGTCTCGTCCCGAAGCTGCAATCCCGGATGAACATGAGGCCCCGAAATAGAGAGGGGCAGAGAGAGAGATAGTACTCCGAGAGTGAGAGTGCTGGGAGAGAGGGGGAAAAAAAGGCAATAGAGCAAAAGCGCAGAAGCCCTTCTCTCCAGCTGCCCCTCACTTTTACACTGGGCATGATGCTGCATGATATGGAATACTAATTGGCCAGTTTGGCCCTCAATCTTAAGTTCCACCACAAATCACAGGGCGAATCGTGGCCCCCTTGTCCCAGCTATGCTCCCCTTATCCCGCCATGCCTCTGCACTCTGGCGAGAACACGGCACACTGAAAAGTCCTTGGAGTCTCACTTCCAACCACAAACATCAGCTTGCTATCAACATTCTTCTCAGAGCGAGCCTCTGAGTAAAACCAAAATATGGAGCTCTTCTAGCTGCTAAAAAGAAGAGCTAACTCTGTCCCAGCTAAAACCAGGACAGTGTTCTAGGAGTCAGACAACTCAAAATAGCATTCTCTGCTGCATGCAAGAGTGCTGAGGGAAATGACTTGTGAAGTGAGACAGCAATAAGCATACAGGAGGCATTCCTCAGTCTGCTACTGATCTCAGTCAAGTTACTTTTTCTGCCAGGGCCCCAGTTTCCTGCTCTATAAACAGAATAAATGGTCAGGTTCTTCTGTGAGGTGCTTTCAGCTTTACTGGTATATATCTTATAAAATAGTGATCCCTAGTTGCCCTTCCTTAAGAAATGGATTAGTGGGCTCTTTCATTGATGTCAGACCTGTTACTGAAGCAGAGGATTTATTACAGGTGATCATAAGATGCCTGTCAGGAGAGAGCTCTCCAGGTGGACAGTGAGCCTGGAGCAGAGCCAGCAAGAGTTGTAGGACCACTGACCTTTTCTCAAAGGATCCACGTCCATGTGTCACAACCTGTGAGAATAGAGACTCTGGCTGTGTATCCATTCACTCATCTTTTTCCATTCTAATTTAGTCAGGAAATTGTTTGGTTAGACCACCGTTATGCTGGTGGAGGCTTATTCAGGTAGTCAGCGAATGGCTCTCAAAAGCTGTAGACTTAAATCCATTCTCAGAGTGAAACTCATGCTTTGAATATGGTGGTCTTTTTAGCAGCTCTTGCATATTTTTCTTTTTTTTTTCCTTGAGCACACAGTTCTATGTAACAATCTTTTATTTTTGTTATCAACCTTGAGCCTATTTTTAGCTCTCTATAAATGCATGCAGGCTCATGAATATCTTAAATGTCACATATAAATGGAGGAGTTATTTTTCCCCATCATACTGATCACACAGCTGGTGGCAATCATTCCAGATTCAAGCTAGCTAAGGTCAGCATAGTTAAATATTCTACTGAGAATGAGTTTATTAAAGGAAGATTCATGGCAACAGTCAAAGTTTTGAAGAGACTACAGATCATGAGACCTCCTGTGAATTTTTGTTTATTGGAGTGGAGTCTTCAGGTCTATTAATTCTGATTTTGACATCAATTTCCTGTCTACTATTTTCTCATAGCCTATCCCACCTTTTTTTTCGACTATCCTGTTGTTTCTTTACAGAATTAGCTTCCTAACTCCCCTAAATTTAAGTCAAATAGTCTGTGGCAGACAGAAGGAGCACAGTTAGGAGCTGTTTAATAGCAGTATTCAGTATTCAATATTCACATTCATATGTGGGTTTTGCTGTGTTTATCTCTCCTTGTGAAATTCAATCTTCCATAGCTCCTGAAGTGCTCTTCAGTATGATATGGCACAATAAGACTTACTAGAAGCAATTAAAAACTCAAAAATCTTAAGTCAAACCTGTTGCAGAAAGATTGCCTCCCACTTCTAAAGACTTATTAAACACCCACAACAGCAAGCAGTCTGTTGGCTAGTACAGCTTCCTGTAAGAGAGCTCTTTTCCTAAGCCAATGACTGCCTCAGACCAAAGCTCTTTAACCCATCAATGACCTAGCTGGCTTTGCAGAGATGCTAAGAGAGGAACTACATTTGCAGGGAAGACATGGCTTCCTTGATGAGGATCTGTATCAAAGTAACTTCATAGCTGGACATGAAACATGTTAGCATATGCATGCTGGAGGCAAAAGACAGAGAGGGGAGAAAATCAAGAGTACTCAATGCTTTTTCTTCTGCTACAGACAATGTGAAAAGATGTGTTGATATCTTTAATAACCTTTCTGGGAAACCACTGTCTGTCTGCTCCCTGAGAGCAGAGAGACCATGGAGGCCATGATCTCAAGATTGCTGTTCTTTTCCCTTGGAAAATTGAGCTTGGTGTGAAGAGCCTCTGAAGCTGTTTTCGCACCACAGAGAACCTCACAGAAGATTAAAAACATAAGTAAGTGAGAGGTAAAAGAAAGAACACTTCACTGCATCCCTTCTCCTCATGCTGTAGAGCCAAGATCTTCTGGGCAGCACACAGAAACTTCCTTTTCTCCCAAAGCGGCTTCTGTTTCCCAGTGTTCTGGGCAAAAATTAATGCGAAGTCAGTGGGCTTTTCCTCTTCTGCTTGCCATTCAGGGCAGCGTAAGTTACAAGTGCTAAGGAAAGCACCCTTTTGTGAGAGGAAAAAAACTGATAGGAAAGGATCCACGGACCGGAAACTACTTTATATGGTCTGCGGTGTACTGTAAAATGAGACAAGAGGTGGCTATCCACCATTTTGACTTAGTTCTCCGTAGTGTCTTTTTTGATCTGCTTGTAAATTGGCTTCCTGAAAGAAGATGGCTATAGGAATGAGAAGATACGGGTCTCCCCTGCATGCTGCCTGAGGCACAGAACTGGGATAACTTCTAGCAATAACAGTTCTTCTTTTCTCTCTGACCATTTGGCCAAAGATCTCTTTGCCCACACAAGTAGCTGAGGCTTGATAAAATCAAGCTAAGTACAGACACACACCAACTGGGAGAGAGAGAAAGAAATAACTCCTGCAATGTCAACTGGATGGATTAGGTAACAGCAAGATTTCCATACTGTTCGAGGATTTCTGATTCAGAGCGGGCTGGAAAGAGGTAAGATTTTTCCTGGCTTCTGGAGAAAATTTGGTTACCCAGATTAAATCACTGAGACAACTGGTAAAATATACGGGTACCAGGATGGCTGGGTGGTGGTATGGAGGGTCATATTGGTGATCTTGGGGAGAGAGAGATTTTGGTATACATCCTGGCATGTTTGAAGAGGACAGCCACTTTGCCTCATGCACAGCTACATCAAACTCTGATCCCCCGTGCCAGCAATGCAAGTCACATCCATGGCTTGCAAATATTTAAACCCAGTATACAAATTGACTCCCAGAGCAGGTTTTCTCTCTGCAAGATTTACTATGTACAGTCAAAGGACTGAGTTTGTTAAGTGATGTTAGGAGCATGAACACCTCCAAGAGCCCAGGAGTACTTACTGCCTGGCTGCTGGAGCCCAGCCTGCTGTCAAGGGACCTGGGGTCTGTGCCCAGGATGAGGCATGTGGCTGCTGCTTCTCCATTTGCATGTTCGAACAGCTAAGCACATATCCCAGACATACACAGACATACACACACACAGACAGAGGAGCCTGACACAGGTAGTCACGTGTGCTGCCACAGACAAAGCACTGTCTCCAACAGCATCTACATACAGAATGCACATAAACACAAGGACAGCCAGCCAAGTCTCTTTCTCCTCATGGCTGGTAGAGACAGAAAGTCACTAGTGCAGGCAGAAACGCATGACATTCTTCAAGTTCACAAGCACATGCACATTTGTGGATATCCCAAGTACCATTATGGCTCCTCTGTCCACCTAGCACCCCTGCTCTGATCCTGGGCCCTCTTACCTGCCCCACGAGTCCCCGACTCACTGGCTGGTCCAGCTTGGTGCTCACCGCAGACACGCAGCCCTCACACACTTGTCTCATGGGCATCCCACACTCACAGGTCCCCCCAGATATCAATATAGACCCTCCACTCACCTGATACCGCAGCCCACACCTGAGGCTCCCCTGGTCCCCAGCTCCTTGGCTGGCATAGTCCCACTGACCCCCTCCAACATCCTGAACCTTCAGGTTTGTATCTTTATCTGTTGCAAAGTTCTGAGTTTGCTTACAGTTTCTAGACGGCCCATCAGTTGGTGTGACTGACCAGGCCTGTTTCTGGTTATTGTTTTGGTAATGCTAATTGCTCAGATTTTATGATTCTGATTGTCTCCCTTTTCTTATTGTCACAGCTAAGAGAATAAACATTCTCACACTCCACATACCCACACATGACTGTCTCATTTATAACTTTTTCTGTCTATTTGTGCCTCCCTGCCCCTTTACCCTGCATGTCCCATATGTGTCTGTACAACTCTGTACAGTGTCCAGTGTCTCCCGGTTGATTCACAAGCTTATCAGTTGCAGAGATGAAGATTCTCATCCTCGGCTGGGGCCGGTAACTGCTAGATAGCCCATCAATTAGTGAAACTGGGAAGGTTCGTTTCTGGTCAATGTCTTATTGTTTGGGAACTTTTTCAGATCTATGCCCTGATAAATTTGCTTAGTCACCCTTATCCTTATCATCCCAATTAGAAGTCTTCAATTAGATGCCTTGCTGGTATAAACGTTCTCCAATAGAGTTGTCAGATGAATGAAAAAATTCAAAAGTAGGTATTCCAGTTATATATCTGGCCTGCTAGGCAAGTTAAAATATTGCTTAGCTTGCCCAGCTCCCAGATTTCCAGTCTTCCCAGCTGTCACATCCCACCTGGAAAAAGCAGGAGGTGGCTCAGATTCACAAATCCCCTTGGTGTAGACAAAGGTGAGATAACAATCAAGGTCCAAACAGAGAACTCCTATACAATAAACACTTGGAACATGCGCACCCTCTCCAAGTTATATTTGCCCTCTCACAATTACATCCACCCAAGCCATGCAGCTTTACAGAAAATCAAGGTAGCCTTTATGTTACTTAACAACTTTAAGAGAAAAAGGAGAGACAGAGAGAGACAGAAAAGAGACAGAGAGAGAAAGAGAGAAAGAAAGAAAGATCTCCAGTTCTGGATCCAACAATGGACCTGCCAACAGGAGGAAGAGAGTCTTTAATTGGAGGTGGGGAGGGTTGCCCCTATTTATCGGCCCCTGTTTCTGGAGTTCTGGAACCTTCCCTGATCTCTGCTCCAGGGAGTGGTTGAGACACTCAGCCTCTCCCCGTAACTCAACCCTCAGTGCTCACAGGCAGTGCTCACAGAGTAGACACCTGGGGCTCGTTCCTTACACCAACTACCTGGCTTACCATCTAACTTGAGCTGTATTGACAGAAATAGTAACAGAAAGACCATTTTTCCCCTCAAAAAAAAACCTATTTTTTTTTTTCCCCAAATGAAAATATTAAACAAATTCAATCCCACAGCAAATGTTGTTTATCTATATTTTCATTCCAAATCAAGATGGAATAAATTGATTGATATTTGAAAACTTAGTTTTATTCCAGAGAGTGAAAAGTCCATTTGCTAACCTTCTCTTGGTCTTCATCTCCTTCAGAGACACTTGGTAAAGTGATACCTGTGCTATCCAGAGCCACACACCAAAGAATGAACTACTTTTTTTTCTTTTCCATTTTGGAAGCTCTGACTCTTTTGGCACACCACAGAGCTTCATAAAGCTTACTAAGTGGCTGATTTAAGTTAATAAGTAATACAGTTGTAGAAAATAATACATTTGTATAAAACAAGTAGAGGATTTTACTGGGTAGCCCAGTAAAAACATTTGCACCAAAATTGGGCAGATAAGCCCTGATTCATTATAGCATGTCCTTCTATGGTTTCACTTCATGAAGAAATATTCAGTAGTTTGTCCTCAGAGTTGTTTAAAACAATGTATCAAGAAAACACAAGAGATCAGACAGGAACTTGTAAAAAACTTTTGAGTGTAACGTATGATGTGACCTGGAAAAGATTGAATTGAACCACACTTTGGAATGAGCAAGAAGTTGAATTTTTCATTTTCCATAAAGTCATTCCTCAATTTGACGAGATATTTTACTGAAAATAAGAAGCGACTGCCATCAAAATATCAATAGAAGCTGTGCAAAGGAGGGCAATTTCGGGTTTTGTCTTTGAAAAGCACATCCCCGAACTGCACATCAAAACACAGTAGTTCTCAGAAAAATTGTATGCATTTTTGTCACAGATAAAATCTCATCGCTATCAGAAAACTCAATACTTTTCTGTGTAACTTCACTGAAAATATGCAGATGAAAAATATGCAGGAAAATAGCAACCTAGGAGAGGAAAACTAGCTGTTTATTGATTGTCACACGTGGCAGATTGATGGCTGAAGGAGGAATTAGGATTCTAACTGAGCACCTTAATAAATTGAGCTGAATTAGGTGAAAAGTACTTAATTGTTAAATATCATGACGCTTCTAATGAAGTAAAATATTAAGTACAGGAAAAATTACGATCCATTCCGTATTCTTCAGTTACCTATCAGAGTAATGATCAAAAACTCATTGTGAAAAGTGGGAATGACTTTTTTAGCAGAAGAAATAGTCAGAGGTCTTCTAGGATGCATATTAGTCTTTCTATTCACAGAAAGCTCTGAATGACTTAAGCAATACTTTAACAGCTCTGGGGCAAAGACTACTTCTTTACTGTGGATGTCCCACAACCTGCATGGAATTTGGTTAACTAGCAGCCACTCAGTACATATTTTTCCCTTCCCCCACTTCAACATCCTTCTCTTCACTGTGTAACTGGAGTGTTCCTGCAGCTTTTATAGGGTTATCCACTGGGCAGTCTCTGGCAGGAACAGCATTTCTAATTTGCCTATAATTAATCCTCATCAAAGGAACTCTGGTAACAATGCCAGGTCTTCATAAAAGACACATAAAGATGCTTTTTAAACTTCTGGTGCTCTTGTATCCAGTCTTGGCTCTCATAACCACAGTAACAGAGGTCCATTCAGTCTCCTTGGAAAACACTGACATTTCTATAACAAGTCACAGACTGGCTGAGATTGGAAGAAATCTTATCTTGTCCAAGCCCCCTGCTCAAGCAGGACCACCTAGAATCAGTTGCCCAGGGCCATGTCTAGGCCACTTCTGGGGATCTTCAAGAAGGGAGACTACACCACCTCTCTGGGAAACCTGTGCCAGTGCTCAGTCACCTTCACAGCAAAAAAGTGTTTCCTGATGTTCAGGAGGAACCTCCTGTGTTTAAATCTGCTCCCATTGCCTCTGCTCTTGTTACTGGGCACCACTGAGAAGAGGCTGGCTCCATCTTCTTTGCAATCTCCCTTCAAGTTTTTCGATTGGTGAGATCAATCATGATGAAATTGATTGACATTGATGAGACCCATCCTGTGCCTTCTCTTCTCCAGGCTGAAAAGTCTCGAGTCTCTCAGCCTTTCTTTAATCATTTTTGTGGCTCTTTGCTAGACTTTCTCCAGTATGTCTATATCTCCCTTGTACTAGGGAGCCCAGAACTGGACCCAGCCCTCCAGATGCGGCCTGTAAGCACTACCTTGCTTACATGGAAATGCTGGAGGTGACCTTGCTTAAGCCCTGTTTTGTTGATTTTGTGATCCCTTCCTGTCATGTTACCTCATGCCTTTTCCTTGACATCCCCGTTCACTCCTTCACAGAGCTACTGATTACTCTCTCCCTCTGCAGTCATTCCTAGTTTAAAGCCCTTTTTGCCCAGTCAGCTACTCTTCTGGCAAAGATACCTTTGTCCCATTTAGGGAGGTGGATCCCATCTCCCAAGCAGATGCTGATCTGTGGGCAGCATCCCATGGTTGTAGAACAGAATTAACATCAGCTCTGCAGCCAGTTATTGACCTGCATTATCAGCGCACTCTTCACCTCACCCTGTTCCCTGACCAGCAGGACTGAAGAGAACACCACTGGGCTCTCTGTGCTCTTGACTACTGGCTACTATGGAACTAGAGTGACAGGGATACCCAGGTGGAATGAAGATTTGAACATAGCATCTGACTCCCTACCCTGCATTTCTTCAAGGCATTTCAGGGCAATATTTAGCATGCCTCTTGTGACCCCTCTGCCAATCCCATTTCTGTACGCGGAGCTGCAAGTATAAAACCTGGCTTCTCCTGTGAGCATGGGTGGGGATGGGATCATTCATTGCGCGTAATTGCCACGTGGAACCATGGAGTGTAATGAGGACTCAAATGACAAGGCTTTAGTTTTGGAAACCGTAGGAGTTCTGTATCCAAACACTTCGAATCAACCAAAGCCTTAGGGTAGAAGTCAGCTTCTAAACATTCAGGGACTGGGTGTTTTCCTCCCAGTAGAGTCAAATCACTTCTTTGCAGTCCTCACAGTTTAATAGCTAGCTTGTGGAAAATATAGACTTTAAAAATAAGTGTTAGCAAAGACTTTTCTTCAGAACAAAGCATCTGTATTTCGAATGATCCTCTTATCCTGATTTGTCTTCTTCAGGCATAGCTACAATGACCACTGCAATAAAAATGTTGTCTCTTGGTGTCTGCATTCTCATTTGTCTCTCTCTGTTTATTCCAAAACACTGCAGACCTTCAGAATGGATCTGGACAGCATTTCATGAATGAAAAAAATGGGTTCTTTCTTCCCCCAAAATTTCTTTTTCCTCTGAGTTTTTCCTTTATATTTTTCATTTTTCTTCTCTTCTGAGTAGCAGAATAAAAACTGAAAAAAGCAGAAACAAAATTCCTGAAAGAGAAAAATGCCACCACTACTCAGAGCCCCAAATCAAAATATTAATGAAATTTCTGAAATACTTCACTGAAGAAACAGTTTACATTTTCCATAGGGTTTTCAGTACAGAAGGAGTCGTGATAGGTATCATAGGTTCATAGAATGGTTTAGGTTAGAAGAGACTTCGAAGATCATGTAGTTCCAATAATCTGTCATGGGCAGGGATACCCTCCACTACACCAGGTTGCTCAAAGCCTCATCCAACCTGGCCTTGAACACTTCCAGGGATGGGGCATCCGCAACTTCTCTGGGCAACCTGTTCCAGTGCCTCGCCATCGTCAATGTAAAAATTTTTTCCTTATATCTAGTTGAAATCTGCCCTCTTTCAGTTTAAAGCCATTGCCCCTTGCCCTGTCACTACATGGACTTGTAACAAGCCCCTCTCCAGCTTTCTTGTTGGCCTCCTTCAGGTACTGAAAGGCTGCTATAAGATCTCCCTGGAGCCTTCTCTTCTCCAGGCTGAACAGCCTCAACTCTCTCAGCCTGTCTTCATAGGAGAGGTGCCTCAGCCCTCGGATCTGTCTTTGTGGCCCTCCTCTGGACATGCTCCAACAGCTCCATGTCCTTCTCATGCTGAGCATCCCAGAGCTGAACACAGTACTCCGGATGGGGTCTCATAAGAGCAGAGTAGAGGGGCAGAATCACCTCCCTCGACCTGCTGGCCACACTTTTTTGGATGCAACCCAGCATATAGTTGGCTTTCTGGGCTGCAAGTGCACATTGCTGGCTCATGTTGAGATTCTCATCAATGAGTACCCTAAAGTCCTTTTTCTAAGGGTTGCTCTCAATCTCTTCTCCGCCCAGCCTGTACTTGTGCTTTGGATTTCCCCGACCCACGTGCAGGACCTTGCACTTGGCCTTGTTGAACTTCATGGGTTCTCACAGGCCCACCTCTCCAACCTGTCGAGGTCCCTCTGGATGGCATCCCTTCCCTCCAGCATGTCCACAACACCACACAGCTTGGTGTTGTCAGCAGACTTGTTGAGGGTGCACTCAATCTCACTGCCCATGTTGCTGACAAAGATGTTAAACAGCACCGGCCCCAGTACTGACCCCTGAGGAACACCACTCATCACTGTTCTCCACTTAGACATCGAGCTGTTGACCACAACTCTTTGAGTTCGACTATCCAACCAATTCCTTATGCACCAAGTGGTCCATCCATCACATCTGTGTCTCAACAATTTAGAGACAAGGACGTCACATGGATAGTGTCGAATACTTTGGACAAATCCAGGTAGATGATGTCAGTTGCTCTTCCCTTATGCACCAACACTGTAACCCCATCGTTGAAGGCCACCAAATTTGTCAGGCATGATTTGCCCTTAGTGAAGCCATGCCGACTGTCACCAATCACTCCCTTATTTTCTGTGTGCCTTAGTATAGTTACTAGGAGGATCTGCTCCATGATCTTGCTGGGCACAGAGGTGAGACCGACTGGCCTGCAGTTTCCCAGATCTTCTTTTTTTTTCCCTTTCTAAAAATGGGGGCTGTGTTTTCCCTTCTTAAGTCAGTGAGAACTTCACCAGACTGCCATGACTTCTCAAATATGATGGATAATGGTTTTAGTAACCTCATCCATCATTTCCCTCAGGATCCGTGGATGCACCTCATCAGGTCCCGTAGAATGGGAATGGAATACTCAATTCTAGGGGAAGTTAGGAGGGGGGAACACTAAAATGGCCAAGCTGGACTTTGGGAGAGCTGACTTTGGGCTGTTTAGAAGTCTGGTTAATAAAGTCCAATGGGAGACAGCTCTCAAGGGTAAAGGGGCACAGGAGGGATGGTTACTACTCCAAAAGGAAATTCTGGAGGCACAGGAGTGAGCTGTCCCTGTGTGCCGGAAATCGAGCCACTGGGGTAGAAAACCAGCTTGGATTACAAAGGAGATTTGGGAACATCTCAAAAGAAAAAGGGATGTCTATAAGTCTTGGAAGAATGGGCAGGCATCCAGGAATCAATACAGGGAGGAAGTTAGGGCATGTAGGGAGATAATCAGGGGAGCAAAAGCCCAACTGGAACTTAGACTAGCCTGCTCCGTAAGGGACAACAAAAGTCTTTCTATAATTATATTAATAACAAAAGGAGGGCTAAAGATCACCTCCAGTCCCTACTGGACACCGGGGGTACGTTAGTCACTAGGGATGAGGACAAGGCTGAGGTCCTTAATGCCTTCTTTGCCTCAGTCTTTAATAATAAGGTTAGTAGTTCCCAGGTGAGCTGGTCTTTGGTGTCTGAGAGCAGGGAGGGAGAGCAAATCGAAGCTCCTGTGGTCCAAGAGGAACGGGTCAAGGATCTGCTCCTTCGGCTGGATGCCCACAAGTCTATGGGGCCTGACGGTATCCACCCGAGGGTCCTGAGAGAGCTGGCGGATGTCATTGCCAAACCCCTGTCCATTATCTTTGGGCAGTCTTGGCTCACTGGGGAAGTTCCGCTGGACTGGAGGCTGGCGGATGTTACCCCCATTTACAAAAAAGGGTGGAAGGAGGATCCGGGGAACTACAGGCCTGTCAGTTTGACCTCGGTGGCGGGCAAAGTCATGGAACAGGTTATCTTGAGTGCTATTAATGAGCACATACAGGTTAACCGGGTGATCAGGCCCAGTCAACATGGGTTTATGAAAGGCAGGTCTTGCCAATCAAACCTGATCACCTTCTATGACAGGGCAACCCGCCTGGTTGACGAGGGAAGGGCTGTGGATGTAGTTTTCCTTGACCTCAGTAAAGCCTTTGATACAGTTTCTCATAGTGTTCTGGTTGAGAAACTGATAACTGCTGGCCTGGATAGGCACACCCTCCTTTGGGTTAAAAACTGGCTGGATGGCCGGGCCCAAAGAGTGGTGGTAAATGGGGCTAAATCCGGCTGGAGGCCGGTCACCAGTGGGGTTCACCAGGGCTCAGTGCTGGGTCCGGTTCTGTTTAACATCTTTATCAATGACCTGGATGAGGGGATTGAATGTACCCTCAGTAAATGTGCGGACGACACCAAGCTGGGAGGCTGTGTCGATCTGCTCGAGGGTAGGGAGGCCCTTCAGAGGGATTTGAACAGACTGGATCGTGGGGCTGAGGCCAATGGCATGAGCTTTAATAAGGCCAAGTGCAGAGTCCTTCACTTGGGGTATAAAAACCCCAAGCATCGCTATAGGCTCGGGGAAGAGTGGCTGGAGAGCTGCCTGGCGGAGAAGGACCTGGGGGTCTTGGTTGACTACCGGCTTGATATGAGCCAGCAGTGTGCCCAGGTGGCCAAACAGGCCAATGGGATACTGGCATGTATCAAGAATAGTGTGACCAGCAGGAAGAGGGAAGAGATCCTGCCCCTGTACTCGGCACTGGTGAGGCCACACCTGGAATATTGTGTCCAGTTTTGGGCCCCTCGCTTTAAGAGAGATATTGAGCTCCTGGAGCGAGTCCGAAGAAGGGCGACTAAACTGGTCAAGGGGCTGGAAAATAAAACTTATGAGGAGCGGCTGAGGGAGTTGGGGCTGTTTAGCCTGGAGAAGAAGAGGCTGAGGGGAGACCTGATTACAGCCTACAAATACTTGAGAAGGGATGGTGGGGAGGTAGAGGAAGGGCTCTTTACATTAGTGTTGGGTGATAGAACAAGAGGAAATGGGTATAAGCTTAGTCAGGGGAGATTCAGGTTGGATGTTAGAAAGTATTTCTTCTCTGAAAGGGTTGTCAGCCACTGGAATAGGCTGCCCAGGGAGGTAGTTGAGTCCCCATCCCTGGATGTGTTTAAGAATAGGGTGGATGATCTACTTAGGGATATGGTTTAATGGGGATTAGGGACGGTTGGACTCGATGATCTCTAAGGTCTTTTCCAACCTAGAAATCTATGAATCTATGACTTGTGCACCTTCAGGTTCCTTACACAGCCTCGGACTTGATCTTCTCCTACAGTGGGCAGTTCTTCATTCTCCTAGTCCCTGCATTTGCCTTCTGTGGCTTGGGCTGTGCGGCTGGAGCTCTTGCCAGTGAAAACTGAGGCAAAGGGTCATTGAGTACCTCAGCCTTCTCCATACCCCAGGTAGCCAGGACCCCTGTTTCCTTCTGGAGAGTGCCCACCTACAGAAGCTTTTCTTGTTACCCTTGATGTTAGGGTAACATTGCTTTGACAATTTCTCTGTATTCTTCCCAGGCTACCTGTCCTTGCTTCCACCCTCTGCAGGCTTCCTTTTTGTGTTTGAATTGGTCCGGGAGCTCCTTGTTCATCCATGCAGGCCTCCTGGTGTTCTTGCCTGACTTCCTCTTTGTTGGGATGCACCACTCCTGAGCTTGGAGCAGGTGATCCTTGAATATTAACCAGCTTTCTTGGGCCCCTCTTCCCTCCAGGGCTTCATCCCATGGTACTCTCCCAAGAAGATCTCTGAAGAGGCTGAAATGTGCTCTCCTGAAATCCAGGGTACTGTGCTTGCTGTGCACCCTCCTTGCTTCCTTATGAATCTTGTACTCCACCATTTCATGGTCACTACAGCCAAGGCTGCCCTTGAGTGTCACATTCCCCACCAGCCCCTCCTTGTTGGAGAGAACAAAGTCCAGTAAAGCACCTCTCCTCATTGGTTCTTCTATCACTTGGAGAAGGAAGTTATCACCAATGCATTCCAGGAACCTCCTGTATTGCCTGTGTCCTGCTGTGTTGTCCCTCCAAAAGATACCATCGTGGTTGAAGTCCCCCATGAGGACCAGGGCTTGTGAATGTGAGGCAGCTCCTATCTGTCTGTAGAGGGCCTCATCCACCCAGTCCTCCTGGTCAGGTGGTCTGTAGCAGACTTCTGCTACAATGTCGGCTGTCCCTGCCCTCTCCTTTAATCCTAACCCATAAACTCTCAGTTGCCTCCTCATCTGTCCCCAGGTGGAGCTCCATGCACTCCAGCTGGTCTTTGACATAGAGAGCAACACCTCTGATACCTGAAAAGGAAACTGAACTTTCCAAGACTCGTTTTGGAGTTTTAGAAAGCAGGTATTCTTTATTACAGCGCTGGGTGCATGGGGGATTTCTCCTCCTAGCGTGCACACCCAGCTTCTGGACAGAAAATTAGTTATACACTACAATCATGCATAATTCATAACATATTTACATATTCTTAATCTATTGGTTAATTTTCTTTTGCTTTACATATAAATTACTTCGCATGCTCAGTTCTCCTCCTCCGCCCCTTTCTTTTGGGTCTGGGGTGTATTTAGGTGGTCTGTGAGTCGGTGGTCGCGATCCCTGTGTCCCTCCTACTTACATGTAGCAGTGTGTTTCTTCCTTTGTTTTTTTGTCCAAATCATGTTTTGGACCTTATAAATCAATCTGCTTTTTTGCCTCCAGCCACTGACCTATAGTGTGCTATCATTGTGCCATGTGATATGAACATCATTGTGATCTCCAGAAATTGACTGGCACTAGGCCAATTCAATCAGCTTTTGAATTGATTTTATTAAAATTCAACTGATACAGAGAAGTGTATTTAGATTCCCGAATCATGCCTACCTGAAGCCTTGTGTGGAATCTCACTAGTGCTACTGTTTCCAGAACAATTTCTTTCCGCTTACTTAGAACATCCCTTTGTGTTAGACTTCTGTCTTTTCAATGACATTTAGTTTTGTCTTTGAGACTTACTTTTTTTCTAGACATTCCAATTGTTCTGCAATTCATTTTAATGGACAAATGAAAATAACAGAACCTGGTGTCATTGTGTCCTATGTTATGAGCATTTAGAGTATCCTAAGGGATTTCTTTTATGTGAATGACAATCTTTTCTTCAATTGTTTTTTTATTGCTCAATTTTTCCCTGATGAAATGAACCTTTATAATTATTGCATTAGGATACTTTTTAGTATTTTTCTCTAAAGGTTAGCCAGCTGACCCGGGGAGAAAGAACAGATCTATGATTCTGTGACTGATTCAAAAAAAATGGAGAAAAATCCAGGGTGAACAGGTGTTTTCTTTTCTAAATGGGAACTCAGATGAATTTAACTTCAGCCTGTTTTGTATAGATTTTTGGTGTTTCATAAAAAGTGTTAATTCTGTAAGCCTTTCTCTAAAGCAATATTTCTCCTATTGATTGAAGATAGGTCCAAAATGCCATTTGT
The DNA here is from genome assembly GCF_009769465.1 of Tauraco erythrolophus. Lineage (NCBI taxonomy): Eukaryota > Metazoa > Chordata > Aves > Musophagiformes > Musophagidae > Tauraco > Tauraco erythrolophus. The sequence continues at coordinate 65,187,384 of NC_141496.1, forward strand.
AAATGGAAGGTATCTTTTACTTGTACAAAAAAAATCCACCTAGAAGAACATTATTATTGGCTGAAATCAAAATATATCTTAGAAAACGACAGAGACAGTTCGATTTTTTTTTTAAAGGGTGTTTGGTTTTTTTTTACAAAAGCATTTCTTCAAATTGACTTGCTTTTCATCCTTTTTTCCTAATGACATTCTCTGTTCATTCCTTATGCTTGGCCTAGTTCTAGTTATATTCTGTCCTCTATCTATTTCTCATATATAGTGGTATCTTTCTGCTGGTATGTGCAGATTCACAAAGTATTCATTACTCAAACAAAGTTGCTTTCCCATGTCTACCCTATGCAGTGTGCTTTTCCTCTTAGTTTTTCACATGTTTTCAGTACCCATGTAGTTAAAGAGCCATTTTGGGGGCATTGCAGCACAGTGAAGTTGATGGAGGGCACTGAGCTGATTTCGTGCACTTACCCTGAGTCCAGAGGGGCTGAGGGACAAAGTATCTCCCTTCCTGCTTGTAGTGAAGTAGTTGTTCAGCCAGAGCTAGAGCCCTCCACAGAAGGAAGAAAATGTTATGAGATGAGATGAGTAAAACACAGGCCTGCCAAGGTCTGAGAAGAGGGAGTAATGCTATTGGGGAGACTCCAGTCAATGATCACTTCTCAAGGGATGAGAAAGCTACAAAATTGCACTGTGCAAATGATCTGAGGTGTCAGTTTCTGGTAAGCAGTGCTAGGGACACTCTCAGATGTGTGGGCTGGGGCAGGTCTTTAGGTGGGCTTAGACTGGATTTCAGGAAGAGGTGGGTCAGAAAAAGAATACTCTGAAACGGTATGGGGAGCCAGTCTATGTAGAAGCATCAGTTTTCCATGCCTGGATCAGATGTCAGTGGGTGGTTCTCACATTGCATCTTGAAACAAGGGCTTCATGTCATGCAACAGGGAAAACAGGTGAAATCATTGCAACCTTAAGCACACTGCTCGTGTAATTTCTCCTGTCACGTGCTTATGCATGTTTTAGCTTCCTGTCCTTCCTACTACAAGGAGGTATTTCACTAACACTGAATCTTTCCTGTTGAGAAGGACCAAAAGTGTCCTTTAAGCTGTGATCTGGCTTAGTATTGATTTCAGTGGTAGTTGCCCTTCCTAGTGTTGCAGCAGTGATGTCTTCCTCTTTTCTGTATACGTGTTTGGTGGATGCACACTTCAGAGTGCAGCAAGGAAAGCATTCAGCCATGTGTGTTGCTCAAGAAAACCAGCAATATTCAATTAATTCCTACATAGTCAGGTTCAATTAGCAGTGAGACACAAATTCTCCTCACTTCTCCTGGGCTGCATCAAAAGAAGAGGGGCCAGCGGGTCAAGGGAGGGGATTCTGCCTCTCTACTTTGGTCTTGCGAGACCCCATCTGGAGTACTGCGTTCAGCTCTGGGATGCTCAGCATGAGAAGGACATGGAGCTGTTGGAGCATGTCCAGAGGAGGGCCACAAAGATGGATCAGAGGGCTGGAGCACCTCTCCTATGAATACAGGCTGAGAGAGTTGGGACTGTTCAGCCTGGAGAAGAGAAGGCTCCAGGGTGATCCTATTGCAGCCTTCCAGTACCTAAAGGGGGCCTACAAGAAAGCTGAAGAGGAACTTTTTGCAAGGGCATGTAGTGACAGGACAAGGGGCAATGGCTTTAAACTGAGAGAGGGTAGATTTAGATTAGACATAAGGAAGAAATTTTTCACTCTGAGGGTGGTGAGGCACTGGAACAGTTTGCCCAGAGAAGCTGTGGATGCCCCATCCCTGGAAGTGCTCAAGGCCAGGTTGGATGAGGCTTTGAGCAACCTGATGTAGTAGAAGGTGTCCCTGCCCATGGCATGTGCATTCGGAACTAGACGACATTTAAAGTCCCTTCCAACTCAAATCATTCTATGATTCTATGATGGATGTATTTTTTTCTTTTGTTTGCCTTAGTGTTTGGTTTATAATTACCCTTTTAATACCACTCATGCTGCAGGTATTTGTCTTTTCTCTATTATTTTTCAATATTACAACCAATCAACAATTAAACATTTTTCCTTTAACAGATGGCAACAAAATCTTCTTTTTATCTGTTAGAACCAGGTCAGTACCTATCAGTAAATAGTCTATAACTCTTTTTTTTTTTTTTTTAAATGAAGCTTTTTGGTTTCCTCATCATACTGTGGACTACAGATATTCAAACAATCCCATTGTTTTAGAAATCTTACCGTAGACATCTATATTTAAAAATGAAAATCTTTTCAGATCACTGTAAAGGCAACTTAGATAGTTAATATGATGTGGCAAAACAAAGGAGATAGATAGAAAGAATGGCTTTCCAATATCAAAAGGTATGTCTGGGGATGAGGAGGCATGAAGAAAGATCTGTAGAAATTCATATCTACACAGAAAAAAGACTGAAAATTACATAAGAGCCTATGGCTAGGACTGAGCAGTTCCAAACAGTAGTAGCAGTGAAGAATTATGTCTACTTTGTTATGAATAATCCCAGTGCAATTTTATTCCCTTTAGTCCTAGGTGTATCTCAGGTAGTTCATTCCTAACAAACACTTGCAAAAGTAATGTCTCATAGAAAGCTGATCTGAATGAAAATGTCACTTCCTTTCCATCCCTCCAGCATGATTCTTATCAGACACGAGTGTTCCTAGACAACCAGATGATAGAGTAACTGTGCAGGGAGGGATGACTTACAAGCAGCAGTTGTCTAGCATGATTCTGTGAGACAGGCAAAACCAAGTTCCTGAATGTGGTACTTTCTTCACTGGCAGACCTGGGTCTGGAAGGGGATACCTGTGTACAGCCCCATAGGTGATAGCATAGCCTGCTAACAGTCCTCATAGAAGTGGCCGGTTTGATATGGAAAGAGGCTACTACAGGCCAGGGTCCACCTGCAGTGACTTGACTTGCAAGTGTTAATATGAATCCCTCAAGTCACAGGGCAGTGAAAGGCCTAGAAAGAACGTTAGCAGCCAGATCATTTCCATCCTTACATTAAAGGTATTCACCACTATCTGATGACTAGGTGGTTCTTTTCCCATCACTGGAGAGCAGGTTCCTCTGTTCTTTGAAGAAGATGATTACCACTGTGGTCCAACAAGCTCTTCAGTGAGACATTTAAAGCCTTCCTTGCAACCTCAATGTCCCTAAAAGAGCTTGGTTCCAACTCGCTACCGGTCATGTGAATCTCCTAGGTATATGGGCCTGCCCACAGGTATCCAGAGGTGATTTGATCCCACTTCTCCCAGACTCCTGTTTTGAGGTTCTGTCTCTCTACAAAGGGAGCTCAAGTGGGTAATGTGGAGCAGACACCTGACCTTCAGACAATTGCATTTGAACCAACAGCATCTTCACCTTATGAGATCCACAGCCAGCTACTGTACAAAAACATCAGTATCTCTCTCTGATTCATGGAATAGGTTGAACAATGACTTTCATCTAAAATGACTACCTCTACATTTTGCCATGATGAGGTTATAGAATAGCACACAAAAAATGTGTATCCCCATTCCCTACTGGTAATTGCTGAGTCATTGGAGTAATTTTTCATGGATGTTCTCCACATCTGCAAAGAGAAAAGAAAAACATAACCTGAGATCCTCAGGTCCATCTCTGAGACATATTTGACCCACTTCAGGCAAATCAGACATGAATAACCTGTGGTTCCAAGTTGTTTGAAAGGAAAGACTAGCTTCTATAATTATCTTCACAAGGAGCACACAGTTTCTGAAGACCTCCCAGACTTATGAAGGATTATTAAGAAGAAAGATACCAGAATTTATCACAATTCCATGTGTTGTGGGTTAGGCCGCTTCGGCAACCAAACCCTACACAGTTGCCCACTCACCCTCCCCCAGCCCCAGGGATGAGGGAGAATTAAAGGAGAAACAGGAAACCCGTGGGTTGAGATAAGAACAATTTAATACAGATGATTTAATACACAGTGTAGATGCTCACCACCCCCTCTTATCCGCAGCCGGTCTCGTCCCAAAGCTGCAATCCCGGACGAACGCGAGGCCCCAAAATAGAGAGGGGCAGAGAGAGAGATAGTACTCCAAGAGTGGGAGTACGGGAAGAGAGAGGGGGGAAAAAAGGCAATAGAGCAAAAGCGCAGAAGGGCAAAAGAGCAGAAGCAGCGAAAGAGCCAAAGCACAAAAAGCCCTTCTTTCCAGCTGTCCCTCACTTTTACACTGGGCATGACGCTGCGTGATATGGAATACTAATTGGCCAGTTTGGCCCTCAGTCTTAAGTTCCACCACAAATCACAAGGGGAATCGTGGCCCCCTTGTCCCAGCTATGATCCCCCCTTATCCCGCCCTGCCTCTGCACTCCGGCCAGAACACGGCACTCTGAAAAGTCCTTGGAGATTCACTTCCAACCACAAACATCAGCTTGCTATCAACATGCTTCTCAGAGCGAGCCTCTGAGTGAAACCAAAACACGGAGCTCTTCTAGCTGCTAAAAAGAAGAGCTAACTCTGTCCCAGCTAAAACCAGGACACCATGGCAACTGGAAATACAAATTAATTAGAAGAACTTGGAGACATCATTCCAATGCACAACAGTGTTTGCAATGGTGGCTGTTGCCAAAGGGGTGCTGAAGATCATTGGCTAAAGTACTTACCTCTAGTTGTGGACATTGCTTGTCCTAAGAGTTGAGAGGCACATCCCTCTTCCACATTGGTGGGTATGAATGAGGCTGTATCTAGCACTTGCCACCCTTCCTATGGTGGTATGGCCCCACTGTGCAGAACTACCCCAAACAAGTTGAAGCAACAATCAGCAGACGCGGTGCAGTACTACGACTAAGTTAAGTTTCATGATAAGCATGAAACTCATGAAACAAGCATGGTACTCATGCCAGTACCATTTTTCTCCTACCCCTTAGTAGTCCAAGGATGAGTGGCAGATCAAGCTTCTTGAAGAAGAGGCAATATTACTGATAGCAATACGTGAAACTCTTTTGAAGGTGGGAGTAGGTAAAATTTGCCACTGTGCCTTTTTCCTTTCTTTGCATCAAATATTCCATCTTACTGCCTTTATACAAATTTTATACTTCAGTTAGAGATGTATCCTGTATGCAGGATGCTGTAATACTAATACCTAGGCCGCAGTTTTCTACAGCATATATCACATAAGAACAAAATTAAGCCTAATATTCAAAGTGTTTTATTACATGTCTTATGAAGACCTAGCTAGAAATCGTGATAGGAAGAAATTATAATACACATGCATCTGAATTCCAGCCATTACTGGATTGTTTGCCAAATCATCTATTCGCAAGTAGAATGCATGGTTATGAATAGATGGGACAAAGTTTGTCTCAGACAGAAAAATCTCTAGGACTAAAGTCTTCTGTGTTAATGGAAGAAAAAGAAGGAAGGGACATGAAAATTTGCAGGCTTGATCTAATAACTGCTGAATAGGAAGGTGTTCCATTATCAGCAATCCCTACAGTTCTGAAAAACTAAACTGAAACTTAGCTGCTTGGAGCCTTTTCCCATGCTTGTTCTCTGCATGGGAGGGCTTATAGTTCAGTGGTTACATCTGGTACTTGAGTGTGTCTGTAGCATTAACTATAGCTGCATATCTTTTGCATGATGTTGTTTCAAATTTATTAGATTTCTGAAAATAAAGCACAAGTAGAAAACAGGTGCACAAATATTGAACTCTATTCAAAGTGCAGCTAATCTGGGTAACAAAAGCTGTTCTACTCTGAACTGTCTGGCAAAACATCTAAAGTTATTAAAAAAAATCAGACAGATCTTGGTGCGAATGCAAGAGTTTTGCTTTCTGTGATTGGGCATGTGGTGGGAGAAGAATTAAAAAAAAAAAAAGGAAAAAGAAACCAAAAAAAGGTAGACATTTTCTGAGAATCTGGTTCTTCTTCCCCAGGGAAACTTTGTCTGTGAGCATGCTCAGCTCCTGGGAAAAAAACAGCAAAATAAAATTATGATCTGGTATTAAGGAGAAAAAAATAATCCCAGAAGGAAATGACGACTCTCTTTGTCTAGCATGGACAAAGGAAGATAGTGTTCCTGACCAGCAGGTAGAGTGGCTTTGGTCTGTCAATGAAGTTCTTGCTTTTACAAAGAAGGCAATCCTATATTGGAAATTAAATGAAAGAAAGTGGAGTAGTGAACCTGTTTTTTAAAAGAACTCACAAAAAGCACAACAGTAGCCTTTGCTTAAGAGATGTTTGTGCATCCATGTGCAGGGAAGAAGAGCTTAGCCACTTGAGTTTGTTTGAAGCAAAAGACGTATTTGTCTTAGATAATGTGTATTGCTAGTCAGGTAGCAAGCAAGTAGTAGTGTTTTGCAGTGGTCTTCATAGGACAAGGCAATGCTCTGAAGGAGGGAGGGAGGGATGCAGAAGGTAGGCTACATGTTCCAGGGTTTGGAAGAAATTCTCGTTTTCTGAAACTTGGAACCTAAAGTCACCCTTACGGTAGCTGCAAGACTAAAATGATCAATGATATGAAACACATGTCCAAAGAGATACAATCTAGGGAAGCAGAAGTATTGTATCTTGCCACATCTTCTGCCACTGGATTGCTACATGACTTCAGCTGTAGGCAAGTGGGGGCCACAATGTCTTCTAGCGTCTCTTAAATCCTATTTGCAGACTGGAAATAATCCAGAGAATAATTCATTTTTCCTAAATGTAGTGCTCCATGCTAGACACAGTACTACAGCTGAAACCTTTTCCCCTCCCCCAGAGTGTATATTCAGTATTCCTATTAACCCATCCCAACAGAGGTGTGTGTAGTATCCTGCTGCTGTTTGTGAGCTAGTTGCACCCTCAAAACCCCTGACATTGTACTAGCCATCTGGTTACCTTTTTTGTAATAACACATCGGGTTTTTTTACCTTGAAATGTATCACTAGTCTCTGTGGCATTTCATGTTGTTGACGTCAGGCCATCTTTCCAATTTGTAAAGATCATTTCGAATTCTGATCAAGCTCTCCTGAGTTTCTCTTTCAGTCCTGTGTCATCTGCGAATGCTGTAAGTGCACTTTACTCTCCATCTTCCTGGTCATTAATGAAACACTTGAACCACACAAGGCACAGGACAGACCCCCCATGGGAATAAATTTGCACCCTTCTCCACAAATGACAGTGAATCATCTGTAATTATTCTGTCTTCTAAAAAACCAAACAGACTAGCCCCCAGCCAGCTGCCTGTTCCCTAGATAGCTCACCAGAGCCATAGGTTCATTGTTTGCTAATGAGGAAGTTATGTGCAAGTTTACTGAAACTGATACATACTGCACCCTGTGAGCACCCTTATGAGCGAGGCCAGCTGCTTGATTCTTGAAAAATGCCTGCTACCTGTCCTTGTCTTCTTCTCCTCCACAGTGAGCTTTGTTTAGTCACAAATTCTGCTACCTGGGGCTGAAGTTAGAGTGAATTCATCAGAGCTCTCTAGGGTCTCTTTTTCCCTATTACAAAAGTGGGTGTATGTTTGCCCTGCACTTTCATGGGGCTTCACCTTTCCTCTATCAGTTGTCAGAGATAGTAATCTTTAAGATTATTTGGCTGTTTCCTTCAGTACACAAGGATGAGTTTCTTCAGATTTGGCCAACTTTCCCAGTATTTTTATTCTGTTATTTTCAGTACTCTAGCCAGTGCTTTTCTTGCCTTTGTTTTGTGAAGGTAAGAGAGAGAAGAAAAAAAAAAAAAGGGGGGAATATTTGTTTGGATCACCCATCATTTGCTCTCTTTTCCCGTGAAGTTACAGACCTGTACTTTGCTTTGAACTGTTGTGTTTTACTTGAAGAATGTTTTCTCATTGCTTTTTCAGCTGTCTCATACCTATTCTTTCCTTTTAATAAGGTGGTATTATAGCTTTTGAGCCTCCAGGATAACATTTGAGGTATATATTTGCACTTTTCTCCACAGCTGTGAGGATTTCCATCTGTGGAAAGGAAATTCTATGAAAATTACACTACTCCTGAAGATGAGATGCCATAAAATAAATGCAGATGTGATGCCAAATAGTGCCAAACTGTGAGGAACAGATGGGGCAAATGCTAAGTACGGTTGCCAAGGTCATATTGGAATTCTTGCACAATAATAGGACAGTTCTCTGAATGGTAAGACTACAACATACCCTCACCATTTTGCATTCACTTCATGTTGCTGCATTATTTACTTGCCCCTGATTAGAATGTGGGCTAGTATAATCAGGGAGAAGATGGGAAAACAAAAGAACTTGGGCAATTTGGACAGGACACTTAATTTTCTGACGTTGCTCCTCTTCCAGCATCTTGTTCCTAGACTATAAACTCAATACCAGCCAGTTCACTAGGAATAATCACATGTTGCTGCTCTCTGAATACAGCTGAATGTCTTGAATGGCTTGACAGCGTGTTTTATATGTTCCTCTGAATGATGATATTTGAGGCTAATACATACTGCATACTGTGGACTTTCAAGCATAAATTGTTAAGCAGAGTAACTGGAAGCTGTTTAGGACCGTGACATTGATGGAGAAGTAATATCTGAAGTCTGTGGGGTGAATTTAAGCAAATGAAAGATCTATCTTGTTGATGGCCCAATGTTAAAAAGTAAACACCCACACAGTGAAAGTGCAGATGGCTTGCAAGTCTTATATGAGAGAACTTGCATTAATTGCAAGGCTGAGCTGGAGAAACTGGCTAAGAACTGTCTACTGACACTCCAGTAACAATCAGGAGTTAGTTCAGAATTAAGTGTAACTGATCTACATTACTACAGAGATCATTAAATTTTACATTCTTCTATGCTGGTCCTTGCTGCGAAGCAATATTATGCATGGGATATCTTTTGCTGTGTTAGGCATATACAGCATGTTTGCTTGTTAAAAATACTCTTAAGTATGAATTATAAGAGCCACATCACAATTTGATAGCATCATTTTGAACATGAAACCAATTCCCGCTTGTTTAATTGGATCTGGATTGTGCGCACAGGAATGTTGAGCTAGAGGCAAGATGGGAACCCATTCAGGGTTGCCTCAGGTTTCTGTGTAAAGCTTCATGTCTCCTTTCCTAGAAGTTCCTCTCCATTGAACTAGTTTGTCTGCAGTCCTGGGGAATCCCTCTACTTTCTCCAGCATGTCTCACCCCTTACAGCTGGTGCATCTGTTTTTATCAAGTTCCAGACTATCTGGTTTTAGTCTGGAGGATATGATGAACAATTACAGCCTGTAGCTTTTGGTTCTTCCTACTCAGTAGATAGGCATCTTCTTTTGCCCCTTCCATCAAAGAAATAGGCAAACTGAGTTTCTGGTCCTGGTTTTGTCTTTGGGCAGTCATTGTGATTTTTCTGCAGTTGTTCAGGATGAGAGTGCACAAGGACAGAGTGCAGCAAGGCTAAGGAAAACATTTTTTTCATGGTTGCTGACAATAGGACCCTTCTCTTCCTCCAGCCTACAGCCCTGAAGGGTTTATTTTCTTCCTTTTCTTCTCCTTTCTTTTTTTTTTTTTTGGTTTCTCCTTCTTTCCTTCCATCGAGACCTTCGTTAGCACTGAGCATTTATGGAGAGGAACTGCAGTCCCATTCACTCCAAAACAATTGGATGGAGAAGTGCCAAGAAGGAAAAACAGTTCTTGATGACAATATTATGAAGAAGAAAAAAGTTGTTCTGAAAATGTTTGACTTCTATTGTGTCTCTTCATAATAACCGTGAAGACAATCTTCATGCCAGATTCCTCAAGGACAAATTTACCAAGTATGATTCAAGAGGAAGAGAAGAAATTGAGAAGTGAATTTCAGAATTACAGAGAGTCCTGCCTTGCAGATTAGGTCCATGTGGGACTATTAGAATGTCTTTAGCATCAAACTAGAGGTGAGATGTTGTTATTACTGGTGAACAATAAGTCCTATTGGAAGAAAAGTGCAGTTTCCAGCATCTTCATGAATTTGTGCTTAAATTTTGTTTAGAAAAAAAAAAAAAGAGGGAAAGGGTATAAGACTGGAAAGAGTATTTTTAAGCTCTGGGGTATTTTTGAGTTCAACATTAATGTCACAAGGTGGTAAAATAAAACTAAGCACTAAAGCTGTTTATTTCTTTTTCAGGCTCTCCACACATCAAAAACCCAGCCACCTTTCACCATAGAGTAGAAAGTTAAAGGGAGTGGAAGAGTCCTGCAGTTCTGCCCTGTTTGCTTCTGCACCTGAACTAATACAATGAGAAGGGAGGTTCGCACATCTCTGACAGAGTGCATTACACCAAGATATGCAGACGTCCAGCACTTCCCGCATCTGTGTGCTTTACCTTTCACAACAAACAGGTAGCCTCTTTGTACAGTTCGGCACAGAGTTCAGATTATACTGGGCTGCTTATGTTTAGCATTAGGAAGGCACTTCAGAGCATCGATGCAGTTAGGGAGCGATACTGATGCACGGTGAGTAGAGAACACGATGCTGCAGATGCTTTCTAGGAAAGGTGAAATGGCAGGACTCTGGGGACAGCTTTGGACAGTTATGAAGGAAGTCACAGCGATAAAGAGTTGAGGAAGGGCTTGAGATACCAAGCTGTGGAGAGGACAAGGCTAGAAGAATCAGCACTTTCTAGGGAATGTGTTGACCTAGTCATGAAATCTTTGTTAATTTTACAGCTGTTCACTTGTTAGCACTAATGAAATGCATCCATAAATTAGTAAAATTAAAAGCGAGTTTGGGGATATCCTTAGGAAGACATTAACAAGAAGGTAATTAAACCACCTCTAACTCAATGCTGTGCTTCATCAAACACAAAGGAGAAAAAAAAAGGCATCACATCTTTGCCATGAAATGGAATAATTATCAGCATTTTTGAGATGGAAGAATTTGAAAACTTCAGACATTTTAGGAATTAGTTTTGCAGCAGTGGTGGTTATATTTTTTAATGAAAATTGATTTTGAACAGAAAAGCAGGGTTTTTTTTATGACAAACATTTTCTGACAACTTAGAGAAATTTTTTCTGCCTTTACTTAGGGAAGAAATAAGTCATCAAAAAGTTCCTGACTAGGCATAGTTAAAAAATAGTGAGATTATTTCTTCATCTCTTGCAAAATATTAAGTTAAAATGTTATTCATGCGACTGTGCCTTTTGAACATTGTGCTCTGCCTGCTGACAACATAAATCACCAGAATTCCCATGTCTCTTGAAGGTGCAGAAACAGTGAAAACGAAAGGTCAACCAGGCAGCATTTTAGTATCATCACATAAAGACATGACCAAGAGGCCTGTTTTCCAGCCAAAAGCATTGGTCCAAGACAGCAAAGAGTTGACGTACCTTTAATTAGGGAACAATGCACAATCCAGGTTATACAAAGAGGCTGGGATTTGCAATTGAGTCTTGCTATGTGATTTTAATACTAACAGATAACTATTGTGTCAATTAAATAGCCATAAATCACCCATTTTAAGCTAGGTGCTGGTGGCAAGAGTAGGAAATAACTGATTGCAGCTCTGCAACCAGTGTTTTATATTCTGGAAGTGAGTGAAACAAAAGGTATGAAAATGAACTTGGAGCAGGCTGACATCCCTGTAAAGTGTGCTATGAAACACTATACCGGTTGATGTATTATGTATCAGAACAGCTGGAAAGCTCTGCAAAATATGACAAATTGTTTTGCTTTCTCTCGTATCACCACTGGTGTCTCCTTCCACATGGAAGAATGCAGACTCTGGCCTTTGGATCATTTGTCTTACGAGGCCATTTCTGTTTTGGTTTTAGGGAATTCTGCTATTAACTTTCTCTGTTATTGGAGCTGCCTGGACGAAGAAGTGTATTTTCTTCTCAATAGTACAGAATTAAACACTGGATTGTTTTTTAATAATGTGTTGATGAAATCAGTATTTTTTTTCTTCTGTCAGTTTCCAGAGGGGAGTTTCATTTTGCTATGGGAAGAAGAAACTTCTGACTGGGAAGTTTCCTCACTAAAGAGGGCACAGAAAACCCTCCAATGGCATGAAATATTTACCAAAATAAAGCTGAAATATTTACTAAAAGAGTAAGAACACTTTTAATGCTGTTACTGAAATACTGCAACAAGCACATTCTCTTTCCTTATTCTTTCATCTTGTCAGAAAACTCAGAAGGGAATAAGAAGTATTGTGAAAGAATTCTCACTGCCTCTGATAAGCCTCTTTCTACTTTAAAATCAAGGAGATTCTTTCATTCTAAAGTCAGCATTTTTAGTAGGTTCAGGGCATTCCAAAGATACTGTTGTTTCTGGGAAAAATCTGCCAAGTGAAAGGACCTGCACTGGGGTTTACTTTGTTGAGCTAAATCAAACTACCTGTGATGTTAAACCAACCAATAATGCAAGTGCTCAACAGTCTTGCATCTGATTTTTTAAGAGAGTGCAGGCCTCAGTTTATTTCAGCAGAGTGAGTTCTGAAGAGAATATCCATCTTTTGAAAGGGTGCTTACATCTGTAGATGCCACAGGAGAGTTCAGGAAATAATCTCTGAGCACCTGCAGCTCATCATGTAATTCTTTGACTTCCTCAACCTCATAGAGGCCAGTTGAAGGAGACCTGAAAGGTCGCTAGATCACTATGCCTTTGCCATAATGTGACTTTTCTTGTCTCCAAGCTCAAGCTTCACTTAGAAAGGCACATGTAGTTGTACAGTGCTTCCACATCTGGAGAGAACCCTTCAAAGCCTTGCTTCTTGTGCTTGGTATTACACACAGCACATGTTCTTATACTGGAGTCTGGGAGATGGCCTATCCAGATGCCTTTAAGGTTTCAGGATTAGAAGGTCCAAGAGTATCCCATGCAGAAGTCAAGGAATAATTACCTTACTGCTTCTTCTTGCCTGCTTGAAAGTTAATGTCTAGAGTCATGTCATTCAACATGGGCTCACCAAATCCATCTTCTTTCATTCTGTTATTGGAAAATGAAAATAAGCTACCCAGGAGTGAAGGAGTTTTTTCTCCAAGCCAACTCTCCTTGCTCACAGATCTTGCTCACTTCCTCTGCAAGTAGGAAGCCTGAACTGATGCAGTGGGAGATGTGACATTACATTGAATTGGGGAGCAGACATCCCACCTGGCCTGCAGTACCCTTGTTGAGCATTGCAGCATCCCTGAGATGGTTTATTATCCAGTGCAGCTAGGATTTACAAGGATGAATATCTGATGGAGTCTTTTTGTGTGAGCTCATGTGATTAATTCATGCGGTTCCCTGATAAACCTGGCACAAGTCCTCGGAGACCAATGTCTTAGAGAACTCTTTCCTGTGAACTTCTGCAATGGTGAGTCACTGGGGAACCTAGCAGGAACAGGAGGGAACAGCAGTTTCTTACCTTCAGCTGTGCTTCCAGAATATTTATTTTTAACATTACTTTGATGTAGCAGGTTGTTTCTTTTTGTCTATTAATTTTAAGTAATACACGGCAAGCTTAACCCGGTGAGTGCTTTCAGAAGCCTCCTACCTGAGCAGTTCCAGCTCAGAAACTGAAATTGAAGAAAATACTTCGCTTTGAAGAAAAAAGTACCCATTTAGATTATTGTCACAATCGTGGTGTGTGGTTACAGACTGACACCTCTACATACCCTTGGAAACAACAGTACTGCAAACAGGAAGGTGTCAGGCTTCTCAAGCTGACATAAAAATTATTAAAGCCTTAAAGCCTGTCGGAGCGCTGACTCCAGAACCCAAAATGTCTGGCACTGTGGTCACACTCTGCTGACAGCCCAGTGCCAGGGACAAGCCGGCATGGGTGTCGACAGCAACATGACCAGATGTATTCCCCGCTCCTGAAAGACTGATGAGAAGTTGACTAGGCACTGTTTGTGCTGAGTGTCCTTCCCGCACAGGTCGAGGAGGTCTGTGCTTCGGCAGTCACTGTGGAAAGGAGCTGGGGACCTGTCTGTACCCAAAGCATTTTCCTAGTACTTCTGCTGTGGGACTGTGCTCCCAAATAAATCATAGCTGCAGTCTCCAGCTCAGTTCACATGAGCCTAAACCAATTTCAAACCAAGATCAGTGAGATTTTTCTGTGTCAGTGAGAACTTCAGTTAACTTGACAGGTGTTCTAACTAGTCACCACAAACAAATAATATCCGGACAAGCCCCTCTCAAGTTCCCCTTTTGAGCAGATAGATAGACTCAACTATGCCTTACAACAATTGTTTTGTTTTGTTTGAAATGTCATCAAAACAGTCTGTTTTCCTTAATTTATCAAGGATTCCACCTTAATGTTTCCAGAGAACAAAGCAGTTAATGTTTGCTCAAGGAAGGGATCTTCCTTCTGCTGCAACTCTACTTCCCTGTCCTGAAAGATGAGGGCAAACCACACTGATATTGACATGAAAAAATGCTGTCAGCAAGTACTCTCACTGCTGAGTATGGACTTACACATCAGTGCCTCTGCTCAATCTGTCTCTGATACATGTAATGCTGTAAGGGTTGAAGGATTAGTTATGTAATGTACAAGATGAACTAAGCAATGGGTGTTCCATGAGTGTTTTCTAGGTACTGGTTATTGTAAAATACGGTATTTTAAAACTAGTGCACTTTTATTTCCTGTGCAGTGACTAATCTGCCTGCTCTGTACCACTATTAAAATCATATGCAAAAACTGCACTCTTGTATCAGGCTTTGGTTGTGATGTTGTTCATCCATGTTAGTCAAAAAGAGATCAAATTAATGAATGGGAATAAAGAATGGCAGCAGAAAGACTAGATAACTCTGCATGAAAAGGAAGAAACTTCAGCTGCCTCAAGAAACTGACCTGGTTAGTGGCCAGTGCAAAGCTAAGACTGAGGAAACTGTTTTCCCTAGCTGTCAGCTGGGAAGGTCCATGCTCAGTAATTCTGCCCACAGCATTATTCAATGTGGGTTGAATCACTATACTGGAGAAAATAAGCAATGGAAAAATATACAACTTGAAGCTAAAGAGGAATTTGTAACAATCCCTGTGCTGAATACACGGAGCTGCCCCAACTCTGGTATCTCATCCATTCCCTACAGCCCTGGTAGTGGTTACAGCAACAGACTAACCTTGCCCTGAAGAGTCAAAGACAGACTGAACAGGTGTGGAGAGGCTGAGCTCTCCCTCTCTATGCCTTGTGAGCCCCAGGGCTCCAGCATGTTTATTTTCCCTGTGTGTTTGTTATTCCTGAAGTTTTGCTTTCATCTATGATTTCTTCTCCCCTGTGCTGTGCACCCTCAGCCTCTCTGCAAGCTCTGAACACACCTTGGAGTTCTCCATTACATAGAATCATAGAATCATAGAATCATAGAATGGTTAGGGTTGGAAGGGACCTCAAAGATCATCTAGTTCCAACCCCCCCTGCTGTGGGCAGGGAAACTCTCCACTACACCAGGTTGCCCAAAGCTTCATCCAATCTGGCCTTGAACATGTCCAGGGATGGGACACCTACAACTTCTCTGAGCAACCTGTTCCAGTGTCTAAACACCCTCAGAGTGAAGAATTTCTTCCTTATATCTAACCTAAATCTACCCTCTTTCAGTTTAAAGCCATTGCCCCTTGTCCTGTCACTACATACCCTTGTAAAAGTCCCTCTCCAGCTTTCCTGTAGGCCCCCTTTAGGTACTGAAAGGCTGCGATAAGATCACGCCTGGAGCCTTCTCT
This sequence comes from Tauraco erythrolophus, assembly GCF_009769465.1. Classification (NCBI taxonomy): domain Eukaryota; kingdom Metazoa; phylum Chordata; class Aves; order Musophagiformes; family Musophagidae; genus Tauraco; species Tauraco erythrolophus. The sequence goes on from NC_141496.1 coordinate 65,202,980, forward strand.
TCTCCAGGCTCAACAGTCCCAACTCTCTCAGCCTATCTTCGTAGCAGAGGTGCTTCAGACCTCTGATCATCTTCGTGGCCCTCCTCTGGACTTGTTCCAGCAGCTCCATGTCCTTCTTGTGTTGGGGACTCCAGAGCTGAATGCAATATTCCAGATGGGGTCTCATAAGAGCAGAGCAGAGGGGCAGAATCACCTCTCTCTACCTGCTGGCCACGCTTCTTTTGGTACAGCCCAGGATACGATTGGCTTTCTGGGCTGCCAGCGCACATTGCCGGCTCATGTTGAGCTTCTCATCCACCAGCACTCCCAAGTCCTTTTCCTCAAGGCTCCTCTCGATCCATTCTCCGCCCAGCCTGTACTTGTGCTTGGGGTTGCCCCAACCCACGTGCAGGACCTTGCACTTGGCCTCATTGAACTTCATGAGGTTCTCACAGGCCCATCTAACCAGCCTGTCAAGGTCCCTCTGGATGGCATCCCTTCCCCCCCAGCATATCGATAACACCACACAGCTTGGTATCATCTGCAAACTTGCTGAGGGTGCACTCAATCCCACTGTCCATGTCACCAACAAAGATGTTAAATAGCACTGGCCCCAGTACTGACCCCTGAGGAACACCACTCGTTACTGGACTCCATTTGGACATTGAACCATTAACTAAACCTTTGAGTGAGACCATCCAGCCAATTCCTTATCCACCGAGTGGTCCATCCATCAAAACCATGTCTTTCCAGTTTAGAGACAAGGATGTCATGTGGGACAATATCAAATGCTTTGGATAAGTCCAGGCAGACGATGTCAGTTGCTCTTCCCCTATCCATCAATGCTGTAACCTCATCATAGAAGGTCACCAAATTAGTCAGGCAGGATTTGCCCTTAGTAAAGCCATGTTGGCTGTCACCCATCACCTCCTTATTTTCCATGTGCCTTAGCGTAGTCTTCAGGACAATCTTCTCCATGATCTTGCTGGGCTCAGAGGTGAGACTGACTGGCCTGTAGTTCCCTGGTTCTTCTTTTTCCCTTTTTTAAAGATGGGGGCTATGTTTCCCCTTTTCCAGTCAGTAAGAACTTCACCAGACTGCCATGACTTCTCAAATATGATGGATAGAGGCTTAGCAACTTCATCCGCCAGTTCCCTCAGGACCTGCGGATGCACCTCATCAGGTCCCACAGACTTGTCTACCTTCAGATTCTTTAGATGGTCTTAAACCTGATCTTCTCCTACAGTGGGCGGTTCTTCATTCTCCCAGTCCCTGCCTTTGCCTTCTGTGACTTGGGGTGTGCAGCTGGAGCTCTTGCCAGTGAAGACTGAGGCAAAGAAGTCATTGAGTACCTCAGTCTTCTCCATATCCCGGGTAGCCAGGTCTCCCATTTCCTTCCGGAGAGGAGGAAAAACCTAGACCTCTTTTTATCACTGACATATCTATAGAAGTTTTTCTTGTTGTCCTTGATGTCCCTGGCCAGATTTATCTCTATCAGGGCTTTATTTCATACATTCATACTTCATATTTCATACATACATACATACATACATAATTTCATACATATATACTTCATATTCCATACTTCATATTTTATACTTCATATTACATACATACATACATACATATTTCATACTACATCTGTAGCACCTACTCTGTTTTCCTGTCTCCCAAGAAAGGCCCTTGTGATTTTCTTGTACATTTACCAGTATCCTGTACTTGCTCAATTATCCACCGCTAATCTTGCATGCTCTTTCCTTTTCTCCTTTTTAATTCCCAACATTCTGGTGCATCATTCACAACCTTTTTTCCAAAAGCAAATATTCTTTACTTTTCTCTTCCCTTCCTTCCTTTCATTCAGTAGTTTCACTCAAAATAAAGTAGCTTTTTCTGTCCTCATGGTGCCACAATGATTTATCATTCCAGTGACTTGACATGAAAGTTTTCTGAATTTCCCAAACTTCCCCAAACACAAATTATATAAACATTGTAGTATATTGGATATGCAGTTTCCCATTCAGGATTTCCAAGACTGTCTGTCCAAATTATCTTAAGTTTCTCACCAGCAGATGCCTGATTTCATAGATTTCTAGGTTGGAAAAGACCTTAGAGATCATCCAGTCCAACCGTCCCTAATCCCCATTAAACCATATCCCTAAGTAGATCATCCACCCTATTCTTGAACACATCCAGGGATGGGGACTCAACCACCTCCCTGGGCAGCCTATTCCAGTGGCTGACAACCCTTTCAGAGAAGAAATACTTTCTAACATCCAACCTGAATCTCCCCTGACTAAGCTTATACCCATTTCCTCTTGTTCTATCACCCATCACTAATGTAAAGAGCCCTTCCCCTACCTCCCCACCATCCCTTCTCAAGTATTTGTAGGCTGTAATCAGGTCTCCCCTCTGCCTCCTCTTCTCCAGGCTAAACAGCCCCAACTCCCTCAGCCACTCCCCATAAGTTTTATTTTCCAGCCCCTTGACCAGTTTAGTCGCCCTTCTTCGGACTCGCTCCAGGAGCTCAATATCTCTCTTAAAGCGAGGGGCCCAAAACTGGACACAATATTCCAGGTGTGGCCTCACCAGTGCCGAGTACAGGGGCAGGATCACTTCCCTATTCCTGCTGGTTACACTATTCTTGATACATGCCAGTATCCCACTGGCCTTTTTGGCCACCTGGGCACACTGCTGGCTCATATCAAGCCGGTAGTCAACCAAGACCCCCAGGTCCTTCTCCACCAGGCAGCTCTCCAGCCACTCTTCCCCGAGCCTATAGCGATGCTTGGGGTTTTTATACCCCAAGTGAAGGACTCTGCACTTGGCCTTATTAAAGCTCATGCCATTGGCCTCAGCCCCACGATCCAGTCTGTTCAAATCCCTCTGAAGGGCCTCCCTACCCTCGAGCAGATCAACACAGCCTCCCAGCTTGGTGTCATCTGCAAGTTTACTGAGGGTACATTCAATCCCCTCATCCAGGTCATTGATAAAGATGTTAAACAGAACCAGACCCAGCACTGAGCCCTGGGGAACTCCACTGGTGACCAGCCTCCAGCCGGATTTAGTCCCATTTACCACCACTCTTTGGGCCCGGCCATCCAGCCAGTTTTTAACCCAAAGGAGGGTGTGCCTATCCAGGCCAGCAGTTATCAGTTTCTCAACCAGAACACTATGAGAAACTGTATCAAAGGCTTTACTGAGGTCAAGGAAAACTACATCCACAGCCCTTCCCTCGTCAACCAGGCGGGTCACCCCGTCATAGATGGTGATCAGGTTTGATTGGCAAGACCTGCCTTTCATAAACCCATGTTGACTGGGCCTGATCACCCGGTTAACCTGTATGTGCTCATTAATAGCACTCAAGATAACCTGTTCCATGACTTTGCCCGTCACCGAGGTCAGTGTCTCCAGTCAGACTCCAGCGTCTTTATCTTATAGAAGAGTACAAACCCTTTGTTCTCATTCAGGTTTTGCTTCTGAGTACAGTATTGTGACTCAGGAGAGGCCTGCACACATCTAGAACAATCAATATTGACACCCTTCAGTGGAGATCGTCGCAGAAATTGATTGTGAAAGCTCCTGTTTTGCATGAAAATGGCAAAACAAACTTATTCACTTCACAGCTGCAATTTCAAAATATCCAAAGGGCTTTGGCCTGGTATCAGAGAAGATACTCAGTGCTTCATCTCAGACAACAGCAATCTTGCAATGAGCTGTGTTCTGCCTGTATGCAGACCAGGGTCCTCACTCACAGTTTGTGACCACGGGATCTGTCACCAGTCAAACTGCTTCTGACTTCCTGCTCAAATCTGGAGGGAACTCATCGCTGTGGACACCCTGGCATGCCCACCTCTTCCACAGCTAGGTTCATAAGAAGACAGGGAGTTGGGGGAAGGGCTGAGGGTGGAGTAGGAAAGACCCAAGACATCCCTTGATTAGCAGCTGAACTATGAGAAAGTGTGCTTTCAAAACGGTGCCAGGAGGAATTTGGTAAAGCTCATATAAATCAGAAGGAATGCCGTGATTTTCAGGCCACATCACAAAGACCCTTGTCTTCGTCTAGATTTGCATCAGATGGCCAAGATCTTTATGATTTTACCATCCACACAGATACCATTTCCACTCAGCATGCTTAGAGATTATGTGATGTCTATTCTTCCTGTGGTCTCTGCAGCTGCACTTACCTGTGAAGAGAGTTCCCCTTCAGTCTCAGTGTAATACAGCCAGCTTTCAGTCACAACCTCCTTGTAGCCTGCCTGTTTGTGGTTGAACTTGTTAAGCTGCTGATGAGTCAAAACATCCGTCTCTCCTAAGAAACTTGCAGTCTCACAGGAATACAAGCATCTACATTAGCAGGAAGAGAGACAAGTCATAGCTGACACAGAAATGCCCTGTGGTCATCATTTTGGCTGTTCCAAAAGGAGGGCCTGCCACATCCAATACTCACAGAGAACTTGTTGTTTGTCAGAAGTCTGTCAGAGCTTCTTCGCATCTTGGGAAGATCAAACTGTCTGTGGCTCAACATCTGCCACTACAAAATGGTTTCCTTCAGCAGAATTTTCTCCTCAGAAGCTTTTCATTGCCTGCTTGAAAACAGGTTTCAGCTTGAAAAAAGATTGACAGTGTCTGTGCTTGAGAGGACATGGGTTCAGGCCAGAGCTTACTATTTGATTTCTTATTTGACCATAGCGAGTTACAAAGCCAAACATTCCAAACTGCTGAAGAGCCTGTGACTCAACGCGTCCATTAAGTTTGGGCTCCCAGTGTCTGGAGATGCTGCAGTTCTTGGACAGGAGCAACGCCCATTCTCCATGTTCCATATCCAAACCATTTGCATGCAGGGTTGTCTAGCCTTGCTCACCAACTTCTTTTTCTAAATTCTCTCCCCCATCTCACTGGGCAGGGAGTGAGCAAGCGGCTGTGTGGTGCTTATCTGACTACCAAGGTTAAGTCACATTAGTTGATCCTGTGCAGTAGGGAAGAGTTCCCAACTTGATTATCTGTTCTGCTGCTCAGCCATGCCAGGAGTGGAGTTCAGAACCAGATGAATCTATTCACTACGACCTTTCTGAAAGATGACTGAGGGCTTCCCTAAGGAAGAAAAAGAAAGATGTTAAAAATATTAGGCAGCCTGCAATGAGGCAAACTCCACCTTTATTCCACAGGGAACAAGTATCCTTTATGCCTAAGCCTTGTGAGGGGCAGCAGAGATTAGGAAGAGGCCAAAGACCTGTGAACAGGCCAAAGGAATGGGAAACAGCACAAAGTGGTCCTGAATCCTTAAAGCTGTTAGGCGTTTGCAACCTTGTCCTTTCAGCACCAAGAGATCCTTGTGTTTCAGGAACGCAATTCCCATTAATACAGCTATTGCTCCAAGGTGCTGGGAAGTGTACCAGCTGTAAGAATACCAAGCAAAATGATTATCACAGCAGCTTGAAGGTGGCAGGAGTCAGCTCCATTGATTGGTACTGATTGACAGCTAAAGCCCTAATGAGCACCCACGTCAGGAGAATACCTAAGCTGTGCCAAAGGGAGCAGCAGAGGGTGAAGAAATGGCTGGTGTGGAAGACAGGTGAAAGAAGGTGTGAGGGAGATAAGCTGTGTGGTTCAGAAGTATGACCCTTGAACCAGCTGATCCATCTCAAATCATTCCTGGGTTTTCTGAAGGTAGAACTTGCTTTATCTGGAGCCAGCTGCGTGAGTAACACTCCTGAATTCACTGCTGTGTATCATACAGCTGAAACATAACAGAGGATCAGCTAGTGTTTTACTGGAGATCTTGGGGATAATTAATCTTCAGACTCTCAACTCACCATGACTGTGCTGGCAGACTATGACATGAGGCAAGTAAAGCAAATTCCTACTTTGGGTTTTTTTTTGGTTTTGTTTTTTGTTTTTTTTAATGAATGAAGACATTTTCACCCTGACATTTCAGCCAACTTCTCACAGGCTAATATTTTTTGCAGTGGATGTTTCTAAGCAACTCAGGCTTAGTAAAACACAAAGCTCAGCATAGGAACATTTCTTGGTGACAGATTTTAATTGGTCAACCCTTGGAAAGCAATTAACTGATTTTTCTTGAAACTCCTCAGACAATTCAAGTTTTATTCACAGATAACAGGCTGAAAATATGACAAGTTGTTCTTTTTTTTCCCTCCTTACTATAAAAACCACATAAATTTCCTTCCTGAAGCACAGAAGTGAATATATCTTTAATGATGACAGTAAGACAGTAGCATCACTGCTAATAGTAGATCACAAAGAGTAGAAAATGTTTTTCTGATACTGGTCGTATCACTTTCTGAATTTGAAATTTACTGAGGCTAGGGTACATAAAATCTAGGACTAGATTCTGGCATTGGCTTAGTTAATCCACTGCGCCTTGTAGAAACTTTACCTACCTTTAGAGTGCTGTTAAACAGTGCAAATTACCATAGCATTTGATTAGCAAAAGAGTATTTGGCACAGGTGGCATAGGCATTTCTGGTATTGCAAAATCTGTCTGTGAAAAATCATCAGATTCAGCTATCCTCTCATATTCATTTGCAAGGTTACCCGTTGCCTGGAGTTATTGAAAAGGACTCAACAAGGGAAAGAATTAGACAATTCTACAGTTGAGGCTTTAATTCAGCAAGAGTACAACACAATCAATGTCAATGAGGTCTGTGAAGGAGAGCAGGTTTATTTTACAAGGTGACTTTGTTAAAGCTGACAGCTCTTCTCTCCTGAAAAACTCATTGGTCCTTTGAATACTTCATGTCTTCAAGGAAAACGCACTCATTCTGTTAGAAATACGTTACTCAGTGTTTCACCTTACCTACAAAGGTCACAGGTACCTACAAATTTTAAAGAAAGCACTAATGTGAAATGGTAACTTCATATTACTATCTATAAGAATACCTGGAGGCAGTAAAGCCCATTCAGAATGGCATTTCAAAACTGTAATTTTCAAAGCTATCTAAGAAATACTGAAGCTTTTTTCCTTATTACTTGGTCTGAAAAATCTGTTAAGCTTCATTTAAAATCTCAGTGCTGTAATTCAGAGAAAAGGTGTGAAACAAGGTGAAAATGAAGCTGAACACCACTGTAAGACAGGAAGCAAGCACATCTGTAAGCAGGAAGTAGAGCGTTTGTCATGTTAAAGTGTGAAAAGACAAATACAAATAAGTTTTGGTTATGGAAACAATATAGAACAAGGAAATTCAAGGCAAGAAAAGTCTTTTTCACAAAGTAGTAGCTAAACTAGTGGTTTTTACATGCAATCCATGGAAAACTAGTTAGCAGATATACAATATGCAGTGGTCCCCACTTTTCGGAAGACAAGTGACTAACCATGGGGAACAGTTTTTCAGAGCTGCTGGGCAAGTAATTCAGTACTGGCTACTGAACTCCTTCTAAAACTCATCTTGAACTACTGTTCACTTTCCGGCTGCAAGAGTCTGAGACCAAGATCCTGGAAAGCAAAGGGATTTGTCCAGTGTTTGAGAACTATGTCGATTCAGTGGATTTTGTAGCACAGATATGAAGCCAGGTTCTTCTTGATCATTGTTTTGGCTTCTGTAAAACTATCAGGAGAGTAGTGGGAGAGGCAGGGTAGATAAACCAAGAGTGGGGACTTCGTTAAGCAGAGAACAAAGCAAGGATCTTTGAAACTAAATCCAATCCTGTTCATCTCAGTTCCAAAGCACAGGACATAGTCTCAGCCCTGATTTTTCCGAGCATGGAGTTTGTCCATAGCTGTGTGCAGGTTATAAACTTAAGCTAGAGATCATGCTCAGCTCTTCCGGGAATAGGCTTCTTGTCAGTGCTAATCAAAGTCTTCACTACGCTTTTCTAAAATGAAAAATAATTACTTTTATCAAACAATGATGACACCCTTCGATGGTGTTAAAGCACTGTAGGTTGCTTTTTACCTTTAGCTTTTGCCTTTACTATAGCTCAGGTGGACGATTAATGCAGTGCACACTGCAGAAAACCATATAAGCCTGCATTCCTTTCCTGGGAGAATGCTGTGCCTTCTGCAGCCTGCTTTCTCCTGGCAGGCCCATTCAGATGATTGACTGAAAATGAGTCATTCTAAAAATACATAGTTTTTAAAATCTTCCTGCAAATTCAAGATGATTTAATAATGCAAACACATCACTATGACAAATTTAATTAAAAAAGGAAAAAAGGCAGATTAAACCAATGTCTTTCCTAAATGATATGAAGTAACTTTCAGCCATTGTGCAATTAAATGATGTCAGCTTTTGCTAACCATTTTCATGAGAAGAAGTACAATTAGAGAAAAGGTCCCTTCAAAGATAGTTCAGAACCTGCAGAAAATGTTCTCATCTGTGCTGAAGCAAAATCGTTTAAACTCCAATTTAAAGCTTCAGTTTTCAGAGTACCAGAGGACTGATGGTACCTCTTTGTGTGATTGCCACTGCAAAAACCCATTCAGCTTTCTAAGAGGTAAATGCCCCAGCCTGAATGAGTTTTCACATGCTTAAAGCGTAGTGATTCATTGTATCCTCAGAAAGTTTTCTCAAATAGGTGAGATTAGCTTGGGCACAATGCTGGTCTGACCTTGGCAGCATGTTGTGTTGTTTTACAAAGCGCTTCCTCGTCTTCCTTCTGTTGTGGGATGAGAACTGAGACAGAATTGGCTCAGTCTCCACTACTTAGCCCAATATGATCCCAAAGCAAAGTTAAATGCTCAGCAAACTAGGGCTGGAGGGGAAGATCAGCGAATGAGAGAAACTGGACTTTTCTTAAGCCATCAGGCTTTATCCCATGAGGAAGCAGGCATGAAAAGGAATTCAGAAAGGGCACATAGTGGACCTGAAGGCAGCAGGGTGAGAGCTGTTGAGGCAGGAGATGGGATGCCCAGTTGTCTGCTGAAAGTGCTGGGACTGACAGTTCAGAGCAGAGCAGCCAAGATGTAAGCATGTAAGATTGGTATCACATGAACCTCCACCAAATTTTCTTGCGGAAAGGAAGCTCTGAAAAGTAATGAACAACTATAATTCTTTAATTGATTAGAAGCTTACGGCAAGCACTTAGCAGCAACAGACAGTAATAGTATTCTTAACCCCTATAAATTTGTTCCTGTGTTTAATTCAGTTAATGCTTGGAGAGAGATGTGGAAAAATACTCTTCCACTAAATTCCTCCATGGAATCTGTTAATATCATAGGTCAAGTTTAGAAAAGCTGTAAAAGCGGACTTATCCAAGGATTACAAAGTTTGGAGATGGTTTCAGGTTTTTACCCTAGTACCATATGCATGAGTGTAAATTATTTCGCACCCCTGGAATTAATATTTAACATAAAAATTAAATAGAAATGGATTAGTAAGAGGAACGTTTCGGTAAGTTACTGTCTATTTGCACTATTAGAAATGCAAGAGCTTTTCTATTTCTGTTTTCCTGCCCATACTCTATAGCCTGTTAACCCATGATCCTGTCTTTGCTCTGCTGTGCTTCAGGTGTGTAACTCTTTCTCATTTTGGTGTTGTTACCAAATTAAAATACCACTGTAATTTCTCAATATGCATCACATTGTAACGCACAATAAGCTTGTGGCTGAAACTCAGTATTGTCTAATTTCAGCAGAAAAGTTTTTTACTGACTGTGAATCACTTTTTAAAACATTCTTAGTGTTATGTATTAAAGACCTAAATTTCATGCCCTTATTCTTTTGTACAAATCCTGTCTTCCACCATGCAACATAAAGATGAGCGAACAACATTTCTCTAGATCTGGAAGCATTCCCTTGAACATTTTTCTACCTCTAAAAGTTTGAAACACTCATTTATTTTGCATTTATAATTAATGCAAATTTCATATTTAAGACTGAAATCTATAAACAGCCTCTTTCTGATAGCTCCTGCTGAAGGAAACTCCTTGGAGTCTCAGATGGTTGTTTTTTTCTTGCAAGAGGAATCTAATAATTAATTTATGCCATAGGATTTAAACATCCAATTTCTATGGATTTTAATTTATTTTATTTTTAAATCAAGTTCAGCTCTGTCCTGGTAGTTTACTTCTTCAATGTAAATATATATCTGTATCATGATTTATATTCTGGGAGCATCTCATGGTCTTGGGCATCTGAAGCCACAGTAGCACCCATCACTTGGACAAAACATCAATGTGAAATTTCTAGCTTCCAGGGAAACAGTAACAAAAAGAAGAGGCAGAGAAAAGCCACCCTAAATCCTAGTGTTGTGGCCTAGCTCCCAGTCCACTTGTTTCCCTCTAAACCAGTGACACTCCAGTATCCTTCCTCGAGGATCCAGTTCATCACCACTGGAACAAGACAGTTCTTCCCCAGGGCATGAAGAAGAGAGCATTGTTCCTCTCTCACTCCTGTGCTCATTCAGTTTGTTTTGGCCTCAGCTGGATGAGACAGTAACTGTTGAATCTGTGTCTTATTCTAATCATACCTTTTGCCAACCAGGTCTCAAAGTCAAGAAAATGTTAGTGGAAAAATAAGCACCCATCTCATGTTTGCTACTGTGAAAGGAGACTTTTGCAAGCCAAGAACACAACATTTTTGATGTAACTTTATGGAGCTTTTGTGGGCTGGGATAGTGCGTCTGGCACTTGTGTGTGTGTGTGTGTGTGTATCTCTGTGTGTTTCACTGATTGCACATCCTATAGCAGCCTTTTCTCCTAGGAACTCCATATGCCTTGTGGTGTTGCTGGGCAATTTTAATAGGTCAAATGCACTCATAGCCAGATCTGACAATTGCTCTCATCTGCAGATTCCTATTAGCCCTCCAGAATTCAGGCAGTCTTGTCCTCAGTAAGGGAGGGAGGTTTTGAAGGCTGTGTTATTGCTGTGGGATTAGTTCCTCCATCGCTCCCATCAGCTGTAATTGTTAGTTTCACACAGTCATGACAGTGACAAAACCAGGCTTGTCTACAGGTTTTCATCTACAAAGTGGTGATTATGATTAACACCAGACCTAGCTGGTCTCTGCTGCTTATGCTGCTTTTTTTTTTCTTTCTTGAACAGGTTAACTCTTGCCCAGTCTCAGAAGTAAATGTTGTGGGTTTTTTTGAAGTCCTGATAAACAGTAATGCCACACTTCAAGGTGATGTCTACCTCAAATGTTGTGGCTTCACTGAACACTTTTCTCTGACAATTGCTATTAAAATATCAGTGTTTGGTAGTGGCTATTGCATTTCTGAGTTATTTTAAAGTAGAGTGGACACAATTTAGTTAATGTGTATTACCCAACATTCTCACTGTGAGCAAATATTTGCTTTTTACTGTGGGGTTTGTATGTGGCAGATATGTAAGGCAAAGGTTAAAAAAATGGGTATTCATTTAATTTTTACAGTTTTACATGTAGTGTTGTTAGAAAGCAGCCTGTGCTTTTAGTTAAGCCTGAATTTGAGAGAGTTGGTTAGTGTTTGCCAAGTAGATTGATAGATCTGGTCTTTGGGGAGATGGCAGGGGAAGCATTGCTAACTGGGGCTTGAGTTTGTCACTCCTTGGCTTTAGAGGATGCGTTCACAGAAAATGTGCAAGACACTAGGAGTAGAAGTAACCTTCTTCTCTTGACTGTCCTCATCCTCTGTTCTATCCCGTCTCATATTCTCTTGGATAACATTTGCTACTCCAAACGATGATGTTTGGTTTCTCTGTTTCTTCAGGCTTTGTGCCAAAGGAGACTCAGGCTGCATCTGCGGACTCAGAGAGACATACAAGAGTGTATTCTCTTCCTAAAAAGACATTTCCACAGAAGCATGACCACAAGGGGAGATTAAAAGCATGGTGCTGGGGAGAGAATCCCTACTGTGTGGAGTCAAGTTTCAATGGTGTACCATAACCATTCATCTTCTGCCTTAACCTTTCGCACAAGCTCATCCTGCTGTACATTGACATGACACAGCTGGACTACATTCACTGGCAATGTGTCCTTGAAAGGCAATTTGTCCTCAGCATAGATCATAGATTCATAGAATTATAGAATCGTTTAGGTTGGAAAGGACCTTTAAGATCGAGTCTAACTGTTAACCTAGTGCTGCCAAGTCCACCACTAAACCATGTCCCTAAGCGTCACGTCTACATGTCTTTCAAACACCTCCAGGGATGGTAACATAACCACCGCCCTGGGCAGCCTGTTCCAATGCTTGACAACCCTTTTGGTGAAGAATTTTTTCCTAATGTCCAAACTAAATCTTCCCTTGTGCAACTTGAGGCCATTTCCACTTATCCTATCACTTGTTACTTGGAAGAAGGGATTGACAACCGCCTCGCTACAACCTCCTTTCAAGGTAGCTGTAGAGAGCAATAACATCTCCCCTGAGCCTCCTTTTCTCCAGACTAAACAACTCCAATTCCCTCAGCTGCTCCTCACAAGATTTGCTAAGGACAAATAGTCTTCCAAGGACACATTGCCACTGAACGTATTCCAGCTTCATTGATCTTCTTTGGACACGCTCCAGCACCTCAATGTCTTTCTCATAGTGATGGGCCCAAAACTGAACACAATATTTGAGGTGCAGCCTCACCAGTGCCAAGTACAGGGGGACAATCACTTCCCTAGTCCTGCTGGCCACACTATTTCTGATACAAGCCAGGATGCTATTGGCCTTCTTGGCCACCTGGACACACTGCTGGCTCATATTCAGCTGGCTGTCAACCAACACCCCCAGGTCCTTTTCTGCTTGGCAGCTTTCTAGCCACTTTTCCCGAAGCCTGTGGCGTTGCACGGGGTTGTTGTGACCCAAGTGCAGTATCTGCAAAAGCTAGTAGCCTCCCAGTGCTGTCTGATCCTTCCTTTTCTTGTCTAGTCATAGAATCATCTGGACCACATTCTGCTCCATGCATCTCCTGCCATAGGATGGCAGGTGTTCAGCAACAGGCCTTGGTTGGATTACAGCTTCCATTTGGCACAAGGATGTAGTGAATTTTTTGTTTAGACAAATCAAAGTTCTAGGCATTGGAGGGTTTTGTCAGATCAGTATCTCTTTTAATCCACTGGGAAATGGTAGGGAGAGACCATTCTTTGATGAATCAATTAAAATTAATTTCCCAACAGCCAAGACAACTTCAGGCTCATTAGTATGTGTAAATTTCTTGTTGGTCTGTCATTTTTCATCACATTTTTTAGCACTGTCCCAATATCATGGAAAGCTTAGGTATATCTAAATCTCTTGAAGAAGAGAGTTGTTGCTTTTTTTCCCTCCATAGATCATGGAGGTCTTCCTCAGAGAAGCATGAAGAGTTTCTTCATTATCATCTGCCAAGGTCTATTGGCAAATGGAAGGAGGTCTGTGAAAGATATAAGTGTTAGGGATTTAAGTCTCCACCGATTAATGAACCACAGTTCTGGCAAATGCCTGCAGAGACTTATGGTGGACCAGAGCCAGACATTCTCTGTCTAACAGCAACAGACTGGGGAAAAGTTGTGCATTATCTCCAAACACAAGCTGACAGATGTTGCTGTTCCTTTTCTTATCTGAACACTCTGTGGTGACTGTACATTAAAACTCTGCATGAGCCTGGGCAAGGCACTCGCTCTTGAGAAAGAACTGGAGTCAATCTGGCTGGGAAACGTATTTCTTAAGCCTACCACTCAGGAGAAGGAAGTGCTAGGCCCCTAGGCACAAAGAATGCCCTGGCATTTTTGCCCAACAGCATGGAAACTCAATGAGAGCTCAGGTGTTATATCCATGAGAAAGGATTTAAAATCTCCCTTCCTGGCCTTCTGATTCCTAGAAATTGGAGAAGGTCCCACCAAACATGTTGGTAATCAGTCAGGATGCTTTTAGGCAGACCATTGAAGGAGGTGTGGAAGGGTAGTAAGGAAGGAGGTATGAAAGCAGGAAGCAAAGTATAAAGGTCCTGCATGTGGTCACTGCCCTGTGTTCCAGCGACATTTGGGGAACCTGCTGGTGCTGTGTGCAGTTTCTGAGGTGGTGTCTCAGAACAAATTTGGACATCAGCTTGCAAAGCTGCCAATGAAGGCCAAGCAGAGTCCTCTGCTCCATTGCCTGAAACTTGTTCCTCAGCAACTTCTCCTCTGCCTGGGAAAAGCTTCTCAACACGCCTGAGATGGCTGGCATAAGGGACAAGGGAACAAAGAAGCTGCTAATCTTACAAACTGGCCACAGTGAGGGTAGGGATCTCAGTTCCACATCAGCAGAGAGGCACAGAAAGAATGAACCCTGACAACGATATGGCAACTGAGATACAAAAGCCATTTAATGCAAGGGCGGAGATGGTAAAAAATGTTTTTACCTGGAAATGTCTCATCCTTTCACTTTCTGGGTAAAAAGAGGAGAAGTTTCGAAAAGGGAAATTTATTATTTATTGTAGAAGGCCATGTGTTGCTTTGCAGTCACTAGGCAGAGATGAGAATGGGCCTTCTGTGCTGGGCAAGGAAAGCAAATGGGTATTCTGGCAGAGTTTAGTTGACAGGAGAAATGAACACGTAGTGCTTCAGCTCTGGTCAGCACTTTTGGTATGCCCTTTTGGTAAACCCTGAGCCTCCTGGGCTTATGAAACACTTTTCCTGGTGATCGCAAGTCCTTCACTGCTCTGCAAACTAGAATACTGCCAAGAGTGACTGTGCAGAGAGGAACCTCCAGAAAGAGGGATGAATGTTTATCCCAGCCTTGCCTCTCCAGAGCACCTCAAGGGTCCCTCAGGCTTGCTGAGCAGCCATTCCCTGTCCCATAATGTGCTACACCACTATTAGTGTGTGTTTGCACTTTCTCACACCTTTTGTTTTGATTTTAGTGATAAAACTGAGTACTGTCTTTGGATAGAACCAAGCCAGGGATTTACAAGCCAGGACAGCAGGCTTTAAGCAGCCTTCTACAGTCATCAGTGGAAAAGTGTGTTTTAGCACAGTAACTCACTTTCTCAGTGCAATGTTCTCTCTCTCCTTTCTGGTGTCTTGACCAGACGATGGTGTTCTGGCACAGGAGCCCTGCTGGGAAGCAGGACCTTGCTTGCAGGCATGCACTTTGTCCCTGACAGCAGCAGGTACCATATTGGAGACCCTGGATGTAGTCTCCATGGGGAATCCAGTCCCAATTGGAGACTTGTTGTTACCTGGCTGACAGTGACTACTACCAGCCACGGGACTATGGGGCATCACTCGCAATGAACTCTGCATTCGTTCAGCCCTAAGCTTTGCTTTCTATGCTGACTAGAACCTCTCCTGAGCCATCACTCAGAGTTACTAGTGAGAGAGAGCCAGGAAGAGGACTTGCACAATTTTTGCTCTTCACTAATTTCTTAAATTTCTTATTAATATGTAAAGTCATAAGAAGTTTCATTCGTCATCTGTTTTTTTTTTTTAAACAAGCCAAGAATTTTGTCTTCATTGCTTTTCCTGGAGGGTCCTTGGCCTGGCGATACTATGATAATCACAATTGAGTAACATACTCTTAGTTCAGAGAACTTTCTGACTTGGAAGAAAAGCTCATGGTGAGATGCTCGACATGCCACTTCTGCTGAGAGTTAATTTAACATGCATACAACGTGCTGAATGCTTCGAGGGAGACATGACTGTCTTGTCTCAGCATTTGAGAAAGGAAATGAGGGCAGAAAGGAATTTTTTTGAGTGGAAAATACTTGCAGTCTTTGAGAAACAAAAAATAACATTAAGTGAAGAATGGCCACTCTATGGTCAGCTTTAAAGGGTCTTAGATCAGTTCATGCAGGGAAGAAAAAATCAACAGCAGGTAAGTTTTATCCTCCATGCAACATCTAATTGTAGTAAACTAATTATGTCTCTTCCATTTGCTAAACTGCTTATGAAGAACAGTTAGTTGTTTAAGGGGGCATTCCATGTGTTCCACTTATGTAAATATGTAGTAGCAGGTAAATACATTTCCATTTGAAAAATATATATGTTTAAATATCTGACTATAACCTAGGCTACTCTAACTAATTGTAGTTGGTGTCATAGCCTACAGTAACATTTGGTGAGTCACATCTTTTTCATTTGTTTCATCTCATCATTCCCAAAAGTCTTTCAGACATACATTCCTTGGATATTGTTGACATCTGAGTTGCAAGAGTCCTCAGAGAAGGAAGCTTATATAAAGGACAGTGTGTCTCGTTGGGACATCTCGAAGAAGACTCTGTATCATCATCCTCACTTCACCTGTGGTGGAAAATAAGTAGCTCTGGCTTCTTCTCAGGCAAGTGAACAAGGATCTAATAACTGGGCAGTGCTCTTCCTTGTGCTTTGCATGCGGATGGCTCTCCACAGCCTATTCTTGTGCTTAAGTGTAGCGTTCTTGCTGAGCTATCCCTCACAACCTCAGTGAATAAGAGAACTTGTGTAGACTGCCTAGGAAATTTCCACTAAAACGTTCTATTCTCATTTTTCTCCCCCTGAATGTAGTGCAGAGCTGTGCTCAGCTGACCTAAAATCCCCATGAGTAATTGCCATCTGCCAGACCATGATTTTAACTGAGTAGTGGACATTTTATTTTTCCTCTCTTTATCATAGTCTGTTAAGCTAGTCTGGCTCATTGCCACAATAAAAATTACTGCAATCCCACAGAGGATGAAGGATCTTTTTTTTAGGTCAAAGCAACAGATCATTAGGAGCTTCCTAATGCTATACCATAAAACAACGTGAAAAACCTCCAAATGCCTTGCATCTTATCCTAATTTAGTATTGTGAAACCCAATTCTTTATTGAATGATCTAACTTAGAAGGGCTTTCAATCTGTAACCTGATTGTCTGCTAACAGTTGGCAATAGATGTGCTGGAATTTCTTCAAATATTACTTAGAAAGAAATAATAGTTGCAGGTTTTGTTCCCAAGTATTCCAGATGAATTTCAGTACCAATATATTTTTTTTCAGAGAGTTAATCTCTATTAATCTATTTGTAAATGCATTTACCTTAAAATGTTCACATATGGTCTGAGATTTGCCTTGTTCAGTCTTCACAATAATGAGGATTCTTTGTGGCTGAGGAGTGAATATCTGATGAGCATCTGTGCAGCTGTTGATAAGACAGGAAAACCTGGAAAGGTGTCTCATTTTCAACAGTTTAAAAGCCAGCTGCTAGACATTGGGTTCATGTATGCAGAAAATTCACAGTTTATCAGGCTATGAAACTGGAATAGTAAAGAGTCCCATCTCAACCACGCGTGGGCTTCAGGATGATGGCTTATATAACCAAATTTGAAGTGATTGTGCACATTGGGTATTTTCAGTACCAATAAAGTGAAAACTGAAACAGAATATAAAGTCTTAATACCTTAATTCCATTTCAGTACACATTCTGCCTCCTCATGCAGACTGGCCTTTGCTTAGGTTTGACTTCTTTGACCAGTAGCTGACAAATTGGAAAGATGATGTTCCAAATTTTAAAATAATTTTAAATTAAAAATGAAATAGAACAGAACTACATTTTCAGTCAGACAGTTGTTGCTTGCCATAGTCTAAACCTCGCATAGCCCAGCTGAAATGTTCACCACGTAAGTTTTAAAGAAGTCCTTTTCTGACTTTCAGCTGCTGCAGCTTGAGCTTGCCAAACACACTCTGACCCTCTAATATAAAAACATAGTTGCAGAGGAAAGCAAATCTCAGATGAAAAAACTTCCTAACCCACAGCACTAGCAGAATTCTGCCTTCCTCTAAATACTGAAGGCTCCAGAAAGTACAGGTTTGACATCACATGCTCCAGCCATTTGTCTCAGTTGTGCTTTCAGCACCTGTCTCAAACCGTCTGTAAAACCAGCAGAGATATCTTCATCAAGGAATATCCCAATGCAGTTGTAATCTTATTTTTCCTGAAGAGAGGAGGGACAGTTGGAGAGAGGGAATTAAAAATCTTGGTTGAGATTTTTTAACTGGGGCTATTCATGCTTGCCACAGACCTCCCGGGATGCCAATACTCAGGACAGTGTTGTGCCAGCATTGTCCATTAGCCTTCATTCAAGTCTCATTTTCAAAGAGAGCTTTATGAGGCCTAGATTGTCCATGGTACTTCAGGAAGAAGATGAAATTAAGCCATTAAAACAGATTTACTCAGGACAACCAATGGTGAGTATCATTGCACCCAGCCTTCCATTTAGAAGTTTAATATCTGCCCCAAGCATGTAGTGTGTGCCTCCAGTGCTGTCAGAGAAGTTTGAGAGGTTGCAGCAGGGCTAATCACTGCATCCCAGGAGCAGCATCTGAGGAACAGATCGCTAATGCACCTCTGCAACTGGAGTGATTTTTCACCAGAGTCACTCATGATGTGCCTGCTGATTTCTTTTTTATCCTGTTGTCCTCTGGAGAATGTTTTACCTGACAAAGTGTACTTTTGAAGAGAGAAAACGTAGATTGCACCCGCTTCACCACTGGAATTAGCCTTCTCTATCTTTTTAATAAGAAGGCAGAAGCTGGTTCCAAAGAATAATTTACCTCCATTGCAAAATGAAGCCTGTCAAAATCATCTGCTTTCCTTCTTTGGTATCGGAACCCCTTTCCCTTGACCACACTGGTCTGATATGATTATTCTGCTCCCGTTGAGTTGCCTGTTTCTCAGGGAAACCAGTGAAAAATACTTTCTTGCCAATTGAATTGAATACATTGTTATCTTCCTCAAACATAGACCTTGTCTGGAACTCAGAGTGAATGAAGAGCCTGCCCTTGAACTCACAGGCTGCAGTAGCATTAGCGTGTGTTGGCCTCAGCAGTGCTGGCCTCAAAGTCTGAGTGGGTGTTATGGGATGTAAATAATACGAGTTGATTCTCTGTGACAGTCGTGTGACTGCTTCTGTTAATAAAAAAACCCAACACATCCTCATGCAATGGTTATAAGGAAGAGCTTTCCTAGGAGAAAGGATTTAGCATTTCCTATGATATGTATGGTTATTTCTCTTTCTTTTTCTATGTGATGCAATGCTTTTATATTGAACATAACAACTACTGATTTGTCCCTGAGCAAGTAAAACGAGGCTTAGCTGTGTGCAACTTGCCACCCAAAGAGTTTTGTACATATCCCACATTCTGAATCCAGAGATACATTTGGTGTCAGAGATACATTTGATGTAAATATTTGATCTAGAGATATATTTGATGTAAATCAGCTTTTTACCTTTTGGGTTTTAAGATACAAACATATTCTCACTAAACCATAGTTAGATGCTTGTGTTACTTTCAAAAGAATGTTGTTCTGCTCTTCCGAAGGAAAACTAATTCCTAATAGCAAAACTTACTTACAATTTGATAATCACCTGTAGACATAAAACCGCATCAGTGTTTTTGACAAATGAAAAAATTAACATACCAGTTCAAATAACATCTATGTTTCTCCTTGATTCTGTTACCACTCTATTTGTGTATCAGCATCCATACTTTGATTTCAAGTGTAGCCTGGTAGGAATGTCTCAGGAAAGCATTGCAAAAAATGTCTGAAATCACTGGGTTTTTTATTGGCTGTGATTCCATTTTAAAAGAACATGATACCATTTACCCACATCATGCAGGAAAAAGTAGCAGGCAAATAACAAATGAAATTCACATTCACAAAGTCTCTACTTTAAATCACCTTTTAGCTGCTTGGAGGGTACTGCATGCATCTGAGAGAAAGCTGAGCAGCATGTTTACTGGAAAATGCATGGCTAAGTTGAATTTTACTCTGAGTGTAAGAGAGACAGAGAGAAAACAAGCAATTTTTTAATGACAATACTGAAACATTTTACTAACTCAGCTCATGAAAAAGAGTTATCTTGATAACATATATTCAGAACAGATACAGACAATTTTCAGATAGATAAGACATTACGTTGAGGTCACAACAGCTAATTTCTAACAATGCTTATTCTAGCACAGTAAGCTTGCCAAAAAGATGTATTCAGCAGTATTAGCACGGTCTTTCTTGATGAAGCAGAGGGGCTGGGAGGGACCTAAGCCAACGTATGGTACTAGAAACACAGACAGAGGAACTCCAAAATTATTTAGCACATGATCTTATATTTTGCTTTACTTATTTTAAACATAAGAGTAGCATTCATAATTAATATTGCAGTCTAATTTCATATGGCTTTCTCTAAAGATAAATGTGAGTTCACAAGGTCAAGGGCAAACTAAATAATTTACCCTCCAAACGTGGAGGCCCTTTGACTTTTTTTTTTTTACTAACCAGTAAGGTCTTGGAGCTGTGAAGGAAAGCGGCTGCAGTGTCCAGCCACCAACCTTTCTGTGTAAATAAAAACTAGTTTAAAAAAACAAAAAAACAAAACAAAACCCAAAAAACTAATTTACCTGAGATTGAACAGATCAGTGATGCAAATAAAAAAATGGCATGGAAAGACAAAGAGATATTCAGAATCCAAACAATGAACCATGCTTCTCTTTGGTCTTGTTTAAATACTTCAACATCTGCTTGAATGCTGAGGGGAGAAGTGTCTGAGGCAATGCTTCTCACATCCATACATAAGCCAAAAGTGTCTGTGTCCCATGTTGCCAGTTCAGAGGGGGAAGGGAAATGGATGGGCAGAAGGGAGGAGAAAGTGCCTGCTCTCAGGTCTGTTCAGCACAGCTGAAGCACTTTGGAGGCAGTGAAATGACTTGAGGAGAGGTCTAGAACTCATGCAAGGTGCCAAAAATTATGTGAGGCAAAACTTGTCCAGTACGAGTCATAGATTTGCTGTCATGTTTCTTTACTGAAAGAAAAGGAAAATTTAAATGGGAACTACCAGCTCACACCTGGCTCACACCAGACTCTCTGCTGTCCAGGGAGGAAGGGCTGCTGTGGCTGTGGAGAGCTGAGGTACAGATGTGATAACACGGCTGGGCTGGGAAGCTCCCACAATGAGAAAGACTTGGTAAACACTAATAAACCACCTTCCCTTTCCCTCCCGCTCTGTGAGCCTGCATGAAGTTTAATAAACTCAGCACAGATTTCTTATCACCCTTTTTAGGGTTTGTATCAAGCTGTTCACACAGCTCAGCTCACAAAAGGAGTATTTTTAATGTTCTGAGCCCAAGGATAGCACTACCTGCATACAGAATTTGAGCACAGGCCACACAAGATCCTGACTTCCACCAGTCATTCAATGGCACACATGCTGAGGCACAGTTAGAAAAAATAATACCAAACACTCTTTCCTTCTCTCTCTTCTCCTTTTCTTCTCCCTTTTCCTCATCTTCCACATATATATGCACACACATGCACGTCAAGTTGCCAGGGAGACTGTGAAAACAAACAAACAACTGGCAGTAGCATTCTGCAAAGAAGACATCAGGCAGAAAATTCTGATTCTATGTCAGGAACAGTATTTGGCTGGATGAAGAAGTGAGTCCATGATGGGGGCTAGGCAAAGGTCAACAAGCAAGAGGTACAGAAAGGCTAAAGCAAAGTGGAATGAGCTCGTCCTCTTTATTTATTTGTTTGTTTGCAGAGTTCTCCAGCACAAGGGCCGGGGAATATATGAATGGTTGTGTTCCTTTTAGCAGGGGCACGTTTCTGCTGGTTCTACTTATTTATTAAAAGATGCAGGCCACAGAGATTAGTCAGAGCATTTTAGAGGTATTCATGTCAGTCTGTCAGTGTAATCTGGGCTAGAACATTTCACTGCCAATGACTGGCTGAAGCAAAGAGCCAGCCTCTGCCTTTTAGCTTTCAGAGATGCTGGATTTAGTTCCCTCTGTGGCAGAGCATCAAAACCAGCTGCTGCCTTTGCGACAGAAGGAGAGTTCTCAATTCTTTAAGGTTTACTTAAATAGGCTCAAATTACTAGTTGCTGAATTTGCATGAAGTAGAAAACGATAAATTGTTCAATGCTGCTACGCTATACCCAAGCCCTGATTCAGAGATAAAGAGTGCTCTGGGTCATTAAAGTCTTAGGGGGAAAATACTCATCTTGCTTTAAATGAAAGTTAGGGGAAAAAAACACTGACATTGTCCAAAAGAGTAAAAGCTGCCTTTTCTTTCCTTTGGGAAGCCCTTCACAGCTTGTACTTGAATGAAGGTGTTTTGTTTGTAAATCCAGCCTGAAATAAGTTGCATCTTTATCAGCTGGTTCTGACTTGTAGATCAGTCAAACTTCGTCAGTCTCCACCTTGGATTCGGTAAAAGCTTATGGTTGAAGTTATTCATGAAGAAGCAAGGACTAGCATGCCTGAATAAGAATTGGGTGAAGAAGGCAAAACAAATATATTTCTTCTCATTTATAATATTTTTCCACTATGGTGAGCGAATCTGCTAAAAGGCATAGAGTTCACAAGCTCACTGCCTTAACCATGGTGCAGATTGCTTTTCCTTACCTGAAAAGATGATAAATATCTTTTAAAATTTCTTATACAGGAAAGTACTGAGATATTTGCCTAAATTCAGTCCTTCTGAATAAGTGCATCAAATAAGTTCCACTGAAGTAAAACACTTAATTTAGGTACATAATTAAGTGTCTCATATTGCTTTCCTTTTTGTTGTCAGTAGAAAGCATGCATTTGCTTCCAAATCTTTTCAATATTCTTAGGAAACTTTTGTTGTTCCCATGACAGGGACAGCAATGCTAGTTCTGCCAAGCAAACCCTGATTCTCTTACAAGATTGTGAGACTGAGATGGCATGATGCTCCCACAGCATTAACTACAGAGACCTAGCCAAATGCAAAAGCTCCAGGATCAGCTCTTCAGATGATAAGCCAGATACCTGATCATGAGGGTCTCTATTCAAAATAAGTCTATCTATGTGAGTCTATGTATATACTAGTAAGTAACACCTCTAGCAGAATTTGGCTTATCTTATGCAGTTACTGAATGCCTAAGTAAGTGCTGTATTGAGAAGCCCTCTGTATCTGTGTCTGAGAAAAGCAACCAAGATAACAGTGAGAGAGATTTCCTCTGACCCTACTAGCATTAAGGGACATCACACATTGTAATAATATTAATTAGCCTCTGTACAGCACTGGAGAAGACCTCACTTTATGCCTTTATAGTAAGTAGAGTCTGAAACCTACATTTTATAGCTGGAGAAGCTAGGTGGGGCAGAAAAATAAGCGACCTCCCCAAGGCAACACAGTAATTTAGCATGATACATAGCAGGGGCATTCAGGATTTCTGGATCTCCAGGGCCATGGCTAACATCCAGGCCACCACACTCTCCCACACACTACAGGAAGGAGTGGGCAGGACACAGCCACCACAATATACTGGAAACTAAATGTCCATCCTGCGAGCATTGCTGGGAAAGGGACAACTGAACATGGCACTGGGCAGAAAGAGGAAGGTTAGTAGCCTATGTACTTAGTTATTGGATAAAAAGGGTTGAGGAGGTCCTCTGCCAGAGCATCATGCACTCTCCTGTGGTTTCAGCTCTCTGTATGCCAACTGTCTGATGAAATCTGCTCTTTCAAGTTAAGTGTATGGCTAATTCCCAAAGTAACATGACTCTTGCTTAGATTCTGAGGCATTTAACTTCTACCAGCATCTGAGGGCAGATGACTCACCTCTTCCACAGTTCTGAGTGATGTCAGCTGTGTAAGTCCTGTGTGATTTACCTACCAAATGATCTCTTATTTATGCCAGTGACGGAATTAAAACAGAAATGCTCTGCTTTCATGGGAGAACTGAGGTACCCCTTTTAAGGGCAGATGTGTTCAACAACAAATGGCTAGTGTGAGACAATCAACAAGAACATTAATAACAATGGCTAATAATTATTATCAGTAAAATAACAAAAAGAGAATTAAAGAGGCCACTGTTCACACTTAGTGAACACTCCTTCCTGCTGTGGATGGAAATGCATGTAAGATTGTTCCTTTTCTATGCTTAATGTTACAGTTGCCTTATTTAACATACACAGTACTATGGCTTATAATAAAAGTTGTGTAGTCTGCAGCTTTTTAATCTTTATTTCCATTCAGAGGCATCTACTGGATGTGATTATGTACAAAAAAGGAATGGATGAGTCTTGAGGTACAGTGAAAGGAAAGAGGCAGTCAGAAGGGAATGGGAAGCGAAGGGACTCCTAGTGAGCAGTAGAGGACAGAGGTGGGGAGGGCTGCACGATGGATGGCAAGAGTGTAAATCCCCATTGGGCAAAAGATAAATCCTTTGCAGTTACTGTTCATGCCCATCTAACAGTCTGCAGCTATTACTTCTTGAACATGTCCTGCAGGGGCCCTGGTAAGTATTTTATGACTGTGTCTAGAATGCTTTCTTCTTCCTCCTCCTCTTCATCCCCACAGCCAGGAGGGATTGCCTTCTTTGGGCGTGTCAGACTCCCTTCGGCATTAGCTTCCAGTGCGGCCTGGGCCTCTGCTTCCTTTTCTTCCTTCTTCTTTATCCCGTACTGCAGGGGAGAGATAACACATTGTCAGTCACCCACTGAGCAGGATGACTGATGAAGCCAGCCATCGCACATGGTGCCTCATATTCTGCAATATGAATATCGCTGTTAATATTCCGCTTTTGCTTTTTTACACAGACACTCAAATTATCAATCCTAGCAACTCCGTGCTAAGTACAGCCCAGTGGATGGACAGCTTTCATGAGACAAGATGGTCAGATGCTCAGACCACTCAGAAACAAGCACAGGAGAGAGTTCAGGACTATATAGCCATGGGTGTAGCAAAGACAATACAAGCTCCGTGCTAGTAAAGTTTTGGGGTAGTATTCTACTGGTGTTGATCCTCCTCTTTTCTGTTAACAAGTCTGATGCTCAAGTCCATTGTCTGCAATGATTTTGAAATTCCATCTGTGGCATTTTATAAATGTGGCAAAACTTCAGGAAAAAAAATTATCAACAAAAGAAAACAAACAGGACAGGACAGGCAGGCAGATGCAGTGAAAATGACACAGTTTTAGATATTCTCATGTGAGAGATATCCTACACAACCTCATTCTTGTTCTCCTGGTATAACTGGGACAGAAAGACCTCTTAGTGAAAATAAACATTCATAAGAAACTGTCTGTATTTGCACACTGAACTCTGCACTCCTAGGGATAAAGCTGACTCATACTGTCTGAAGAGAAACATTCTTAAGCCTATGAGTAGAATGGATACCTGAAATTTGCTACTCCCATTGAGAATTAAAGGCACGCCACTAAGACTTTACATAGGTAACCAGAATCTCATTTTATGATTTTACATTCAAAATGCTAGATTTAATAGAGGAGTAAAGATATGACTGAGTGAATTAGAGTAAGATGAGAAATGCTGTAATATCTCAGCACCCACAGTGACTAGGACTTTCTTTCCAACTGCTAGTCTGAAAGCAGGTCCAAGGAATACAATTTCTGTGCCAGCAACCCTCATCACTCCTCAGTCTTCATATATTTCAGTAATTCTCAAATTTTGTGGCTGTTCTCATAAGTGTTTGCACAGAAATTTTTGAGAGTATGGTGATACATGATTTAAAAAAGTCAGCTTGAACTGTCACAAGCAAATCTACAGCAACAAGGATTCCTGCAAGCAACCTTTTTTATTACTTACAATCATTTCACTTCAGCTACATTAGGGAAGCATTTGATCTTTGTGAAGAAAAAGAAAGGCATTCAGCATTGCTGTAGCAGCTATCAGCTTCAAAATTATTGCTGTGTAAAAGCCATTCCTTTATCTGTGCCTAAATTTTAATTAAAGTACCAAATGGAATTAAAATTGCTCTCAGTACATCAGAACTGTAAAGTAACTAACCTAAACTCATGCAAAGGCCAGCAAAATGTTTTGCATGAATAAGCTTGAAAAGAAAATTAGGTATGATTTCAAAAACATCACATAATTATGTTGGTACAAAGTACTCAGTATTTTCTAGTAGCAGTACTATGGTACTGTTGAATAGACATGAAGTAGATGCCCTTTTTATAATTTTTTTATTTTTTCCATTAAGAATAGAACAAATTGTTTACTAGTAAAGCAAAAAATGCATTGCTGTGTCATGACTTTCTGATTTCAAAGGACTCTTGGGTTTGACAAGAAACTCCTAAACATTTCTGAGCAAAGGCAATATTTTTGCTTCCTTTCTCCATCATCATTAAGACTTAGGATGATGGCCTGAGAGGTTGAAACCAGTAACTTCAAAAACTGGTAGTTCTCTGAATCAATTCTTCCAGGACAAATGTCATGTTCATTGAGGACATTTGTCTTATGATTTTTGTACCTAGCAGATGCCAGTCACACCAGAATTCATGGCAGTGATGTTCAAGACAAATGATGTCTCCATTCACATCTGAGACAAAGGAAGCATTTGATTAGCTTGTGGTTACAGGGTTGAACTCCACAAAGAAGATCCAACATAGGACACTGCAGGGGGAATGACATACACTGCTAGGCTATGGAGAGTCTGTATGGCTTGCTGGTACTCACTCTCCCTCTCAAGTCACAGGTAGATGTCTCTACGTTATTCCTACTAACTTTATCTTTCTTTGCCAGCTATATGAGAAGACCGGTAGTGGAGATAACCCAAATCATAGGAACACACAGCTCTCCTGCATGCTTTCAAATCTTCCATGTCAAAACAAGTATCAGCTCATGGCAGGTTGATCCTCTAGCTCATCAACTAGAGGATGTTGAACAAACACCCAGGACACAGCAAACTGTGGAACAAAGACAACCACTCAAGCACTATAGTGTGCTAGAGCAAAGAGAAGTTCAAAGATTATATGAAGGCATTAGCACTGTATTTGTCAGCCTGTGCTGACACCATTTCCTTAGGAAGCATCTACTGATTGCCCTCAGAGAATTCCACAGACCTTAGCTTTTACAAGATACAGGGGCCGCTGCAAAAGCGGGCAATATATGCCCCAGAAAGAGATTTTTTCACTGTAAAAGGGCATTAAGAAAAGTCAGATTCTATTTTTCCAGCTTACTGGCACAAATGCCAAGTACAGAAATTCATTTTCCTTGGTTCCTACCTGTCGTGCTATAACATGTAGACAAAAGCCATTTTCCCCTAGTGCATATGTAACACCCAAACACAAATTTATTTTGGACAAAAGTATTATTCTCTCTGAGAAAGCGAATGCATCAAAAGCAATTTTCGTAAGAAAAGATCACTTTTCAGTATTCAGTGTTATCATTTAAACTTCGTGGTATTTTGTAATGCTTTACATTCATCAAAATGTAATGCTGTGATGATTCATAGATGAATAAAATGGCATTTTTCAGGTTTGAAATTGCTTCAGAGGAAATAAAATTATAGAAACAAAAGTCTTAATATGAGCAAAATTTTAAAAAGTATCTTAGTGTCTTCAAATAAAATCTTGTAGGTGAATTCAACAAATAATTTAAAAGAATATAACTAAAAATAATAAATCTTTTTGGTGCTCTGGCTTTCTTGGGGATGCGAAATATTGCATTATCTCAAAAAAAAAATATCGAAGGATGAGAACAATTTCATTTTATTTCAAAGTCCAACCCCACAAAACTTAATTATCAGAGGCTGTATTTGTATCATTATCTGCTTGACCTTCACTCATGCTACCATATAATTAATAATGTTGAATTATGTACCTAACCCAGCAAGATACTCAAACATTTTAAGTATGTGAACCACCTTGCTGCTCCTAAAGTCATTACTACACTGACACATGAAGACTGTTTTCACTGAGTCATATACTGGTGGGCTGGATTCCTCAGTCATCATGTAGAATCACAGAATCATAGAATGGTTAGGGTTGGAAGGGACCTCAAAGATCATCTAGTTCCAACCCCCCCTGCCATAGGCAGGGACACCCTCCACCACACCAGTTGCTCAAAGCCTCATCCAGCCTGGCCTTGAACACTCCCAGGGATGGGGCATCCACAACTTCTCTGGACAACCTGTTCCAGTGCCTCACCAAGAAACAGAAAGGGTAGGGAAAGAAAATAGAGTAGGGAAAGAGTATGTAGAAAGAGTAGGGGAAAAAATACCATGGCCCTTGTTTCACCGCACACTCACTGACTGCATTTCTGGAAAAGATCAGGGTAACAATGCTGCCATCAACTTTCTCCCCATCTGTTTCCTTTACCTATTCCTTCTGCTTTCCACATGAAGTCAAAGTAAGTGCATGAACCAGAAACATGCTGGAAATTTGACCTAAGTCTAATGGAGTAAAGGCGTCAAGGAACAGGAGGACTGTTGAGCCAAGGTGGGCCTGCAGCTAAAATGTCAACCCACCACAAAAATAGTTACCATTTCTTACGACAACCTAACCATTGCTTACTAAGAATGAACAAACCTATCTAGCAAATATCTAGGCCACAGAATGAATAAAGCAGTCACACCACAATTAAGACACTTGCAGAAGTAACTGCTTATCTGCAGGTCAGTTGTGGAACTGACTCTCCAGGAAGCTACAAACAAGGTGTGAGTGGTTATCTTTGGATTAGATTTGGAACTGACTCCTTAGGAATAAGTGATTTATCTGAAGAAGCTAAGGAAATCCAGGAGTTTTGTGGGGGGTACAAAGACAACTCAAAGAGTGCATAGTGGGACCAGCAGAAGATTATCAGTGCAGAGGATCCTAGAGTCTGAGAATAAACTGCTGCCAAGATGAATGTCTTTCCCATTGACATGTATGCTGGGTGATCCCTCCCTGTTCTTATCTCAACCCTCAGGCCTTTTGTTACATTTTTTCTCCTCTCACGTCAACAAGAGGAAAGAGTGAGTGAGCAACCTCGTGGTAGCTCAGCTGCTGGCTGCACTAAACCACGAGAACATGCCAGGCAGGATGCCCCTGGAACTCCCATACTCTGGATGGGGATTAAAAAAACCAACAGATTGGTCTTGCTGGTCTTAGCAGGTTGGGTTAACTATAACACAATAACCATAACATTATGCCACCAATATTTACCATGAAGGTATGCTGCTAAGATTATTACAGTTACAAGCTAAGATTATTATAGTTGCTCACAAAATTGTATCTGCTATTGCCATTTTTGAAAAATCATGTTTTACAGAATCTATAAACTATTAAATATTAGTATATATATACTTCATATAATCACAGTTCCTTTCATCGCTGGCTATTTTCACTGCACACTTTTCTTCCCTCATAATTCTAGGAAAAGCAGGGAATGAGGACTGGTGCTCTTGGTACTACACACCTGTCCTGCCGCCTAGACTTGCACCATCAGCTGATGGAAATGTAACATAAACAAAGACATGCTTCAGTTTTTGGAGCACAGAAAGGAACTATGTTCCCTTTGCTGGCATGGCATGTTCACAAGTCTGACTAACGCAAGGTTCAGTTGACTTAAGGTGTGCATGTGAAGCCTACAGTAGGCAATGGGATGAAAGTAAATATAATGTCTTGATAAGATAAACCCATGCAGGTCTGGATGGCATGAATTTTGTAATGAAACAGCATGTCCTAGATGGATCTGTCTGGCCAGCACTTTTCATGGCTGGTAGCAGCTGTCAACCAAGTCTCCTCCACCGTGGCTGCATCTGGATGATTGACATTTGGAGGTATGCATACAGGCACTTGCAACACAGCTGTGCACCACCCATGCTGCTAGGAATTTTTAATGGCTGATTGTTTTCACTGTGGACAACTGGTAACACTTCTCTTCCTTCACTCGGGAAACACCTCTTCCTCCCAAGGTGCTCTGAGAGCCTGAAATTTGTCTCCAGTCTGCATGTCAAGAAATAATACTGTGTATCAGCTAACACTGAGTTTTAGTTTCTGGAAAAGGTTAGCATATGAGTGGTACTGGTTATATTTCTCTTCAGGGAATTTTTCTCTTTAGTGGTTTTGTGTAGCTGCAGGTAGTATTGAATCTATGTCTGAACATGGCAGATCCAGCAACCTCTGGAATTACTATTTTATTTACCAACTGAGATTTTAAAGCTACTGAAACACTTCAATGCCTGTTTCTTATCTTGCTTCATATACAAATTAGGGGGAGACCTTGTCTCTTCTTACACAGCCCTGTCTCTTAAACTACATTCACATTCCAAAACACAACACAATAAAAAAAGAATAAAATTATCAGAGAGACTTGAAAGCGTATGGTTAGAGAAGACACTTGAGAGGGCAACTTGCCCACCCTTCCACCTCAAGGGTCAACTTGACCTGACCCAGTCTTTTTCTTAGAGACCTCAGCTGATGAAGAACTCTCACCTGCTCTGGAACTAAACTACTCTTTACAATTAAAATATTTCTCCTCATGTCTGAGTCTTTCTGAAATGCCTTTTTAAAAGAAAGAAATCTGGAAAACTGAAAAGACACAGCTATTGCAAAAAGACTTATCTTTCGTCTGTCCTTTTGGGCTTCATTTATTATGTGTGCCAAGTTTTTTTTCCTCTTTCATTACCAGAGAGAATACCAGCCCAATTAAGATTTTCCCATCATTACCTCATGGAACCTTCTGCCAGAACTATATGTGACTGAAACAAATGGAGAGCAATAGGTAGGGTTTAACACTGATCTTTAGCTCCGCAACTGCGAGTTTGCAGTACAGAAGAAGACTCCATGTGTATTTCATTTGTTTCTTTGGTCTCTCTGTGAGTGAACAGGCTGCTAAGCGTATCTTTGGCTTTAAGTTTCAGGTGAAGATGAGACAGTTTTCAGTCAGAGGCTTAGGAGAATATCTGCCATTGTGATGGACTGCGGTCTGGTTTTGTCTTTTTACTGACGCTACAGTATTGCTTACAGATCTTGCTGTGGTGGGAGTGCTGCTGTGTGTTTATGTGGCAATGGAAAGAGCATGTTTTCCTTCCCCTGCATCTATTCCCTTCAGGTCCTTGAGCTGTGGATATTGCAGAATGAGATAATGATTTTCCTACAGGCAATGACAGTACTGAAACCCAGAGCCCTGAGTACTCTGTTTTCAGCACACAGAGCCTGCTTTGATGGGGATTTGGCCCAGCAATGTGCACTGGCTCTCCTTTCACTCCAAAATAGGGATCTCGATTTCATTTGCATATGAACCTTGGCTCTTTGTTGTTTGTTTGTTTTTGCTGGTCTACTTGTCTTTCTGATCAGTTCATTTATCCCTGGCTTGGTGTCCAAGGAGTTGATAAGAAGAGGGGGAGAGGATTAGTCTCCAGAAAACTTCTGGAGAAGCCTTTTAGTACATGTGAAAGGAGTACACAAATAGACAAATCGAGGGGCAAAGATAAAGTCTAATCTCTGCCATGTGCTGTTAGAATTACCCAGACTGCCTCAGACAGCTCAGCCACGTTGACCCAGGATAACCATTGTGCTTTGTGAGGAGTAATACGCGAAGAATCACAGCCTGCCACATGGGGAACAGTGCAACTTCCCAGCAGTGGTAGAGAATGAAAGGTAAGAGTGCTGGGTGTCAGTCCCTGCCACTCCCTGCAGGGGGTATGTGTGTGCATGTCTGGGTGTTCTTGTCACTACGTGCTGCTGCATAGCTTTGCTGACCCTGTTACTGTGTTAGTGGAAGAGGGCTGATTAATAATGGAAAAGAACAAGGCAAAGTCTGGAAACTGCAGTCCTAAATCACACTGTTCAATTGTGTGTCAGCCAAACAGGAGCACAACTCAAGAGAGAGGTGGCAGACAGACTAAAAGGAGGGCAATAAAACTTTGGGAAGTGGGCACTTAGGATGCAAAGGCAGAGCTGTGGATATATGAACAGTTTCTGCTTCATGCCTTGTCTCTCCTGGAAGAGACGTTCCCAAGCCATCTCCTTGAGAGTCATCAGAGTTTTTCAGACATCTTTCCTGCAGAGGTTATTTGTAGACATGGTTTCTGTCCTTTGAGTCTTTTACCTCATCCAAAGCTTGATGTCCTCAAAAGTTCTCTGTGGCTGCATGTTTCTTGTTCATTTCTCCTAGTTCAGGCTTTCAGCTGTGTCAAACCTATCTTGGTTCAGGTCTTCCAGTATGCATTTCAGTCATTCCCTCTTCATCTCAGGGGTCCCATTGCAGGTACACAGAAGCCTGCTGTTTTCAGCTTGTGCCACATCCATAGATCAGATGCAGATGTGGATTTTGAAGGTCTCATTTGATCTTCTTCTGCCTCCCATTACCATCTTCTTCTGGTGACACTGGGGAATCTGACAGTCACTTCCTTCTGCCCCACGGCAACATCACTGCCTGAGAAACACGCATCTGTTTTCTGTTCTGATTAGCTGTGGGATTGCAACACATTCCTATGGGAACACCCATTGCCCCCAGCATCCAAAGGTAGTGCTGCCCAAATCAGTAGATTTGAAAGTTGCTTTTCTGCTGCCCCACAATGAAGACAGTGGAAGATAAAACACTGCTCTCCTGAGCAGACCTGATGTGTCTGATTCTACAAGCCTTGCTACTTTACCTTGATTAGAAGCAACATCACACCTGTCCAATGCTTGCTGTTTGCATAACTGTAATGTGAAAACCAGAGCTGCATGAGGTTCCTGGTTGCAGAGGACACTGTGAATTTGCTGCAAATTCAGATCAAGGGGAATCTTTCCATTGGCCTCAATGGAGGTGGGACCACATATATACTGTTAAAAGAGAGAGATGGGAAACATGTTGTGGCTTAATCCACTATGGATGCTGACTCTATATTGAAGCAAATTGGCCATTCTGCTCACTGCTCAACTGCCTGGACTATGCTAGGTTGTCACTGTTAAAATGCTTCTTTCCCATCACTACATTCAGGTGGTGTGAACTACGGTTTGTGAACAAATTTACTCCTCTTTGGGAAGCAAGACTCTATAAGAAAGAACAGGCATAGGTATCACAGGAATTTTTCAGAATACTCAGCAGAAAACGTTTTATTTTCTTTGTTTGCAAATATGTTAATTTGCTTCCTCTTGTGTATGCAGGATCCATATTAAAGCAATGCCTTACTGCATAATGGTCAGCCTCAGTGAGAGGGAACAAGGTTTAGAAAGTTTCAGGAGTGGAAGTAATTAAATTACTGCTGAATAGCAAAGACTTCCGTCTTGTAATCAGAGAAGAAATTTCCAGAGTAAGAAGAGACTATATGACTCACGAAGAAGAGCATAGGATCAGAAGCTCCAAAATATTGATTTTAGGTACCTGAAGGGTTGACTGATATCACCACACTGTCTCATGACCACAAGGCGGAACGTAAGTACTGTACATTTTGTACTCCTAAGCCTGTTAGGTCTTTTGGAAAAATCCCTCCCCCAGAACCTGACTTGCAACTTCAGGTAGGAAAATCTGGGTTAATTCTATTCTTCAAAGCAGCTGAGGCAGGATAGTAAAGAAAAGTTACATATTCCACACTATTACAATTTAATTGCTTACAGGCTACACTGAAAATTTAGTTTTGCTCTATGATCACCAGGATGAGCTCAATCTGCAGCATGTTCCCATGAGAACAGAGGCATTTTCCAGCAATGCAGAGCAGGTGTGCTCCTAGGCAAAGTGGGATATAGTTTCTTACGTTTCCAATGTCCGCATTTAATTTTTTACAAGAAAAACTTCCCAGAAGCCAATGGCAGGGACCCTAGAAATTCACAAATGCAGTTTCTTCTATAAGTTTAGAATAATTTGTGTTACAGCTATGTATCTGACACATAAATAAGTACATAGGATATATCTGTGTTTATCTGTGCACGTCGCAAAATCAGAACATGGAATATAAGCTGCTCCTCCTGCTTCCTGCCTCCTAATTTTTTGCTTTGCAAATGAAAGCCTTCTTGTTAGTACAAGGCTGGTAATACTAACTCCCCAGGATGCTGCAGTAATTTAGATTAGATATAGGTATTTATTTTCATAGCCTCTGTTTATGATATGTGAAAACCTCTTTTTTTTTTTTTTCCCCCATTATTTAATCTTATTTTGAATGCTCTAGTCCAGTCAGCATAGGTCTGGGCATGTGTTTCTACAAGAACCTAATACAAGTCCTCCAGTGGCTGAGGAGTGATTCACTGCAGGAGGAGGAGTCAGCTTTGTCTTACAGTGCAAAGCATGGTGAAGATGCAGATAACTGCCAAAAGAGATACTGTTTGACATCTCCAGGGGTATAGGGAACTCACTGACTGCTCATGAGACTTATAAATTATTATCATCCTGCACTGTTAGGTTTGTGCTTGCTAGGGTTTATAATTTCATTGCCTTATTGATCACAAGCAATTTGGGAGACTGGAGGAAGTTGAAGCCAGCTGAAATTCAGAGGCTGAACTCTAAATGGTTGATTCATTTCAAGGTCCTCTCTCAGTGCATAAACTACATGGGCTTTCTGCATCTGATCGCTTTGCAAACCTCAAGGAGGCCACTAAAAGAAGACTTTTTTAAAAAGTTTCTGAGTGCTGTTTTGTTTCTAGCATGTTTCATTCAGTTTTCTGTGCACGTCAGCTTTTGCTCTTGAATATGTAGGAGTGTGTAAACAAGTAACGAAAAGTGGCAGGTAACAGAGCTCATCCTGGCAGTTAAAGAAGTAACTTAGAAAGCATTCTGGATGTGATATTATTGTACATGATTGAAAGCATGCTCTAACTGAATTTATGTTCCCTACTGTAGTTCAGCACTGTGAGGAACAGTTGCATTCAATTGTACTCTTCTATTAGATAGCAGATTTGAGGGAAATGAAAAAGATGAAATTCTGTCTAGACAACAGATCATAAATATAGTTTAATTGTTACTCAAGGAAAAAAAAAAACATTAGAAGAGAGCCAACTAACAGTCCCAGATATGAAAGGAGCACTCATATCACCATTGCTGAGAATCCTGGGGACTAATCTGGAAGGAAAATAGTCACCTAGATTGACATTCATGTATGCACCTGCATTTTTTTCCCCAGCTTTCTGTGTGACCTGTATGAGAAAGAATTCATTTCTTCTTGGTGGATAGAGAATGTAAGTAAGATACAGCCTTCCAAGAGGGCTGCAGTAGAGAGTCTGTTCTGAAACACAGTCATTGCTTTTAATGATGCCACACTGAAAGAAAGTTGCTTCCACAGCATTGTCATAAAGTTATCTGTTCTCAATAACTCCCCTGGACTGATAGGCTGGATTTGACAAGAACATTAAGCTCCCTCAAACTTTTCACTAAGAATTTTTTTTTCCTTCAGTCACCTACACCAATGTTTTCAATGCTGGCTTTTCTGACAGTACAAGACAATGTAATTCTGCAATAGTAAGAGCTCAGGAAAGATTAGTTAGGTGATTATCTTTCATCCTTGCTGTGAGACTATTTAATTTTGTCTTCAACTCCCTGGGGATTCTTCTGTGTGGAATAAATCCTACTACACCTCATTGTGGCTAGGCAGCACGCCAACCCTGAACATACATTTTTGGAGACCAATGCATTGCCACAAGCTTAGAGGCAAGACTCAGTAAAATCAAAGGTAGTTAATCAATTAGTTTCAAACCTTTGACATACACTTCCCTCTGAAGTACAAAAAGTACTTCTCAATCCCATTAGCTGGCAACTGAGTGGAGAACTCTCACATCGAAATGCTTTAAAAATGAGAACAACACTTTTGACACCTAAAAAGAGCAAGTAAGAAAGTATGAGTGTTCATTCACATGCTGTAGCCCTTCACAAGGACATGAAATAATGAAGGACAAGTCACTTACCGTTCTCTAGCCCTTTTTGATCTGGCAGATCAGCCTCTCCCTTTTGTAATTCAAGTTAGTTTTCTTGCTCCCCAAGAGGCTGTGGAAGTCATGTTTGTAGTGAATGCAAGTTGGTGAGGGAGAATATCTGGTACATTTTAACAATCCAACTGAATAGCATTAGTAGTGTTATAGCGCTAGAGGGACTCACTCAGGCTCTATAGCACTGCAAGGTTGGGTTGCTATTACAAATTTAGAGAACTGCTGTCACCTGTGAATAGTCACTGCATAATAAATCTCCCACCATTGCAACAGTCTGCAACTATCTCAGGCTGGTGGCTCAAAACTCACACTAAAGATGAAGAGCAGGTTTCATGTTTCTTCCAGGTGGAATTGGCTGTTGACCTTTTCTCATCCTTTCTGTTGACTGGCTATGGTCAGAGAACAGACATTTAGCAGGGTCAGTGACATGTGGCAGGGGCAGATCCTATGAAGCTCACAACCCACATCAAGCTAAGAGCTGTGCAGTTAAAGGGAGAGACGAAGATCTTGCTGACTCTACTGCACATTTCCCATAAGCATGCCTTTGTTTTATAGCAACAAGAAAAAGGAGTTTCATCTTACTCCTACCAGCTTCTATTCACTAAAGCAAGAAATGGAGCCTTTTCAAGAGATAACAGTTACTATAATAATTTTCAAAGGTTCTTGAGCTTTTGTTGTGATCTGCAGTTTTTCTCGCACTCTCCATATACGCAGGACCTCATAGCAATTCAGATGGGAGGCAACTGCTGAAATGTTAACCTCTCACTGGGTGCAGGAATTCATGTTCCAGATAGTGAGTCAGGACAAGAGTCCCGAGCCCTTTTTTTTTCTTTCTCTAGGTCTCATTGGGTGCTTCTTTCTGACACAAAAAATGAATATGATCTTTTGCAGTGGCATGTTGGCTTTTTGTTGTGTTCATTTCAAAAGCAGCAGCTTTAAGTACTCACTTATGGGATAAGTGATACTCAGCCATGCTTATGTTCTCCTCCTCAAGCTAGGTAAAGGAAAGCTGTCTCTCTTCTTTTATACCCTCTGAGTGCTTTGCCATCACTAATGAGACTTCCAGTACTCTTGGGAGGAGTGGGGCGTGATGAGAGAGATACCTTACAATCACACTGAAATTGAGCCTTGGATGGCATGATGTGGCAGGCTCCACTGGAAGGAAACACATCAGTACTTGAGACGGCACATGCATGTGACCATGCACACCAAAAGCATGCTCAGCTGATCATGCTGTTCCCTGACCTCGACCACTATATAGTACCTTCCCATAATTTTGCCTTCATAAAATATCTGTGCATGCCTAACAGAGCCATGAACCAGTGGGAATGCTATCACTTTAGAAATTTCCATCTCTTCAGGCTATTAATGAACAGTTATTCTTCAAATGTAAAAAGAGTAATTAAAAAGAACAACTAAGAATACAGCTCATTGAAACCCACAAGAGCTTTTTTAGATCAGATGTGATTATTTTTTTTTTTGGTCTAAGCTTCAGCACATTTGAGTAAAGGCCCTAGTTATCCAAACTGCTGCTAAAATCTGGAATCTTTTCATGTAATACCTTTTGCTAAGAAGCAGGGAGAAAAAGCCTTTCAAATCTCACTGTATGCTGTCACAAAAGAAGACCTGTGTCAGTGGAAGTGTCTCTTTTACTAATAGTAGAGTATTTCAAAAATTACCACCATACAAGTACCTACAGAAAACGCTGGCACAAATGTAGTGAGGAAAACTGAAACTCTGATACTAGCAGAAGGAATATAGTTGCCTCTAAGAAACGCTAGGAAAAAAAGTGTTCTCTGTGTGCAAAACAGAGAAGCCAGCAACCAACTCAGCCCAACCTATGGCCTGGCAGGATAAGCAAAAAGGACAAGTAGAAACAATGCCCTGGGCCTGAGCTGGCCGAGTTGCAGGAATGAAAGGAGATGCGTCATGCCCACTGATGGGCAGCTCCTGGCACTAAGTTGAAAGGTCAAGCAGGTATATTACCCTGTGATTACCTTTCAAATCTTGCTTAGCAGATGCTGAGGTGTGTGTTTCAGTTCTGGTACTTGTTGCTCTTGACCTGATTGGCTTTGAGGGTGAAAATCCCTCACCTGCAGGATTTATGCCAAAAGGGCTTGTAGAGTGCGGGGAGAGTAGGAAGTTTGCATGTTTGCAAAAAACTTGTGTGCAGATTTTTAAGAAGCACAAGCTTCTAGTTCTGGAGCTCTTTCAAGGAGAGTGGGAAACATGGTATGCATTTTCTTCCTGATAGAATATCTCCTTCTTATTTATGTGTTCATAAATTCTGGACATCCTTACTGGTAACAGCTTGCTTGTCACTTTCTCAATGTGGCAGGCTCCTCAGACCCAATTCCTGCTTTTGTTTGACTTGGTTTTCTCCTTAGAAAGAAACCAGGCCCTCCCACAGGTGTGTCAGGAGAAGAAAGCAGGACCTTTAGAGACACATATTCTCCGATTGTCTGGAGACAGAATAACTCACTGACAGCATGATTGTAGCTGCCCCTAAAAGCACCCACTTGCTCTCTAGATTAACCATCAGTATTCCATCACACACCTGCATTCCAATGCAGCACAGCAAGCCTGAGGACACTGTGCTACTATTCAGTAACGCTGTGTGGAAATGTTACTTGACTGGCTGTTCAGCCTTGTGTTTGGAAAATGACTTTTCTGAGGCACTAACTTAATCAGCCTTTGTCAGAGGAGGTGTAGGGCTCCCAAGAGAAGAAGGTGTCAGCTTGTGCTGGAGGAGGGACAGCAACGCTGAAGACAATGAAGAACATAGGAAGCAGGAAGCTGCTTTGTTTCAATGAATTTAATTAGAAGACATTAACAATATTTTTCCCACTTTGCCCTGTGGCTTTGCCTGCTGGGATATCGTCTGGAAAATATATTCCAACAAAAAACCCCAAAACTCCAGACACTAGAGCAATTACCCTCTGGAACGTGCTTTAAAAACGCAGGGCATTTCTACAGCACAAAGGACAAAGCCTGGGAAGCCATGCTGTATCAGGTTTATGCATCCAGGTGCTGGCAGCAGGGACCTTCAGGGGTGGCCTCTGTGAAAAGAGGCCAGGGGCTGTCCTGTGCCAGACACAGCCAGTTCCAGCTCCAGAGAGAGACATGGACTGCAAATTGGTAGTTGGTTTAAGGCCATGATTAAAAGGAACTAAGCCGATTATTTAGAAAGACATTCTCCCATTTGAGGCACTCTTCCTTACAAAGGCTTTGCAATTAATCTGGTAAGAGAAGAGGCTCCCCATGAGCACCTTGCTCAGTTTGATAGCTACGAGTTAAGCATGTGTCCTGAGCTTCTTTTGTCTCCGAGAGACATACACTGTGAACAGCAACACATTCTGTCTCAAGGCAGGCACCTAAGGCGTCATCCTTTGAGTTAGGCATTTCTCCTTATTGAGTACTGAGGAAGGATTGACCACCAGCTCAGGTGGAGAAAATGGACAGTTTGATAGCTAAAGCTTGATAAGGTAAAACCACTTCATGAACCTGGTTACCCCTAAAACGATAGCAAAGCATACCCAAAACTCCCTCCTCAGCTGAATTCATTTCCCTCTGTCTCTGAACTCTGTAGGTGCTCATTGTTAAGTTCTTTAATTTTTCAAAAATAGATACTTAATTGCCAGTTCTCATTCTGACCGACTCACTAAAATTAGAAAGCAGCAAGGGTCCTCTTCTTTTTTGTTCCCCTCTCTCTCAACATCCCTTCCCTTAGGCATAACCAATTCCTTCTGCAGATATGGAAACAGTCTGGGAACGTATTTAGGTTCTGCTAATGAAAGCTGGCAATAGCTGTGAGATTCACAGTAGCATGTACCAACTAGTTCCAATGTGTTTTATGTCACAAACTACCATTTCACAGCTAACAGCTAGCCAAAGAAAAAGAAAGATCTTTTAAAATGAAGGCCAAACTAACTTCATATAGTGCTGATTAAATATACTTCTTGACTTACTCACACATAGATTCAATTTAGATGCAGTTTAAGATAGTCATCCTACAATTCTCATTTCTTTACAACAAGACTTTTGCTGCATGCCAGATCTTAGCTCTTTTTAAACGTCGGGCCTATCTCTTTGAGGAATCAAAGATCAACTTCACCAGATTCCGTTCTTTCCCTCTTTGGGAAAAGGAAGATATATCTCTCCTGACTAATAAGAAAGGCCACCTACAGAGTTAATGGTTTCCCAGTCAGGATGACAAAACTCGCTATCTGCCCCTAAATTGAGAAATCATCCACAAAATGATCATTTCGAGTGAAGAATGTGCAGCAGGAATAGATGAACTCTTGAGATGTCAAGCCTCCTGCCTACTTCACTAACTATCCCTGTTTCCCTCAGTGACCTACGGACCTTTCCCAGTGATGCTGCTAAACTGAAGTTTTCCTGCAGGGAAAAGTTCAGGGAACAAGCATTGGTAATTTTTCTCGGCGCATCCTGAGCCACAGTGCAGTAAGGTCATCTTCCACCAGCTCTTTGGGTACTGGTCTGCCACCACTACTCTCCTGCAATCTGAGGCCCTCCCAGACTGAGTCCTTGAAGGGAACTAGTGGGTCTTAAGCTTTGAATGGTTGCAGGGGATGTAAATCTCATTGGCCAGTCAGAGTTCTGAAGAACATTTTTGGTTTCTGGGGAGAATTAAGATTTTGCTACAAGAATGAGGTTTCATCAGGTATTACTTTATGATAGTCTGAAAGAATGATGCCAGTAGTTGTGTGTTGGGACAATCTGTGAAATTGAACACTGAATGTTTCTTGCAGAGGAGAGGGGGAAATAGCGGGTAGGGGGACAAGACTGGAAGAGAAAGGAGCCTTAGGCAGAATGTATGGAGGTCCATAGTTGGTGGAGTCAAGTGCAGAAGGATATAGCACAATGCTGTGTAAGTATCTCATCCCCACAATATTTTTCTGGTATTTAGTATCTAGAAAACTACAGTGACTTTGTCCTCTACTCAATACCTTCAGCTTTCCACAGCTCTATCCCAGTGTCTGAAGTTCTTCACAGCCCTGGCACTCCTCTAGCACCAGCTTCTTTCACTTCAGAAGACTAAAATCATAACATAGTCTTCTGCTGGGCTTTGAGCAAAATAGCTGTGCTGTGGTTTGAACAATGGACTCTATTTAGGCTTCTTCTGCCTTCCAGTATGACACAAGGTCCAGACATATCACCTAGAGTCAGAATGAATCAGGATGAATTTTGAAGTAGAAAATATGGATTTGTGGTAATTTCTGTGCCCACCCAAAGCAGAACTGCTCTTGTCTTTGGGGAAAACTTCTAATGAGGATGATAAAAAATGCTAGGAGTCTTCATCTCAGACTAAGAACGTGCCATGCTTAGTATGAGTCAGGACTAAGCAGCGAGGTGAGGTGAGGAGACGGGAACAACACAGTAACCAGTGCTAACAGCTAACTCACTCTCTTCTTTACATGTAGTACAGATAAGTCACAGTCTGGGCTTATAAGGAAAAGAAAAAAAACCAAAACCCACAGAGCAAAATGAGTACCAGGAATGCAGTGGCACAGCTGCACTGTAATACTGTATTAGATCAAGGGTCCAGTTAGCTGTCCAGAAGTTGCTGCTTTGAGAAGGATTGTATGAATTAGGGTAACACTAAGTGATCCTGCCTCTGGCATCAACTACTTTCAATCATCCAAGCACAAGTACAGGCTGGGCGGAGGATGGATTGAGAGCAGCCCTGAAGAAAAGGACTTGGGAGTGCTGGTGGATGAGAAGCTCAACATGAGCCAGCAATGTGCACTGGCAGCCCAGAAAACCAAGCGTATCCTGGGCTGCATCCAAAGAAGCGTGGCCAGCAGGTTGAGGGAGGTGATTCTGTCCCTCTACTCTGCTCTCGTGAGACCCCATCTGGAATACTGCATTCAGCTCTGGAGTCCCCAACACAAGAAGGACATGGAGCTGCTGGAGCGGGTCCAGAGGAGGGCCATGAAGATGATCCGAGGGCTGTAACACCTCTGCTATGAAGACAGGCTGAGAGAGTCG
Organism: Tauraco erythrolophus; assembly: GCF_009769465.1. Classification (NCBI taxonomy): domain Eukaryota; kingdom Metazoa; phylum Chordata; class Aves; order Musophagiformes; family Musophagidae; genus Tauraco; species Tauraco erythrolophus. Next base: position 65,244,391 of record NC_141496.1, read on the forward strand.
GTGCTGTTCAGCCTAGAGAAGAGAAGGCTCCACGGTGATCTTATAGCAGCTTTCCAGTACTTAAAGGGGGCCTGCAGGAAAGCTGGAGAGGGACTTTTTACAAGGGCGTGTAGTGACAGGACAAGGGGCAATGGATTTAAACTGAAAGAGGGGAGATTTAGATTAGATATAAGGAAAAAAATTTTTCACTCAGAGGGTGGTGAGGTACTGGAACAGGTTGCCCAGAGAAGTTGTGGATGCCCCATCCCAGGAAGTGTTCAAGGCCAGGTTGGATGAGGCTTTGAGCAACTTGGTGTAGTGGAGGGTTTCCCTGCCCATGGCAGGGGGATTGGAACTAGATGATCTTTGAGGTCCCTTCCAACTCTAACCATTCTATGATTCTATGATTCTATGATTAGCAGTTTAGGGATATAATGAAATCAAACTTGTATTTGGACTGTCATATTTAGCTCTTCTGCATGAATGGATGTAATGTTTCTTCTTTTTTAATGTTGTTATACTTTTTGCGTTTCCAATTCTGTTGAAAGACTTCAGATATGATGCTTGAAAATGGATGCAATCTGCACAGAGCACTGCAGCACACCTGAAACTGTGACAAGGATTTCATAATGCCTGCAAAAGCATACATTCTTTCTCCTCCTCTGACGAGTTGCTAGGGTGACTTGCCAAATCCCACCCTTACTGGGCATCTCTGTGAGAATTTGTTGAGATGGATGTAAGTGTTGTATAGTATTCTGAGCTTCCATGTTGCAGCATCACACCTTGGGAGCTCTTTCAGTTACAGCTAGCGACTGAACTGCTGCATTAGGATTAAATTCCAGAGAGCATGGAAGAGAGAGTGAGTGTTGTGGGTGGAAATGACCATTCTTTAGTTTGAAAGAGCACTTGTTCACTGAAATGTTATTATTCAACCAGAGGTAATACAGTTAGATCCTCTGCTAACTGTTCATTATATATATTTAAAGACTTATGGATACAGCTAACTCTACACCAACATGGAAATCAAAAGTTTACCTTTATTACAACTCAGCAAACAAGTTTGAGTCCTGGAGGACATGCCTGCTAATAAGCTTCTCTTGTTCAAAGCAGTAGTGCAGAGTTGGGACAGCATATACTTGGAGGAACACTTTAGTGCACGTTCTTTCCATTCTGTGTGTTTTCAATTTCCAAAGCTTTTTAAAAAATCAAGTGATGCTTCAACATTTAGTGAAATCAGTTCTTTACAATCCCTTGTTTGACTTCTGTGTCTCTTTTCTAGGCGAAATTGGAATGTGATCTGAATGTTTTTCCAGTGTGTGCATGTCACGACTACTGGTAATTTATAACTGGCAAACAAAAAGCTCAGAAACATGTCGGCTCTTCATTGTGTTTTGGAAGTGTATAATCAGAGAATAAAAAAAAGATTTTAACACTTCATGAAATACATATCAGATAAACATAAAATATATCCTAAATTTTACATGCTGCTCTTTATGATTGAGATAAAAGCTTTTGTCATAATGAGACTTTACTGAGCGTATTTACACTGGTCTGAAGATACAGTTCAGAGTTGACAATTTAATTTTCCATTCTGTGAATGTACCAGATGTACTTATTTCTAATTCCTGTTCTTACCCCTTTCTAAGTTAACCACGTCCATGCCCTTTACTAATTCACATTTATAAATCTTAAAGGCACAGAGGTTATATTTTATTTATTTTGTGTCTCTGATCATAATACAAACTTACATTTCCTAATATAAGATTGCATTTTCAACTGTAATTTCGAGCTAATTAATGCTCCTAAAGAGATCAATCCATCCCAATTAACAGTAACGAAAGTCTCTCACTGATTTCTCTGAGCAGGAGATCAGGCTTGGGACTGTCTTATTTCTTCTCTTCACCTCTATTAAATGGAATAAATTTTACAAATATTACTTTGCTAATCAATTCAGAGTGTTTGCACAAGGGAATCTGTTTTGTCTAAGGGTCTAAAGTACACAAGTACTCAGCATTTCTCCACACCACATGAGTAGTGTCTCAATCAGATATCTTTTCATTTTACAATAATGGAAATCAGATGCATTACCTTCTCATGCTAAAAAGGCATACAGTTAAGCAGATACAGGTGTTGAAGGAACATGGATTTTTTTTTCAGCTTTACTACTAAATGGCTGTGTCATCTTGATTATGTCATTTAACCAATTTTGCCTCCTTGTTCTTTGGCTTTTCTCTGCTGAGCTC